>NC_136820.1:21127503-21747514 GCF_951394365.1 Tetrao urogallus
TGTGGTGTATCTCTGGTAATGTCTGATGTAACACCAGCAGAATAGAGTAAAACCTTGCATGCTGTGTAATAGTTAATTCTGTTCTAATTATGTGAACTACATGAAGAGTCTTCATCACAGTGTTTTCCTTTTAATTTTATTGGAATGTGTTCTTAGCAAGAATATAGTTTCCATAGTACTATCTGTAGACTTGTTTCTTATTTGCTGATTGTGAACTGATCTTGTAGATCATAATCAGGATCTGTGTATGGAAATGAGAAATATGTTAAGGAGTTGAAAAGATGTTTGACTGAATTATTTTTGTGATTCACCATAACTTGAATGTGAATCCATAGCTACCAGAAGCTTGCCTGTTTATATGACAAGAGATAAATGTTAGGTAGTTTTGCATTCCTTTCATATTAGTGCTTTGGATTTAGGGCTTTATGCCTTTCTTCCATCACTTCAGCACTGATCTGTCACTTCCTTAGAAATTCTGAGGTGGCATGGGGCAGGTTTGCACTGTGCCCACGTAAAGAATGGCTCATGCACTATGACCGTGCTTCTCTTGAAATGTCTAGGTGAGAACAGAACATCCCAAACTGGTGTTAGTTGTATCCTGGTCGCTCTCTCTACCATCCAACAAACCTTTGTGTATTATTATTTTTGAAACTACATGGAGTCCTCATGCCTCTTCTGGAAAAGGTGCAGCATAAGGAGCCTCTCCAAAGTTGAGATAATGCCAATGGTGGGCAGAGGGTAAAATGCTTCTAGTGTTCATACATTTTTAGAGAGGATGCTGGTACAGAAATACAGGTTGTACAGCGGAGAAGAAATGTCATTTCACTTTTCTGTGCTGCTCAGGAAGGCATTCTGAGTCATTCCAAATACTGAGTCAAGCTTGCCTGGTCTTCAGAATGCACATCAATGTGTAAATTATAGCGATGAGTCTCCCTGTTGATAGCCAAACTGATAGTTTCACGTTCTGTAATTTTATTACTACTGATGGCTATCACTAGTTTTGTCACAGACTTTTGCAGGATGGTTTCTAAGCCATGAAAAAAAGATTTAAAAAAAATGCCAAAAAAAAAGAATTTTGGGAGGGGCTAAGTATTGAAGATTCCTGTTAACTGAATCTTGACATTAAACTGCCAGTGCTGACAGTTCTCCTAAAATTTTTATCTGTGCTATTTATTCTTACTGCCTGAAACTGTGGAATGGGGTACCTGGAGCTTTCCACATAGAGGAAATACTTCTAAACCAGCAATTTAAAAAAGCAAGCAACTTCTTTCTGTTTTTGAGATGTATTACCTGCATTGTATATTTGCTTTTCATATACCTTGTTTGCATTTCTGAAAATGTAGCATTTGGTGAGAGAAATGAACTACCTGTGTTTGCTATACTGAGAAACAGCAGTTTCATAGTAGCTTTGTTAGCAAAGGCTTTATTGGTTATTTTGAAGTTCCTGGCCCACTGGTATGGAAAATATAATTCAGTAGAAGAGTCTTCAGTGGATGTGAAGATTTAAAGGACTTTCAACTGAGCAGACACTCAAGAAATTCACTGGCAAGCTTTTTTTCTGAAAGATTTTGTTTCTTAACAAATTTGAGATTGTTTATTGTGTACCTAAAGCTGTACTGCTGTCCTTTCAGATAGCAGCCATTCAGGTATTTGCATTAGGAAAAGTAAGTATTAGAAATTGTGAATTGAAATGTCCAACGTGTCTGGATGCAACTTCAAAGGAGGAGGGATGAAATTACTTCAATGTTCTTGTGTTCCAGCGCCAGAAGTTTTCATGCTTTTTAGAACTGGTTTAGTGTGAAAACATTATCTTGGAACAGCAACAACTCGTGTGTTTCGATATTAGGTTTTAGCATGTGGTGGCATTTCAAGGAAGAATATCTGTTTTTGTACTGATTACGCATTGAAACGTGCTGATACAAAGCTGTCTCAACTGAGATAACGATGTGAACGTGGATACCTGTCAGAGCTATTTCTGTGCCTTCTAAAGTTCAAGCACATCATTCAGAACTGATACTTCATTAAAGGAAGCATGCAAATTTTGTGGAATATGTAAGCTGAAGATGGAAAGCACTTGTGCTGGTAAAGCCTTCTAGAAGGATCTTTGCTAATCAGCTCTGGGAAGAGACTAGTTGAGCTTGGTATGCTTTTTTGCCTTAGGTTTTCACAGTTTTCTGAGCCAAAATGAATGGCAAACATGATCTGCGTGTTAGTGATAAGAAAGTACATATCTGTACTTCGTATCTGTACATGTCTGTACATGTATCACAGTCTTTAAGAATTTTCAGGAAGATGCTGGATAGTACCTTCCTTTCTGAAGTGCAGTGGCAATTCTCATGATTACAGTGTCTTAGATATGCATTTTAGAGACTAGCCTGTTTGGTTTTCATTCTGTCACTTTCAGGTTGAAGCTTCTGGGGATTTTTGTGTAGGAACACATTTCAATCTATTACTAACCTTAACATTCCTGGTATTTAAATTAATTTAGAGTCTGTTTCTATGACTCATATAAATGAACCATTGAGAGATATTAAGCCTCCGAGGTAAGAAACAAAGCAATAAAACTAATCCTTCAGATGTGTTGCATTTAAATCCAGTCTTTTGAGATTTGAAGTTGGAGAATGTCACATTTTGTGTAATGATTTTTAATATACTAGCTGAGGTTGAGAAATTGAATTCTAAAAAGCTGGAATCTCAGATTTCAGTTTGTAAAATTTTCAAGTACAAGTGCAACTACTACCTAGATTCTTTTAAAGGAGTAGTTTCTGCTATTTGTTACTGCTTAAAAACACTTGATTTACAATGTTTAGTTAAACATTTTTATTTATTTATTTATTTTTTAACCCAATTCCATTTTTTAGGGGCATTTTAAGGAACATAAAGAACAAATCCTCTAACAGTTGCAAATTCTTATGAGCAAGTTGCCATGTTTGCTGTCAAAAAGCATTTTGGATTTTTTGATTTTTATATTGACTGAGGCCTCAGCATCCAGTTCTGCTCACTTTGAAAGCATCTGCTGTTGTGGACAGTCTTTACCCCCATGTAGTGACACATAGTTAACACTGTATATTGACCTTTAGCAGCTTTTTTTTAATTATTATTATTTTATTTTTTTTATTTTTGGCCTTAACTCTTGTGAATACATTGAAGCTTCTGGATGAATGGAAGGATTTAGTTTATCTACAGTACACTAAGTTGTTGCGGCACTTTGAATGCAAGTGTCCTGTAGCTCTTCTCAGTTACAGAGTAAAATCTTTAGACTTTTGTGTGTTGGTTGTTGGAGCTCTAGAACAACAAGGCCTTTTGGGCTGTTGTTTTTTCCGTGTAGATGATGTATTGAGGTCATGGTATGAGATGCAGTGATAGTAAGCATCCTCTACTAACTTAAGCTGGTGAGGCTAGAGCAAATGAGCTAAAAAAGGAGGGGATGGAGCAGTTGCAACAGTATTTCTGTTGTGGTGCAAGACTCCACTTGTATCATCTAAAGTGTAGAAGACTGAAATTGTGCAAGGTGACCTGGTAGTTAGCAGGCTGATCGCTCTCAGGTAGCTACAATGGAACATCTATCAGCTTTTCCCCTACTGAGTGGTTATGCTTCTACACAAAGTTGTGGTTTCTTGTAATTTTTTTACTCATTAACAGTAACCTCGTTGTAATTGCAGCTTCTGGAGCCAGTCTGCCATCAGCTCTTTGAGTTCTATCGCAGCGGTGAGGAGCAATTACTACGATTCACACTGCAGTTTCTGCCTGAACTGATGTGGTGCTACCTTGCTGTCTCAGCCAGCAGAGATTTGCAGAGCAGTGGATGTATAGAAGCCCTTCTTCTAGGAGTGTATAACTTGGTTTGTATTTACACCTAATTATTCAGGCCTAAAAATATTAGTGCCCTTTTAAGGGGATACTGCAAAGTGTTTATGGAGAAGGGATAAGCTCTCTTATTTCAGAACTGAAAACAAGTGATTGAGTGTCTGTCGTACTTTTCTCTCTTTAAATTTATGTTCAAGTTGGAAATCTGTAATGTGAACTTGAAAAGGGTTCCTCTTCAGTTCTTGCTTTCATTAATTCTTGGTATGGCAATTAAATTTGCGTTTTGCTGGAGAGCATTTGTGGGTGCTACATTTGAAGTTGTTGCCTATGCTTTCTGCGGTATTCTGACCATGTTGACTAGAGATCATGCATAAAGGCACTTTCAACAAATTCTTAGTACTTGATGGTTGAACAGATTGCTCACTCTTGAGAAAATAAAAGTCTTTCGTTTTGTAATATCCTTGACTTTCTTGTATATTTTGCATGAAAATATACTGTTTGCTGTTAAATTAATCCTTTGAAAAACAGAATTCTGAGGGAACCTTGAAAAGCAACATATTTTAGCCGTTACAGGCAAAATGCAATTAGTCTGTGCTAGGAGATGCTTTACTGAAACTCCTTTCTAATCTCTGCCTTTGGATAAGTGAAATTTGCTGCTGAAATTTAAAATTAAAGGCTGTGTGGTTTTTGTTAGGTCTGCTTCAGAAGTTTTTGCTGAAGGTTTTGATCCAGAGTACTTCAGTGCTCTTCTGTGATGTGTGGTCCCTTTTTTGTTGTTTGTTTGCCTAACTCATTAGCTTTCTGCTAACTTACAGATGTGAGAGGCCTGCCAATGTTCCACTCCAGTGATATACTGCAGGAAGGTATCTTCTGTCTGGTTTCTGTAGAACAATATAACCCTTGGTGTCTTGTTGTCTTCTGCCTTTTTCAGGAGATAGTTGACAAAGAGGGACACAGCAAAGTGCTGAGTTTCACTATTCCATCTTTGTCCAAACCTTCAGTATATCATGAAGTAAGTGGCACTTACAGCATAAAGTTGTCACTGATTGTGAAAGGCAGTGTGATTTTGGGCCTGTGAGTGAAGAATGAAAGTGAAAATTAGTCTTTGCATTTTGCATGACCTAGTAACACGTTTCTCAGTCTACTCATTGCTGCTAACTGCTCTTTGGAGCCTTTTGAAGACTCAGTAGTCATAACTGAGTGATATGCATGTACCAACTGTATTTCTTCCTGTTCTGAAACCTTATATTTTACCTGCTGCAAAATGATTTCTTAAGTCTAAGGTATCTAGGTGTTCAGATAAAATTGATGTAGAAATATGATGATACTGATCTCTTGTCTGTTTTTACTTGCATTGTAGCAAGACTTCAGGTTGGATGTGTTTTAATTTTTTCTTTTTTCCCCCTATAGCCTTCCAGTATTGGCTCCATGGCTCTTACTGAAGGAGCTTTATCCCAGCATGGTTTGTCCAGGGTGGTGTACAGTGGACCTCATCCTCAGAGGGAGATGCTGACAGCACAGAACAGGTGAAATTGTATAATAGGATTTATCTTCATAATCATTTAAGAATCTTCTAAGAATTTTTAATAACTATAGACAGAAGATGAATGAGTGTGCGCTGGTTTTTCTTTCATTTGTTTTTCTATGTGTGTTAAATTTAGATGCAGGATGCATAGGAAAAGGGAAGGCTTGCAGTCCCAAGTCATTGATCAGTAATTTTATTGAATTAAACCAAGTTTGTTCAAATAACCCTTGCAAATTTCTCTGTAAAACAGTTTTACTTGTTTAAAAAAAAAAAAAACAACGTAAAATTGGTAATATAACCTGTTGTTTTCTGTAAACTCCAGGTTTGAAGTGTTGACTTTCCTTCTGCTCTGCTACAATGCTGCCTTAAGCTACATGCCTGCAATTTCTCTTCAGTCATTGTGTCAAATTTGCTCAAGGTAACTTCTGTAGGCTGATTATACTTAAAATGCTATCAAGTTGAAATGCAATTTGTTTGAACTTAGCAAACAGTAATGAAAAAAGTCCTTTCATTCCTGAAGTTTGCTTGTAAACTTGATTTAAAAAAAAAAAAAAAGTACAGCTGCATTACTTATCTTAAAGTATCTCTTAATTGACTGTAGACTGAGATCTCAGAATTGGAGAAGCAATGACCTGGTTTATAAGCAGTGCTGTAAACTGAAGGAAGAAGTCAAATCTAAGGAATTATGTTTTTATTGAAGTAGTACTAGGTGTTTTATCCAAGTAATTCAGAAATGTTTTCTGAGATCTTGGTTAACTTTGCACTGCATGCTTACTAAACATTTCAGTGCTGTACAAGTTGAAACTTAATTGAAAATATAGTAGTTACTAAAGCTAGAAATATGCTCGTTCCTACAGATGTTTTGGATATTCCCTAAATCTGGTATAACAGCAACTAAAAAGACAAAGCTGAGGCATTCATCCTTTTTTATCTCTTTCTTTTTAAAGAGAAAGAACTGCTAGTGAACTTGTCTCTCTGGAATTTTGGAAGTTGACATTGAATCAAGGAAGTTAGAGCATTCTTGTTAACCCAGGCAACCGAGGAGACCCAGAGCAGCTGTTTGCCACTAGTGGCTCTGAGGTTCTAGATTCCTCATACAAGTAAACAAACAGAAACATCCAGAAAAACAAATGAGTAATGGGTGCTTGTTTCTTCTTGTTTTGTTCTGTTTTGAATTAGTCTTAGCAGAAGATGCATTGCAGAATAGAGAAGAAAAAAAGCATAGTAAGTTAGTGGCAAAGTTGTTATTCATTTAAAAAAAAAAAAAAAAGAGTCCTGAATGCTCTGTTACAGCTGTAATTTGAACATTAAGAAGCAATACAACCTTAATCTGTTTTTTGCTGGGGCCATAAATGAGTTTTAAAGTAGTGTTTTAGGAGCTCTCTGGTAGTAATGAAGCTGAAGGGTTGAGGCTTTTTGAAATGGATACTTTCTGTGCTATGAAGAAGGAAATTCTTTTATTAATGTCACAGAAGTCATTCCTTAAGTCTGGAAGTAACAGTTAATAAATTGAATATTTAACTACACAATATCTTTAATTTCCTGAATCTTTTGACTACAAAATTTGATGTGGAATTTGGTTCAGAATTAAATTCAATTGCTGACTTCTAATGGAGTTTAGAATGTTTTTTTTAAATGTGATTCTTCTAGTCTTTTTGCTTGAAATTTGTGTGCTATTTTCATTTTTTTTTTTTTTTTTTCTGTTTCATTTCCTCAAATACCGTTAATATTTTTAGTCTACCCTGCCGAAAATGCTTTTAATTGAGAATGACTTTAATGGTAGTTTTCAGTGTTCAACTGTGGTATAAACATTACCATCAAGGATATCTCTATTTTGAAGGATGTGAACACTGCCAGTAGAGGGCATTCCCTTCCTCCATACTGAGAAATGATCTGCTCTAGCTCTCAGTTGATGAACACTGTCCTTGGGTCTACTGTTGTTAAAACACACACCAAACATCTATTTTAATGGTGTTCTATACAAAGGTGGTTCTTCATTATTTAGTAATGACAAATGCCTTATTTCTTTAGAATCTGTGTCTGCGGATATCCTCGCCAACAAGTGAGAAAGTATAAGGGAGTAAACAGCAGGATTCCAGTTTCATCTGAATTCATGGTGCAAATGCTAACAGGGATTTATTATGCCTTGTAAGTGAGAGGTGTTTTTTTCTTTATTATTCACACAAAATAAAGAAGCACCAGCTTAACTTATATGTTCATTTAGGCATGCTACTTTTGAAGTGTTTTGTTTTCTAATGGACACGTGCTGGATGTAGCAATAAAGACTTCAGGATTAGAACACAGTTCACCAACTTGTTAGATGACATTACCGGTGTGATACTGAGGAATGAAGGCTAGAATAACACTTAACAGTTATAACTGATGGTGTGAAAAAATACCTGAAAAAACCTTTTCCAACTTTTGTCTGCTGTCCACGTTTTTGACATCAATCTAGTTAAGGCAAAAAGTCTTAGCATTCTTTCTCTAAAATGTTGAATGTCATCCACCCTTTGATAGTCGTGTTGATATGTAAAGCTCTTTCATTAACTGAAATAGTCAGAGGCTAGTAATATGGGGGTATTCAAAAGGTGGCTTAATATTAAGACCATCCTATTGGAATTTCAGAATATTTCATTACTAGCTGATCAATAACTAGCAATATTACTTTTAAGCTGCTCAGAGAGGTCAATAAAAAATAAAACTAGTGCCTCCATATGCACTAATTCAGAACAACATTTTAAAGTAGCAGGCTTACTGATAATAAGCACAAGTAGATTAACTCTCAGTTGAGCTCCCAAGGGACACTGATTTCTTGAAAGTCATGACCAGGAAGGTTCATCCATTGATACAGTGCTTACTATTAAGTATATGTTTAACTTTGCAGTTATAACGGAGAATGGGATCTGGCTCGTAAAGCTATGGATGACATTTTGTATAGAGCACAGCTGGAACTGTATCCAGAACCTCTGCTGGTAGGTGATGTAGTCCAACATTTTTTAAGTAGTTTTTAATTCAGTAAACACTTTTTGTGAACGTCACGTGAGGAACCTGAATCTCATGAGGCCTATGTGTCTTGCTTGTTTGAGTAGCTAGATCTATAAGGATATATACACACATTTTCAGTGTACTTAGTTATTTTATCATCTTCCCAAGTGAATAAGTGGTTTACAGTAAAACACTTCTAAGACGTGAAAGTGTAATGATAGTGCAGAAGCACTCTGGAGTTAATGTTAAGTAGTAGTCATATAGTCATTAAACTGAAGACTCTGCTTTAAATAGTGACAGATCTTAAATACAAATTAATTCTAAAAGCTAATTGTACCACGCATTCTTTATGACTTATGCAAAATGCTAGTGTGCTTATTTGACATAAATTGGAGTTGTATGCAATAACCTGCCCAGGGAGGTGGTGGAGTCACCGTCCCTGGCAGTGTTCAAGAGGCACCTGGATGAGGAGCTACGAGATGTGGTTTAGTTTGTGGTAGCAGTGGTAATGAGAAGGCGGTTGGACTAGATGATCCTACAGGTCGTGTCCAACCTTGTGATTCTATGATTCTATGAACATACGTATCGTGTGTAAAATCCTCTCGCTTAAAAGGCAAGAAGGAAATTTATAGAATGGCTTAGAATCATAGAATGGCTTGGATTGCAAGATCATCTAATTCTGAATCTTTATGAACTGCTAGGGATCCCTAGTAGTGACGTAATTATTTTCTAAAATTTCAACCTTCATGTTTAAAAACTACATAGAATCATAGAATAGCTCAAGTTGGAAAAGACCTTAAAGATGATAAAGTCCAACCGCACTATAACAATGCTACCCTGACTCTAACAACCTTCTGCTAAATCACGTCCCTGAGCACCACATCCAAACGGTTTTTAAACACATCCAGGAATGATGTCTCAACCACCTCCTTGGGGAGCCTATTCCAGTGCTGAACAACCCTTTCTGTAAAGAATTTTTTTCCTGATATCCAGCCTAAATCTCCCCTGACACAACTTGTGGCCATTTCCTCTTGTCCTGTCACCAATGAGAAGAGACAAGCACCTTTTCAGATATTGGAAGAAAACAGTGAGGTCTCCCCTCAGCCTCCTCTTCCCCAGACTGAACAGCCCCAGTTCCTTCAGTCTCTCCTTGCAGGGCACATTCTTCAAGCCCTTCACAACCCTTGTTGCCCTTCTTTGGACCTGCTCCAGAACCTCAATGTCCTTTCTGTACTGAGGTGCCCAAAACTGAACACAGTACTCGAGGTGAGGCCACACCAATGCTGAGTACAGGGCCAGGATGGCTAGTCCTGCTCTCCACACCATTCCTGATACAAGCCTAAACTGCATTTTTCCTTGCTCTAGGTTGCTAATGCAATAAAAGCTTCACTGCCTCAGGGTGCCATGAAGTCTAGTAAAGAAGGTACAAAATGCATTCAGGTTGAAATTACACCTACTTCATCCAGGATATCAAGAAATGCTGTGACTAGCATGTCTATCCGAGGGCACAGATGGAAAAGACACGGTAAGAGGCACAATTTACAATGGTTTCTTAGTTTCTTACACCTGTTTAAAATAATATTGAGGGTTTTGTATTTATGCATTGTCATTGCTAATGAGAATGCCCTTAGTGAACTGACACTGTGCTTTTATTCCTAAAATTATATAATTTCTCTTAAACTTACATCATTAATGTGGGTCTGGAACAGTGTGAAGATGCTATATACTAGATGAAACATGTCACAGTTGGACATGGGTGCTATTCTGCTGATGATGGTAAGCAAGTGGCTGATAGTTTGATAACTGGTAAATGAGAAACTTAGTGGATCAGAAAGTATATTCTCTATTTCCTCAATCCTGTTTTTTTTCTTTTAATGAAACACCTTTATGTTAAATGCTGCTGTACAACGTTTTTGATTCTTTCAAGAGACTTATGTTCCTGTTCTCTTCTGAAAAGTAGTGTATGATACCTGAAGCAAAGCAAATGTTTAATAAATATGCTACAGTGCCTCATTTGTTTTAAGTTATCTAAATAAAAACAATATTTAAGGCTAGAGGGGGTAAATTATTACTTTTGAGGTGAAGTAGCGTAAGGGCTTCAACAAAGTGAAGCACAGGTCAATGCTGAGGAGTAGAAAAAAATGGTGCTGAATATACTGCAATAGGACAATCAATGTATTCCACTTTTTCTACCAGATTCAGGTGGGGGAAGAGCTGCTGAACCAGAGATCAAAACTTCCAGTGGCTTGCTGTGCTGTGTTTGTAATTCTGATGAAAGGGAGGAGTCAGTGTAGATAAGTGTTCTTTTAATAGGCTAAATAAAGACTTTAAAACAGTATCATGATGATTTCTATATGATGTGTGCTATAAGAACTTCTTTGTAGTATATATAAAGGTGTATGGGAACTGCTGAGTCACGGCCTGAACCTCTGATTGATCACCTGAGGCGAGCCATGAGTCAGCCAGAGGAGCACAGGTGAAGGCAATTCAGCTGTGCTGCCAGAAGGGGTGGAGCCTGGCTCCATCCCTCCTAGACCTATTTAAGAGCTGGCTACCAGTGGGGAAGGATCTCTTCTGGAGATCCCTCCTTCTGGTGTTTTGTGGTGAGTCCAACATAAGGGTAAGCCTTCCATTTATTCTCTTTGTTATCGTAGTCTACTTTGCCTTAACTCTCTTGTTTATTTTATGATTGTAACAGCCTAATATTCTTTGATTATACAAAGGTTCAGTTCAAAAAATTATTGCATAGATCTGTGTTAACAAACAAACAAACAAACAAAAACAACAATGCACCACACGGGGATATTTCAGGTAGCTGTTGAAGATTATAAATATTCTGATAAAAGAGGGCTTTAAAATAACAAGAAAGATTTCTGAACAGTGATGATACATGCTGGTGTGAGTTCCAGTAGTAAGCTTTTGAAGGCGAGGAAGGGCAAAGGACGTTAAAATAGTTAAAGTTCTTTTCATTTCAGTAAAATGCTTGATTTGTTATCTTAAACTGGTAGGCGAAGATGAGGAGCAGAACATTAGTGTCTTTGATATGAGTGTGGTTCAGTAGTAAGAGTGTAAGTCGTTTCTGAGATTTCAAGACTGCTAAGGAACGTTTTAGCCTTTATTGTTTATTTTCCTTTCTTCCTGCTTCAAAGGAGGAGGAAATATTGACCTGGTGTCAGGATACTGTATAATAATGGCTTCTAAATGCAGACGTGTCCTCTAAAGCTTGGCAGTTTTGCTATCATTTTCAAGTGGTAAATGGGAACGCAGATCAGGGACACTGAGTGTTTATACTCATTCAGAGGAATTGGAAGTATTAAAACAAAGTTTCCTTTGCTCTTGCATTTACAAAAGAAAATGAAATATAAAATTATCCTAATGGGAATCCAATTATTTTCAGCAAATACAAGAATGTGAAAGTTTTTACAACTATTTCTTCTTGGAGGGCCAATACTGAGAGAAAGTCAAGAACCAATGGTGGGACACGTGTTCACTGTAAGTGATAGCAGTAAGGTGGAAGGGAAATAAGAATATAAGTAGGATTTGTAGAAATGGGGTGAAGAGAGCAGGAAAAGATAAACAGTGATAATCTAGTTAGTATGACAGAAGTGAGAAGTAGTGAGTATTTAGGTCAAGGACTGAAGATCAAGGAACACCGAGGACTTCCACTAACAAACTCTTGTCATCATTCTATTTGGGTTATTGAAAAAGCTTTGTATTGGCCTAGTGGTACAGGATGTAAAGAAGGACTGTATTTCTGACTGATCAGCAAAATCTTTTTGGTTTACATGGCAAGTGTTTCAAGTATGTAGCACTTGAGCTAGGCTACTCCAAAACCTCATCAGAAAATTCTAAAACAGAGCAAAAAAACCCTGTTGTTTATGACTGGAACAGAGCCTTTAAAATCAGAATGAAATGTCTCCAATTCCTCATAAAATTCAGTGTCCCACAATCCCCTATGAATGATGTGGAATAGATCTTCAGGGTAGGTGTACAGAAAGAATAATGAGGCTTGTGCTTACAGATGCTTGCTAGAATTAAAATGAATACTGGAGCTGGTAGAAATAGGCTGACAAACCTTGTACCTTCTGACCCACTGCTCTGCCACAGAGAGAAAGAAAGAATCAATTCAGAGATTTTACTTTCGTATTTCAATACAAAGTGAGTTACACAAATGGATTCAGAAGCTAGAGGAGGCAGCTGAGAGGCAGTTTCTTATGCATTACATGGGCCATGAGAACTCACAAAGCAAAATGTCCCCTGGGCTGCAAGGACAACAATTTTAAATCTGTCTATTTGTATAGCATAAAAAACAAAAGAATCTCAGCTGATCACATTTCTGATTGAGAAGCATGTGGGTTGTTTTTATTGTTATTTTATTAAAAATAACAGCTTATTTCTGAACTTCTGGGACGCTGGATACTTAACAAGATTATAATTCTTGTTACTGAGAAGGACTTTTGTTTTCAAATCAAGTTGGTATCCTTGATTTGAGCTTCTGACAGAGGTACTAAGTGCAAAAGTCTTTTGCAGAATGGATCCATTACTCACTCATGAATAGGATTTAGAGTGAATTGATATTAGCCACCGCTTACTGACAGATTACTTGGAGCTACTGCATTGGGTTGGCTTGAGTTGAATCATACAGCTTAAAGGGAATCTGATCTAATGTTAGTTTTTCATGCCTCCGTGTTATTGTTTAAAAAAAAACAACAATTTGGCATCCATGTTTCTATTCACAAGTAGAGGCAAAGCAGAGGAATTGTGCAGTTTATGTAACTTATAAACACTGAAATGTTATTTACAGAAGCTAAGGCAAAAAAAAAAGCATGTGGTAGCAATGCTTTTCTTAGTAATCTAAATCTGAGATCTCTCCAACTTCCCCACAAAGAGCTGTTGGGAAAAACTTGTGTGCATGTAAGGCATGCTGTGATGGGACAGACTGAGTAAGTGGAGCTGAGCAGGTGACAGTAGGGTACGTAACAAAACTAAAGATGTTGACTAGAGAATAAAGTCAAGCTAATTTTTCTCACTGCAAGAATTGACTTCGAGATTGTGCACAAGGCATAGGAGAAACGTCAGTCTTTGAATCTCTGTGGAGAGAATTTCCCTTTATTTTATTTATTTTGAAACAGTATTACCTGAAATAATGACAGCTTTTTTGGGGAGGGGGTTCTGGAATGAATACTGATTTTGGGAGAAAGGAGCTTGATACTCCTGTGAATAATTCAAGGTGCTGATGTTATTATGTAGGAAATGCAGCTTGAGCCTGCGATGGTTAAAACTGAGCTGCATTCCATGTGGGCAGTTTACTTATACAAGAGGTAAATGATAAAGGCAATTATAGCAGTAAGGTGGACAATAGTTGAAATCATTTTTATTAGTCCTTAGCAGCTGGTAATTGTGAAATGCAAATGTTAAGGTTGGTTGTACTATTCAAACCTTCAGAAAGCATAACTCAAATGCATTTTCCTACAAATGCTATAGCATATATCTGTTAGCTTTCAAATCAGTGTAACTGTTCAGTTTTGTCTATAAGACTAATTTTGCCAGTTCTATGCTAAGACCTATTTTTTTCAGTTCCTTACTGTAGTGGTGACAGCAGTGGGAATGCAGCAGCGATGGGGAGTGCTGATACACAATAGGACACAATTGCATTTAGAGATGCACGTCACTAAACCACAATAATTAATTATTGCTATTATCACCAAATGTGTGATGTAGAAAGTTCCTCCTCTTTTCTTCCAGTCTCTGCTATGCTGTGGACTTGGTGCATTCTGAATCTCCTTTCTCTAGAGCAGCTGTTTGTTAATGCATTTCTGCTCGTAGTGGAGAAGGGACTGACTGCAGGCTCTGTTCTGCCCTCTCCTCAGCCTGGTTTCCCAGCTGTAAATGAAGTTTCCAGAATAGACTTGTGCACGTGGAGTTCAGTGGATCCTGGGAAGTAGCTCTGCTGGAGCAAGGTGCCTCCAGTGGCACTGACAGGGGAAGAGGGAACCGGTTTGGAGATTTGCTGTAGGAGAGGCACAGCTACCCCAGCCCTGTGTAATGAGACCATTGGAGCCAATGAGTGGTGGTTTCCTCACTTAATTTTCTGCTCATGCGTCTCTAGAAAAAGTGCTGTATATAATGGTATTCTAATATAGCTGCAGTTCACAGTGCTCAGTTGCAACTGTTACTGTGTTACTGATAAAAGAACTCTGTGGAAGGGATGACCTCTTAGAAGGAAGAATAATTGCAACTTTTAATTCGTTTCTTGACAAATATTAGGAAATTAGTGGCTAATGACAGCAGCTATTAATTCCATTTCCATTGACTAGTGCAACTTGTCTTCCACAAGTAGCTGACTAGTCAGTTAGAAAGAATCATGTTAACAAATGATGACAGGTAAAAGCAGGGATAGCTTCTTAACTGAGGGATGGTGATGTCCATCCCTGTCAGAATATCTTTCTTTGTCTGGGACTGACTTCTCTTCTGTGATGAGTGCAGACAGCAGTGGTGTTAGCAGAGAGCCAAGGGCTGCAGCATGCTGCCTGGGAATGCACTGTGCCTGCACAGAGATCCTCAGGGTGGGAGCTGGGGGAGGGTCTCCTCCAGATAAAATAGTGTTTCAAAACTGAAATGTTGAATGTGGGACTTCCCAGTATGTGGGTGAAGGATGATCATTGGAAGATAGACTCACACTATTTAAGAAGAGAACTTCATACTTACTAATATTGCTGATTAACAAGAGGTCAATGTGTGAACATCTGCTTTAATTCATAATGCTTTAATCATCTGTTTCTGTTGTTTTTTGTTCCATGTTTTGTTTCAGGCATCATTTTTGTCTTTTTTTTTTTTCCTTATCCATCTTTAATTCTAGAACAAGCAGAGAATGGTAATGATGCTACTGAAATGGGCAACTTTGTCATACCTGAAATTAGTGTCACAAATGTGTCTGGAGAGAAAACCGGGAATGGGGAAAAGAGCAGAGCACTAGCAGAGAATGATGCTCAGCATATACAGGGAGTACAGGAAACAGCTACAGACCCTAGAACTGACAGCAAATGCATGCCAGAAATCAGGAGGCAAAAATCTGTAAGAAAAATGATGGAGGATGGAATAAACTCATCTGGCAGAGTGCAGTTTTAGCACTTGTAGCTGCACTCTAAGGTACCACTGATTGAAAGGATCACTGCTGCATGTTTGAAGAACTGAAGTATGCAGTTAATATATTGCATGTGTAATAACACAAATGCATGTATTGCACACAGCTCTGTCTGTGCCATGGACAATGACAACATACTTACAAGCAGATATTTTTGATCTGGCAACTGTACACTGTGAGACTCAACATTTCCTTGAATTTCCTAAACATATTTGTTGGATTTACAAAATCCACTGATGAACATTATGAAGAATCAAAAAGGAAGTGAAAATTGTCTCCCTGTATACCTAAAATATTCCAAATTCCACTTGTGGTATACTGGAGATTTCATGTTCCATTGTGCATGAGTTTCCAACTCATGCCATGAGGCCTATAGTGCGGAAGGTGACCTTTCAGTAATAATGCACTCTTGGGTTGCTGAATGAACAGCTGCCATGCTGGGTTTTCTGGGCCGTTGATCACAGATCATTTATAATTACTGAGCTTTGCAAAAACTTGTATTGGAGCACTTGCTCAAAATGAGATTTGCACTTTTGTGTGGTATCTTCTAATCTATTCCTAATCTGCATGAATTAACAATGCTGCATTTTTTTTTTTTTAAATCAAAATCACTACAGAATGAAATTTTAGGCATGCTTTTTGATCTAGTTAATGCAGCATTATTTGCTGGCATTTTATATCCTAATGATTCTTGATTACAAAATGTAATAGGTAAGTTTTGGTCTTCTGTTCTCTGTGCTGTTGCTTTATGGCTTCATGCTTGTAAATATCAAGGTCTAGTAATGCATAAAGTCAATAGATGTGAGAAAGGCAAATGTTAATTATTTTTTTCTTTTTTCTACCACACAGGAAATACAGATTTAGGAATTGAAGAAGAACTGATAGAAGTATCTGAAACTGATGAAGGGTTTTACTCTAGGGCTGCTTCTAGCACAAGTCAGTCTGCTTTATCTAATAGCAGCAACACGAGCAGTAAGAACCTTTTAGGGAAGAGCCAACGAAGATCTGGAGGAAGCAAAGCTGCAGGAAGAGAAAAAGAAGGAGAAACCTGTAGAGAACACTTGTCACGAAAGCAAACTCAGAGAGCCCTGAGTGAGAACCTAGAGCTTGTCTCTTTGAAGAGACTGACGCTGACAACAAGCCAGTCCCTGCCTAAACCTGGTAGCCATAGTTTGGCCAGAACTACCACGACTGTGTTTAGTAAATCCTTTGAACAGGTCAGTGGTGTCACAGTTGTGAATAATCGTGGAGGCGTATCTGGTACAGAGGCAAACAGGTTCTCAGCTTGCAGTCTCCAGGAGGAAAAACTTATCTATGGAACAGAAAGAACAGACCTCCCAGCATTAAGCAAACAACCTAATCAACAGCGACCTCCTAGTATTAGCATAACTTTGTCAACAGATTGATATCATTACATTGGCAAAATGAAATATGGGGTTTTATGCAGATATTGGTACTGTACCTTAAGCTCCTAGTTTGTCCTGTGTTACTTTCTTAAATCTCAAACCTGTAAATTCTTATTTGCTCACGTTTGACAGTAGTGGTAAATAGAGTTCTAATTATTCTGCGTCAGCGTCTAATAGGTTGGAAAGTTCCTCTCTGACATCCTGCATTTATCCTCCAATTGTTTATGACTTCATGCAGTTTGCATCTTTACCAAATTAACAAATATTGTTTGTTTAGCTACTGACCAAGATGTCTGGCTTTTTACAGATGCACTATATGGGGACAGAGAGATCCTCTATCCCAGATTCTACTATTCACTACTACTTAGCATACATAAAACTGCAAGTATCTCCTTTAAGAGGAGCCTTGCAGCATGAGTATAACATTTTGGAATGGCACTGTAAGAATACAAGTGCTCTTCTGTGAGTTATGAGGAAGGTATACGTACATGTGAGGTTAAAACTAGAAGCATCAGTTAGTGTTTGATGTTATGGTGGTTTTTGTCAGTATACACTGCAGTGTTCATATTTCTGTACGCCTACAAGTATCTGAGGTAAAGATGCATTTTGTTTTATATATGAATCTTTGAAACTGGGCCAAATGTCACGTGGTAGCAGCACTTGTGGATGGCAGTTCTTATCACCGACTCTAATAGTTTTCAGACAAGTGTGACTGACTCTGTATTCCTTTCAGTTTCTTAAATGTTGGGCACAAAACTTCTCATGGAAAAGTTGCTGTCACTGGTATTTGCATTATTTATGAGGAGGAAGAGATGTGCTTATGAGGTATCGTGTGGAAAATAAGGTATGAACCCTTTGCACTGAATCAAACAATTCAGGAGTGGAATTGCATTTACCGTGAACTTGTTACTTGAGACTAATAGTACCAAAGGATGTGTACTTTCTGAAACTTGCAAGCACAAAGGGAAATTACAATGTAAATATGACTAGCAATGTAATTGCTAGTGTTTTGTATCTATTATTTTTCTAGTTAGAAATTGTCAAAGTGTAACATGTTCTAAGTTACCTGACCTGTATGGTGACCTTGTTTGATACCAATTTTTATAAGCTTCAGGCTTTAATTAAAAACAAACATTAAAATGGTTTACGTGGAAATTTGGAGAAGCAAAAAATCAGTGGCAGTGATGATCTGATAGACAGCAAATCCTGGTGCGTGCTGTGGAATCGGGGTGAGGATCTAATGGCTGCTAATTCCCAGCAGTCCTGATTTCTGCAGCTAGTGATCCTTTGTGTCAAGGACGTAGAAAGACCTCGGAACAGACCCGAGCACTAACGTTAACATTCTGGTAGACTTTCTGATCTGCCTAGAGATGAATGTCGGTGTCCCTTTTTAACTTAAACTGAAGCACAAGTAACATTTAAGCAGCTAATGTTATTCAGGTTTGTAGTTGATTAATTAAGAGATGAGAAGACGTAACTGATAGGTGGTTAGTCGTATGATTCTACTTCTAAGACAGCAAACTAGTCGTGCACATTTCATGATATTCCTTCAACTTGTTGAAGTAGCTGCAGCAGTCCATGGGTGTTTGTCTTCAGCTGAGTCTGAGTGTAAATGAATGTACCATGCTTTCTCATGTTCTTCAGTTTGTTGAATGACACTGTTTTGTTTTTGCATTGTAGTATTTCACCTTCTCACAGTGAAATGTCTTCTGAACTGTACATGAAAATTTACATTCCTACTGTACAAACTATCGACTTGTTTAGTGTTTAATACTTTGGCCAGTAAAATAAACTGGTAGTTTTTGAAATTATATGCTTTTGTAAGTACTTCATACAGCAGAAAACTTGCCTGTATTGTTACTGGTTTTTTTTTGTTTGTTTGTTTTTTGTTTTTTGGTTTTTTTTTAATTATTATTAGACTTTGTTGAAATACACATTTGATACTAATGTGTTTGTTTCACATTGACCAGCATGTCTGGACTAACATAAGTAACAATAGAGTGAGGCAATAGAAGGGTTTTTCAGGCAGCTGGAGAACTGCAAGCACATACTGAATGTAGAGTTCTTCCTTTCCTTGACCTTTGTGTTGGATATGATGAGAAATAACCTGCAGAACTCCCAGCTGCCACCTGATTTCCTCTTGTGGGGTTGTGTTTAACAATATCATGGAAACACAGTAATTAAAATTGAAATAAAAACGAGAATAGGAAGATAAAATTGCAATTGGCAAATGTGACTGCACTGATTATGAGTTAGCACTGAGGAACTAGAACTACCATGTAATTCTCTTGGTTTGGATTCATTTAATTCATGACTGTGTCAGAGTAGATAGTATTTCAAACCAGGTGTTTATGTCAAAGGCATCCCTTATATCTGGGAGATGTAGCCACCTCAGCTGCAAGTCATGCCAGTCCTGAAGCATCTAAAATGCCATTGAGTGTAGATACATAACATGACTGGGATGCTGTTAAGTCAATAAAGTTAGTTTATCCTTTTATTTTATACAAATAATGATTCTAGTTGTGGTCTCACTTGAAGCTGAAACAGAAACTCATGTTGGTACGACCAGGATTACATTGAGTCTTCATGTTTCCTTTAGAAAGTGAAGGGAAATTTTCTTGGTACCAGAGTCTGCTGCTTCCATAGGTGTGTGTCCTTGTAAGTACGTGTGCTTAAGTCTCTGGGGTGACACAGGCAATAAGCATGTCTTAGTGAACAGTCATCACTCCTTGATGCTGGCAGAGTCTCAACAATTTCTTTACTAATGAAAATAATGTAACTTCCAGCTGTGCTGCTTTCTTCAAAAGTATGCAAAAAATGCAGTGGGGGAAGGAAGGCAGAATTATTTGTTGTCTGAATGTCTGCAGTGTGTTCCAGAAGATGTGCTGCACTGCTTCCAACGCAGAATTGAAGGGAAGGTGGGGCCAGAAACAAAGCTATTAATTCTTTCTTGTTCTGAAATATTGAAAGCCTCATTTTTTTTTTTAGCATTATCTGATCATTTTAGACTGAAAGAAAAGTATACTAAACAAGCAGGGTTTTTTCTTTTTTTTTCTTTTTTTTAAAAAAATATATATGTATATACTAAAGAAGCAGTTTTTTCCTATTTTCTGGCTATTCTATCATTATATATTGTAGTCTACCCGGTAGTAGGTAGTTCTGATGAATGCACTCCAAATGTCACACATAGTTGCAACATTCTGCAGGGAAAAAATGTTATGTGGGAGTGAATCATCTCCAATTATAATGACAGAAGTTGTTGAATGCTGACATTTACAACTGACCTCATTGTTTTGAATCGGAGGAAACTGTTGCCAATGACAACTTTGAACAGCAACATTTTCAAAACTCTTAAAAGCTGAGTAGAATTGTTTTTGTTTAGAAAATCTGTAGCACTTGTGCAAAAACTGTATGGCCTCCAACCACTTGATCTAGAACCTTTCTGAGTAGGTCTGTGGTCTATGAGGATTTTAGAAATTTCTAAGTGAATTATTTGACAACTTTTCTCAGTGTTTGAGGCTTACATTGCTGCATATATACGTGTGTATAATTCTGTTTAATTCTGTAATTCTAAAACAGCAAACTAGATGTGCACACTTCACAGTGTCTGCTGAAACCAGCAGGATGACTGCAGCTGGATGCTTCTTCACCTGAGGGTCTGAGTCTGAACGTGCCACACTTCCTCAGTTTTTGGTTTGCTGAGTGATGTTTTGCTTTAGCAATTTTTAGTAAAGGTTTTAACCTTACAGTGTTTTCTGAATTGTACAAGAAAATTTACATTCCTATTGTATCAACTAAAGACTTGTTTTGTTTGGTGTTTAATACTTTGGCCAGTAAAATAAACTGGTGGATTTTGAAGTTGGTGCTTTCATAAGTACTTAATACAGCAGGAAAAGTCGCCTTTCTGTTTCTACAGGCTTTGTTGAAGTACACTGTGACATATTCAGCTTTTTCGTTACATGTGTGTAGAAGCCCTGGTAAGGTTGCCTTCCTTCCTTTCAACATGCCAAACAGCTGTCCTGCACACAGCATGGGCTCTATGAAAGCAGGCAAGTCACCCAGCCCAACCCACCTGGCTGAGAAGTGCTGCCCCTCAGGTGCCTGCAAGCAGGTGAGTTGTAGCCAGAAACGTGGCCATCCTTGTCACTGATGCGGTGCTGTTTGGGCAGCTCTGTGATAACCTTAATATAGCAGCATTTTGATACACAACTGCTCTGTATCTTCATTAGATCTTCTGTTCAGCAGTTCTCACTATTTCTGTGTTTGAAGCGCCACCAATCCTGGAGGTCAGTTGTACCAAGTCTCTTGGGAATGATATGTTTGTAAAACTCTGGAAGTAATGTGGTGGTTTTTGTGCTGCTCAGCCAGAAAGTGTATCACTTCTCCAGCTTTGACAGTACAGAAGTAGTGCTTAGGTTCCTTTTTCAGAAAAACCACAGCATGGCTGAGGCTGGAGATCATCTCATCCACCTCCTTTGCCTCGAGCTTAAAGCCACGTGCAGTTTGGTTCTGTGCTCACTGCCCCTTGCGCTGCCCCTGGGCACTGCATGAAGACTGGATTTCCTAGCCCTACCTGTGCACGCTCAAAGAGTCTCTCTGTAATCCTCCTTGGTCTCCTGCTTCCACCTCTTGTGTGCTTCCTTTTCATAGGTAAGTAGAACTGAGAGCCCCATGTCTGTGCATACAGGCCTGCTGACTCTGCTTGACTTCCAGTGTGTTGGGATGGGCCAGTTTGTGAGCCTGGGGGAGCCCCCAGCTCTGCTGGGTCCCACTGCCCTTCAGGATGGCCTTCCTGTCTCCCAACAGACAAGGTGTGTTTGCAGGTGAGGGGTTGCATTTTGTACAAAGTTCCTTAACCTACCATTACAAATGTGGTCTCCGGTGCAACGCCGTAGAGGAACCTGCATGAATGGAAGAGCTTGTCTAAATAGCAGCTGTGAGAATCTTATGTTTTGGGAACAATGTTCATTTTCTTTTTTTTTTTTAAATCCCAAATCCTTAACCTGTTGATTCAAATGGTCAAAACACAAATTACCTTTGTATGAGTAGATGAGAAAGGAAATCTCAGATTCTTAACAGTTCGCTTGGTATGGAAAGGGTTTAGCCAGGGATTCCTAGCCAGGAATTTTGGTTTCTGAAGTGTAGGGGTTGAACTTGGGTCTGTGACTGTCTCAGGAGAGTGTAATATTTGCTATTTCAGTGACAGTGAGTGAAAGGGAATGCTTAGGATGGGCTCTTAACGTGGTTTCAAGTAGGAATAGTTACTGATTAGTGGAAGAGAATTTGAATCTCCTTTTCCCAAAATGTGGCAGGAAGTACAAAAGAAAATAGTGGTAACTCCAAAGCACAGCTCTTAGCTGGGGGGGAAATAGAACAGAGAGCCTCTTTGTAGGGCACTGTGGAGTGGAAGGGGAACCTGCAGGTAGCGCAAGCGTTGAGAATTTGGAATGGTATTTGTATAGACTTTACAGCTGGCCGCCTGCATTTAATTTGGATGCTTTTTATATTCAGTGTTAATTTGGCTCTGTATTAAAGGGAACTTCAGCACACTCGTGTTCTCTCACCCGGCGGCTGCCGGGTAATAACAGCTGCCAGTTCTGGCTGACGGGAGCGTGCCCCTGTGACTGGGGCAACCGCTGTGGCACGAGCCTCTCTGCTGCAGGTGTTGCTTCATTGACTCTGAAATGAGGGCAAGTTTAATTGGCTGTTACCCTGAATTTCCTGGGACATTGCTGAACGTAATGGTGCAGCAGGTCTGGTGGAAGCAGGGCTGAGTCACACAGACAAGCCCAGCAGTTGTTAGTGCTGTAGTGCTGACTAAGGCCGATGCTCCTGGCTGCAGCTTCTCAGGCTGAAGTGTGATGGTGGATTTCTGTAGTGTGAGGATGTTCCTGTTGGACAGGACCTCGCTGCACAGGGCCAAAATACACTCAAACAAGTGTTTGGATCAATCATTTTAGCATAGCCCTGAGTAATGCCAGCAGTTGGCCCATTTTCACTACGGGCCTCAGGTAGAAGTCCAGGAGGAATACACCTGACTCACTGGTGCTGCAGGTCTTGAGGCAGCGATTCACTGGAAATAACAGAGATGGTACTGGGGGCCCACAATTCAGCTGAATCGGTTTGGATTTTTTGAGTAAGTGTGAAATAGCAGCACTCCTGAACACCTAAAGCAGGGATGGAGGGTAGAACTGGAGCACAGATCTCTTTACTGCATTCTTATTTCTGCCATTCTTTAGTCAGAATCCCACTTAAAAATATCTAATACCTTCAGCTGCTTTGA
Organism: Tetrao urogallus; assembly: GCF_951394365.1. Lineage (NCBI taxonomy): Eukaryota > Metazoa > Chordata > Aves > Galliformes > Phasianidae > Tetrao > Tetrao urogallus. The sequence goes on from NC_136820.1 coordinate 21,150,654, forward strand.
GGTTTAAATGTAGAATAGCATCAAGGATGTGAGTGTATCTCTGTAACTGAGTGACAGCTATTCAGCTCTAGCTCAATCCTCTGACAAATGTAAGGTTTTTCATTTGCTGTTCAGTCTGCAAAAGAGCTTCTCACCTGCCTTGCAGGCTGCCTTTGTAACTTGAAATGCCTTCAGTTGTGTGAGCTCTTGTTTTTGTGCTGCTAGTTCAGGAAACCTCACTACAGAAGCATTGTCACTGACCCTAATATGAACCTGACTTCTTCCTGTGCCTTGGGGTGGGCAGAGTTCTGCATGGAGGAAAGGCAGGAGGCTGCAGGCAGCAACATGGTCTGGAACGGGTGAGTTTAGAGGTCCAGGATGGGACCCACAATTGAGCCCTAGCAGTGCTCCTGAACCACTGCGCTTTGGTCTCTCAGTGATTACTCCACTGCTTGGCATCATCACACCAAAGCAAAGGTGTGTAGAGATAAATAGCTTGAAGAAAGGACTGGGTGATGGTGTTGTGTAGCATCCACTGCTATCACCTGTCTTTTTTCCAGAGGTTGGCATAGGGGATGCAGGCAGGAGCATGCTCTCAGTGAGTGACAGAGTGTTTTTTGTGCCTTCAGAGGAGCATTGGGTGAAGCTGCCGTGCTGCCTGCGAGCACAAAAGAGTTTTGACGCACTCTGGTAATGCTGAGATGAATAACTTCTTAAGTATGCCAACAAAATGAGTTACTAGGTAGATCCAAGGCAGTTGATGCCATAATTTAATTCTAGGCAGAAAGACAGTGCCTCAGGTGGAAGGATATTCTATTTCAAGATATTAAACAGCTTTAATATATGTTGACATTCAGCGCCACACTCGTAATCCCTGTAATTACTCCTTCCTCCTCTATGAAAAGCTGGCATGGTACTGCTCAGCACTGAGGGACAGTTTTGTTTCATGCCTGAAAGAAAGAAGACATTGCATAAAGCACACTATGTGCTGAGCTGTGGGGAAATAGGTGACTGGAGAACAAAACAGGAGCTGTAAGAGCAGCTCTGTCTGGTTCGTTTCCTCCGTATCTGTCTCTGCAGGCAGCTCTGAATGAATGAAGAAGCTGAGCAAAACGAGACACAAAGAGGAGAACTCTGCTACCGTGAACCCCAGCAGACTGCAGCACGGGCAGCCCCTTTCCGTTGTGCTTTGTGCTGTGTCTGTTTGCTGGGGGCACCCTGGGCATTGGGGAGTGCTGTGGGAACCAACAGGGAATCAGTGTGCGGTGGCTGCAGGCAGTGCCCTGGCTCTGTTCTGCTCTGTGTGTGTTTGAGCATTGATGGTTTTCTTGATGGAAGACAAATTCTATCAATAAGTGTAGATCCTTATCTCTTCTGGAAGTTGTTGAACAAAATATTCCTAGGAAAAAAAAAAAATAACGAAAAGAACAGAAGGGGAGGAGCAGGAAAGGAAGCTGAGATCAGCAAATGCAGGAAAATGTTTTCCAGGAGATTGTCATTGCCACCCAGTGGTCGCTCAGTCCAGCAATGCGCGTCCAAAGGCTGAAGCGTGGCACTCAGTACATCGCTCAGTGCTGCACCTGCTGTACTCAGGGGTACAGAGAGGTTGGGCACTGCATGTCCAAGTGTGCCCCATTTTGCAATGTGTGCCTCAGGGGGACCTCAGGACTTCAGAGGGGTGGCCGGGTTGCAGCCGACCCTTGTGCCATTGAGGAAAAACTCCATGAATCACAAGGTCAGGGGCTCATCTCCTGTCAGCTTTTAATTATCACAATGGATTAGATTTCCATGACCCTTCAGCTGTAACAGAAGCCTCCATGCTATCTGCTGTGCTGTGAGGACGTGCTTGCAGGCAGCTTTCATTTACTTATTAATTGCAGCTTTTCTTACTGGGCCTGCACTGTGAAGCAGGACAGCAGGGCTGGACACTTAGTTTATTAATGACTTTAAGCTAAAGTGGGGAGATTTAGGTGAGATGTTATATAGTACATGACTGAATTATCTCAAAAAGAACAACAACAAAAAACCCCAATAACTGCATGGAATTATATAAAATCATAGAATGGCCTGGGTTGAAAAGGACCACAATGCTCATCTAGCTTAGCCCCCCTGCTGTGTGCAGGATCGTCAACCACCAGACCAGGCTGCCCAGAGCCACATGCAGCCTGGCCTTGAATGCCTCCAGGGATGAGGCATCCACAACCCCCTTGGGCAACCTGTTCCAGTGTGTCAACACTCTCTGAGTGAAAAGCTTTCTCCTAATACCTAACCTAAATCTCCCCGTCTTAGTTTATCATAGAATCATAGAATGGCGTGGGTTGAAAAGGATCATAATGATCATCCTAGTTTCAACCCCCCTGCCACGGACAGCATTGCCAACCGCTAGACCAAAAAAAAAAAAAAAAAAAAAAAAAAAAAAAACAAAACAAAACAAAACAATTAAAACCATTCCCCCTTGTCCTATCATTATCTATCATTGTAAAAAGTCATTCCCTCTCTTGTTTATAAGCTCCCTTCAAATATTGGAGGATTACAGTGAGGTCTGCCCAGAGCCTTCTCTTCTCCAAGCTAAACAAAGGCCTGTTCCCTTAAGCACTCTTCACCGGAGAGGAGCTCCATCCCTCTGATCATCTTGGTGGCCCTCCTAATATATGACAAAAGGGAAATGATGGTTAGCTACTTAAAATTGACAAATTTTAACTTTTTATAAGTTGATCCATTACATTTGTGGGATTCTTCTTTTGCTGTCATACTGCTCAGTGTTAATGACAGCAATTACAGAGCATAAGAGAAGGAAACTCGTCTAAAACACATCGTGTCTACTGCATGCGGATGGCTGCTCTGCTGCCTGTCCTTTCCTGGTGCCCACCAATGTGAATAAGTGTGTGTAGACGTGTGGCCATGCAGCTCACTTTGGTTGGCTCCGTTCTGGATGCCACACATAAATGTGATATTTTGTGATGACAGGAAAGCTATTATTAGTCCAGTGTGTCAGACTGCATGCTGTAGGCAATGTGTTTGACGAGCTTCATTCCCTGCTGTCTTGAACAAAAACTGGTGAGTAGTGTTGAAGCATTCTGTTGAAAAGGCGAGAGGAGACCTGATAACATTTAGCTGTTAGAAGGTGGGGAAATGTCCCGATGCGTTGAGCCAGAGGTGAAAATGCGTATCTGACACTTTTATCCTCTGTACCTGGGGGACAAGAAGACATCATTTCCACCTGATGCAGAGGACTCAAAAGCATAGGTGGAAAATAGTAGGATAATTAATGGATAATTAATGGCCCATTTTGCTACCACATTCTCCTCACAATAACTTCAGTCAGAAAAGTTTGCTCCAGAAGGTCAGCACAGAAATAATCTGATTTTGGTAGATAGCAATCTCACTGTATGTGCTACCCCACAATTAAATGCATTTTTTTTTTCTTCTCTGAAATCAGTGCAATATCCTTCAGATACAGTTTTGCTTTACTCTGTCACTAAGGAGAGGTGCAGGCATTTCCACACACCTGGAATGAAGGTGGACTTGAGTATGTGTGAAGCCAAGAGGTGAGATGTGAGCCCACTGGTAGTTGCTTAGGGTCCTCTGCTCTACCAGGCTGAGCTGAAAGGCACTTTTTGAAAGCATTTGCACTTCTGAACAGCGTGCCCAGAAGTGCTGGCTTAAAATCTAAGTGTTCACACATCGCACTGCCTGCACTTGTCTCTATTTGTGGTGTAAAAAAACCACCCTTCTGCTTTTTCCATTTTACCCAGAGATCAAATGTGGTGTTTTTGCAACACTGTCACAGAGCCACATGGATACATGCTTCTTCTGAGTTCTACTCCTGGTTGGTGGCAGCAGCTCCCATGTAGCTGTTCCTGCATATGGAAACTGCAGTAACAGACAAGACAAGGCTGACTTTTGGGCCCAGTATTTTTATTTCTGTGCTGGCAGTGTAACTGCTCCCAGGAGCAGTTAGCTGTAACTGGCTTACAGGAGCTGTCTTTGAAACTCTTTGTGCAATGCACAGAATAACCCAAGTGAGCAGGGCAAAACCAAAAGCAGGATGCAGCAGTACTGAAAGGTTACACACAGGTCAGAGTCTTTACGGCTTGCAGTCAAAGTTCACTTTTTCTTGTCTCAGGATGTCAGACAATATGAGGCCTTTTAGCAGCATTTCTCAAACTTTTTGCTTTCCTTTCGAGTCAACAGAAACTCAGCTGCCCGAAGGTGGGTGAGGCCAAACTGCAGCACAAACTTTCCTCTAGGGGAAGGGGCCCAAGCCCACTAACCTGCTCCATTGTGCTGTGCAGTTTCAGTGCCAAGGCACTGATTTGGTAATTGTGGCTGCTTCTTACAACCTGGACAGGGAAAGCTGCCTCACTGCTCAGCAGCACTTTGTCTTCATGATTTATATGTTGCTTAACACAGCTAATCACGATGTTGCAGTGTGAGAACTGCTTGCTGTCAGTACAGGGCTCACCTGCTGCAGGAGCTTCTCCTCTACAGAAATGTCTGTGCTGTGAACTGCTTTACTACCGACTGGGGCTTCTGCAAGAAAAGAATGCATCAGAAACACAAGAATGTGTGTGTTCATTGTTATGTTCCATTCAAAATATGTAAAAAGAAAAAAACATCGTAACATTGCATTTAAGTCTGCTCAACTGTAGTAAGCTTGACCTACAAGCCCAAGGAATGCTACTGAGATTTCTCTGAAAAATGTTGAAGCCATTTATTTGTCTACTGAAAGGTTTGATTTTGAGATATGAGCATGCTTTCCATCAAAAAACATCCTGAAATTTATTTCAGTTAATGCCATCTATATTACTCACTCTTTCTGTTGAACTGGGCGTCCTGGATTTCAACATATGCTGGTGTGCTGTGTATTCCAGTCGTGACTGCAGCAGTGCTGAACATGTTTGCTTAATGAAGAGCATTAGCAGAACTCAGATGTAGTCCATCTACTAGATGGTTCTCCAGGAGGTGACATTTCTGCACAGCTCATCAGTGACATCCCCTGTTCCTTCTCTTGGCTACCTTTTGCAAGCTTCCAAACATGTCTGTGAATATGACCAAATTCTGGCCTTCAAGACCAAAGATCTGTCCGCATCTCTCTCTGGCACTATGGATCTGGGATGCTGCAGGCCAGTATTCAAGAACCCTGCCAATCTTGTGTGTATCTGTGATTTACAATGTAGAATACCACCTAGACTTTCATAATACGCTTAGTACCGAACAGTCTACAGAAGTGGAAAGAAGTGGAACTTACCAAGGAAACAAATGCCAAAAAAGCAGTGTGAACAAATTCAAGAATCTTCTATGTAAAGGGATATGTTTCTGGCTTGGAGCAACTGGGGAGAAGAAGAAATACCTAAATATAGGACCCCGGAAGGTGTAAAAGAAGTACTGGATGCTGAAGTATGTCAGGAATAAGATTTGTGATAAGAGCTTCAGCTGCTGGAAGCAGAGCCTGCTGGCAGGTAGCAGACTCCATGATCTTCTGAACAAGGAACAAATCCTTGCTGATCCTCTCCTACTTGTGACAGTAAGTATAAATATATGAAATCACTGAAAGAGGTAATGATGCTTGAGCACTCATGTAAGGGTTCTGGCAACCTAACAGCAGTAAGCTTTACTTCCAAATGATGTGGAAGCAATTTTCATTCTAGTGAAAACTCCCATTTCAGGAAGTACACTGCTAAAATCACTAATGTTGATGATATGGGACTGTGTGTTACGCATGGCATATATACACTTGTTTGCTCTTATTTGATTTTGGTTTTGTTTATCCAAAAATAACAGTATTTTATTGGCAAAGGATTCCCGTTTTTTTGTCATACGCACACAACAATGTAGTGTTTTTTTTCACACAGTATATAGCCACCCATGTGTTTCTGTATCAAGAAATGCAGAAATAACTTTTGTTCTGCCCGCTTACAGCAATAGCTAGTTTGATGTCAGTCTGTATTATTTGCAGTTCCCTCTATCACTGAGATGGGCCTGCTCAGCAGAACAAATATGAGCGTACATAAGAGTAACATTTGATGTTCTTGAGGTAGCACTATCTTAATTACTCTTAAATCATGAGCTTCTTAAATATTTTGTGTATTACAAATAAAAGGGAGAAATGATTACAAACAAGAGAGAAGACACATTACCTAAGAGCAGTGTAAGAAAAGATCAGTGTGGAGGCAGAAGCTCCTGTGAAGCTTGCAGCAGAAAAGACCTGCCATGCCCAAATGCACAAGTTTGTTTTCTCTTAACTGTCAGTGGTTTTAAGATTTTAAGATGTAATTAGTTACAGAGACAACAACAGCAAGGTAGAAGTCTCCCTTAACTCAGTGCATTGAACAGGTACAGCTACTACTGCCGTGGAGCTATCCTTTCATTTTTTCCCATATTCAGAGCATTTTTTTCATATGCATTTTATGTCACATAACTGCTTTCTCAACGCTTATTTATTCATATGTGATTTTTATGTTTACAGCTTACAAGCTATCTGCCACAAAAACTGCATTCTGTATTTAAGAATGCAGAACGGGTTTATTTATGGTTGTAATCCAAAGGGAATTTTATCAAGCAGTTTCTGGTTTTGTTATGGAGCAAAAGGTAAACAAAGGCACCTACAAGCTGGGAAGATGGACTTACATTTATCTGGGGCAGATGGGTGCTGTCCTCACCATGAACCCACAGCTTCTCTTTCCACCTGCAGAATGGATTTGTTCTTCTGTTGTACTGCACTTCTGCACTGAGAATGACGAGACTCAGTTCTGCTTAAAGACTAAGAAAAAAGATTAACCACACAAGCTAAAGATTCTGCATACTGAAATACATTAAATCTAAAAAATACTGGAAGACATTGGTGGTTTATTGGAGATAAGGTGTAATTCTGCATTGAAAATATGGCATTATGGTATTGTATTCTGCCCCAAATTATAGCATTAGGCCTGGGAGTATTAAACAATTTTTTGGAAACTTACAGACAGCAATTTATAATTAGGGATGAATTAAAGAGGTCTAACGGAGAAACCTTGAATATAAAGTAATAGGTTTTGGGGTTACTGCCACATTGTACTTCAAATCCCCGCCAGATATTTCCGACTCCTATTTTAACATCATTTGTTTGGAAATAAACCAGAAATTATAGTAACACACTCACAGGTTATGCAGTATTTCATTCTGAATGGTGAGTGTCCACTTACTTACGTTCTAAGTTACAGTTTTCACATGGTCCTTTTCCTCGGAGTCATAAACTAATGACTAATTCACACCATCAGCATGTTGCCACTGCAAACTGGCAGTAAGAGGAAAAAAGGGGAAAAATGCAGTGTGTAAAGAGCTTGTTCACTCTACATCTACAGAGTTTTTAATATGCAACACCAAATGTTCTGCGGTATATCTTACACAAGTCTTAGAAATGGGAGGCTTTGTAATGGTGTGCCTCCAGCCCTTTCTAGAAAGGAAAAGAACAATCTATATGCTGAGGCTGATTAAGGAGAAAAAAAAAAAAAAAAAAAGCAGAGCCATTTTATGCTCTAAAAAGCTATTATAACTAATAATGACTTCATAAGAGCATACAGACAAAGTGGAATACATGTATTTAATCAAATAAAATTAGTGATTGTATTTAGCTATTAAACGTAGCTCCTTAATGAAGGATAGCATTCAATGGTGAGTCACATAAACCTCACAAATGCTACTGACCGTGGGTTCAGTAGATACAGTGGACTTGGTGGTTCATAGGAAGCCTCACATTTTGCTCATAATTTAAGATGATGGGAGAGGAGGACCAATCTTTTAGCATCTTCATCCTTCACCTACATTTTAAGTACACATTTCCTACTACTGAGATTGGAATGGCTTTGAAGGCCTACATAGAAAGGCTCCTTCCTTGGAGAGAGTACAATCTAACTTAATGACAAATATATACAAAAACACAGAGTACTTGTTTTAGTAAAAACACACTATTTTTAATGCAGACCTTTGGCCACCTGATCTGACCTCCACCTAACTTCCTGAGGACAATATTCTTCTCAGCACCTATGCTCTGTCTCTCAGGTTACCTGTCTATTTCACCAGTGTGAGCTCCTCAGCAATTTTGACTGCATCATTTCCAGTGTTTGCAACAGCTTGACCTACCATCATTTATGCAAGAAAATGTGCTTGAGCACTGGACTAAATCACAGAAATCTGGATTTTGTTCTTGCATCTGCAGGTCACCTAGACAGACACCTTCCAAGGCTACCTCCCTACGCCTTAGTTCCTTCACCTGTAAAGTGGGGATAATGATATTCACTCACTTTTAAAAGCCATTTTAAGATATACATGATTAATTGCTTAGCAGTGTGGATTCTCCCTGGGGAATATCACGCAGCTGCTAATAAACTGACTCATCCACTTTTGTATGATTGTTTTTATCTAAACATTCACTATTTCTTTTCTGTGACACAGCAAAACACTCATTTTGTCAAACAGCAATTGTAAAGAAGCTTTTACCCAGTGCAAGAGTAATTAGAATCGTGGAGAAGTGATGAGACTGCCATCAGCTCTGAGCCTGAGGAACTATCTTGTATTTTAATTTCAGGAAATCAAAGCAGAAAAAGTTTCCAGTTCAAGTCTGCCCTCCACTGGTATTAAGGAAACATTGCTAATAATATTTGAATTAATGTTTATGTAACGAAGAAGGGGAACTAAATTCATAAAGGCTGACAGTTTATTAATTGAAACCTTTAGACAACTTCTATTTTTTCATTTTTTATAATAGATAAATACTTTGTAAATATCTTTTTTTTTTTTTTTTAAAGGCTCATGTAGGCTCACTGCCTGATTCCTGTTCTTCAGGCTTTTAAAAGCCCACCAGCATTTCATTTAGATCAGACAGTTGCCAAAACTAACATACACATGAGAAGTACTTTTCTGCACGTGGTTTTTGAGGGATTTAACAGAAAAACTACAGAAAAATATTATGCTATGATACAATTAACAGTTCTAATATACTGTGCTATATATGTCAGTCCAGTAATAACGTCATAAAAGAGACCAGTGTCAGTCCAGTCTAGCATTCTCTCACTAGAAGCAAGTTTTCCTCCTGATAGGTGAAAGACCAACTTCTATTACTGTTTATTTTAGAGAGAACTTTCCATCACAAATCCCACATGCAATTAACACATCTCTTAATTCAGGAGGACTCGTTTTCTTTTCTACATTTAAAGCAGGAAGGTAATTGGAAAATAATACTTACACAGATTCACACAGTACGATTTCAATCCCAAGGTGGCATTCGTGTCTGGAATATAAAATTTGTACTGCTATGAATTGGGAGATAAGGCACCTCTGGTTCATTTTTCTTGTCATCTTCATGCTTCATTATGCTGAATCGCATTTAATCTCCTGTAACTGCTACTTAAGGCTAAGATGAAGGAGTAAAATGCAATTTTGCTGGATATATAGTTAATGCAAACTTGAATAAATGTAAGAAAAAAAAAAAAGTGTTACAGAACGATAATTTTATTTTGGGCCTTTAATTGCTTGAAAATAAGGGTCAATTTTGTAGTCTGTGCCAAGTACGGACATCAGACTTTATAATGCAGAACATAAGGAATTTTCAAAAGTTGCTTGAATATCCTATGCACCTGATAAAATTATTGCAGAAATGATTCAAAATAAAAACTTCAGGAGTACATACATTGTTTCATATGAAGCAATGATAGAGAACATAGCAAATCTCTTGTAACCTCTTTTCTTCTTCTTTGGGCAGGATGCTAGGCCAAAGTCTTCTCAACTCTCATTGATTAGTGCCACATGCACTGCAGCTACAAATCACCCTCTTTGAAAAAATAACCCCAGTATCCAGAACGTCTCAATTTTGCCCTTGTAGATCAACTGTAGGAGCTTTTTAGTAATCCCAAGTGAAAAGCAACAGCAATGCCACATTGAAACACCGGTGAGTATTTTCCCACATGGTGACAGTGCTCTATGCATTACTGGAAAGAGTCCAAAGGAACACTGCAGGTAAGTGTCTCAGGCTGTCAGTATGTCAGTGCTGAGAGCAGATACTCTAAAAAAAGGTTGTATATGAATTTTAATTACAATTCTTATTTTTCAAATGCTCCACATCCATGTTCTCATTTTCATATCCATTTTTGTGTAAACTATGATAAAGACCTTACATTCTCTGTTTTAAGGTTGCCTAACCTTAATTCAATGTACTAAGGTTGGAATTGGTATAAACAAACACAGTAAGAGCAAAGACTGTTGTAGAAATATCATCATTCTTTTCCTCATTTGTTTCCATCATAGTAAGAATCTGCCTAAAACAGGCAGACCTTTTAAATCCTATAAAATCTTTTCAGATTTTATCTCTGGATGAGATTGGTTGACAATTAGAAAGTATGCATTCAAATGTTTTTTGAGGAAAATCTTTCTAAAGCCATTGACAGTTGCTCTCCTCAGATGCTTTAAAACAAAACAAAAACCCAAAAGTTAATTTAAAAACAAAGAATGAGAGAATACAGATATTAGTTTTGGCCTCAGAAAATCCTTTAATCCATCAGACTTCTGCATATCACTGTAAGTATGCAAGTAATCAGATGATTGTTTTCATCCCTGGCCAAATACTGCAATCACAGCAATGTGCATATAAGAACTGTGATGTTTTTAGAGTAACCACTTACAGAAAGGTAGCAGTATCTTTAATGCAACATTTTCATTCTTAAATGAAAATGAGGAGAATGGGACAGTCAGGTTCCAAATGAAAATAAAGTTGAGTAGCAGATAATATTCAATTTTTAAGCACAACAATACTTTTTTTTCAGAGACCTCTGAAAGCATTTGATGAGGTTTTGTTGAATGTTGTTTCATCTCAGACTGCTGTTTCTCCTTCACTGGCTTCAGGAGCTGAAATGGAAAATAATATCATTATTGTGTTTGCTCTCAATTCCATATTAAATCTCAATCCTCTTGTTCCCAAGTCTGCATGTACAGCCAGGATTGCCCCAGCCCAGGTACAGAATGCAGCACTTGCTCCTGTTAAACTTCATGCGGTTGATTATTGTCAGCCCCTTAATTTGTTGAGATCTCTGTGCAAGGCAGCTATCCAATACCCTACAGTGGCCAGAGTACAGCCAATGGAGCATCACACAGAAAATCATATGAAAGAGACAGTAATCCAGACAGAAAAAAAATTATATGCATCTCTGCTCTGCATTTCAAATATGTTTTGAAAATATGCTAAATTAAGAAACCCAAACATATTTAAGCCCAAGTATTATTGCTTTGCAACTATCAAGAGAAAATGAGTTGTCACAGAATTCTGGCATTTCCCAAGCAGCACAATCGCATAGCCTTAGTTTTTTTTGGCTGCAGTAGTGCTTTCCATTTCTATTTATCTCTGCAAAACGTGGTCTCTACAAACTGAAAATCTGCGTTTCCTAGACCAGCGGCACTGCAGAGTAGCTGGGATGTATTAAATGAATATTAAAATGGAATGGAAGAAAAGGACCATCCTTACAAGGGCACAAAAGACAGCTTAATTATCATAATAAAGTAAAATGTGATGTCCAGTCATAACACTGCAGATGCAAGAAATCAGAGCTATCAAGGAAAGTTCCCGTTCTCTAAAAATAATTCCTTGACTTGATATGTGAAGGAAAGGATGGAAGAAGGAGCACAGATGGCACATTTTTAGGAATACCCTTTCTCAAGAACATCTATACTGATGTAACTAGAGACAGTTAAACAGGTTTATACCTGAAGACAGAGCTGTTAAATCATTTGGATCAATTATTTAGTACACTTGACCTTATGAATCCTACTTGCACTACAATTACCTAAAATTGAAGAAAACATCTCCTTAGAGGCAAGAAGTGGAAAGATCTGAATTTGTTAGTGCTATGCAATGGGTATGGCAGTCACAAAGGAACTGACACATGGCATGGTACAACAGGATTCACGATCTTTAAAGAGTATTTTATAAAAGCTGTTCTTGGGAGGGAAGATGCCACTTCTAAGTTGAACATGAGCAGTCATTACTGACTTCAAATTTCCAACTTTAATAAAAGATAATAATAATAAAAAAGTAACAATAGGCATAAAGTACTCAATTTAAGGAATGGAAATACAGCAACACGCTGATGCAGAACTACCACGCTAGATGTGACAAAGCAGGAATGTGTGACCACTTTGCTAAGTACAAAATAACCTTTAATACTAGCTAGTAAAAACAACTGACAGAGCATTTCAGAAGCAGTTCCGCCTTCTATGGTGTCTGTGTTATTAGCTGCCTAAGATTGCCACAGAAAAATCTTCATTAATATGTTCCATAAATTCTGGATTTGTTACTGAAAGCGCCTCATTAATCTGCTAACAATAACAAAATGTGTTTGCTTAACAACTGGATAAAGCTCTGACTGGAACATTATATTGAGAAAATCTGTCTATTTGAAGTGCAGTGAAGTATGAATTATCAGTATTTTTCTACCTACACCAGCAGCCCACCTGCTGCAGAAAGAATTGGTTGTTGGCAATCCTCATCAAGCATAACTAACAGAGTCAATCGACACAACAAGTTCTATGGCTGGCATTATTTAGAGAACGTTTTGTTGGTTCCTAGTGTCTGAGAACATATGAAGGCATACTCTTTTTTGGAGAACAGGTAGACTCACAGTCCCCTTCATACTGACGTTCACCTACTGAACCATGACAATGCTGCCTAACCCCAACAGGTATAAGCTGTTCAGCTGACAATGAAGCCACTCATGGACTCCAAGCCTCAGCTTTACCTGTTAGACATCATTAGATATGTTACCATGTGATACTGACTTTTCCTCTCCTGTTCAATGCATAGGTGAGTACATGTGCACTGGATTTCATGAACAAAGGCTGTGTGTGCATTCTATATCCTGACATACAGCAGGTTTGTCATCCCATCACCAAGACACTTCTGTGTCCCCCACACTTTGATTACTGGTAGAGAGTGGCAAGGCAGCTGAGGATCACTCATGTGGCTTGTAGATTGTCACCTGTCCATATCTGAGAAGCAAGGAGCAAGCTATGAACTTGTATCTTCATCATCTCTTACGGGCAGCATATGCATCTGTGTACTGGAAGAATAAATACAGAGAAAGCTATATAAGTGATATTTATTATGATCCTGGATTTGAATTATTTTTTAATTGAAAAGCACTGCCCTTTTGTTAATGCGACAAGTGAGCTGCTGAACTGCAAGCCATCTGTTGCCTTAAGCAAACCAACATGTAACACATGCAGAACTTTATAACTGCATCTGGCTGGTAAACTGCGGTTATAAACGAATCAGGTTGGGGATTAGGCAAAAATATTTTCATAAGGAATGGTGATGCCCTGGAATGGGCCCAGGGAGGTGGGGGAGTCAGCAGCCCTGGAGGTGTTCAGGAAGCGCGTGGATGTAGCACTAAAGGACACGGGCAGTGGGGATGGGTTGGCGGTTGGACTAGAGGATCTCGGTGGTCTTTTCCAGCGCTAATGATTCTATCAGGAACTATGTGGATGTCTGCAGTGCCACAAGCTGTGATTTATCCGCTAGGATATTCCCCCCCCCTCCGGTTTCCATACACAACTGGATCCCCTCCAAGCTTCGGAAGCAGCTCGAGCCGCGCTGGCAGCCCTGGCACAGCCCGCCGCTCCCGACCGTGCCGCTCCCCAGGCGGCACCGAACAGCCGCAGCGCCGCGTCCGCCGCGGCACCAAAGGCAGCGGGCCACGTGAGACACGGCGCACGCTGGGACAGCGCAACACGAATGCCATTTTCGGCGTCACCCGGAAGCGCTGCTCTCGGCGCTCCATCTCTGCCCTTCACTTACCCGCAGCCTCGGCAGAGCGCGGCGCGCAGAGGCGCGTCGGGGCCCGCGGACAAACGAGGGCGGCCCGCGGCCTCCGCCCCCGAACAAACCCCTGCTCACCGCCCCCGGAAGGGCCCCCGGAGCGCCGCCCACCGCCGCCGAGTGACGTCCGCGGGCGGGCCGCTCCTCTCTCTCCCCGCCGCCGGCATGCCGAAGCTCAGTAAGGAGGCCAAGCAGCGGCTGCAGCAGCTCTTCAAGGGCGGTCAGTTCGCCATCCGCTGGGGCTTCATCCCGGTCGTGCTCTACCTAGGTCAGTGACGGCGGGCGCCGGCGTGCAGCGGCCCGCACTGCACGGCTGCGGGCCGGCCCCGGTCCCGAGGCGGGGAACGAGGTCGGGGCGGCCGGGGGCGAGCGGGCGTGGGAAGGGCGGGAGTGCGGGGGGACGCGTGAGGGCGCGGGGGGGTGGGGGAATCTCCCCCGTGCTGTGCTGTCCGCGCATGCGCCGCTGAGAAGCGGAGGGGGGGGGTTGTTGCGGGGGGCCGGCGGGCTTTAACTGGTACAGAAGGTCGCTTTGAACTCTGCCGCGTTAGGCAACGTTAGGATATTGCGTTCCCATCCTTAGTTTATTGATTATTTTAAAATTGATGGGTTTGGGGGCGGGGATTCCCGCAGCGTTTCGCGACCTGCTTCGATCCGGCGGGGGTTTGCGAGGGCTCCGCCTTTAGGGAGGGATCACAGGATCACAGGATGGCCAGGGTTGGAACGAGCCTCCTGAATCACGAATCTCCAACCCCCCTACCACAGGCAGGGCTACCAACCTCCCCATTTAATACTAGGCCAGGCTGCCCAGGGCCCCATCCAACCTGGCCTTGAACACCTGCAGAGATGGACAGGGCATCCACAACCTCTCTGGGCAGCCTGAGCTGCTCTGTGGCACCATGCGCACTTATGTAACGCGAGTGTTATGTCCTGCTGGTGCGCTGTGTGGGCAGTTGTACCTCTGCCTGGATGCCTGCGTACTTCTGTAACTGTAAGGAACTGGGTTGTAGGAGCTTTGTTTTATGCCTCTGACAGATAAATGTGCTGCTCCCCCAGCAGCCCGCATTGCCGCCTGAGCAATTTTCGTGCTGTGATTAATGAAGGGACACCAATACAGGTGCCACCCTTGCCTGACCCCTGGAGGTGGCACCGACTCGGAAGTCTGTAGTGCTGAATCCTCTATTACGGTTACATTGGCTCTGCAGTGCTTGGTGCTGCTGATCCCAGTTTGTATCGGCCCATATGTATGAAATGCACTGTAACCAATGGAATGTTTCAGTGAAAGACCTAGGTTGGGGTGGGATATTCAGGACACATGCGAGGGAGTGTACTCTGTGCAATTGCAGCTCGTTGGCAGGTGATTTTATGCTTGCTTTGAAGTGACTGCTCCTGTGTGAAGTAGGTAAATTAGGCCAGTACAGTTCTGTGAAACTGGATTGCTTATGTAATATTTCTGGCCCTTATTCCCTAGTACTGTTTCCCAAATCTGTGTCACACACACACGTAGTATGACTGCTAACACAACTTCATGTATTTCAAAGCAATTTTATTGGAAAGTGTGGCCACAAAAAGCAGCGGACCAGAATATTTAATAGTCTAAGTCTGACAAGGTTATCTTCAAAGAGGTAACCTAGTGCCCACAACATTAATGGAAGCTTTTCCATTAACCTTCATGACCTGTGTTTTAGGTGGGCTGTCATTATAATCTGTAAGGGAGAGGAATAATATATTTTCCATATAGCATCCATTTCTATCAAGCATTTGTGGGAAAGCATGTTGAACAGTGTACATCATGTATAATTGTGCTTCAAGACTTAATTTACAGTCCAGCAAGAAAGCTGTTTGATAAACTGAACCTTGAATTGCTTATCTAGCATTCGTTTGCCTTAGTGAATCAGTAGTTAAGTCATTAGCTGGAGATGAACTCTTTGTAATTAACTTGCCCTGCAAGGCAGTTAGAACAAAGCGTTCTAAATTTAATCAATTGAACATTTAGAATTCTTTCACCCTGAATTAAATAAACAGTTACTGAAATAGAAATGTAAGTTCATTACAGAACGCTGCCTGCTAAGGCTCACAGTGGTTGCTTATACCGGGTATAGGTGTCACTGCTGGTGCTGTCTCATTCAGTTGCATTCTCAGCAACATTTAAAATCTCATTTTATGAGTAGTAGTAATGGTATATATATATAATAAATAATGGTAGTTATGTATATGTGCATGCACGTGTGTATGCTGGGATCTTCAGGGTAAATAATTTCCATCATCTCTCACAGCTTCAAATTCAATTGTTCCTGAATTTTAAATCAGATAGAGATGCAGGTAAGAGTTAAAAAAAAAAAAGAAAAAAAAAAACAAAAAACCAAAGAAAATTAAAAATGGTACACTTGTATTTATTTTGCCTGCTTTCTAACCCTGGTTAATGTTACTTTTCTGTTGAGGTGAGTCTACAACTTCGTGAATCACAGTTCCCCCCTCCTTTTGCATCTCAGTTTAATGAACTGGAATAATCTGATACTGTGTTAGCTGTGTAGGAGTCTACACATACAGGTGTGTGTTTATCTAATGTTTATTTCTGTTCAGGTTTTAGGAGGGGTGCAGATCCAGGAATGCCCGAGCCAACAATCTGGAGGTACGTGTTGTGTCCAAATGTACATGCAAAAGCAGAGCTCTCTTGGTCACAGTTTTAGGTGTTACCTCTGGTTGTTCACACTAAACAGCAAGAGGTGTTTTATCCACTGTTTTAATTGGTTTTGGGTGATAGTATAGCTGGTCAGGTTATTTTTTCTTTTAAAATCAAAACTGGAAAAAAAAACGAAACACAAGTTCTTGTAAGAGCCTTGGTGTTTTGTTCTGAATCCTGTGCATTTTTTTTTAATATATGGGACTTCCTGTGCCTTTTTGAGTGGCAGCTGCCCTTGTAATCTGTTTTAGAGGTGTTCTATGCAAGTTTCTTTTTGCACCTAGAAATAATTACTTATACTTCTAACAGGGGTTTTAACCAAAATCCATTCTCCTTCCCTCTTTGTAAATATGGTTGTAAAGCTGCTTAAAACGGCATTAAATACAGAGATACATCCTTCAGTATTTGTCGTTGCAGTGGATCAAAATGCATTTGCTCATATTGCCTCTTTGTTATGGGACAACTTGTCACTGCTGCAATGTCCTGGCATTAGTGGCCATAAGTTCTTGTGGGGTTTGAGTTCTATTGAAGCGTATCCATGGGTCAGACTTTTAAAATTAAGATTTTGAAGGGAATGTGGCTCTTTTAATGATCTTGAAATTTGACAACAGCACAGAGCCAGGTACTGCTAAGACAAATAATTGATGGTCTGCATTGTTTGCAAAATTATATATTAATTATTTTTGCCTTGCACCATATAAAGGAGCTACTTCTAACAATAGGAAGAATGAGAAAAATGTCAAGGTCATGTTACAGTTTCAGTAAAATCTTTTGTCTTATGGTGTCATTTGCTCAAGTTGTTTGTTTGCTGGCAGTGTTCCTGTGTTCAGTTTCACTAGCAGCTTGAGATTTTTTTCTTGTATTGAGCGTGTCTGCAGAGCATAAAGTATGCATTTGATACCAGAGTATGTGTACAGGTAACAGAAATGCATTTAGGTCTAGTCTGAGGCTTACAAGTTCTCCTTTTTCTGGGTAGGTAGCTTTGTTGCAATGTATTCTGGCTGGTTTTTGTGTTTTTTTTTTGGTACCATTTATGCTGTATTTTTATAGGGCTGTTTGTTCTGACTTGCTTTTTAGAGAAACTTATTTAAAAAGAAGAACATACTGCAAATCTGACTTTCATTTCCTCCCCCCTCCCCTTTCAGTCTGCTTTGGGGATGAAAGATGTGGCTGTCCTGCTCTAGAACCAGCCGATGGACAGAGAAAGTGTTTGAAGATTCATACGTTCCAGAGGATGAGGCGAATGCTTTCACCAGCTGACTCTGTCAGCTTGCTAATGACATAGGTTGTACATACAACACAATGGAGTTTATATGGATGTAACTTATTTGGATTATGGTAAAATTAAATCTAGTTTGAAATGGATATGCGTTGTTTTGAAGTCTTTATTACATAAAGTGACAGTTCCTTTAACCATAAATGTATTTAACCATTTAAATATGGATGTAACTATATATAATCATAAATATAAGTAACCATTGATTTTGGTAAATTTGGCAACGTTCAACCCTCTTGGATCTACGTAGCAAGTATGAATTTCAGGTAGAGGTTTTTCTTCATAATAATCAGAATCATAGAGTGCTTTGGGTTAGAAGGGACCTTTAAGATCATCTAGTTCTATCTCCCCTGCTACAGGCAGGGACACCTCCCTCTAGACCAGGTTGCTCACAGCCCCATCTGGCCTGACCTTGAATGCCTCCAGGAAAGAGGTATTCACAGCCCGACTGGGCAGCCTGTTTCAGTGTCTCACCACCCTCACAGTAAAGAATTTCTCCCTGAAATCTAGTCTAAATCTACCCTCTTCCAGTTTAAAACCATTGCCCCTTGTCCTTTCACTACATGCCCTTATAAAAAGTCCCTCCCCAGCTTTTCTGCTGTCAAGCCATTCTCCACCTAACCTGTATCTGTGCTTGGGATTGCCCTGACCCAGATGCAGGACCGTGCAGTTGTCCTTGTTCTTCATGAGGTTCATGAGGTTGATGTGGGCCCACCTCAGGTGTGTCCAGGTCTGGATGGCATCCCTTCTCTCTGGAGTGTTAACTGTACCTCTCAGCCTGGTGTTGATGTTTTAAACATTTTGACGTTCTTGAAAGATTTTTGCTGAGTGCAAGTAAGCCCGTGCTGCTTGTTGCTCAGTGCAGAGCTGGTATTTGTTTTCTTCTAAATTTGTTCACCTCTGGATATCTTTGAATTGTGATGTATTCTTTTCCTAGCGTATTCAGATAATGAAAAAAAAACAGTAAGATGTACACTTTTCTACTGAATTTACCTTCAAATGCCACTGAAATTTTCCACAGTTTGGGAGTGATGGTAGGAGTATGTGACAAAATCACTGTATTTAAGAAAATAAAATCTTGTTTGCTCCCAGTTAATGCTGAAAAAAGATATTCTTGATCAGCTTAACCCAGATTTTCTGACTGTACATTGAGTGGTGAGTAGGAGATGCCTCAGTTTCTCATCTGCTGTTGGAAGTCGTGGTAAAATGCTTATGAGAAATGGAGGAAAAAATGAGAAATGAGCCAAGAGAAGAAATAAATTAAAAGACAAGGATTTTAAAAAAAAAGAAAAGTGGGAGATGGGGAAGCTAAGGTAACATAAAGCAGCATGTTCCTTAAAGTCCAATTGGTCACAATAATTAAATGTCACGGAATGGTGGAATAGCAGATGATGACCGATTGCGGATGGGCAAAGAGCAAGTTCTGAATGCAGAATACTGTTGTGATCCTGTTTCCTGTTGATATTGCAGCTTTTCTAATGGTAACTTGAGAATAATTTAACTGCAATTGAACTGTCTTTCATTATGGAAGCGTTGAAATTCAGAGCCCTTTTTCTTGACTGATCCTGTTACAATGAGGATGAAATAATCTGAAAGTGGCTTTGATCATGGTCAGGAACGATTTCCTTTCACTGAATCTGTTGGCATGACCTTAGATACTCAAAATTAAGAGAGAAGCTGTTCAGTGCAAAATAACGTGGATTTCTTAAAATCGACTTTGGCATTCCACAAGGCTACTCAAAATGCAACTGTGTATGTTCCAAAACACCTGCAGAAGTATTTCTCATGTTCTATCCAGTGTCAGACATTTGCGGATGTGGTTTGTGGGTCTTAACCACCACATGGTTGCTCTGTGCTTGCCAAGAATTGTAGTATTTGGCAATAGGCAGAGAATTGGGAACTGTTCTTGTCTCTTTTAAGAAAAGTATGTACGTAAGCATGGATATATTGAGCACAGACTGGATTCGCTGCTGTAAATTTCCCGTCTAAGTAGTTGCAGTTCAGCTTACTTTAAGATCTGGAATTATTGGATAAATATTACAATCCTTACGTTCAGAATTTCACTTTAAGCACACCAGATGGCAAACTTTTGGTCGTTCTCTATTGCTAATTGGCTGCAGTTATTGTTCTTTTAAAAAATCAGATACGGTTCTGGAAAGTCATTAACATGGAACCTTTCACTGTTCAAATTCCTGCTTCGCTCTATTGATCAGTAAATCTCTGTCGAGTGAATCAGTGGCTTCTGTAGCCAAGCAGATTCTTTTCAGTAATGAGGCTTATGGTGTGCTCCTTTGAGACCACTGTGAACTCAGATTTGAAATGAAGTCAGTGATGGTAGTTTACAGAGAAGCATACTCCGAATTCCACAGCTGAACTCAAGTTTATGCTTGGGAACGTTTTTGCCTGGGCCACTCGTAGGAAGATCAAAAGTTGCTGTAGCTCACTATTCTGCTTGCCAAATATGAATACGGGGATATTAATATTAGAAGAATGTGCAGTACTTTATCTCCTCACATATGAAGAAGATAACATTGCCCCATGCCAGAAGGGGCTGGCTACAGGGGCTGTGGCCTCTTCCTGCAAGAGTGACACGAGGTAATGGTGTCACCTCAGATTGGTGTCTGAGGAGAGCAGCTATGAAGAAGCCAGGGACGAAGAACTGGGCTGTTTCTCCTCTGGTAGCCAGGCTGCATGTGAAGCACTAGTGGAGTATTGGGAAGGCATGGTGGGCAGGGAGTGCTGTAATGTCCTGCCTTCTGAATATTTCATTCTCTGTCATACTAACAGAGTGAACGGGGATCGAGACATTAGGCTAAAGAAAAACAAGAAAAAAAGCTTAGGTTCTGGGAGAAAAAGAGAAGACAAGGATTGATCAGAAGAGGATAAAAGAAGGAGATGCTGACAAGATTTTTGGAAGTGGAAAATATATGAGATGAGAGAAAAAGACAAATATGCTCATCAGACAGGGAGCAGCAGAGTCCTGGTGGTGCTTGATGTGTTGTGCTTGGGGAGTTTGTGAGTTTGGGGGCTATTTTGGTCTTGGTGTGTGGTAATTTTGGTCTCCTAATTAATCATCAGTAAAACTTAAAGTTTTTATCATACAGTTTTCAAACATGTAAACACTGCAAACCAAAGCAACTTTCATAATTTTGTAACAACAGGCCCACGTGTTGGCTATGCCTAAAACCATTGCTTCTTGTCTGTGCAGCAAGATGGCTCTAGATGACAGTGCTTTCCATGGCTTTGCTGCATCGTGTTAATGAAACAGGGATCTAACACATTTTTAACAGGAAAATTTGCCAAAGCAATCTGGGTATTTTTGGAAACACCTCATTATGGAGTTGGAATTTAAGCTATGATGATACCAGTGATGACTTTTGGAAATAAAAGCTCATTACATCTGTTCTCACCACAGAAGTAAAAACCACATCCTGGTTTAATGTCATATGACTAATTTACTTTTTAAAACAGACTATTTAATTGCAATTTCTAAATAGTTTTCCATGATGGTATGTGATGCAGTAACTGTTTGTGGCTTACATGCATTGTTTCTTGATTATGTTTATATTAATTCAGGATTAGGGAATGGGTAAGGCAGAGGAGATGCAAATCTGCTAAGTGGAAAAGAGGATTTACTCCTATTTTCTTGCAATTAAGAAATCAAGTTTCTGTCAAAAATTAGAAAAAGCAAGTGCAAAGCGGTGAGCAGTTACTGACCTGGGAAATTAGGTAAACATGGATTTGCAACTACATCGTTATGTGATTTCTCTGGATCCACTTTATTCTCGTGGAAACTTCCCAAATGGTGCAATTCATGGCGCAGCAACTGGAAAACAGGTCTTTCTCAGCAAGACTGGAAGATCGTCTGTACGTCTGCCTTCATCCTAAATGGTCTCCCTTCTCACAAATTCTGTTTTCTCTTATAGCCCAGTGCCAGGCCACTGAGCCATGTGAGCAGGAGGGATAAGTGTAAGAAGAGGCAAGGACAGTTGCTGTGCACCAGTGGTGTCGTAGCAGGCAGTTCATCCAAGCTGAGGAATGGACTTGGAACTTTCCATAGGTGATTGTGCTTTTGTGTGTGTGTGCAGCAGCAGGGATTCTCTGAGGTAATAAAACTGTTAATATAATTTGTGTGCATCATTTTGGCCCTATTTATATGATGTCGAGTTTAGAATTATATCTATTAATATTTGTCTACTGTGTTATTTTAGAGCCCCCAAAGTCTGCCTTGAAAGTATACGGAGGTTTGGGTAAATGCGTTGAAATTGCAGAAATTTGTTTGTATGGTGAAGAAGGGAGGAAATGGTATTTTGGTGTTGGAGTCTACAGAGATCATATTTTCTGTGTGAGAGTGTTCGTTTTATTTTTCCTCTTACCAGGAAGAAGAAAACAATTTCAGATCTCTCAGTGAAATTCTGTTTAATAATTCAACTTGAAAAACAGAAGTTTAAAGAAAGTTTCCTATCAAATACCCAAGGTTTGTAATAGTATATATATTCAGCAGCAGTTCTGGAACTTTAGGTTTTGACTTGATAGGTACTGTTGTATATTCACCTTTCTGCCTTTTCATCATGTGAACTGAATGCTGAAAAATTATTAGTTGCAGGTAACAGTGCGAAAGTCAGGGGAAGTTTCACAAGTTTGCTGAGCTCATCTGATGGCTCATTACTCATCAGATCCGTTGGTACTTTAGCTTCTCCACTTCTGTAGCACCAGCTCTGTCTTGCTAACCTCGCAGCCATCAGCCTTTATTAATGTCAGCAAAGGTACGAGAAATGGAGACAGACTTTTTCAAGAATCTGTTGTACTTTCTGCTTTAGAGGAGGCTTAAATTGGACGTTAGGAAGAATCTTTTCATGAGGAGGTTGATCAGGCATTGGAACAGGCTGAGCAGGGAAATGGTGGTGTCCCTATCCCTGGAGGTATTTAAGAGACGTGTGGATGTAGCACTGAAGGACATGGTTAGGACTGGGACTCGGTAGCTCAGGTTCATGGCTGGACTTAAGGGTTTTTTCCAACCTATGTGATTCCATGATTCTATGGAGGTGTCTGTGCAGGAGCTGCAGATAAACTGTGGCAACTCAGCAACTGCATCAGCAGCATCAGTGATCCTCTTCCCTCCAGGAAAAACTTGAGGTTGACCTTCCTGTCCAGTAAGCAGCGATCTTTGCTGTCTCTTCCATCCCAAAATGTAACATTTACACCTTTACTGGAATGCTGGACAGTTTAGGCAGCCACCAGCTGAAGGGTGCCTTTGGGGAATGTGGGTTTAATTTAAGCTATGTTGTGTGAAATTTCACTGCTCTGCAGTTTAGATGCCTCCTGCAATTCAAGGAGTTCAATCCAAAGAGTGAGTTTGTTTAGCTGAAGTGTACACAGTAACTAAGAATGATCTTAGGCAATCTGTCAACTGCTGCTGGTAGAGGTGAGACAGAATGTTTCTGTTTTTTTGTTTGTTTTGTTCCCCGCTACTGTCACAGTAATACAGTGCTTAAAGGGTCCAATTCGGGATTCCCGCTGTGGTCTCCTTTGTGAATCAGAGGCAGTGTGATTCATACTGTACTTGTGAATAGACTGTGCTTTTCGTAGCTGCAATCTAAGCCCTTATCTGTAGCTAAGAGGGAGCAAGATTGAGACCCCTCATACATTACCTCAGTCAGAGAACTTTATATTTTTAAAGACACTTACTGAATTCATACTGAAGATACTCTAGAATTTCATCAAGACCAGAACAGATTCAATTACCTTATTTCCTTCTCATAGTCACGTGCATGCAAGACTGCAGCCCAGTAGCTTTAAGGTAGATTGTTGCATATTACTCACAAAGAGCAAAATGATTTAGTCACTCTCATGGCTTTCCCATAGCTGTCACAGACAGAGCAAGTGCCAGAATGCTCTCTCACCAAGTAGTCACTAAGAAAATCTCTGCCAAGGTAAGCTGTGAAAAAACCAACCAGATTTCTGTATTTTGTTCTATGATTCTATGTCTCTTAGACCACATGCAGGACAACTAAAGCGCTATCGTCTGTCTTGCAAGAAAATCTCACTTACCACAGACTTCTTGAAAATGACCATTCTGAGGTCTCTTCATTCTTTCCTGAGGTGTTGCACAATTTGAGCCTATGGTTTTACCATATTGGGCAAAGCAGTTGCATTTTGCTTTGTTTTGAGCCTCTGAGATGCAGGCTGTGAGCTGACTGCTCACTGTTTTGGCATCCCCAGCAGTGGAATGTCTGTGTGGAGGATCAGAAGATCGCTCAGAGGAAGAGAAGAGTTTACTGACATCCTTATCCACATTCCAGAGCATACCTTTCATCTCCTCATTGTGCTGCTCCAGAGAGAGTAATTAATGTTCCGCTGTTCACGCTGGAAGAACAAGGCTCAAGGGAGCCCATCCTTTGTGTGTACTATGAGCTGAAATTCCTCTAAGTTTGGGTATATGAGGATGTTTACAGCCACAACAAAGGAGGTGATAGAGCTAAGGAATATTTCAGTGGTTTGGTACTCAGTGTAAGGACCTATTTTTACCTCTGCATTGCTCAGTGACTAGCATTCGTGCTCTGTGGCAGATGGATTAGATCCCAAGAGTCACTGACATTGCTGCAACAATACGTCAATTCTTTCCACCTGGGGAAAGAACTTAAGATTTTTTCCACTTCTTAGGAGAAAGGGAGAAGAACACAGGATCATAGAATGGCCTGGGTTGAAAAGGATTGTCTAGCTTCAACCCCCCTGCTATGTGCAGGGTTGCCAACCACCAGGCCAGGCTGCCCAGAGCCACATCCAGCCTGGCCTTGAATGCCTCCGGGGATGGGGCATCCACAGCCTCTTTGGGCAACCTGTTCCAGTGTGTCACCACCCTCTGAGTGAAAAACTTCCTCCCAATATCTAACCTAAATCTCCTCTGTCTCAGATGTTTAATCCAATTTGGAGAATTCCCTTAGAAGACAGCAGTGTCTAATCAGATGATAAAATCAAACTTGTTAATTTGGTATCTGACCATATTGTTTGTTTTAATTAGATTGACTTTTAAGCATACACTTAAATACATTTACAGGTTTATGGAGTGTTCTATATTAAATAGAAAGAACTCATTCATTTGTTTCTCAAGAACTCATTCATTTGTTTCTCAAGAGCAGTGATGCTTTATCATGCTCTTTATACTGCTGTGCGTGCAGTGAAGTACACACTGATGTACAGTACATCTGTGTGCATTACATGCACCGTTTTAAGAACTGTATGTTGATTGTGCTGTGTATGTGTGTATAGATGCCCTGTGTAGGTCACTCTGAAAGTAGTGTCTTACATATATTTCCATGGAAACTACAACAAAGAGCACAATAACACTATTTCATAGAGCAAGTTCTCAGCTACAAAACATTGTAATTCCGTATAGCCACCATCATTAGCCAATGCATGTGGATGAGCTGATCAGGACACTCCTCATTCTGTAGTGTGAAAGCTGTGCGTTGGCTGTCTGAAACATGGCTTGTCTTTCACACTGCTGTTGCACACACCACCCACTGCCTCACTGTGCTCACGTCCACTTTTGGTCTCCACAAACATTCAGCAAGTGTTGATGAATGTCAGTAGGTGCCATTCTGTCTGCATGGAGGGATTCAATGGCACACCTTTGCTTCATCCTCACTGCGATGTCAGATGCCATTCTGTCAGACTGTCCCTCTGCTGCCATCTGTCACACGGCAACATGTAATGGGATACTGATGGGAAGGTTCAACCTCTGCTGCCATACCACCAACATCCACCTTTGACGTAGCGGACTGACACAATGAAATAGGAGGCATTACATTTGGAGCAGCCTTCATAGAGAGCTGATTTAATTATACAGATTAAATTATTTAAAGGGGTTATTTTGATAATTCCGGGCATTAGACGCTGGATACGGTGTAGCTCTTCAGTCCTATTTAAAGTTCAGACAGGTTGTTGTTTTTTTTTCCCAGTGAGCTTTTATTTGTTTAAAAAATATAAATAGATAAAAAATACAATCTCTCAAATATTTTAAAAGCATAAGTTATACAACAGTCTGGCTTCTGGACATTTTCCTTGGCGTTGAATACGTAATAAATAAGTTGATATTCTGAATAGTACCATAAGAAATGAAACAGGTGTTTTGCTTAAGTTATTTCTAAATATTGAAAATATTTCATATAAATAGAAAACATTAGAAAAGAATAAATATTTTAAATACAATAAATAGGTTCCTAGAAGGAAATGAGAATGTCTATAAATGCAAACCATTGTTACTATCTGGTTCCTGAAATGGAACAACACTGCCATCTGCCACGTGACAGATCGGTAACAGAGGACTGTGCCCGAACTAAAACATTCAGGCACTGAAACTCCTGGTGTTTTTCAAATAGCGAACGGCCCTCACGGTCTTCTCCATAAACGAAGTAAAGTCTCGGAGGATGAGGTGCGTGGTGATTTTCTCTATCCAGGCCTTATCCGACTTCAGCTTGGCGAGGAGGGATTTCTGGGTGGCTGAGTCTGGGATGATCACTTCGTCGGGATTTATCACCTGTGGGAAACAGAACGTTGAGTCAGACCGTAGGTATGAATGTGTTCCACCCGGCTTTGTAGCCCTCCTCTCCGTACAGCTGCCGGCAGCCCCACCTCTGCGCTGGGTTTTGAGGTACTCCTATCCCTGCTCTTCCGGAATTCCAACTAACGCTTGTTGGGGTGGCCCGGCCCAAAGTGCCCGCAGTGTCTGCTGCCCTGTGCTGGCTGGGGACGTGGGATGTGGCTTGGTCTAAATCATACTGGCTGCTGCATCCTCGCTCACAAGTGTGTTAGGTATCCAAACAGGGAGCTTGCTAATGGATGGACTGGAGCACAGGTAGCAGATTGCCTCCACCTGCCATCCCCATCTCAAACAGCCTTACACGGACTGCTTTCATAAAGAAGTTTCCACCCTGCAAGCCATAGCTCCTGACTTTCTCAAAATCTCAGCAGTCCCTACAAGCACAGAGCTCCGTGCACCCGCTCTGTTTTGTGCCACCTGCTCTGATGCCTCAGCCCTCGTCATTCCACAGAAGGCCAGTCTCACCCAGCCCTTGAACAAACTTTCTACAAACAATATATCAAGTTTGAAGCCGGTAGTTGCCTTAAGCCAGGACTATTATTCTTAGCAAATACAGTGTGAAAGAAAGAAGTCCAGCTCCCTTTCACTTAAAGAATGAAGAACACAAAAAAGTGTGGTAGGAAAGGCACACAATGTCCTCCTCAAGTGCTGAAAACACCTGGCAGGAAATCACAGCCAGAGAGCTCTGCAGTTCTTGGTTCCCCTTCACCTGGGCAACCCTCACTCACCCACAGTTTCACTGCTGACAAAGTAGGAAGGGTTATAGGAAGGGAAGGGTTATGGGCGTGATTGAGTGCTGCAGGAATGAAGCCAGTTTTGAAGTATGATCTTTTAAAGCACTCCAAAGCACAGAAAACAGCAGTCAGAAGTGGATATCATTCCATTCACCAAACTGAAAGAAAATCAGCTGTTTGTATCTGCTGTTATTTCTGTGAGGTTTCGAAGTTACTGTACTTCACTGCGGTCCCAGCACTGAGGGGCTGGGACCAAACTGCAGCTCTGAGCAGAGTGCCTGAGCATATTGTTTTTAAAGGAGCCTGATGAGTTTGATTGTTGTCTGGAAGGTAGGAATGGAAACAGAAAATTGGAAGAAGAGTACAGAACACGAGCTTGTAAAACTTGAAAGTTAGTCATAAGGGAAAGCAGCACAGGCAGCCAGCACCTGCTGCTGATGGGATAAGTAACAGCGGGAAATGCTCAGCCTCGGGCATGTCCTGACTGCACATCACTGCACGTCCCAGCGGCCGCGGCAGTGCCCCGCACACCGACTCACCATCTGCCGGATCGTGGCCGCCAGGTGCTTTGTGCCGTAGCACAGCGATTCGACATTCTGCTTTTCGCTAGCAAAAGTTTCTTGAATGAATTCCAGGTAGGTCTGGAAGGCGAACAGGCCGCTAGAGAGCTTCCTCAGGCATTTCTCCTGTGGAGAGAGAAGTGAGAACATCAGCAGCAGTTCGGGGTGCCTGGCACGTTGCGCTGAATTCAGCGGAGCTCGGATTGGGCCGAAGGCGGCCCAAGGAAGGAGCGGAGCGGTTCCTTGCCTCGTTGAAGCCGGCGAGCAGGCAGCCGTCCTCCTCCGTCACCTTGGGCAGGTTGAGGTTGTTCCGGACGAGCATCTCCATGCTGTTCTCGCAGACGGAGAACTTCTCGCACATCTGCGGAGAGACACCGAGAGCTGCCGTCGCGTCCGAGCCCCGGGCGCAGCCCGCGGGTCTCCCGCCGCGGCCCCGTACCCACCTCGTCCTGAAGCCGGGCGGCGCGGCTGTGCAGCAGCCAGGCCAGCGACTCGCAGTCGGGCAGCGCCCGTCGCGCCCCCGCCTCCTCCTCCAGCCCGGCCTCCCCGGACGAGTCGGCGGCGGCGGGCAGCGGGGCGGTGGCGGCGGGCGGCAGCAGCAGCGGCAGCAGCAGCAGCAGCAGCGCGGCGGGGCCGGGACGGGGCGCTCTCCGGCGGCGGCTCCCGGCGCTCCTCGGCCGCTGTCCCGTCGCCTCGCAGCCCTCGGTGAAGTTCATGGTGCGGCTTCTCTGCTCGTCGGGGAGGCTGACGGATCGAATGAGCTCCGGGCATCCCTGAACGTGTATTTATCGAGGGGGCTTCGAGATTATTCATGGTCCGGGAAAATCCGGCATGAGAACACGGGGGTGTGTGCCCTGTGCTTGCGCTGGGTTTGACACAGCGCTCACTCGCCCCGTCCGAGAGCATTGGGATTGTGAAACGGGGCCGGGGCGGGAGGCGAGCCGGGCCAGGCAGAGGCATGAAGTCATTTTTCCTCCCCTTCCGTAACTCCTTGCGGGCCGCGCCGCCGCTCACCTGGCCTCGACCGGGGTTCGGGGCGGGGGATGGGCCCGGCAGCCACCCGCAGAGCCCCGTACCTGCACGCAGGCGTGGCCTGTCTTATGTTTTATTGTGTTTTATACGTCTTATACATCGATACCTGTTTTCACTACTTTTACTCATTATGCATCTTTATTCTCGTTTTTAAGAATTTCAGAAATTCTTTCTACTTGTGTTCTATTTTCGTTCGTTCTGTTTTGATTACTTGTAAACGTGAAACTGGATGCCCTGGGTTCAGCTGCTGCACATGCCCACGTTACACGTTGTCACACGCGCACCTTTCTGTGAACCACATCTGGGCACATCCCATCGCTCCGGTGTTTCCAACACACAGCGGTGGAGGAAGGTCAGCACCCAGGGCTCCCCGGGGCAGCAGGCGCAGGAAATGCCACGCAGTTATTTACCTGCTATCTGCAGCCTTATCTCCTTCGCCACACAGGGAGGGGTACTGGGAATTTTGGCATTTCGCTGAGGGATTCTTTGCCCAGAATGAGCGTGGCCATTCAGCTCAGGCATGTGCTACCATGGGCTGGGGCAAGCTGCTCAGGGCAAGCTGCTGGTCAGCTTTGGGAGTGTCAGCATCTGCTTTTGCCAAATAGAGAAAAACAGAGAAAGAACTGATCCCGGTTTTGGAATGGGGAGGGCATAACATGGGGCGCAGGGAGATGCTGACACAGGAATTGAGGTAGGAGACTCTCAGACTCTCAGACTCTGCTTTGTAAAGAAGCCAGATGTTGGCAGCTCCAGAACAGCCTGGGTAGAGCATCTTGGGAAAGAGGCAGAATACCAATAATCTAATGTCCCATTCTGCCCACAGCGCAAAGGCAGCTGCAGTAATTTTGCCCACTTGGGAGATATTAGCACTGAATTGCAAGCAACACAGTGACTTTCAGTAGCTGCCGTCAGCGTGTGCCTGCCTCCCTGAGCTATAGCAATTATATTCTGTTGTGTTCTCCCCAACCAGAGCTGTGGTATGAACCACAAGAATAAAGCACACAGCCAGCAGCATGTTTGGCCAACACCAAATTGATGGGTCCAGCTGCAAGGTGCCAAAGGGCAGGAGCAACCCAATGAGGTGAGTCCAGGTTTTGCCTTCTGATACCACCAGGAGCAAATGCAGCAGGAGGGGAGTTCCTGCCTCCTACTTTCTGTGTGTGATAGCACACAGAGAGCTCTTTCTTTCCGGTTCTGGATGGCTCATGTTCTGCTTTCTGCACACAGCCCAGATTCTCTAGTCTTGCCAGTGTGTTTGATTAAACCTTCAAAGTGAAATAAAATGAAGTTTCAATTGTTGTTTCTCATCTTGAAGCTCCCAAGCCTTCTGCCATTGCTGCCCCTTACTTTATTTTTGGTTTGTTTGCTCTTTCTGTCTGGCTGTGTGCGTCACTTCAGAAGTGCTGAGCATCCTTGCATGCTCCCATGGCAGACGCTCATGAATGCCTTACATGGCATTCAAGAGAAGGAGAAACCTGAATTCACACTTCTGCTACTACTGCATTTATTTTCTTAGGGAAAATCTCTCTCCCTCCTCTCTCTCTCCATTTTTTCCCCCTTTTCTCTCTGGTACTGCATTTAAAATAAGTAATTTGCAGTGATCTATCTATAGGAATGTTTAAAGTTTGTGATGGACTTAAAGGACTTAATTAGCATGCTCTGTATTGCTCTGAGCTAAGCTGCTTCATCACCTTGTTCAGAAAGCAGTAAGCTCTGGATGAGTAGTGCTGGGTCATCAGTTAACTGTGCATCAGGCATGGGGCTGTTGGGACTTTAATATATACAAGCACTATTACTGAGACTGTAAGACATAATTTCTAGGTACAGGTGTATCTTACAGTTTACTATTCTTCTACCCTTTTGTTGCTACTGTTCTTCATTTCACTCTGTGGGTTAGTCCTCTCTTATTGTCATTTACATTACAAAACAGATGGCTGCCTCCCACTGTGCAAAACTTTCCTCAGGTGGGATCTCAAATACTGTCAGCATTCATTCAACTCCTTCTTTTGTCGGGGCAATGGAAACTACTACTGTAAAGCTCTGTGGGAGCAGAGAGGCCAATTATGAATGCTGTAAAAAACCTCTCAGACTCTCCGCACATGAAAACTAATCCTAGCTACAGTCAGGGATGAATTCATAGCCAGAGAGCCAATCAGGATAATGCCACCTGTTGAATGCTGAATTTCTAGCATTAGTATGGTAACTCCTAGACTCAAAAAATCACTCTGGGTGCAAGCAAGCCCATGCCACTTTTGCTTCCGGGGAGATTTGCAAGCAGGAGGCTGTTTTCAGGTGAGATAGGTGAGAACATCGGGGTAAATGCTTTGCCCCTGAAGAGCTTAGCAGACTGCAGAGCTGTTTTTGGTCAAAGTGCATCACCCCTCTTTTGTTGGCTGTCAACCGTGGGCTGAAGTAAGGCCCAGTGCTGCCCAGTGCTGAGTGCTGCAAGCCACTTGGCTGCATATACATGGCCATCCTGCATAGGAAAAATTAAGATTTTGAATAAAGGCAGAGGATTATTAGATTTGTGGTATGTTTCACTCTGATTTAGTGGTGTTTTTCCTTTCTGATAGTCTTCAATATTCTGCAGTGTAAATGCAAGCCACTAATGCTTGATCAGAGATTGCTTCTTTAGTCTGTAGTGTTTGCAACAGGAGAAGGAATATGACTAAAATGTAATGGACTGCTGTACAAGTTTAGTTCATGTGTGGAAGAAAATGCCAGCTGCTAGTGGACTGTGTAAGTGGAATCATAACAATGATTAAATGAAATAATGGTAGATGTCATGAGTAAGGTATAAAGCTGATGTTCAGCTCCTCCGGCATGCTTTCAGTGGATATCCTTAAAACTGTTAATAAGATCTTAAGTTCCTATAGCTCCGTACAAGATGGGATTTCTGTTTGTTCACCAAGATACAAACACATCACCCATTTTACAGCTCCTTTCTTTCTAAGGTTTGTTGTATTCAGCATTCACTGAAATTACAGTATTTGTGAGTTCTTATGTGTCTCTCATTCACAGTAGTAATACCGTCTTCATCAGTCTGCATAAAAAATCCCAGGCTTCAGAAAACAAACTTTTTTGCCCCAAATGTTTGCAAGTAGGATACTACCAGCTCCAGCAATAGGTGAGAGTGCAACCAAATGTCCCTGCACTGTACTTGAACATATTGGGCAGGATGCTGAGATACCGTGTCGATGTTTCTCATAACCAAGCGCTGCTTTATGGACCTACACGTGACACCCAGGAGTACTGGCACCCTGAACAATCAGCCCTTTACTATTGCTATGTTGCAAGTTCTTTGGTTCTCTGTTGGTTGTTAGCCAGCAAGGAACCACACAGATATCTGGGGAATTTTTTTTTGTGAAAAACTCTGGGGATTGCTCATTTTTTTTCCCTACAGGCAAGCTTGCATCATTTTTAAACAAGACTAGGATATGTAGTAACAGACTTAAATTTTCTTCTCAAGCATATCATATGCAAATACTGTGAATTTCCATGCCTTAGGCTAAAGTAGAGGTCTAGAGGAAAAATTCATAGTTTGTTTTAATTTATGTTCCAATTTGCAGCCTTATCTGGTTAGCCTTGAGAAGAGAAATCATGCCATGGTCTTCTCTAGTCAACCACCATGATGGCTGATACACCAAGCTCTGGAGAGAGCTATCCTTGTGGACTATCTGAATGCCATGTATCACTCCAAGTAGACACATCCCTGTCAAATCAAAAATATTGCAAGCAAGTATCCGTTTGTACACCTTAATGGGATTAACACAGCACTCATCAGGGAAAGTAGACTTGCGCCAGGAGTAATTAACTGCTGTAGGTGTACCAGTAAATGCCACTAGGGTGCGATTCCACAGCCCTTCCTTATGGGTGGAAAGCAGCTGTTACTATGCCTCTATTGTCATGCAGCACGAAAATAGAAAGTCTCTGTCTCCTTTTAAAACCAAAATGGCTGAAAGTTCCACTTGCGTTTAAGGAACTTCCTTGTTCCCTTTTAAGCGTGAAAGATGAAGTTCAAAGAAGTTGTATGACAAAGGAGAAGAGGGAGGTTTTTCAGTCATCGGGGAAGATGACGAAGCTGGAAAGAGAACACAGTGAGGAGTCAGCATATGGGAGGTACGAATGTCATGTTTTAACGTATTTTACAAAATCTTCAAAAGGTAAGGTCTCCCTCCAGGGAGCTTGCTCAACAGCAAAGGAAAACCAAGCAATATCAATGTTTGTCTAGGAAGTAATCACATTTGTGAATGCATACCAAATCTTGTCCAGTTCAGGAAGAATGAGAAGATGGCTGAAGTGGACACTGATGTAATTTTTATCCCATCTGAGGGTAATGAAACACACTGACTGTCTACCTGGAGCATTACCTGTGATGCAACAAGATGGTATGCTTTACAGGGTCACTGACAAAAGTATCCTAATTCCATTCCCAGGATCACGCAAGGCATTCTTTTTGGAGACAGTGTTTCAATGGCAATTTATGTGTGTTGGAAATTTTTCTTAGGAGATGAGTAACCAGAAAAACAAAACACGCTACACACCTGCGGAAATGGCAGTGTGGTTTTCATAAATGTTCTGTAGCTCAAGGATCTTGTGGTGATACTGGGGAGCTACTAGGGAATTTGCTGCTGTAAGTGTACATTTGGCCTCGGTCCTGCCAAGGAATCTGAAAATCATTGCTCAGAAATTGCCTGAAGTGCTGATTTATTTATTTATTTATTTTGTCTTTCTGTGCACGTTGTAGCAAAGTCCTTTATTGTTTTATACTGAAAATGTTAAAGTGAACCTACTTAGTACAGTGGGAGCCCTTCGTAATTGCACATAAAAAAGATATAACAGCAAGGATTAAGAGGTTGTGTTGAATCTGAACCTTCACTTTTCCCACACTGCTACTATTGAAGCAGAAGCATCCCGGAGGGTCAGACTGGGTCTGAGGACTTTGGTCCAAATCACCAGAAGGTTCAAGTGGTCTAGGCCCAAGCAGATATTTCTACCAATCAGCTAATTAGATAGTCTGATGTATTTTGTTTAAATTGCTGAATCAGGATGTGTGGGAGATGTGAATCATATCATTCCATATGTAAAGGGGTTGTGAACCCAGATTTACTACTTTACAGGAAAGTTCTCCAACCCCTAAAAATAACCTTGGCCAAAACATTTTCCATTCTCTCCTCTTCAAGTGAACAATTTTTCTTAAGATGGAAGAGGTCGGCAGCTGTGCTGCCCTGGTGGGCTGGCCTGAACTCCAGGCAACATTTGCCCTAACAAATAGCAGAAGAATTCTGGTCTTTGGGCAAGAATAGAAAGTGAATCCCAATAAGTACTGTGACCTCAGAGTTCTTGGATAAGCCTGGGCAGATGTGGAAGCCCACAGTATTGTCTTTGCTTCCTTTGTATTTCCTCTCATATATTTTGGGAGGAGCTGGTCTGTACTCCCAAACCTAGCAGAGGTTGGGTGCTGGATCTTCCCCAGAGAAGGATCTTGACTACCTGAGAGAGGTGCCTGCTTTCTGAGGGGGAAACGCTCATTTCCTTGGAGTTTCTTTTTGGTTGATTCAAGAGTTCCTCATGGTTTGTTGAGCAGTTTATCTCTTAGCCTCTCTCATGGGAACACCGCAGCTCTTCCTGCCCCAGTTAGGTGCTGCTTAGCGTAAAGTCCCAGGGTATCGCTTGTCTTCAACACAGCAATTTCCCTGCTGGTTTCAAAAATACATGTGAAACCAAAAGAAAAAAAACAAAAACCCACACAAAAAACAGAAGCACTCCAGACGAACGACTGGAATCTGAAAAACCCCATCTCTCCCCTGTGCCTGAAGTGGCATGTGACAGTGACAGATTTGGTGTGGAGAGGGAACATGTTGGGTATCTCCCTAGTCATCTTTGTGCCTTAGCTCTGCAGCATCAAACGTCACTCCCTGCTGCTCGTTCTCTGATCTCCGTTTCTATTTGTAAATGCCCTGATTTTGGGATTTCTGCGGGCAGTCTTCTGATGCTGCGTGTCTGGGCATATCAGGATGAAGTGCCTACACTTTTGAGATGTCTGACAGCGGAATGTATTCTCTTTGTTCCAGTAAATTCAACAAAAGTTGGCAAACATGAACAGAGGGGAAGGATTTTGTTGAGAATTACAGATGCTTTTAAGAAACAGTATCTTAATTGTGTTTCATTTAATAATATTTTTGTTATGTGTTATGTGTTTGTCTATGCAAAATTTCTGGTGCAAAGTTTCATATTATATACATACTATAAAATTGCTACATTCTAAAACTCAATTTTCAACTAAATTTTTAAAAGGAATTTTTAAAATTCAGGTAGAGGATTCCATGGAGATTCCATGTTTCTTGGACAGTTTTGTGCTTTTCAGCTAGATGCTATCCATGTTTCCCACTCAGCCCAGACGCCATGTAGTGAAATCTTTCTGCCTGGTGCTTCACGTGTGGTTCCACAACTGTTGTGAATTGATACTGGTGTGGGAAAGCCACTGCCAAAGAGAATGGCACTGCCATGCAGTAGCCTGACCTGTGCCGTGAGTCACTTTTTCTCACAGTTCCCCACATGCGTTGGTGTTGGCATTTGAGCAGCTGGAGAAAGCATATGGTTGGAAACCAACCCAACAAAGAAACTGAATAAAGACAGGTTTCAGTGGGATCAGTTCTAACTCTGCCCAAATGCTTGTGTCAATGTGGTGGAGACAGGTAAAGTGGGTGACTCCTAGGAGTGTATAAACTACAAATAATAAGATACATGTCTTCAAGTCAAACAAAAACATGTTTTACCTCATCCCAAAATAACATTCAGTTCTCACTTCTCCAAAGTAGCATATGCTCTTAAAAACAGATTTAAGAAGTAGTGAGTATTAAAAAACCAGAGT
Source organism: Tetrao urogallus (assembly GCF_951394365.1). NCBI lineage: Eukaryota > Metazoa > Chordata > Aves > Galliformes > Phasianidae > Tetrao > Tetrao urogallus. Next base: position 21,186,231 of record NC_136820.1, read on the forward strand.
GTTCATCATCTTTGCATGACAGGCAAATTTAGCAGCTAAATTCAATTTGTATATCTAAGGTATTGTGACTGCTCAGCTGCTTTCAGCTTCGGATTTTATTTTGGACATTTTTGCTGATCCTTAAATAGTCTTTTTATCCGGTTATACCTACTTGATCTCAGAAAGCAATTGCATGTGTCTTATTCTATTGTAACTCCATTGATAATGGCAGGATTCCTGATGCCTGTGAAAGAGAAAAGGAAGTCAAGCTGAAGACTTCCACTGCCTCAGACAATTTTCAGTGCATGTTTTGCCATCTGTATAGGTAAGCCTGCAGCTGATGATTTTTTTATACCAAGCTACTGAAAGATGGGCCCACACACCAACTTCATGAAGTTCCAACAAGGACAACTGCACAGTCCTGCATCTGAGTCAGGGCAATCCCAAGCACAGATACAGGTTAGGTGGAGAATGGTTTGAGAGCAGCCCTGAGGAGAAGGATTTGGAGGTGTCAATTTATGAAAGACTAAACATGAGCATCAGTGTGTGCTTGCAGCCATATCCTGGGTTGCATCAAGAGAAACATGACCAGCCGGTCAAGGGAGGTGATTCTGCCCCTCTACTCTGCTCTCTGAGACCCCACCTAGAGTACTGCATCCAGTTCTCAGTACGAGAAAGACATGGAGCTGTTGGGACAGGTCCAGAGGAGGGCCACAAAGATGATCAGAGGGCTGGAGCACCTCCTCTACAAGGACAAGCTGAGACAGATAACATTCTTCAGCCTGGAGAAGAGAAGGCTCCAAGGAGACCTTATAGCAGCCTTCCAAGACCTGAAGGGGGCCTACAGGAAAGCTGGGGAGGGAGGACAAGGGGCAATGGTTTTAGACTGGAAGAGGGTAGATTTAGACTAGATCTCAGGAAGAAATTATTCACTGTGAGGGTGGTGAGACACTGGAAAAGGCTGCCCAGTGAGATTGTGGATGCTCCCTTCCTGGAGGGATTCAAGGCCAGGCTGCATCGGGCTTCAAGCAATGTGAGCTAGAGGGAGGTGTCCCTGCCTGGAACAGAGGGGTTAGAACTAGATGATCTTAAAGGTCCCCTCCAACCCAAACCATTCTATGATTCTGTGATTTGAAGAGGTTGCAAATAGGTTGCAGATGTAGTCCAAAAGGTCTTTGGACTATAAATTTATGAGATCCCAACCTCTAGAAATCAGAACATTCAAAATGGTCTTTGGTGGGTGGGCAGGTAAGGTAGTTGCAACCTCCACTGCTTTTTGGTCTACCAAGATCTTCTGCAGAGCAAAAGGCCTGCCAAAAGTCAGCAGAACAAAGATAACATTTTCTGGTGTGGGAATGTCCTTTAGCTTTCTTGGAATTCCTTTCCTTTTTGTTTCATATTTCTTAGTTTTCTTACAATGTGTATATTGAACAAATATTGTGTATTGTTTTGGAGAAACAGCCACAGGGGTAAAGAAAATATCTGCTTATCATAAGTGAAAGATCAGTGTCACACTGGGGGAAAGTTTTTTATATTATCTTTATGATAAATTACTGTAAAAGGATGGAATTTGTTTACACAGAGCTCAATGGCAACATTTCTATTGATTACTTTATGAACCTGACACTGTCTTGCAGATGCCATCTGCTTGGAATCCTTTGCTTACCACTGACATGGGACATTTCATTGCCAAGGGACAAAGTCACTTTGCCTGTTCTGCCAGTTCTTCCTCTGAACTAGCCCTATAAACACTAATAATCTTGACACAGCCTGGAGCAACAAGAGGAATGCAATCACAAAAGGTCATATACTACAATCTGAGCGTGAAGTTCCATAGATCTGAAATGAAGTCCCAGCTTTTTCTGAGTGACAAGCTTTGTAATAAATTTATCTGGGGATTTAACAGAAAGGATACATTTTTTCCAATATATTGTTTTTAAAAAGTAAGTTTGTGAAGCACTTTTAATTTGTTCAGTATGGACTGAATCATCCTGGATAGATCCTCACCTCTGTAGAGGCCCCCAGTTCCATAGTACAATGTCTCTTGATAATCCTGAAGTTTGCTGTTGATTCCCTACTGATGCATATACTTTTTGCATCCTCAAAACTCCCCCCCACATGTCTCTTTCCCCCTAAATGATCTTTTGCCTGGGATGTTCCCCTGTACCCCTGTGGGAGGCTTTCTTTCAGACAGCGATTCACTGTGGACTATTTCAGGTAGCATTAATCTTGAATGGGCAGAAAAGGCCATAGGATAGCATTCAGTCAGCATCAGAGAATATACATGTGGTTTTTTTTCCCTGGGAATATGCTGACAAAGTTCTTTGGAGCCCCCTGTGTAGGTAATTATTCTACCTCTGCTCTTTTATATTTTCTTTTTCTCTTTTGCTTCTTGCTTTACTTCTCAACAGCCATTTTCAAATGAGGAAGAAAAAGGACACACGAAAAGCATCCTTATGTTACACTACAGTAAATAAAGTCTATCATGCAGCCTTGCAGAAGAAGTGCAGTTTTGCATCACCCTTATGTTCTTCCCTTTAATGATCTGGAATGGTTTAGAAAATCAGGAGTGATTCATGTGAAATAGAAAATATGATGTTTTATCTGTAAATATTCAAAAGAACAGGGATGGCTCCTTGTGTTTCTAAATTGCAGGCAGCTGTGATAGCTGCCCAGCTTTCTTAGCTTGCTGAGCGTATCAGGTGAAAGGTGAGAAACAAATCACAACAGGGAAACACTGATCCTGACATCCCTTTTTCTGAAGCTTGGTAGTAACACTGTGTTGCACCTCAGGAAGAAGAGCTTTGGGGCCAGAAACCGCCAGCATCAAGGCCCAGTCATCACCAAGTGCATCCAGAAAGTAGGTAATTAGCAAGCCGCAATGACGACCTTTCTGAACCACAGCTTTGTCATCTTGAATACTGTCCTCAGTGACATCACTCTCCTCTGCCTGATGCAAAAGACAGATTTCTCCAGCTGTGCTATCTGTACCTATGCCATAGTCAGTATATATATAGTACAGTATACTACCACCTATACTGTATGTCAGCTTTATTGACAATGATAGGAGCTTGCCCTGGGAAGTGAGGAGAGAGCCAGAATTGGTTGGCCATCCTGGGACACTCGCACTGCTCTGGGGTTCAAGCTCCATCAGGATGATCCACAGCAAAGCTGCCAAAAACTCAGCGCTCTTTTTTTGCAGACTCAGAGCAAGGAGAAATCTATCTGCTCCTGTCCCTGCTGTTACTGTAATCAGTACTGTACTCTGCTTCATAGTGAAGAAACTCTGTACAGGGAGGCATCTCTAATGGAATTTTTAGTCCTGACTCTAAAAGGAGCCACACAATGGCCTCAGGCATTTCACATGGCCTGGAATTGTTCTTAAATACTCACCAGAGGGTCACATTTTGAATGCAAAAACTTGTAACTTTCTGTTTCTCCAGCTTCTTTCACAGTATTTTCACCGTATTTTCTTAGACATGGAAGATCTGCAGATAGGTGCTTGACCCATGTTTCACGCAGGTGATGGCACTACGCCCGCACAGTAGTGAAGCATAAGAGGATGCCCACTGGACCTGGTATTGATATCATAAAGGTTTTGGATTTTTTTAGGGTATACTGACTGAAACCTTCAGTTTCAATGTACATTTCTCAGCATACACAGAACTGGCAGATGTAGACACCTCTTTCTCAGGCAGAATTTTGTGCAATGTGGCAGGAATATGTTACATGTTTCCTGGAAACAAATGAAATCTTTCCAAGAGACTGTGCAAGAAAGCACCAGGCAAAAGACTCTGACATAAGACAACATGCTCAGGCATAGAAAACAGTTGGTTTTACGTAAATAAACTAACCTTATCCTATTACAAATAACCATTCACGTTCTCATGGTTTCTCATTTCTCTCTCCTAATTTATAACTTTCCAGTCTTTTGCACTGTATTAATTCCAGTAGGTTTACTGAGAACTCTTTTTTTTCTCTAACAGTTCACACCATGTAGGTACTGTTTCTCTTAGGTAAATAGCAGTGTCCACACCATTTGAATATTAAGCTTGGTGGTCTTATCTTTGATTTGCAGCGGAAGGCTACGATTATTGTTGTTGGCAGTGCTTTTCTTGTGTCTTTTTTTTTTTTTTTTGGTGAAGATTTTGTAAAGGATTGAGCAGATGAAAGAGTTTATGTCTGGTTTAAACTGCTAGAACATATTTTCAGAATTTTGACTCAACATGCCGGAGAATATTTGCAGTATGTGTTTGAACTTACAAAGTAAAACTGGCTCAATATGGAGTATCAAATTAGGATGTTTTAGAATCTATTCCTATGCACAGATTTCTCAAAGATTATAGGAGATTATCTCATACAAGCAACTCTTGTACCAAGGGATTTTTGCCACTGTTTTCAAGAAGATTGGGAAGAGGCCAACGAAATCCATCCTGTTGATTTTCCCCACATTGCGAAACTGCTATAGCTATGGGTATTCTAATAGCAGTGCTGGTAACCGTTTTGCTGGGAATGCTGATTGAAAAGGATAAAGAAGCTGGTAGAAACAGAAATCTCTCAACCACGAGATTTGGAAAGGAATTGAAATGTTGCCTATTCGTAACTAACTCCTCATTCATGACTTCACCTTTCCTCCTCGTTGTTTTCCCAGCCAGCAATTCCAGAGCTATTCTCAACAGCAAGAGACAGAGTGATGGTGGAGTTGGTTGGTGATCCTGGGCCAGGCTGAGAGCTGCAGGAAGGGTGTGGGTGTGTGCCAGCGCCATGGAGTGCGAATGAGTATGTGGGGAGGAAGAAGTTAATGAACTGGGTGCTGTGATAGCAGCAAAGATGCTGGGTGGTAACAACTGTGGAAGGGAAGGATCCTTGTGTGCAATGAATGTGCTGCTGATATCTTAAAGTAGTCTGGTGAGGTATGGCCAGCAGAAGAGAAGGAAGCATAGTGCCTTTATTCCAAGATGTTTGTGAAATTCCATTTAAATGTTGCTCATACTTAAGCAAAAATGGACTGCGACTGCAGGTACCCAGTGATGGCTTGAGTAGTCACAGGGATGGGGAGCTTTGTGCTGGGGAGTGGATGCTACATTAAGGCTGGCAACACAAAATTGCAGAGGCAACATCAGTGAATGCATGGAATAAAATAGTTGTGAATAGAAATGTGATTTTCAAGTGGGAAAGTGCTTCCTAATCATGGAAAAAAAAATTGTAACCTGAAAAAAGTTTTTCAGTGAGGTGGTCAGGGATTGGAACAGGTGTCCAGGTGGGCTATCAAATCGCCAGCCCTGGATGAGACACTGAGCACATGTTCCAGCTCTGAGCTGGCTGGGTATGCAGAGGATGGCCTGGGTGACCTCCAGAGGAGCAGGCTGTTTTGTCATCCTTTGTAGCATTTGTTCACAGCTTAGCAGCAAAAATGATGCCTTCCTTGCATTTTTGAGACAGAAAAACCAAGCAAATTACTTATTGATTATCTTCCTCTTCATCACTCATTTCCTCGATTTAGTTTTCACAAGATTCAGGGTTATTTGCAGGAGAGCTGAGAATGACCACATTAATGAACAAAAAGAAGTGCTGAAGGTTGGGAAAAATATTATTTTTCAGTGAAAGTACAGAGGAGGTAGAATGGAGATAGAGAAAATAACTGGGGAGGGAGGAAAAAAATTGAAAGAGGATTTGAGAGAAGATGGAGAAAAAAAGAAGTCAGAGGAAGTACAGTTTGCTAGAAACTTTCACAAATTCCGATCTCTTTGGCAGTTCCAGTGGCATACTCTCTTAATGGTTTAAAAAGCAAAATGAAATGTGAAAACAAAACTGACCTTGCTTTCACTTTTGAATCATGGAATTACAGCACTGACAAAAGAGAGGGCACTTGTGTGGGCAGAGGCAGCAAGAACAATATGACTCAGCCCTCTTGCCCCAACTCCTGTAACCCAATGAGCTGCACTTCAGCTAGAACGTTCATATGAGGAAGAGGCAGTGGATCAGGTCCATTCATCCCTGTGACTGGCAGATAGATCCTTTATTTGTAACTCAGGATATCTTCTTCATTGCTTTTGTTTCTATCTGAAAAGAATTTTCATATACTGGCAGTCTCTGTAGGTTAATGTGATTTTTTTTTTTTTAATGTTAAAAAGGTAATGAATCAATTGCGTGGCTTCCAGTAACTAAGATTCAGTTTGCCCTAAGCTATGTGCCCCAAAATATAAGTATAAACCTTCACCAAGCCAAGATGTAATTCTCCTAATGTGGCTGGTTGGATGTACCCTAAGAGGCTGTAAGGGCACAGATGTCCTGATGCCCTGCAGTCTGCTACCTCCCAGGTGACCTCCATGGCACAGGTGACCTCAAGTAGCCTAGGCCTCTCACAGCACCCAGCACTACCACTGCTGTCAGGCTTTGCTGTGAGTTCTGCACTGCCCAGGTGAAGGGGACATGTGCTGAGATGGCAGGCCCCAAGACAGGGTGCTGAAGGAAGTCACATCCATCTGGGAAAGGCGTAGGGAACTTTAGGTCAGGCTGCCTGACGTAGCAGCAGGGAAGTATGCTGGCTGGGCAGCTGGACATGAGAGAAGAGAGCAAGAGAGGCCAAATGAAACTGAAAGGTGTTGGTACTTGTACAGACGGAACAACTCCCTGATGCTTTCTTCCCCCTACCCTCTCATACTTGTTTCCCACTTTTACTCTGGTTACCATAGAGTAGTTGTCTCTTGAGAAACAGCCTCAAGCAATTACAGATGTTTGCTTTACATTACCCACATTTCCTGTCAGGACATATTGTCTGTCTTTCTGCACTTAAAGGGCTTGATACTCCTTTGAATAACTTCAAATTTGCTTTGCAGCCTCTTCTGAATATATTCTCTTGAATATATTCCAAGTGCTTCCCCTTCCAATACCTTCTTCCAGTTTGCAGATTTGGTCTCTGGATTTCTTGCTTGGGTCTATCTCTCACTTTGTGTCCCAAAGCTCTCCCCACCTGCCTGATCCTCTTTTGCAGGTATTCTGGCTGTCCTTCAAATCCAGCCCTCTGGCTGGCTCCCATGTCTGTTTTACAACAGATTTCAAAAAGGCGATACCCAAAAGGCAATGAAAGCAAGCCTTTATTTACTCCAGAATGCCAAGGACTGCTGAGTGAGGGCTTGAACCCAGCGCTGAGCTTGTCTCTACCACTGCCTTGTAAAGCACTGTGCCACCTCAGGAGGATCACAGCTGGTGCACTGACATCTTTGCACAGGAATAAAGCAGGAGTTTAGCCTGATCTTGGTGTCTGGTGACAGCAAATGGATGGGTGGCCTGGGGATTGGGCTGGAAGCAAGCCCACAGGGGAAGGGGATGACTATGCTAGGAGTCAGCCACTGGGGACCTTAGGCACCTTTACAAAGCTAAGCCAATTCCTGGGAGATGGTAACAATGCCTCAGGGGAAGGAGAAATTTGCCAGATATTCAGGTTGGTGCTGCCTACACACATATTCTGTGGTAAGAACAGCGGTTTCTGCACATGACCCTGTCTTCTTTGGGAATCTAATTTCTAGGTGCACTTGCGGAGTATTTACAACTGCTTAAGGTTAGTATCAGATGATAGTTTGACCACAGATTGAAAGCAGCTGATGGCTATGATTTTTTTGATCTTGTCTGGTTGCACCTCAAAGGAAGCAGTGAAATAGATGATCACTCATGAGATAGTGCTGATGTGTGAGACCATAGTTTAATACTGATTGTAAAGATTTGAGACAGGTCCAGGAACAAGCCAAGTTCCAGTCAGCTTGAGTAGATGCATGAGATGAATACAGTTTAAACTGATGGGTTTAGCAGTGAGGACAGGATGTTTAGAAATTGTGTGTTTATATCCACATATGAAATGATGCATGAGGACACATATGTTTAGAAATTACATCAGAAATTACTTGGGTGTAGAGAAATTGTTGAAGTTGTCAGGGTAGATATTCTAAGAGACCTTACATTGTCTGGAGGTGGTTGCCTACTGATGTGGCTTGTATGAACAGTGAGAAGAAGGAAGAGTATTTGAAATGAATCAATGGCAGGCTGTATCTCCACTCGAGATGATGCCAGAGCTTTCAGAAGGTGCTGTCAAGCAAGGAGACTAAGACTCCTATGTTATTCATTTATCAGCCTGGCTTCACTTCAGCCTAGAGCAAACATCACTCTCCAAAACAGTTTTCAGGCACAGTCTGTGGGTAAGGACCAATTGATAGTTACTCCTAATAGGTATCTTGTGAGCACCAAACCAGTTTTGGAATGTGAGATGGCTTAATAATATGAATTTGGGTCTCAATGCCTGCAAATGATTTTAGCCATGTGCAATTTGATAGCAGAGATGTAGCATTAGATGTGTAACTCTTGGCACCTAGAGAAAACAAGTAATGGCCAAACTCTCTATGAAATGGGAAAGCCTGGACATGGAGTAATTGAGCCAGTCTTCAGCAGTGAGAGATAACTAGACTTGCTTGGTTTCTTAGCAGGAAAGTCTCACAACCAAGGCATACCAGTGGAAGGCAGAGTCCATGTCTGAAGCCCATATTGGGACCTATCTTTCCTGCGAGACCCAGCAGAGGCCAAGTCATGTTGTAATGTGCCAGATCCATCTTGTGTTGTGTGTCTCATGTTTGCATTGGAGAAATCAAAGTCACCCTCAGTGTTGGTGGGAAACACCAGCAGTCTGTGTTAGGATGGTTCCTTCTTCCTACTTTGACTGGTTCTCAGGAGGAGATCTGGCAGTAATGATAGGCACAAGATGAAGGAGATTTTAAAATACTGGGAGCACATGGTTGCATGGGGTTCTTTCAACGAGAGTCTGGACTGAGGGAACATACAGTGAGTGAGGTCTTCACCAAAACCTTGCTGGTAAGAGGGAATCTGGTAGCCAGTTTGGGGTTCAAATGAGTGCTGCAGCCTGTGAGAATGATTTTGCTGTTATGGATTCTGAATGATAGATGTTATAACATAAGCTCTAGAAGCTTCAGTATAATGACCGAGGTTATAAGCATAGGCTTCAGGAAGCATAGACTCCATAGGCTCAAGGTCATAGAAGCCTGTGCTTCACTTAGTCTCCATTTAAGACAACAATTACACGCACATAGAAGTTAAACTGTATACCTAAGATCCATTAGAATTCAATCACTTAAATGTTTTCTTGATCCTTTTTAGTCCAGTCATCATTGTGTTTATTACTTTACAAGGTCATTGTAGTAGAAATGCTAAGTCATGGCTTGAATCATGATTGAGCGCCTGGTAGGAAGGGCCAACCCAGGGGAGCTCAGGTAAAAGCAATGCACCTGAGTGACCAGAAGGGTTGGAGTTAGGATCCACCCTTTCCCAGACCTCATTTAAGATTTGGCAGGGGAAGGGAGGCTAGCTCTCTGGAGATTCTTGTGTTTCTAAGTCCTTCCAAAGGTAAGCAGTATCTTTCCTTTACTTCTGTCTTCACTACTGTTGCATTTGAGCAGTTCCTTGTTTGCTGTACTCTGGGATCTTGCTGCTCTGCTGTCATTACTGTGTTTTTCAATGTGTTACAGTTGTTCTCTTCAGACTGAACTAGAATCACAGCCCTATAATTTAGAGACAGATTTTACACTTATGTGCCTAAAGCATCAATATAGTGATTTTTGTATTGCAAAATAGTGATACAAATCCCCCAAAATGAAGCATATGGTTTGACAGTCTATGAAGAAACGAAAGGGGGGAAAAAAAAAAGAAAGATAAAAATTGAGAGGTATTTGCCCTCCAGCTGGTCTACATTCTTGTAAAAGAAGTGATTTACGTCAAAGTGATCTAAATAGACTTATCAGCAAAATAAACTTAAACTGTCACTCTTTCACATAGAATACCACTTTGTATGGATATAGAACAGCTGCAAGCTAAATGAATGACTCAGTATTTCACTTTTCATCCTGTCCTTTTAACAGACTTCGCAATAGTGTTATTAACCTATGGCTTTTGTCTGGCAACTAAATGGTTAGCTCTTGTAAGTTGCATCTCCCATGTAAAAGAAATATCTTCTGTCATATCCTCTTAAAAAACGATCAGAATAACCTGCAACTGGTAACTCCTTTTGAAATATGTATTACTTTCTAAGTCATCTGAGAAAAGAAAACACAATTTCAGGTCATACTTCCAGAGAAACAACAAACTAACTCAAGCAGAAAAATGAACACATTTTTACATATGCTTTTAGAGAATGTATTATTTATTATTACCATTTTATTTAGAAGTGTAGTTTGATACACACTTTTAAAAATGAAAGAAAAAGTAAGAAATAATAATGCTCCAAACAATTCAATCAACCCTTATGTTTGTTTTGGCCTGGCTGCTTGCATAGTTTTAGGAAAAAAACTTAGTATGTGAAGAAGAGAAAGCTTTTCCATTTTATAAGCTATCATTCTTCTGTTTTGGCCATGATTTCAGATGAGTTTACGTGAACTATTTTCTGAACTGTGAGCCAAAGCACTTTCTTCCACCTCTCATTCTGCGGAAGTGACCTGCTTCATGCTCTGAAGCTCTGAAAGGATCTTTGAAAAAAAGTTTCATTGTGTTTTCCTTGGACTTGATGCAGGATTTGAGTGTAACTCAGCCAGAGGAATATTCTCTTTACTATTCAAAAATAGAAAGAAATATACCCCCCAAATCCCTTATGGTACGATGGCTGTGAAAGTCCAAGCTGCTGGAACAGTTTGGGTGCTGCCAAGGGAGGATGGTGCCCAGAGATGGGAAGAGCAATCCTCACCTCTGATTGCCCCATACCATTTAGGCCCCCTCAGATAAACCTCATGACGTTTCTCCTGTATCTGCTGGCCCATGAAAGAGGTGAACTCAGTCAGCTAATTCCATTTTCTTCTCTGCCGTGGATGGTTTTGTAGTGCGACTCTTTTTGAGAGTTTTCAGTAGTGGTATTGTCTGCCGTGCAGACCATTTGTTAAATAAGCATCCCAGAAAGCAAAAAGCTAAACACATATTTAATATTTACTTATTTCTACATTTGCTTTAATGAGGAGGCACTGGGTAGAATTGAGCTGTTTTTCAAACACCTACCTGTCATCAATAGGGTTGATGACTTATTACTGTTGCTAATGTTGTTATTATCATCATCAAAAGATCATCCTAAGCTCTCTGAAGACGTTATGGCTCTAATAATGGCATCACTAATACTGGAACTCTAAATAAAACACTGGAAGGTCATGAGGCTCTGCAGTGAATGAGACTGTAAAGAAAATGCTCGTCCATGCCACCTGTGTAGTCATTCTTCCCAAAATGAACTGCCTAAGCAGGAAAATAAAGATTAATATCTTATCCTGGTATAAGATTTGCAAGGGAAATTACTGGCATAGGGAAGGTTGATACTGACTCAAGCAAGCACAAGGACTTCAGGCCACCCTTCAGTGGAAGAAACATTTTTGCCAGCATTAGTCTAGTATAGCTGAATTTTTGCTTCATAACAGTGTTTGTTCTCTTTCTGTCACTCATGGTACTAATACTCAGCAAGGATTAATGAGAGTTATATAATTTTCAAGAACTGAAAATACCTCAAGGAAAGTATAATTCTGCTTCTTGGCTGCATTTGGTCTTCTGTTGTGTGAGAGAGTCTGGGACTCCCCACCTGGTGAGGTTATTGCTGTGTTCAGGAATTAGTAAACTAGGAGGAAGAGAGAGGTTTTTTTTTATAAAAAAGTATACTTTTTTTATAAAAAAGTATAAATGGCAGTGGTAGGTCCATCTACCACAGGTGTTACAATTGCTTTTATCCTCCTTTTAAAAATACAGTGGTTCTCAAAGCTTGCTGAAGGAGACTCCAAGCAGAATGCATTTTCCAGAACAGAAGTGTGTGCTCTCCTTAGCTATGCCTGCTTGTCCTCCAGAGACTCACAGTGATGTGCATGAAGGTTCTGAGGTTCTGCTTAAGAGCAGAGAAAGTGTTTCTCCACTGATGCAAGTTCTTTGTTTCCTTCTGGTGGCAGTTTACTGGTGTTTCTTGTAACAGTTCTTTGTTATGCTTAGGGAGAAGGGGAATGTAGATGGCCTTCATGAACAGCCACTTGCATCAGTGAGCTCATGGTGATATGCTGCCATTGGTGACAGAGAGGAACTGTTCAGAGCTCTGAATAATTCCGAGTTTAACTACCTAGCTAACAAAATTCTCTGTAAAGGTGTTTGAGTTTATAATGTCTCCTTGACATTTTCTTGCATTTTTTGTCCTCAGGTTTTGGGGAGCAGTGTTGTACTGTTGGAACAAAGCAAAGAAATGGTGATGTGTGACTGAGTGAGCAAACAGGTGCGTAGATGTGTAAGCCCAGACTGAACTTCGATGTGCATTTAACCTGGCAGAAAAGAGCCCCAGCAAGTGTGGGGAAATCTGGATTTCAGGTGACAAAGCTTCCAGCTCTGGTTCATGTTAGTACCACTGATGGGAAGGGGGTAGAAGAGGGGAACAAGATGAACAGAAATGGGGTTAGGAATTGTTGTAATCTCTCCAGCCTTACTATCTTTTTGTTTTGGTGTAGACCTTCCAAAATGCTTAGTAAACTACAGCCTGTTTTGGTTAGTGCTGGAGGGATGACAGCTTCTCAGAGGGGACTCCTCAGAGGGGAGGATACAGGCAACTCTGAGCTAGCAACCCCCTGGAGAGACAGCAGCATACTCCATAGCGGTACTTGGATGACTTCCAGCAGTCTGGACTGGAATCGCTGCAAACATGAATCTCACTCACTCCTGTAATTCCAGTGGTGAGAAGTCCCTGCTCCCGACGTTTTCTTCCCGCAGCCTATTTCTTGGCTGATTCTCTGGCAGTGGCCCATAAACAACAGTGTGTTCTAACACGTCACCAGGATTTGTCAGCAGAAACTCAAGCTAAAAAAACCACCAGTATTTCTCATGTTGATCTTTCAGAAGATGTCAGAGTGCTGAGCAATGGGACTTAAAAGAGTTAGAAAAGCAATAAGGAGAGATGTTGTGAATAACATTGCAGATCCCCCTCCTGAGTTTCATGGATTTGTAGTAAGTCCTTGGCTTTGTGGTTTTGCATATTGCATTTCAAAACTCATGAAAACGCTGTCTTCACCAAGCTCTACTTTGCCTGCTGCTATTGCACAAACCATCCTGAAGCAGTTTGTAGTTACACAGGTCTCTGTGGATCACAGAATCACACTTATCTTCACTGCTGCAACATGTCATCTTCCCCTTGTCTCTGTATTTGCCTTCTTGCCTTTTTGCTGTATCCTGGATTATAACATTCATGGGGTAAAGTCAACTTCCATGTGAGCTATAAACTATTTACCATGAGATTTGCTTCTGGCTGGGTTCTCCAGGTCAGAAGTGCTTTAACATGAACAATGAAAGAGCTATACAGAGAATATTCCCATTTCCTTAGGTGGGAATGGGACAGCTTAGCAGTCCAAAAATCTCCTTTATCTGCTCAGACAGTACCATAGACTAGTTCAGAGCATCCAGACCATGAAGAGCAAGGGCCTGAAGAGCAAACGAGGCTCCTGTGCATAGAGACTGTGTGTTTTGCAGACATTCTGCAAAAATTTATGTAGAAATCTAGCAGTGTTCTTTAAAGGGGCTGTAACTGATGTTCTGAGTTAAATTTGTGAGTAACCCTAAGTAAGCTGATTAAGTACCATTAACAAAGCTGTTTTAAGAGGTACTATATATGAGTTTGCAGTAAACAAGAGAGCAATTAGACTGGATCCTATCTTTGCAATCTTAGGAATGTGCTTTTGGCTCCATGCTGTGAAAGGTAAAGCTGTGTGATCATCCTGGAAACATCCTTTCCAGGTCTATGCTACCATGGATTATATTAATGCATATGCTGAGGGCTCTTCTGTGGTTAATCATCACGTTCTGCTAGGAACTCACTATGGGAGATTGGTGTTAAAAAGCATTTCACAAAAAGAAGAATGTCTCCCATTTCTATCATGCATCTAAACTCATACTAACTATGCAAGACGTCAGTTACGTCTGCACCTCTGTAAGCAGCTGCCCTGTTCTCAGGGCACACACAGAGGAAAAGCAAAGGGTCGGGTGAGGGCAACAGCTCCGTTCCAGGTTTCCCTGACTCATGGCTGTGTCCCAGCTGCGTTCTCTAGGGGCTTTCAAGCTAGTAATGTTTTCTGCTGAGTCACAGCATTACAAAGAGTTGTCACCTCGTGATTCTCACCCTTTTTTTTTTTTTTTTTTTTTCTCTTTTAATCCCAAAGAAGAAATGTAAACCTCCTGATTTCTGTTCTCTCCCACCATAGGGAGAGTGCCTGGGTCATGGAAAACGTGGATTCTGCCCCATTTTTATATCACCTTCTCTCTTAATATACGTTTGTAGCCAGCGTTCTCTCTCAGATATGGGAACCTACATAGCTGGAGGCTTCCCAGGGCAGCTATCTCACTTGATCTCTGTCCTGTTAGCTAGAGGACAGCTGTCAGTGCCTTGTGGGGATTTTCTTCAGCACAAAGTGCTGTGGTAGAAAAATGCTTCTAACACTCCTGCTGCCTTCACTGTTCTTACTGTACGTTGCAACAGCTTGCAGTTTGTTTCCACACAAAAAGTCACACGGTAAATACCTCTTGACATCAGTAGATAAACTTTCCAGAGCCTGCGGCCACAAATCTAGCTTCTGAGCAGGGTTTTCTTGCTCTGGTGTTATGGAACATTGGGGTGTGTGGCATCTCTGCACTGGCTGTACTTAATCTGCAGATCATGGCCTCCTGGGGTCTGCACCTTGCTGCATGGCATGTGTTTTCAGCACCAGCAAGCAGTATGAAGTGGTTTGGAGTCAGAAATGAACCCTGAGGCTCACTCTCCACATTTGACATTCCAGGTGCTGAGAGCTGGAAGTTACTTTTTATTTTTTTCCTGTTTATCATGTATTTTAAGGAGAGTTGTTTTCCCTCTAGAATTCTATGGAAATCCTATATGTGGAGCCTGTGAGGTTCCACACAATGAGATGGCATGATAATGCCATAGCACACATCTGTCAGCCCCTGAAGGGGCCACTGCTTAGCCAAATGTTTCAGTCCAGAGCCCTGTGTTTGTGGAAGCTGTTGCTTTTCATGTTGGAAGAGGGAGGAAAAGTTCTAGATGTGGAAACAGTTTGATTAAAAGTTTTTAAAAAATGTACTACATGTACAAAATCACGCTGCTACTGAAAAATAGGAGTTCGTATGCTTCCTGGAGAGCTCTTACAGTTTAGCTGTACTTGAAACACAATCCCTAATTTCCTCTGTATGAATGATGTCACAACTGCCTTATGCCACCCCTCCTTCACCCCCTGCTCCCTACCCGACCAGCCCTGACATAGCTGCAGCTGTCACAACACTTGTGCAAACAGAGAATTGGGATGAAGGGAAATTTGGATGCAGGCCACACCTAGTATATTTGACGCCAGGAGGAAAGCTCACTGCTTGGGAAGGTGGGGGGGATGTCAGTGAAATTTGGAAACTGTTGTGTAATTTCCAAATACCCTAAACGTGGACAGAAGAAGAAATGGACTTGATTCTTAGAACGTTTTTTTTTCTAAGCGGACCTCCCTTGCTAAACATTGGACGTCAAAGGCAACAATTTCAAAGCTATGAGAGAATGACCAATGTCACTGGGAGAGACGTGCCGAGGAGCAGAAATTCCCGGGAATTGTGGCTTTGCAGCAGCCCAGCACACAGTGCTGCTGCTTTCACATCCTGTTATGTTTTAGAAACCCTCTCACAGTCTCCCTGGAAGCGAATGAAGTGGTTTTTGTTCCTGTTATTTGTCAGATGCCTGTGGTTTGATTCATTTCGGAGGAGAAAGAGGAGAGCAAGTGCTATCTCTTCAGCAGAGAGCAACTGTACCTGCTGAGGGGGAAGTGAAGACCCACAGCCGCACAGTTGGCTGAAACACATTTACAGTATTTCCAGGGAAGCCCGTGAGAAAAAAGTGAATGTTATCCCTTTATCTCTCTTCCCAATTTGCTAAGCCCAATTACCTGATATTTCACAGGCTCAGGATGATTCACCTGTTTGAAGGTTGGCCTGAAGGTGTTCTGTGACTCTCAAAGCTGTGGCCAGTCAGCAGAGTGCTGAGTTGAAGGAGAAATGCAAAAGGAAGTGGTGGTGATTTCTCGAGAGTGAGAGCTGGGGCTGTTGACGAAGCTTTCCAAGATTGTGCAGGGTTGTGTCCTGCTTCCCTTTTCTGTGAAAGAAACTGCTGCGCTGTGCTGCATCCTGGGGCATGAAAGAGCAGCAGTCCCCAGCTGTGGCAACATCACAGGGATTCACTAAACAGGCAGCCCCCAGCAGGTCTGCTTCAGCTGTGCTCCTTGTGGTAGCGGGGAATTCCAGGTGCGAGGAAGATGTCTTGTCAGAAGAAAAAGTCAAGTATGCTTCAGGCTCCTGTAGCAGCAAGAAGCCCCCTATCTCAGATTACTTGGCCAATCTGTTTTCAAAGATTTTTGAGAGAGAACCAGCCAAAATATTTCTATAAGACTAAAATGTTGAAGTCTGTTGTGGGACCACCTGTAGCCTGCAAAGTTACCTCAGCACATTGCATTCCAAAGGGAGAGCATCAGCATCTCTGGCTGATTTCCCAGTAGGTGTGGCCTCACCTCAAGCACTGCGTGCGGGTCTGGGTGCCATAAATAGGAATGATATAAAGCTATTAGAGAGAGCATCCAAAAGAGGGCTGTGAAGGTATTGGAGGGTCTGGAGCGCAAGGTGTATGAGGCGCTGCTGAGGTGCCTTGGTTTGCTCAGCAAAGGAGCAGAGGGGAGGCATCATGGCGGCTGCAGCTCTCACAGGGAGCAGAGGGGCAGCGCTGAGCTCTGCTCTCTGGTGACAGCAACAGGGCCAGAGAGAATGGCATGGAGCTGTGTCGGGATGGGTCAGGAAAAGGTTCTGCACCCAAGAGTGGTCAGACACTGAAACAGGCTCCCTAGAGCAGCGGTCATGGCCTCAAGCTGCCTGAGTTCAAGGGGCATTTGGACAACGTAGGGTTTGAATGGTGATCCTGTGTGGAGCCAGGAGTTGGACTTGATGATCCTTGTGGGTTCCTTCCAATTTGGAATGCTTTATGATTCCATGTTTCACACTCATCTTTACTGATTTTTTTGAGCCATGTAACAGCTTAGTTTTTCTTTGTCCGAAGTTACAATTAAGGTAACAAAACTTGGAGCCTGAAGGTTAATCACAAATTAACAGTAATTTGCTGCCCATTCCCTACAGATGGCTTTCCAATGGGCAGAGCTTCTTCAAGAAATAACTGTACTCTGAGGCTTCACTTGCTAGATGTGAATAAATAGGTTTTACCCTGGTAGCACAGGCTACGAAGGATCTTGTTGCTATTCACTCTATTATGACTGACTCACAGGTGTTTGGTGTTCAAACACAAATTCGTTAGGATTGTACTAAGCTGTTTGTCATAGAACTAAATGTCATGCTGCATTTTTCCAGCTCTAGGATTTGCTGCATAGACTATTGCAACCAAGTAGACTTCTGGTATTTATTATTTCCAGGTCTTGTGGGCTACAGTAGAATTAGAGATGGCAGCTTCTGAGGGATATTCTAAGACTTACAAATGGGAGATATTTAAGCCATACTGCAGCCTGCAAGCACCATTTACGTCCCTCCTTGCAGTTGAGTTTTCAGAAGCCTGTCAGTGCAGCAATAATTTTTCCTTTAAAAGAAATAGATACATATTATTTTGCAACAATTTAACAGGGTCGCGGACGTCAGATAAAACTTGACAGGATCCTTCAACATTTTGGAGTTTGTTAGGAATAATGTGGGAATCAGACATCCTATTTCCTATGAGCGTGGCTGCTTGCTTTCTCTTAGTATCACTTCTTCCTGCCTCCATACCACACGATGTGACCACAGCTTCTCAGATTGGTTTTTGGTCCTTTCAAAGAGGAAAACTGTCCTGTTTCTTGATATTTCTCCATGCAGCCAGGAGTGCCTTGTGTAACACTGGTTGACCTCATGCCATACTGCTGAGTTCTTAACGTTTCTGTCCCAATGGAAGACTCACTGAGAAAAATTAGGCTTCACTTTCATGACTAACAGCAAGAATTAACTGAAAAATAGATTTGGAAAAGCAAATTCTGGAGTGAGTAGGGTGGGATCTTGCTGGTTCTTTGGTACTCTGTGATGGTGAAAACCTTCCCCACTTCTCATGTCAGCTTGGTCATGTTTATGTAGGGTTGTGATTGCTCTGCATGTACCAGCAGCAGAAATTTCTGGGTTAGACTGACCTGGCTTGCTGCCACCTCTTTGGCCATGGAAGCTATTGCTGAATTTCCTTGAGGTCAGTGAGATTACGTTGTCTGTACTGCAGCTTCCCAGCAGTATGCTGGAGGAAAGAACCTGGCCACTCAGTCTTTTATAATGTTTGGTTAATATCAGTTGAAATTAAAAGCAAATTCTGTCGATGATGAACCTCTCTGAAATGGGATGATCTTTTTCTTCATTGATCCAGAATATGGATGTGCTTGTGACTGCTCCTTGTTTGACCTCTGCATTAGTTTTTGAGTAGTAACGGGGATTGTGTCTTGGTGTGCTTAGAGAATTCTGTACACATATCTCAGGTATTGGTCTTGCTTTTTATCTTTTACTTCTGATTCTGAAATACTTGTGCAAAGTTCAATGCACAAGGAATATTGACTGTCCCCTGGGATCTAAGTTTTTTTGTTAAATGGATTATGTCAGAATACAACTCTGGCAATCTGGATTTCAGTTTCAAAAACCTCACAGTGCCTCTTCCAGTAAATCTCACCCCACAGAAATCGTGTTTTCAATAGCAACTTCAATTGTTAAGAAGTCACAATCTTAGGGATGACTTATTCATTCCACTCTTCTGGAACTGGCACCTTCCAAAACTCTTATGGAAATGGTGAACTAATCCAGAGATCAAACAGGGAGCAATCACAAGCACATCCAGCTTCTGGATCAGTGTAGAAGCAGACTTCACTGGGTCTCTAGACTCCCTCCAGCAAGCAAGTCTTTTCACTCCTCAATGTGTTCTGGAGTTTCCCTAGATTAAATTGTAGTTATCTATTTCTGCTCAGTGTAGCAGACAGTAAGGCAGCTGGCTGATTTTGGCACAGAGAAAGCTGGTGGTATGTCTACATGCTGATGGGAAGCATGTTGCTCCATCAGATGTGGTGGAACAAACTGCACACCAAATCAGCATGAGGACTGGCAGGACTGCAAGCATTCGTAGTGTCCTTCTCCCACATAAAGAGTAAAGCAAGCCTCAGCTATATATAAGCAAGACGATGCTCTCTAATAATATTTAATAGATACCTTAGTGCCTTCTTACGTGCACTGTCCTTATTCCAATCTTTTTTTTTAAAGCAATCTTTTTCCTCCTTTTGTACCAGAATCAAATTGGAGAAAGAACTCTTTCTTTGACAGCCGAAAAGTTTACAGGAGCATTGGATACTCGATTTTTCTCTGACTTGCTAGACAGTACAGGCAAAAGGGGCAACATGTGTGAAAGGTGCTTTTTTGCTGCCCCATCACAGAATTTTGGCTTCTAATCAGACTGGACGATACAGTGGTATTCTGATTGATTTCTTTTTCTTTTCTATTACTCTGTGAGCTGATGTAATGGTGATGTAACACAGCGTGCTCTCCTACCTGATGTTCCTCCATGATTCATGTGCTAACGGGTGTTCTGATTGTCCTGCTCTGTGTCAGGCTGTGAAGACAGATGTGAGACATTAGCAGGGAATGGCTTAATGCGCTCCTAAAAGATCTGCATGTACTATCTATTAGCAGTCTGACTCATTCCTTTCTTTGGCAAAAAAAAAAGCCAACAAACCTCCATGGCTTTCAGAAAACAGAGACTCGAAAAGTGTCTTCAGAAGAAAAAAAAAAAGCAAAACCACTAATTGCTGGTGAGTGGTATTTTTGCCATGTTATTCTACTACTGTGAGATATAATAGGAAAAGGATCACCCCTGGGCTGACTGTGGAACAATAATGACAATAGAATAAAGCACATTTGCAGCAAAGAACACAAGATTAGTCTTCTAAAAGAATGCTGCATGCACACCTGTTCTGAAAGAGTAGCTCAGCAGTTGTGAGGGGAACAGGAGGGCTGGGAAGGCTGCGAGCGTGCACCCTTAATTCATGAGCATCCCAGCTCAGCACCAGACTGACTCTGTTCAACTTGTACATAGCATGGGTTAAAAGCTTGCAGTCCTTTGTCTTTAAGGGATTGAGGATGTGAATTTACTGGAAACTGAAGGCAGCAACTAAAGAATTCCACTAGGACCCCATACTGGTGATTTTTGAAACAAATAAAGTGAGTGATGTAATTACATTTTAAGTAGCTACCCTGAGCATCTTCTGGCAGCATATTCTTAGTAGCAGGTGGTTTGGTATAGAGTACAAAACTTTTCCAGGAAGCTGAGGATTTAGCTGAGTGCTTATCCTAAATGCAGCATTACCGTGACTAGTTTCATCTTGTGTATAGCTAGATACAGCTACAGTTTCAATTTCCCCACCAAACACTTGTACTTCCTCCAGAATGTGTGACTCATTGTGCATCTCTTGAAAAGGCAGTGACCTCTAAGGTAAGGACAGCCCCAGCATCTTAATTCTGGAGTACTGAGCTCTGTCCCAACAGAAGGGCATGGAGATCTGTGATAAATAATGGCAACTGGATGTGGGGAGGCATGGGAGGGCTGCAGAAGGGTGTAAAAAACAGGTGTGGGTTTAGAGCTCCAGTTTGGGGTAATGACAAAATGTCTGTGAGGCAATTGGTTTGTGAGCTGTACCTACAGGCACTGTGTATCTTCTTAGGACCATCTGGAGTACAAGGAGTATGAAATGATCTCTGATATGCTGCAAAAACAACTATCCCCAAATGAGTTGTTTGGATTGAAAAGCTGCTTTTTATTTTTATTTTATTTTATTTTTTTTGGCAGTGGAGAACTGCTTGTTGGATTTCTTTTCCAAAAAAATAGGGCTTTCAGAATATTTTTCATTTCTTAGAAACTGCGTGGGTTTTTTGGACCACTGGAGTAGAATTTTAAAAATAGCAACATGAACTTCTACTACCTTTCTAATGGATAATCAGTAGGTTTCATGTCAGGATAAATTCCTGTCTGACTTACACAAGACCCTCTCTAATTGCTGCAACAATAAATGCCTAGAGAATCCTAAGAATGAGGAAACATCCTGAGCATCATTTGGATAGTAGAATTCTTTGTTAGCCAAAATAATCCAAAGATTTTTCTTACCTTAAGATATTTATGAGCTATTTTGTGTAATATTGTTACAAAACATGTTCAGCCTTTTTTTTTTTTTTTTTTTTTTTTTTAGAACAACTTTCTTGTAAATGTGCTTTAAAAATCCTGTGAATTTTCTGGTGCCTCTAAGATTCATACATGCCAGTGTTCATGCAAAGTTCTGTATATAGACATTGATGTTTTGTGGTTCAGCAGTAGGTTCTGTGTTTAATAGAAATCTTATTAGTCCTCCTGCTGTAACACCCATAAAAGTACTGATGTCTCTTGAATAAGAAGCCCTGGCTGATGTATCATAATTAAGATATGGGACACTGTATATAGGAAATGCATCCTCCAGCATACATTTTTGAAAAGAGTTTGTGTCCTTAAGGCTTGTGTAATTGTCTCTTAAGAATTGGTTTCAACAACTTGGGTCTTATTTCTAAAATCTTACTATCCATGTCCTGGCTGAATTAAGAATATGATTTAAGAGGCATCTGACTGCTGCTTCCTAATTTTAATTTAAGCAAATATTACTGCAAGCCAACTGGCTGTGCTCAGTGCCTTGAGGATAATTTATTTTATTATTTAGAGGTCAAAAAGGGGTTAGATGTGAGAAGAAGAGAAAATTCCTTTATTCATTATTTGAGCCAGTGTAGTAGATGGTTAGTCTGGGAATTTAGGAATTGGTCAGTTTAAGATAGACATGACGATGGTGAATTGGGTGCTTCTTACCTACGTTCTTACTCTAGGGTATGTGTTATTCATCTTGTTCATCAGCTTGGAAAATTAATAGCTTGCACAATCCGTGCAATTTGTTCTTCAAATTCCTTCCCTTTAAGTCTTGGTGATAATGTGTTCCGGTAAATTAACAGCAAAGATTTTTTTTTTTTTTTTCCTTTCTGGCATTCGTCTGAAGCTTCAAATAATGTTGTTTTAGCCCTTACGAACTGAGATCAACCAATAGTGGTTGGACACATCTCTCATTTCAAAGTTGGCAGACAACCCCGAGCAATCCCACATGCAGACCTCAGCCAAGAGGAGAGGGAATGCAACATGAGGGAAGGAGATCCAGTGCCGCACTGGACAGTGAGTTGCAGGGAGGCGTGTCAGTGCAATGACTATGGCTTGACGTAGTCAAATAGGAGGCTGTGGGGGGTGCATACTAATAATTAAGGTTATTTCTCCTCAGGGCTTTATTCAGTGATGGAAATGAAACGTAAAACGGATGAAGAAGATTAGGAATGAGGTCTGAGGGGAGGTTGTTTAACAGTGTAGTTTGTACCATAACCACCTTCACTGTAAGAGAGTTCCCTAGTGGTTGATTTGCTTTTGTGGTCTTTGTCCTTTCAAAGACAGTGATACAATGTTGGAAACTTTTTTTTTCTTGGTACTTCTTGTTTCTGGTTTAAAACTTCACCTTCCCTGAAGTGTTTTATAATCATTTATACAAAATATGACTCTATATCTAGGTGGAGGCTAGTCATGAGTGGTGTCCCCCAGGGGTCTGTCTTGAGACCAGTGCTCTTCAACATCTTTATCAATGACATAGACAGTGGGATTCAACAAGTTTGTTGATGATACTAATCTGAGTGGTTTGATTGATATAATAAGCAAGGGATGGCATCCAGAGGGACCAGGACAGGCTTGAAAAGTGAGCCCACAAGACTCCAGTGTGGTTCAACAAGGCTGAATGCAAGCTTTTGAGCTTGAGTTAGGGCAACCTGTGTACAGATTGGCAGAAGAACTCACTGAGAGCAGCCCTGCAGAGAAGGACTTGGGGGTTCTCTGGTGGAGAAACTTGACCAGAGCAAGCAGCGTGCAGAAGGACAGCAATATCCTGGCCTGTATCAAAAGAGGGATAGCCAGCAGGGCTAGGGTGGTGATTGTAGGGTGGTGATTGGGTGGTGATTGGGGGGTTGGACTCGATGATCTCTGGAGGTCCCTTCCAACCCCTACAATTCTGTGATTCTGTGATTGTCCTCCTCTGTTCTGCCCTCATGGAACCTCACCTACAGTATCACATCTAGGCCTGGAGCTCCCAGCACAAGAAAGACGTGGAGCTGTTGGAGAGAGTCTAGAGGAGGGCCACAAAGATAATCAGACGACTGGAGCAAGTTCATGTCTTTGAAATGTTAGATGTCTTTGGAGAAATCCTGTTGAGGTTAACACCTCTCTACCACTGCTAGGGCAGAAAAAGAAAGACTTGCATTGAAGTAGGTGGAAGAGTGATCATCTGTTGAACAAATATTGAAAGTGCTGAGTAGGTGTCTCCTCCCCTGAGCAACACAGCCTGCGCACCCCAAGAGGTGAGAATCCCTCAGAGAAAACAGGTCATGTTCCTGAAGTCTTACTGTCTTGCAGTCTGTACCCTGGAGCAATCAGTGTGACCTTCGTTTACTAATTTGCCTCTAAGTATGCAATTTCCTCCTTGCCCACTTTTCTCTAAGCAGTATGTAATATTCATCAGGGAGAGTGGCCATGGACTTAGAGTGGATGGATTTTATAGCATCTCTGTAAAGCACTTTCTAAAGGGCATATATGATGTAATTTCACTTGAAGAATTGAAGTCCCTTTTCAAGCAGAGGAAGTGATTTAAAAACAGCTGGAAGCGTCCTCCTTCCTTCCTCCTTTCCTTCCTTCCTTTTTTCTTTCCTTCCATCTGCCCACCCTTCCCTCCCTCCTCCTTTCTTTCCGTATTGGTTTCCATCTCTTTTATTTTATGTATATGTAAAAAATGATAGATCTACAAATACTTCCACTTTTATCTACTTTCTTACTTTGACTATACAGAGTAGGTAAGGTACAGTTTTCCCCATTTTGTGTGGGATCGTTTGGATGTCTCTGAAATCTGCCTTTGCAAACTCTCATGCCTCAGCTGAAGGGACAGAGATGTGGACTCACTAGCCAAGATCTTTCTGTTTTATTCCAGGCTGGCAATCTTGTGAAGTTGAAAAGCTGGTAAAATGAAAATTATAAAAAGAGGAACAAAACAGCTTAAAAAGCCTTAGTTGCTCAACTTTCACTTTTCAGCTTCAGAATTTAGTTCTCTATTTTTGTTCTTATCACAGTGGATTTTTCTAGAGAAACGGACTTCTAAAATTCTACTCTGAGCACTCCCTTCCTTCCAAAATAAAACTAAAATATTGGATAGAAGATTGTTAAGAAACTATTTTACTAATTTTGTCATTGTAAGCCTGAAACATCTCTGAACAAACAATAGCTTATTTTTCAGACTCTCTCCATGTTTTTTTTACCCATTTTTGTTACCAATGCAAACCCATCATAAACATTTATCTGTGAGCATTTTCTTTAGAAAATAAAATCACTGTATATCACTAATAGAGTAAAGGCAGCTTTCATACCCTTTGCATGGATGATACTGGGGTAATCTGCCCCATGGCATGAGAGTAGGAGCACTCATAGCACATTTACAAGCTTGTTAAATTGGCTGTCATTAAAGCTGAGTGTCATGGCAATGAATAGTGAAATAGTCATTATTTCTGCTGCCCTTCATTTAAACTTGTACGTATGACATCAAAGTAAGGGGAAACAGGAAATGTCCCACATTAGTCAATCCTGTAGCTCAAGAAAACCTTTATCCTCTTGTAATATGAAAGCTGCAAACTTCCTTTGACCACAATGTAATTTGCTAAATGCTTATGATTTTACAGCATACAAATGAATGGTATTGCAAAAGGTAGGACAGAAATTCTGAAAGACAGATATTCTGTTTTACTTGGGGCAAGAAAAAGCTTGCTCATATAATAAAATGAAAGCAAGCTATGTGGCAATTAATCCAACAATTAGTTCAAGAAAGCAATAAGAAATTAAAACCATGTCCACCTAAAGAAATTCTCTGCATGGTGGTTGTAAGATGCCCTTTTCTAAAAGATTGTTTATTTGTTTGTTTGTTTTATGCACAGTATCTTGTCATAAACTTGATGGCTGCTCAGTACTTACACTTACCTGACAGAACGCGTAGACTGCTTCTAAGACACTTCTAAACAAAGCTGGGTTTTTTTCCAGAATTTTTGTTGTACCACTCCTTATGCTGTTTGAAACTTTCACTGTGAAACTTTGCTTTAAAGTGTTCTCCTCTTTTTTGGACAAAGGCGTGATCCCTTGAAATAAAATTTCTAATCCTGTGAAAATACTTTTTCAATTGCCCTTCTGAGACATAATTCTGGTGGATCAGCCTTTGTTACTGCTGCAGATACTTTCTGCTTCAGTATAAAAACAGTACAAAATATGAGTATGTGGACTTATGTGCAGGTACTGGAGGTGGATTTCTTTCTATGGCAGCCACCATGCTGTGCCTCACAGCCCTCTGCTGCACTGTCTCTGATGTCAGAGCTACATCACAAGCCTACGCTTATGCACAGAGTTTAGCAGAATCTGTTTCTGGTGCCTTCAAGCTTTGCTGTTACAGGACCACAGCACCAGGAGAGCTGCAGTGGTTACCAAATGCAAACCAAAGGGGAGTACAGCCCTGCAACAAGGTACAGACCACACGGTCACTGCAGTCTTCCCTTGGTGTGCTCTGAGCAGCAATGCTGATGCGCATGAGGTTCTGCAGAAAACCTTTAGCATCCAACAGGTCTCACATGTCTTAGTGGGTTTGCTCTAAATCCTTCTGGCATGACCAGAATGAAAGGTGCTTAAATGGCATTTAAGAACAGATCAAACGTACAACCACAATTCTCTGATACAGTCTCTCAGATTCCAATGATCTTTGGCTCAGGGTCGTAGGGAACCTCCATTTTTATCACTGTAACAGACAGCCCTTGACGATCAAATTAATGAAAACAGATATTCAATTACTTTTTGCGTCCATCTAAGCTTTTATCTGCCACAGCATCCTGTGGAAAGAAGAATCATAGCCTCAGTATTTATTGTTTATTTTGAACTTTCTTCTTGCTATTTTCCTTTTAAAACCTCCTTCCTTCTGAATTTGTACTCAGTGTTTCACTTTTTCTGCACTATTACATGGATTTATAGACCTTTGAAATATCCCTTCTCAACCATTCCTTTCCCAGAATGAAGTGTCCTAGCCGTTTGGGACATATCTTATTTAAAAGCTATTCCATATTTTGATTGCCCCAGTAATCTTTGCAGTATTCTTTTTTGGTTTCATGTCCTTTTAAAGATGGAGGGTTAGAGAAGTACTGAGAATGCAGATACTCTAAATTTAAATGAAAATTCCTTTACTTTTATCCCATCAAAGGTTTATTCCTTTAAAAGACCATGTTAAGTGTCCTTTGGAAATCTAAGTAGACAGTACCACCTGGATATGCCTCATTAATCTACATGATCATAGACTTCTCCAAAGAACTCCAGTAGATTTGTGAAGCATAACTTTCCATTTGGAAAACCTTTGCTGTGTCTCTTTTTTTGGCACAGCATACACATCTGCATTTGTTTTCACACATTTATTTGACTGCTTTTTTTTTTTTTTTTCCCCTGCCGGTTTCCCCAGAATGTGAATGCTATGCCTTCATTTGATATCACTCCAAGAATTTTGGCTTCAAAGGTGCAGTGATAAACTGTACCATATATAAATACACACACAAGAATATACACATGTGCATGCTAAATTGTATACATTTTCATATAATTATATATACAAAATGTATAACAAAATATATGCTGCATTATTATATTAGTATAGTAAAATAGATGATGTAATAATTCCATATTTGTATAAATATATATATTTAACAGGGCATTTCCCCTTTCCTACTGTAACCACATATCAAGCAATTGCAATAATGATTTTAGAGAATGGCATGAATGGCTATTTTATGAATCTTTTCATGGAATTGGTAGTGGAATAATTTTCACTGGGGGATTTCCCTAGGAAACATCAGCTCCTAGTGAAACACAATGAATAATTTGCATACAGTTGTAGAGGAAGGAATAGTACCATGCAACGAGCATGACTCCAATGGCATTTCCCTCATCACAATTTCCTTCTTTCCGCGACTCATAAAAAACCCCACAAAAACAACAACAACAACCCCCCCCCCCCCAAAAAAAAGAAAGAAAGAAAGAAAAAAAAAAAAAAAAACAAAGACCAACAAAGGGCCCCTTTAAAATGAAACTGTTTTAATACATCCATGATGTTGAAGCAGACGGTCACTCACAGACAATGGCAAGAAATGGGCTTGCATGCAATGCGTGGTGAGGGGCACAGGTGGACTATTCCTCCCCAGCTCATGCTACAAGAAGTGTGGCCAGAGTCCGTCAGACCACAGAGACCTCTGTTTTTTGCTGAACATAATGCTAGCCCAGAACCTGTCCCATATCACAGCAGGAACGGTGGCAGTCACTATATGCAGTCGTTCCCTAATACTAAGTATGTGCACAACTCTCAGCAGGATCTAAGGTCACAACCTTTGAGACAGAACTTTGGTTGCTAACACTGCTTATCACTCAATCTTACCTGAACGTGCTGGCACTTCAAAGGGGATGATAAGCATATCTTCAGTTTTGGATAGAGTCTGGTTACATTTTTTCTATAAACCACAGTATGCAGGAAACATTTTTCTTTGATAAATTTCTCATTTACAAAATTAATCACAACTGTTCCCAATCCATTGCATTTTCCCTTTTTTGTCATGTAAATTATTTGCCATTTTGATGTATTTTGTCTCTCACGTTTATTACCTGAATGCAAAAGAAAAGTCATGTTTTGAAATACTAATCACAGGAACTAATCTTTTCTCTGTTTTAGAGGATGTTGAAGCCTTTACAGCAGAAGCTGTAGCCTTTATATTTTGAAAAGCATTGTGGTTTGTGAAAGAAAAGATTTAGTCGCATTGAAGGAGTTGAGAAAGGTCAGTATGAGAATAAGAAAAGAAGTGCTTAGGTATTACTTCTTTTTTCAGTGTAGTTATTCCATTACCATAGTTAAGTTGTATTTTATTTAATGAATGCATGACAACGGAGAGCTCTGGTCTTGGGGTTCCAGTTGGGCTCACATCCATGAGGCAGTGAACCTCCTTTGCTCAGCAGTCGACCTGGACAAACTGATGGGAACATATTTAGTACAACTGTCTGGAATAGTGCATGAAAACTTAAAACATGTCATTGTCATGCAAATGAAACGTGTCCCTTGAAAAAAGTTCTTGAGACCTAGATCTTGGGAGCTTGCCCCTCCCTTACGCACCAGATCCACACAATCTCATCAGAGGAGGCTATCAGGTTAGTCAGCTATGACCAGCCTTTAACCAATCTATAAGGACCTTGTTGTCACCTTGTTGACATAAATGTAGCTGAAATGACTTCCAGGAGGATTTGCTCCATTACTTCCCTGAACCTGAAATGCAGCTTGCTGGTCTTCATTTCCCTAGGTTGTCCTTATTATCGTTCCTGAGGGATGGCTGTGATGTTTGTGTTTTCCCAAACATTACACATCTCCTCCCGTCATCATGACCCTTTCAGTGATGCCACAGAGCAACCTTTCAGTAACTCCCCCAGGACTTCCAGGCACATCTATGGATAGTCCTATGGACTCATATATATGCAATTGACTTTAGCATGCCTTAGCTGTGCCCTTGTCTACTGCAGGTAACAAGCCACTCTGCCAGGGCCCTGAGGGCACCAATAGGCAGGAATTGCCTTGATCACTCTCAGCTGGAACCTCCGCCCATGCACCCACTTCCCATCGTCTTAGGAGCACTATTTAAGCTCATGCCCAGGTTATCAATTCCACTCTTGAGTTATGTTGTAATTTTAGGCTATGTTTTTAATTCTGTTTTGTTCTGATTATGAAGAAATATTTGAATTCATTGGTTTGACTTCAGATGTGACTTGTTTGCTTTGCCTGATGGTCACTGATGGGACTTCAGGTAAGTTCCCTGCCTATTCTGTCCTTACCCTTGGCTCCTAGTCTCTGGTGGAGTGCTCTTTTTGTTGCTCCCTGACATGCTCCCACAGATTACCCTAGCGGGCTAAAGGAAATGAGAAACCAGATGGCAGACCGTATTGGTGAAAGAAAAGAAAGAATTTAAAAAAAAAAACACCAAAAACATAGATTACTTACTTCAAACCGCTTCATGTCTCCTGTGGCTATCTTTCCCATCTCACTATACAGCAGAGCTGTTTTCCCTAGATTTTATCTTGTAACAATGGGGAAAAGAAGTTCTTACCGATTTGTATACCACCTGCAAGTTTCAACCAGAAGAACTTCGGCCTTTCTATCTTTGCTCCTGTGAATTCAAGTGGTGTCTCCATACATCTTCTGGGTAGCCTATTTTTGCTTTGCCCTTCTGTGTGCTTTCATTTTGTTTGAGCTCAGCCAGGAAATGAATGACCCTACCATAGGGCCCTTCTCACACACTTACTTCCTGCATGTCAGAATGGGCTGTGCTTGTGCTTCGAGGAGGTTTATTATCAAAGACCATCCATTTGTACTATGAAACTGGGCTTGGGTTCATGGCTCTGCATGCTCACGTAACTCTCTTAAGATGCTACTGATCTCCTGCTGATCCATCCTGATGCTGCGTGGGCTATTTACCTCTTTCATCTGGCAACCTATCGCCTCATTCAGGGTGACCAGTCTATGGGTCTCTGGTCCCTCCCAAGCCCTCCCTGCCACCAAGAATAGCATCTTTCTGCAGCAGTTCTTCCTGAGCTGAGCTCTCTGCTGGGTGCCATGTGCTGCTCTGCAGATGTCAGATGTTGTCCCCAGTGGTACATTAGCACCATTGCTGCACTGTCCTGACTGGGGGTCTGAGCCCTTTCACAACTCTGCTGTGACAGCTCTCAGTGCCAAGGTGACCAGAAGTCCACAAATAGTTGTGGGTTGCTTCCTGTCTGGGAAGCCCCCAGGAAGCCTGGCTGCTGGAGCTGGTCTGCAAGCAGAGCTATGGTTTGGTTTTGTATGCAGGAAATATTACAGGTTTTCTTAGTTTTGGTCCACTCATCTTCTCTAATGCAAAACCAAATGGCCCTTAGCTACTGTCCTTCTTGGACACAGAAGCATCTTTGCCCTAGAGCTCAATCCACTTTCTGTTGTGCTTCTGCGAGCCGTGGTTTGCTGGGTCACATCTCAGATGTCAATTATGTTGGGCTGGGAATGCAAAGAAGCTGTACTGAGTAAAACTTGCACACAGAACATAGATGATGAAGCAGATGGGAATAAGGACAAAATAGCCCTAATTCCAGAAGTTGTAGCAAAAAGATGCTGCAGCTTGCTTGTGGTGAATTCCATGCAAAAATGCATTGTCTTTCATTGGGTATTATCCTGATCTGTGTGAATAACAGCTAATTGAAGAAAAAAAAAAAGATTAAAGAAGCCCCCTTAAACTCTATTTTAAAATCCATACAACTCTCAGGGGATTTGAAGTGCTAATATGTACTTAAAGAGAGGCTAAAAATGTAGCCGCGCGTAATTACGGCAGGGAAAAAAAAAAAGTCCCCAAGCAGAGCTGCAGAGCTTCCCTGAAGTGTGGCAGTCAGCGCGGTGCGGTGCGGAGGAAGGAGGAGAGCAGGCTTTGAGCCGCGCAGCCCCAGCCGTGCAGGTTCAGCGGGCAGCCTCCGAGCCGAGCAGCTGGCGGGGCGGAGCCGGGCCTGCTCGGGCTGCGGCGGGCGCTAGGTGGTGCCAGCGGCCCGCGATGCTGCGGGGCCCCTAGGGCAAGGGCTCGTCTCTTCTTTGCCTTTTCCCTTCTTTATTTGTCCTTATCTGTTCCAGTGAATAGGGTATAAGCAATGGAGAAAATATGAAAATTGTCTTGCCGAAAATGCAAAGTAGACTGTACGAGTGGAGACCAGTAGAAAAACGTTGAAAGTAAATTAAATAAAGCAGAGAGAAAGGTGAAGTTTCGCTTTCAGTCACGCCCTTTGGTCAAATGCAGAATCGTTTCTGACTGGAACTTGTGTCCTACTATGTGGAGCACCCTGCGATGCTGGGCTCCTCACTTCACCCTCAGGAGAAGTTGTTGGAATTGCTAAAGGAGAAGAAGGATGTGGAGCTCTTGGAGCGAGTCTGAAGGAGGGTCTCTAAGATGATCAGTGGGCTGGAGCACCTCTCCTGTGAAGAAAGGTTGAGGGAACTGGGCTTATTTAGCCTGGAGAAGAGAAGGCTCCAGGAATACCTCATTGTGGCCCTCCAGTACTTGAAAGGAGCATATAAGGGGGAATGGCTGTTTACAAGGGTGTATAGTGATAGGACAAGGGCGAATGGTCTTAAACTGAGACAGGGGAGATTTAGGTTAGATATTAAGAGGAAGTTTTTGACACGGAGGGTGGTGACGCACTGGAACAGGTTGCCCAAGGAGGCTGTGGATGCCCCATCCCTGGAGGCATTCAAGGCCAGGCTGGATGTGGGCAGCCTGGTCTGGTGGTTGGTGACCCTGCACACAGCAAGGGTTTGAAACTAGATGAGCATTGTGGTCCTTTTCAACTCAGGCCATCCTATGATTCTGTGAAGAAAAGGCTTTTGGATAGAAGACCATTGAAAATCTGTATGAAACACTATTTCTTGTTAAAATGGAAATGCATCTGGCTTGTTCTTTGCGTGGCTGTGGATGGTATCTGGTAATTCTGTGATTCTGTATCACCCATCTTGTCTGGCTCAGGCGCACACTGGCTGTGCCTGACAGCAAGAGCAGTCTTGTGGCAACTTCTAACTCAGAAGTCTTTCAGCCATCCAAACTACAAGTGCTACTTGATATTGCAGGAAAGATTAAACAATTTATGTTTATCTCTGGGATTTGCTTACTTGGCCAGGAGTGTGCAGTGCAGACAGTAAGGCTGAAACGAAGGCTGTGGATCCATGGACAACCCAGGGCAAGAGTGCATCGCCATCACAGCTCATAGAGTGATAATGTGACTGTTACAGACTGTAGCTGATCCATTGGTTCCAGATACACTCAACAATTAGTAACTAGACATGCTGATTTGCGATAAATCACTTAAACTAAAGGATGTTTCTATATTTCACTCATAGTTCCAAGAGAGTATTATTTTCTAGTTAGCTTCTCCACTACTATTTAGCTTTTCTTCTTTTTCTTTTCCTCCCTTTATTTTTCTGTAGTTCTGTGATTGTTCTACAACAATTCTGCATTAACTTGAAATGGTTTAAAATCTGTCAGGCCAAGGTCTGAGTAACCACATGTGCCAAGGAAAAATTATTGTGGTGGAGCCCAAGCCAGTGATGAAGGCTGTGCAAGATGTGAAGAAATGAAATTAAAGTAGGTTGGCAATCTGAAGTGAGCTGTGGGTAGGAATTTAAGTAAATGCTCTAACTGGTAACTTGAAGTTGAAGCATGGGAAATGCCAGAATACATTATAACATGGTATTGCATATAATACACAAACTAATTTGTATACTATTCGTATGATAATTATGCAACATTGATTCCAATTTTATGTAGTGTAATATGTGATATGGCTGTAATTCTATAATTGTGGCAAATTGTAATATTCCATATGTTAATATACAAGTCATTCAGATTCTAAAGCACATGGAGCAACAAATCTAGTTTTCCTTTCCAACGTCCTTCTTGGAATATTTGGATGATCCCCATTTATTAGGACCAAAATCCAAAAAATAAATGCTTGTCTCTTCACCATCTCAGAATTCTCATTTGTTTTCCATCAGCTTCTATCTGTGGCACCATTCAGCAGTAGTTAATACATCACAGTATGACCTGCTGCTGTGGCTGCCATCTAATGCTGCTTGTAAGATGTTCACACATCTCACACATCATTTACAGTCCTGAGCTCCAGCTACAAGGCTGGCTGTAGACAGGCTGAAATGGCAGAGGAACCAGAAGTGTTTTGTTTCTATGTCTCTGTTCTTACTCAGAGCTGGTAAACTCTTGGCTGTGTGCTCCCAGTAAGGGAGGTACGCTTTGCTCCAGGCACTTCAGTTGCATGACTCATTTCTGCTGTATGCCTTACATGTAAAAATATCTTTAAATTTAAGATGGCTTATTAGTATAATTGTTCAATAAACAATGCTGCATAATTCACTGCATACACAGGGAGCTTTAAAGTCTAATGTGCAACATAATGTACTGTGTGCCTTCAGTGGAATACAAATGCAGGCATATGTTCTTGACTTCATTAGCATTGGCCAAGTCTTTAAAACATCAGTTACTGCTGTCCCAAGTTCTCTGCTCTCTGTCAGTGGTAGTTACCCATTTGCAGTCCCCTGCTGGTCTCTCAAAACAGTGGATAATATTTAGGTGAAAGCTGTAGCCACCAGAAATGCTTCCTCTGTGATTGATGATGAGCATGAAGTCTTTAGCTGGATCCTGCTCATGTGTTTATTGTAAGGGTGTTTGTCATTGACATCATCACTGACATCCGTAAGTGTTCCTAGGGTTGTATGTTGAGCTGTTTCAGGAAAGTGTTCAATTTCTATTCCTTATACAAGTTGGGAGCTCCCCAACCCCAGTAAATAAATTGGAAATTGTTTATGTTGGGAAAGCAGATGTTTCTGCTTTACCTACAATTTGCTTTGTCTTTCAGATCAGTCTTAAAAGTCAGAAGTTCCAATGAGAGACGATTGTGCTAGAGCTTATTTTGATGTTGAGATAAAAATACTGAGTAAGTAAGGATTAATATCAGCAGTGTTACTGATGGTCACAGAAACATAACAGAAAGTTGCCATGTATGATCTTTTTAAATATGTTTTAGAGATGGAGAAAATACATATAATGTATATACGTGTGTGTGTGTGTGTGTGTGTGTGTATGTATATATTTCCAATGTCCAAACTGGCATATCTTGACCTTCCCAGATTGGATTACTCATCATTTGCTTTTTGTGGCTGCCCATCTTTGTGCAAGATCCAGGAAGAAGACTGACTTGATACTCACTAGTCTGTAGAAATGAGGAGTTCAATTACCAGTAGCACTGATTAATAACGCTCCTGCAGAGTTCCTTGATTCTTTGCCTTGCTAAGCATCTGCATAGCCTGTACCTTAGAGCTTCACAGCTTAATCATACATTGCTTTATACCCATTATCTGTTCTTTGGGAGGTCCCTTGTTCTTGAATTGGAAGAGGCTGTGAATGCTCATTCACTTTCTTTACGCTACTTACAATCCTGTAGGGTTTATCTCATTGCTTATGAGTCTGCTCCTTTCCAGGCTGAGGAGTTTTAATTTACTCAGATCTCAGACATGTTTTTCTAATCTACGCGCCCGTAACTTTCAGCTGTGTGAGGCAAGCAATGAAGAGAACTGACTGTTTCAAGACAGCTCAAAAAAGCCAAACTATAAACAGCGTTGGAAAAAAACATCTTTAGATTATTAAGGTTTTGCAGTTAAGTTTATAAATCTGATCTTGGATAACCAAGATTTAACTTTGTTCAGAATTAAACAAGCAATTTCATGCTGATGGGATACGCAATGATTATAATGATTATTAACTATCCATTTGATCCATTTCAGAGTGCTTTGATACTTGCAGCAGCAAAGCAGTTTAGGTGCTGCATATTTATGATGTTCTGTGCTGTTGAATAGTTATGTTGGACTGCTTAATACTGATTTCTTAGGTGCATTGCCACTAGAGAGCTAGATTGCAGTTTTTTGTTTTTGTTTCAATTTCCTTGATTTTCTCTCTTCACCTTTGGAAGAGTAATGCTTTGGCTGAATGATTTGTATTTGAAATCTGTCTTTATTATTTTGTTGCTAATGAACCTGAGCTGCTGCTGTGCAGAAACCTGTCAGTCTTACATTAGGCAGCAGCAAAAGCCAGAGCGCAATCCAGCGGTTCCTACAGCCTCATCCAAAATGTGTGGTTTAACACATATGAAAGCAGACTGGTGTAGGACTGCACATTCATCACAGCTGTGGTGGAGCGGGGTTAAAACAAACAAACAAACAAAGCACCTCCTGATAAATGAAAAAGGTTTCTTAGAATCCAAGTAACTCAAAAGAAGCTGAAATCGGATCAAGGCAATGCTCCAGTGAAGACTGGAGGCATTGTTGAGATTTTTTATCATCTTTATTTTTTTAAGTTATATCCCTCTATTTCAGGGAAGAAATCAAGATGACTGACAGGAACATTAGTAATTTATACAAAGGAACTATTATCTGTACAGGAATCATCAATGTCCTTCAGAGGAAGGAGAGATGAGGGTGGCAACAGACAGTAAAATTGAAGCCTACAGTGGAAAGAGCCACTGCCCTCTTCAATGATTGGAATGGGATGAGATGCACCAAAAGCAAAAAGTCTGATTCGAGTGATGTACAACTGCTGTCATATTTTATGGCATTAGGAGCAGCTTATGGATGCCTCTTGCTCTGCTTCCAGCTGGTCTCTGCCTGGCTCACTCATCATTGGCAACTCTTATAGTTCTGCTGGGGAACCTGGATGCACAGCTGGTTCCCAACTGGAGCCAGGGTAGCAAATCTGGCCATGCCCTTTCAGAGCTGCTCCAGTGAAACATCCAGCTGTGTCTAGCTGTATTCTCCCACTGTCATAATATGAAAACCTGACATCATTTCTGCAATCTCTGCCTGATGTGAGCAAAAGGCACTTGTGTGGTCATGCTGGAAGGGGGAACTGGTTTCTGAGCTGACTGCTATAGCTGGCTTTCAGCCGGGTCAGTTTTCCAGCCTGACCCTCCACAAAGAGCAGAGAAGTGATGGTGTGGGCAAAGAATCGTGCCCTGGTGCAGGAGAGTCTGACTTTCATTTTATAGAGAAGAAAGTTATGTTGGCATATAGAGTTGTGTGCCTGCAACGGTGTACCCCTCTGGTCATAAACAAGTTAACCATGCATTGCAAACATTGCATACACCATGCCGACTTATTGTAGCATCTGACAGTATATATTGACCCTGTATCTAATTACAGCAGCAAAACTATAAGTTTGGAAATTGAAATAGGCCATGGCAAGCATTTTTAACCACTTTATGAATTTCTTATTCGAATGTTGGCACTCTGTATTTTCATAATCAATTCAGGCTGATCAACAACAGTCTGTTTTATTTCTTTTTTTTTGTTGTTAGAGTTTTTTTTAAACCCAATTTTGATATAATTCATTATTCAGGTGAGATTACATTAGAATAAATTAATATTAAAATATTTAAATGTAGAATAAAGAGTTTGAAAAGTTACAAAGATTGATCACCTGAGATGCAACATTGATGCTTCATTAGTCATAGATCTCCATGTTGCTAGGCTGAGGTGCCTCTGTTTTGCCTCATTAGCATTCTTTTTCTTTAATGCTGACTGGACTGTATTTAGGCTGCACTGTATACAATTTAATAATGGCTCCTGTCAACAGCTTCAGTTGCACGTGCAAACTGGAATATCCTTCACTTCCTACCATAGCAATGTAGGCTTCCTAGCAAGATGATTGATGCCCTGAAACTGTCAACGTTTAAAAGCTTTTTAGATAATGCTTTTACTAATATGCTTTACCTTTTGCTTAGCCCTGAAGTGTTCAGTTGGTTGGACTTTATTTTTCTTGGTTCTTTCCAATTGGATCTATTTTATTCTGGAACTTTATAAAAATAGCCATAAGATCTTTGTATGGCTTGATTTTTCTCCTTGCTAAAGTAAATTATAAAGTGTGTTGCTGATGTTGTTCGTTCCAAAACAAATTCCAAGTCTGATTTCGTAATCAGATTAAGATTTGGGAACAGGGACTCTAATGGAGTGAGAGAGGAATAGTTTTTTGTGCAAAGTGTGACCCGAGCGATAGCATTTGTACTAAAAAGGCCAGATTTTTTAGCATTCTCTGGTGTTGACTTTGGCCCACGTGCAGAGAGAGGAGGCTTCTAAACCCCCTTAAGATCCTGTCCAATCCTGAACAAATAAATGGCTGCACTGCTAGTTCACCTTGCTCGCAGCCCTGAGGGATGAGGTGGAAAAATCTGTTTGCAACCAGGGATGTGCCCTGCTCCAGCCTACAGTGACTGGGCTGGGGTAGGTAGGGACAGGAAGGGAACAGGTGCAGATAGCCCAGCAGATGGCTGGAAGTCCTTAATCTGAGCAATAATGCTAACGTAGCCATATGGTAAAGAGCTGTAGGAGAAGCCATTTTTCTAATAGCAGGCAATACCCAGAGTTTAGCTGAGGAGAGAAAAAGGCAAGCTGTCCAGCGATTAAGCCCTTTGACATCTGCAGTGTAGAAGAAGAGTGGGGGAGCTACTCTGGACCATTCACAGGTTGACAGTTCACCGGCTCCATTACAGGCAGTAGCACTTTGTGTGCAGGAGCCTTCCCTCCAACTGAAGGAGGCAGTGTTTGTCCTGTAGATGGTTGTCAAAATAGGATCTTGTTCTGTGTGGATCAGGCAGGGAAGTGTTCAGCCCCTAGGTTGTGCAAACTGGACAGGTATCTCAGTATTGTTGTGAGAGAGTTCTTGAGGGGATGATGGTCCTGATGCTTCAGGAGTGGTGTCTCCTGAATCTGCCAGACGTCAGCAGAAAGTGATAAAAGAGAACCAAAACCCTTTGGTGGGCTGAGAACTGCAGAGGGCAGGGGCTGTTGGAGGGGATGAAGTGTGAAGTGATGCGTGTTGGCTCAGCTAACTCAGCCAATGTCACTCTTAAACTGCCTGGAGTTTCCCTTTGTTTTTAAGACAATAGATACAAATCTGAGCCTGTCTTCCTTCCTCAAAAGCTGTTTCCAATGGCTTTGCTCTGGAAAAATCTTATGTTTCCCCTGGCTAATCATCCCTGGCCTGGGGCCTGGAGATGTGATGCAGCTTGTCCCTCTGGAGAGCTTAGCCCAACCTGCCAGGCCTGCAGGTGTGCTTTGAGTGCAAACCCAAAGGCAGGCACATGAAGCACCAGCAAACGGAGGAGGACAGTGCCTGGCCCTGCCTCTGGTTACTGTCTGGGCCTGACTGTTTGTACTTGCCTGTCTCTGGCCCAAGGGCAAATGCAGAGGCAGCAGTGGTACCTTTGCCCTGGGGCAGATATCAGGCAAAGCCAGCATGCAGAGGCACAACTTTCCATTCCTCTGACTTGGATTTGATGGTTTTTGTTTTTGTACTTGTGTGTGGTGCCAACCTGATCTTTGTTCCTTAACTGTTCTTAAAAAATGAGTCTCAAGAATACGCTTACGGTTATATATGTTATATTTGTTTTCTGTTTTTTTGCCCTCCTTAAATCCTCAGCAGAGAAGCTTATGGTTTTGCATTTGCAGCTGTGTCATGTTAATGAAAAGACAGCTTTAAAATGGATTAAAAGCAGGCAGAAGATTGAACGACCTCTGCACAGACACCAATGGGATGTAAATTTCAGTCAGAGGGCCTGATTTTGCTGATGTGTGCCCTGTGGGATTTGTATTATGGCAGTGTGCTGTGCATGCTACAAGCCCATTGCAGCTCCTGCCTGTGTTGGAGGCGTTCAAATCCATCAGTAGAGCAGCACAATATGTGCCCTTCTGATTTACAGAATACTCCCACGGCCTCTTCAGCATTCTGGAAAGTGCAGCTGGGACAAACACACTGGGCTGGCAGGTTGATGATCTGCATCGTTCTGAGGGACAAGGTGGACAAAGGCACCTTTCTGGGCTTCTGCACATATGGTCTCAGATCTTGGGCAGTAAGGAAATAAACCTTCCCAGGAAGTGGGGTCTCATGGGAAAAGTTCCACAGAGCTCCCTGCTCTAAGGAGAATAGAGCCGAGGCTTTGGTACTAGCTACTGCACAAGAAACAGTTTGATGCTGTCCCAGTGGATTCCATCACTCAGACATTAAAAGCACATCTTAAAATAAACTCTAACATTTTTTCTCTCTCTTTTTTTTTTTTTTTTCCTTCTTTTTTTCTTTTCTTGCCCTTGTCCCTCCTGGGGAAAGCTTCCGATTCCCAGCTATCAGTTCAGCCAGTGCAGAACTATCTGGGGGATTAATGAATGCAGAGGGAGCAGCAGGATTTAGAGAAGATGCAGGTGGGTGGAAGAGGACTGCTGAGATGAATGTTTCCAGGGGAAAACTATGTAAAACTTTCTGCTTGCACAAGGGAAAACTCCTACTAGTTGCACAGTCACCGCGGTAGAGATCACAGGAGAAGTGGGAGTAACCCAGGCTCAAACTGTGAAGCCAAAAGAAAGCTTGCTTGTGGTGGGGAGGGGGTCTTCAGATCCTCCCAGCACCACAATGTCTTCACACGTGTTCTCTATCAGCTCCATGCATGAGCAGTAGGTGGTCAGTATGCTCTGCATGCTTGCACTTGTTTTTCTTAGGTACCCAGCAGGCTAATCTGATTCAGATACTCTGCTTTTCCACACTCCTGAGAACAGAGCAAAGGCATTTTATGCTTCATGTGTGACAATAAACTTCAGAGTTCTCCTGTAGACCCTCCCTTGTGACTGTTTTGTGCCACGGTCTTATCAGAGGCTCATGGGTAATAGTTGTTTGGGAGGCACAATAAGAAAAACTTGGCGGCATGTTACTGACTAATTGCTTAATTTAAACCAGTGAAAGAAAAGTTCAAATTCAAAGCTGTTGGTTTCTCAAAGAGCTGCAGGTGTTTTCCTCTAACAGACTGGTTTGTTTTTCCTTAGAATTTATGCTTCTTGGCAGATATAATATATATAGACTTAAAATCTAGTTGGTCCCTATCTCTTTTGCCCCCTGTTCGCTGCACTCTATTATTTCACGATTTCACTGTACTGCACTTTGTTTCCTGAGGTGGTAACCAATGTCCTGAAGGGCAGAACATCTTGCTAGAG
This sequence comes from Tetrao urogallus, assembly GCF_951394365.1. Taxonomy (NCBI): domain Eukaryota; kingdom Metazoa; phylum Chordata; class Aves; order Galliformes; family Phasianidae; genus Tetrao; species Tetrao urogallus. The sequence continues at coordinate 21,226,070 of NC_136820.1, forward strand.
TCAAAGAAGACCGGCAGAAGCTGCACCTGCATATGCTTTAGCCTCTTTTTGAGAAGTGGGTCTAAAGCATGTTTATATTCCCCTCCTATCTTTAACTTAAAAACACTGAAAATGTTTGGGATTTTTTCTTGCAATGTCAATTTAAAAGGAAAGATAACTTGTTCCACAGCTTTTGTTGGCAGCTGTGAGAGGGTTTTCCTATTCCTCAAAAGGGGGGGTTGTATCCTGCCAGCATCTCTAAGGAGTGTGGCAGGAGAGCCAAGTGTGCTGTTGAACATGGAGAAGCTACAAAATTTGGGTTGTTGCACAAAGTTTACAACTAGGCTGCAGGGGGGCTGAAAAACAGCAGGCTTCATGTGCTGTAGCCCTAGCTGGGCTATGAAGTAGAGAAGGAGAAAGTCATTACAGTCATCTTTTCGCGTTGCTGGATAAAGGCCAAGATGGTATTTGCTGGGGGTAGCAGCTGGAGGAGAGATGTGGAGAAGGGGGCTGGGAGGGTGCAGCTTGAAATCAAATTGCTGTGCTGCTCCCCCTCACCCAGAGCACTGAGCATAATCAGGTGCTTTTTAGTGGGATTATCTTCTCTGAGGTGTCAGAGCAGTTGAAACAGCTTATTGGTTGGAGGTAAGGATATAGCTGCTCTGAGTATAGTGTGTCCTTCTGCCTGCAGAGAGCACCTGCTCCATCACTATCTTGCCTGTTCAGAGAAGTTTGCTTTCTACCATAAAGATTATATAATGTTGGGCTAAATGGTAATATTAAATACTTGCTTTCTGAGTTACAAAACCAAGAGTTTGGCATAACGGAATGTTAACTCCTTAAGCAACAAGAAAGCATCAGAATGTTTTGTTTGTCTTACACTGATGATGTGGATTTAATGCTTTCTTCCTGCCAGGGGTGGGTCCTTCTGCTTAGGGATAGAGTAAACATAATGGTGTCCTCAAAGAAGCTGCTGTTTGGCAGATGGGTGTTTATCTGGGACAAAACTGGTGCTTTATAGCTGGGGAAGGCTTGAGCCAAATGGAAGCAAGCGCTTCTGTGGAGACATAGGCATAAGGGTGCAAGAGGACAGTGATGGAAAAGCCTAAGGCTGGGGCTGAGAAGCATTCTACACAGCAGCTTGTCCAAAATACATGATTTGCTTTGCCAAATTTGAGATGAAAGTCTTGGTAAAACTATTTTTTCTTAATCAAATGAATCTTTCTTTAAAAAAGCAAAGCTCACAAAATTAAAACACAGCAACAGAAAACAACAAAGCCAATACAACAACAAACATTAGTGAAAAGAAATAAACCATGCTTTTCTTTCCCCATCTTTTCTAGTTCTGGGCAATTTTTATTGTTTCTAAGACTAATCTTATCCAAACAACTTGAGCACAGATGGTGAGGCTGTTTTTTTTTTTCTCTCTAAATTTCTCACGAGTTTTCTGTGTGCTTTATTGTTGCTTGTTTCATTATAGATCTACTTCTTAAAACCCTACTGAAGGAAAATAATTGCTTTGATCGCTTGGTGAATATCTGACATTGTGAGATCTTCATCTAGCTGGAGTAAGTCCTGAAGGATCCTGTTTGTACACTGTAAGCACTTTGGATCAAACAGTAGTTCACAGGGTTTATGCTTTTTGTTGTAAGTTTAAGATTTTGCTTTTTTTTCTTAATTGCAGACCTGACCTGGTTTTTAGAGATCTCCAACTTTGAGGGCTGCTTCCACCTGAATCTCTGCTCCAGGAAATGCCTCTGTAACCATTGTTCTATCACAGACACGGATCCACCTGTCAGCCTCATGTTTACAGGGATTACTTCATCGTTGCACTGGCACTGCTGGAGAGCTATCTGCTCCTCATCAGGACATCTGGCTGTGGGAAAGATCGTGCTCTGTTCCTCCACTGTAAGCAGATTAATGTGCTTAGTTTAACAACCTGTTTGAGATTCAACTATTAATAATTTTTGTTTCCTACTGCTACTTTCTCAGTTTGGATACACTTTTACAAGCAAAGCCTGGGTGTTGCTCAGAAGCATTCAGGAGGTGTATAAACAAGGTCATAAGGTCTTTGCATGTGGCTTTAGAGGAATTAAAACTGAATTGAGTCGCACAAGTGGAAAGCAAAACTGAAAATGTGTATACTTCAGTGTGCTTTTCTAAGAACAGGATCTTCTTAACAGCAGACAACAAAAGCTACAGAAGTAGCAATGTTGCTCTGCAGAGAGGATGTGACACTGCTATTTTCTCATTGTGCAAACCAAACAATGCCTGCTTCATATCAGGCCCTCTGGTGCAGCCCCATTATTTGCTGCTATTCCTGGTGTCCCTCGGTCACCTCTGCCTTGTACAGATTCTTCCTCTGTCTGGGACTTAGCACAGAGAAAGCCCTGCAGCTGACAAGGGCAGCTCTGCCCCTGGCTCTTGCCATAGGGTAGGTCAGTGTGCGAGAAGATGGTTGGCTTTTTCACTGCGGAGGTGCTCATGGGCTGGGATTTTGGTGGCCAGTCCAGCCATCTTCATACAAGATGTATATTAGTAACTACAGCTAGCTCTTCTCATCTGATGCCATGGAAACATTACAATGTTTTGATGGTTTTCTTTATTACCTTATTGAAGAGAAGTGTCCCAAATGTATGTGGTGACATCCACAGTAATTTCTTTCTTCTTGTCCTTGATTATTTTTTAGCAATGTCTGAGTGGGAAGAAAAAACTGCAGGAGATCAAGCTGTACAGTAATTAAACCCATGCTAAATATTAAATGAAGCTTTTTAACCCCATTTTAATGCAGTATGCTGAATTTTATGTGACTACTCATTTGGGATGCAAACTCACTGAGTTTTGTTGAAGCTAATGATAATCTTTTTCTAGACTTCTTGACTGCATAAGAATAGCAGTGACATGGTTCCAGGATCAGATAGAGCAAATAAATCTAGGAAAACATTTTCACTGTCACTAGGCTTATTTTGTTAAACCGTATTTTAAAAATGCATTTATCATGGCTTGCTTATCAAGATGCATTTCACATGCTTCATCATGGTGATTAGCCTGAAATGGAGGAGTTTCTCAGCTGATAATCTGCTGTGCCACAGGAATGGCAGGTTAGAAGTCAGGACTCTGGGGACTAAATCATGGTCCCTTTGAAACCGATAGGCATCTTGCCAGTCATGTTGGATTCTGTGCTGTTTTGCTGTTTCACATGGATTTTGTTCTTGATTCTTATCAGCAACTTGCTCTGAGACCTCAGAAAGTTATTTAACTGTTCTGGCCTTCTACTTTCTGCAGCAGTATTTTACAACCCTTTGTATTATTTATAATATAGTGAGATATAAATCTCTAATTTTTCTCTAATGTATAATACTTAAACACAGAGATGATAAAACATCCCTCTGTGATTGCTCTTTCAAGACCAAGAGTAGGAAAACTTGAAGATATTTCCTGTATTGAGAAATAAAATTTGTGTAAAGAATGTTTTTCCTTCCATGGGTAACTTTCTGATCTCCTCCCTCTGTATGTCCTTTGAGCAAAACTCCTTTTGAGGTCAGTGGCAGTGGCTGTGTGAGCAGAGCTGAAGGGTTTAATGTGATACTCACTGCACGTGTAGGCAAGATGCTGATGGAGAAAGTCTGCAGATGAAGCTCTATAGTGGCAAGTTTTCTCCAACACTGTAGGACACAGCAAGCAACACTGGTGCAGAGGAAGAGAAGTAGCCATGTGCTTCCTTGCTAATCTCACTTATTTCTCCAGTTTAAATTCTTACATCTAAAAGCCGCTACCTGCTGCAGGAAAAGAGCATCCCATTTCTGGATGCATGCCACATTTCTTCCCTTGCTGGGTCCCTGGTGATTGTGCTTTTGCTTGGTAAGTTGATTGTCATGATAGAAAAACCAAGCCACTGAACAAATGGAGGGTGGGATGCGGTGCAGAGCAGGACCAATATGGCCTGGGTTGAAAAGGACCACAACAATCATCCAGTTTCAACCCCCCTGCTATGTGCAGGGTTGCCAACAACGAGAACAGGCTGCCCAGGGCTACATCCAGCCTGGCCTTGAATGCCTCCAGGGATGGGGCCTCCACAGCCTCCTTGGGCAACCTGCTCCAATGCGTCACCGCCCTCTGAGTGAAAAACTTCCTCCTCAGTTTGCTCTAAGCTGTGTGGGGTGACCCTGATGAGCAAGTCAAATGGTCAGGTCCTGGCTATCCCAAGGGGATGCTGCACAGCTGATGTCTATGGATAAGCTCTCTTTCTCTCTAGAGCAAGATAGTCTTGGCCACGTTCTCTGGTAAGAACAATTGCTAGCTCATGGTGTTCCCTGAATTGCCTCATTGCCTAAGAGGTGAAATCAGGTCAGGCAGCCTGTTGGAAATTCAGCAGTAGGGGCAGCACTCAAATTGGTGTCCTGGCTTCAATTAGCATGCTAGTAGATGTGTTTTCTTCATTAACCAAGATACCAGTATTTTGCATAACCTTTGCAGTTGTCTGAGTGAACACTGGGTCACATCCTGCCAGATTGTGCACCTGGAGCAAGGCAACCCTTGATGTGTGTACAGACTGGAGGGGCTAAAGGTTGGAGAGTAGCACCAGGGAAAGAGATCTGGGAGTTCTGGCTGACAGCAAGTTAAACATTAGCCAGAAGTGTGCCCTGGCAGCCCAAAGGGCCAGCTGTACCCTGGAGTACCCCTGGCCCAGCACTGCCACCCAGCGATGGAGGGTTGTCCCACTCTGCTCTGTGCTGTGTGGCTTTAGCTTAAGCACTGTGTGTGGTCTGGGTGTCACATTATAGGAAGGACATAAAACTATTAGAATGTCCAAAAGAGGGCTATGAAGGTGATGGGAGTCTGGAGGGCAAGGTGTATGAGGAGCAGCTGGTGTGCCTTGGATTGCTCAGCCCAGAGCAGAAGAGCTGAGGGGAGGCTTCATGGCAGCTGCAACTCTCACAGGGAATGGAGGGGAAGTGCTGAGCTGTGCTCTCTGTGACAGCAACAGGGCCAGAGACAATGGCATGGAGCTGTGTCAGGGGAGGGTCAGGTTGGGGTTTAGGAAAAGCTTCTTCACCAGAGGGCGATTGGGTGCTGAAATCGACTGCTCAGAGCAATGGTCACAGCCCCAAGCCAGAGTTCAAGAGGCATTTGGACAGTGCTGTCAGAAATGCGGTTTAAATTTTGGGTGATCCTGTTTGGAGCCAGGAGTTGGACTTGATGATCCTTGTGGGTCCCTTCCAACTCTGGATACTCTATGATTTTGGATATTTTTCTAGTACAACACTAGGCTACATTACAAGGCTTCAGCTGGGTGTCTTCAGATTGCAAAATCTGCTAAGGTAGTTTTGAAAGATTGAAATAGTTGGAAAGAGACGTAGTAGTGATGGTCTCTTATCCTTTCAGTAGGGAGCAGATTATGGGCTGATTGTCAGCTGGACTGAGGCAGATTTTGATGCATTTATGTGGTGATCAGGGAGATTGAGGGAGCAAGCCAGAAAATCACATTACTTGTAGCACAGGTGCTGTGGGCCTTGGGTGCTTTGGGGGTCTCAAGTGAGTGGAGAGAGCTCTGTAAGGGCAAGGCACTGTGGGGCAAGGAAACAGGATCACTTGGAAAGTGGGAGCGCCTGCACAGCCGTAAGGTCATGGGGCTGCCTGTGGCCATCTGCTCACTTGCCTGACCTATTTGGCTCCCTTTGTTCAAAGTGAGCGCGAGTAGCAGCCATGCCCTGCTCTCTGCCAGGCCATGCAGGTGCTGCTCCTCTATAACCTTGACTGGAGAAAGAATTATGCATTTACGGAAAGTCTTCTTCCCTCCCTTTCCTTTCCCTTTTAAGGCTCTCGGCCAAGCTATGTGATTCTTATCTGGACTCTGCAGGGCCTTTGAATGAGGTCATTCAGGAAGTTTAATTAATCCTGTGCAATTGTCGCTACATCCTTGGCTGTTCATTGTACTAGGGCACAGCCCACTACTACAATACATTTTGCGACAGCTGAACATCTGCTTAAAAATACTGCCAAGAAGTGCATGCTAAGACTGGTTTTCCCTCTGGCTGCATGTGTGCATCTCAACACAATATTGTGTAACAGTATTAAGAGAACAAACAGAATTTCCCTCTGCTCTTGGGATCAACTGGTGAAGCAAACTAAAATTATCTGGGAAATGATGATTCTGAAATACCTGTGACAAAAAGACAGGCTGGCTTACGTGTCCCATTCAGCTCATTTCTAAGGCTGATACCACTTGGGGCTTTGGCACATGACTGGGCACAGCGTGATGTGTTTTTTTGGGGGGGAAATTGGAGCAGATTTGCTGGGGGGTAGATTTGCTGCTGTCCCCACACAGAGTCCCTCTTTGTTTACTACTATCCTTCTCTGAGTTTGCTCCAAATGTCAAGAATAGAAGTTTAGGAGAAAATCCTGCAAGGAGTTGCTATTTGTAGTGGTGGACAAGTACTGGGTCTGTGTGATTGAGACATTGCTGATCTGGGATAACTGCTGGTTTGAAAAAGATGCAGCCCCTTGTCTCCAGCAAAAATCAGAGCTGTGCTAGCCATGCTGTCCCCTGGCTGCTGCATCTTTCCTGGGAGTGGTCTGCTGCCAAAATTGGCTAGTTTGGTATTTGTGATGAGTAATGGATGGGAAGAGCTAGTATAGTAAAAGAGACTCTTTGAGTGTTTCAAGGTAATAACCTGTGCTTCCAGTTTCCTGAATGGTGCTGCGTTTTGGTTCAGTAATGAAATCCATTTTTCATACTTTGGCCTTTTCTGAATTGTCTGATTGGTTTAACTCTTTGCATTTAAAAGCAAGAAAGTGGCTTTTGCTTTCTTTGAGGTTTTTGCAGAGCGATTACACAGTTGGATGAACAGCAAGGTGTATTTCTGTTCATGCAGCACTCCCAGGATTATGAATCCAGGCATACTCAGATCTAGTTCTATATGGGGCCAGTCATTTATTCACAAGTCAGCATAACGGTTTATTTTAATGTCCTCATTGTCCAATATTAGGCTGTCCTTTCTTGGTGTTACTGAATAACAGAATTTAAAATTTGCGACTTTTCCTCATTAATTTTCTTATGTACATGTACTGTAAATATAGGCAAGTTGTAAGTGATAAATGGTTGAAGTAACCTGCAGTATATAAACCTATTGCTCATAATTACGGTACTTCTGCTACCTCAGAAGAAATGAGATCTGTACTGAGTTCACTCACAGTGGCATACAGTGCAAAAAGGTCAGGGAGCTGAGCTTTCAGAACACTGTCTGTCTGCATGTGCTAAGTGGATGCCTGAGGATGTGTTCTCAGATGAATTGCACAGCTGGTCTCTGCAGTGTAGAGGCACAATTGTAGGAGCAGGGTCTGCTGATGGGGACACCGTGTTTACAGGCAGGAGGAATCTGTTTGTACTCTCACAGCACCTCTCTGGGGGACAAAAGCAAGTGCATCATCCCTCTTAGGATGCTTTACTTATTTTGGGCTTCAGACATCCTACTGTATGGACAGTTCCACGCAATTTCTTGGCTAAGAAACATGTGAAAGCAAACTTGAATGAGAACATAATTACTAAGAAGGACTAGAGGTGATATGCAACATTGTCTTTCAAGGAGGATTTATTGATAGCTTTCTAGCCAGTATTGTTCTGCCTTGGTAAAATCCTCTCAAGTACACTTATGAGACTGTATGGGTTACATTTCAGGGTTTTCCTCTGTCTTATTTTTGACATTGGCACACATGTGACTAACTCTGATTTTTGTGAAGAACTAGAGCTGATGCAGTTGGTTATGCTTTTTTCATAGAGTAATAGCTCCCCTGTTGTCCATACCTCAGCTATGTAGCACTTCTGCCATTTTCATGTTCTGTGCTTCTTGGAGCTGCTAAGCTTTCCTCTTTCCGAGTATATTGTATTGTTTTATGGCCTGTGAGAAAATAGTAAACAAGGGAGGACTGCTTTTTGTGGATGTGATACACCTCTTATTTGTATCAGAAAATTTTATTTTGTCTGGCAAGGGATAGAATTTGATGTCTGAGGCAGATGGTAAAAGCAGTGTTTTTAAAGTTTAGGAATCAAATTCTGTTCTGATCTTGCACCTCTCCTTTATTCAGATCTCATGATTCAAGCCAAAGCAGATTGTAATGGCACAGTCAAATGCAGAATATACCCCACTACCTCTGAAATAAATAACAGCTGGCACTGATACACACAGTACCATATTACTTCAGAGAGCTTAGCAGACATTAACTAATTAATCCAGTAGTGCTTTTACTTAATGAGGTCTAAGTACCAGCATGCTCACAGAAGATGTCTGTTCTCAAAGCTGTTCTCAAAAGAATACTGCATTTTGTTTTGAGCACCTCATATAGTAGCGCTTTATTGATTACTGTTTTTTCTCCTACAGTGCCGTAGGGTTTGCTTGTAACAACATGCTAGAGAACCAGCTTTGTGCTGTACAGTGTTAAATGGCAAAATACAGTATGCCAGCAGCGGAAATTTACATTTAAATGGAGTTGAAAATTCTGTGAATCCTTACAGAAATGAGGAGGAGAAAAAAAAAAAAAAAAAAAAAAAAAAAAAAAAAAGGATAGGATGCTACTGAGAAAAACATTGGTCCTGTGAAAAGTTATGGTGCTTCTGGTCAGATCAGTTAGTTGCAGTATGTCAGGTATGTCAGCTTGGCATCTTGGCTGCTTGAAATTTGGCTTGATTTAGCCTAGCTTTTGTTCCAGGCTGGGTTTTTGTCCCTGTTTGGTGCTGCCCAGGCTTGAAGTGTTTGCTCTTTCCTGCACACAGTTCTGCTCAGCTCTGAAAATCCCCATCCGTGCCTTCCTGCTTTGGAGAGAGCTTTTTTCTGTCTGTAGCTGCAGTTATCAGCAGTCTCCTTCAAGCTACTTGAGAGCAAGATGGATGGGAAGTTTTCACCAGACAAGTTAAATGGCACATCAGATCAGCTGGGATCCTGTTCATTTAGCAGTTGAGTGTTGGTTTTTAAGGTTGAAGTGCCACTGACACACCTCATGATTTATAGTTATAAAGGAAAATTTTTTTTCATCGTGGAACTGCTAAGCCTTTTAGAGGCTTAATAAATGTGTAATATGAGGGAGATTGATTAGAAGTGTTTCTGGATGCAAGCAGTGTCACATCTTCTAAAAGCTTATTAGCTGATCACTGTTTATGCTTATTTCCCCTGGCCTCTCACGTAATGAAATCTCTAGAACAATTCTCTGATACACAAAACGTATTGTCAGGTCTTGTTTTGACTTGAACAGTTGTGCTTTTATTTCATGGTTTTAGCGTTTGCCCTCAGTGACTTAGCGCCCAGGTTTACAGGATGCAGCAGGTCTTAATTTCTCTCCCTAATCCCTACTCCTTTTTGCTTGTTTAACAATGAATTTTTGCTGACTAAATGTCAGCTAACAGTCATGTGCACCAGAATGTTTTGCTTACTGTATCATACATTTGGCTTTTAACTGCTCCACTGCCAAGTTCCCCAAGATGGTCTGTTATATGCTTTCAAGGCAGTAAAAAAGTAGAGGCAAAGAGGGAAAGATGTGTCCAGTTTAGGGTGTGTGTGAGGTAGGAGTGAATCCACAGATCAAATACATTCATACTAGGGCCCCTATACCTCTGCTGTATGCAATTCCCCATTTTACTTCAAAACAGAGTTAGTATAGCTCTTCTGTGTGCTGGTTTTGTGTCTGGGGCTGGGCTGCTTGGTGGGAAAGAGCCACTGCCACATTGGTGCAGGGCAGGCAGCATTACTGGCTGTGCCAGGCTGCATGCAGCCTGCGAGGTGTAGGTTGGACATGCCTAAAGCCACCTACCCATTTCTGCTGGCCTAACCTCCATACCTGCTAGTCCAACTAGCTGCCATTTATTCTGCCATAAATGCTTCTTGCTTAAGGTGTGTTAGGAATGAGATTTCTACATGAATATTTGAAAGACACTGCTTCGTTTCCGTGTACTGGAGAGCTGTGCCTCCTGCTCCTTCAAACCACAGCCACAGACCAGAGGGCAGTGTTTCCCTGATGAGCACACCCTTCTCTTTTTTGCAGGGTTGCATTGTGGGCATGAAAATTGCCTAAACTGCTTAGCAGAAACATAAGTAGCTACTCCACTGTGAGAGCTGCGGGTCCTTCCTCATCTCTATGCCAAAGGCCTTGAAAAGTCTTAAGGCAGCCCCCAGTCTTGCACTCCGTGACAGGGAGCTGACCTGCCTTGGGAAGGAAGTGAACTCCTGCCTGCTCTGCCCTCATCCGGTTTGGAGCCAAAGATGTCACTTCATCACAAAAGGAGAAAGGAAGGAGGAAGGGGGAATGACCTCACTGGGCTGCAGCATAGAGCACAAAGGATGCGAGAGCAGTTGGGAGCGAGCTCATGCTCTGGGAACTTCCCCAGCATTTCTGAAGGCGTCATCGCTATCTGCAAATGCCCAGGCAACCTCCTGCCTGACACTTGTCTGCATCCACTTACCCGCCTGTCACATCTGGTCTGACCTGAACAATACTTCTCCCAGGCTTCCTCCCACGGCTCCTCTTCCATGGACTAGTACCAGCTGCCTTTTCTGCCTCCTCTACATACAGCAGCCTTTGCTGTTCCTGCTGATGCTCTGCCCAGGTGCCACTCAGGGTCTTTGGGTGCAGTTTGGGATGTGACTAAGTCCTGGGATAGTCCCAGGTCCGTCCACCTTGACTACTAAGAAATGAATGAAAGCTAGACTTAAAACATTTAATTTTTTAGAACTTTCAATCTACTTTTAATGTAGAAAAAAGAAAAGAAAGGCTTGGTTTGGAAAGAACAATAGATTCTACATCCAAAGTAATTGGAATCAAACAGCTAATCGGTGAGCTACAGGCATGTGTATGTGCTTTAGATGTAAAGGAGAATCATCCCTTTGGATGCTTGCTGCCTATTTCACACCTATGGATCTCCCCATTTCCGTGATTCTGTTAAACTTCCCTGGGGGTGTGAATGTTGGCAGGCTACAGGGTGTGCAAACACCAAGAGATGATCTTAGTTTGAACTGGGGGAACAAGGAGATGGGAACAAAATTACCTTTTTTTCTTTTTCGCTACAGCAGTGAACAGGTTTGGGTTGTATTTTACCGGAACTAATTAACTAGGCTAATTGGAGGCTGATTTGAGGTTGTCCTGCTTGTTCATTAGTCAGCTGATGGGAATAAGAGCAGAGAGCCCAGGGAGCAGAAAGTCTTATCAAATTCATTTGTAACATCTCAATTGGCCTGTCTCTAGCAGCGTGCCACAAAGTACAATGACAGTAAGTATGAAGAAATATAGTTGGTGATTTAAGACTCATCTGTAGTCATTTGCAAATTGCAGTTACTAAACTTTTGAGAGTAGAAGGTCTGGCTTCTGTAAATACTTAGATAAATTCAAGCACAGATTCCAAGCAATTTTTATACTGTGAGATTGGATACCTTAACTTGCGACACTACAGCTATCTTTTTTCTTCCTCTATACCAATCCTTCCTTACTGCAGAGGAAAATTCTTTTTGAAGTCTCAGGACATTGGGCTTCAAAGAAAAATTATAACCTTAAACATAAGTTCCTGTATCTTGAATAGTCCTGTGTCTTCTCAAGGTGATGAATTCTAATGCTATTATCGCTAAAAGGATGATAAAAAATAATAATGAGCTGTCACTCTCATCAGCCCTTTTAGGGGAATGATGAAATAAATTGCAGAGTGAAGCAGTTAAAAAGTGAAGTAAGAATACATTTATTAGCTTTTTAAAATCAAGGCATGCTCCAAAAACGAGCAGCAATAGGTAACGTACTTTGAACAGAGAGCTCTTCTGACAGATTTCTGACCCTACTGAATTGGAATTTAAATGTGAACATGTCTGTGTCAAGCTCCAATAGGTGCTGGCTGCAACTGGAGAGGAGTTGTTAATGCTCATCTTCAGACATCAGAAAAAATATTTGGTATTTTCCTAAACACTGATGCAGATTCTCTGTGGTTTGATCCGATGTCTATTGAGGCTTCTCTGAAGTAGTGATGGAGAAAGTCAAAACAAATGCTTGAAGGCATTCATTCATCAGCAAAAATATTTGGAGCATAAGAACCTTTTTCTAAGCTACATCTATTGTTATCAATAAGTGCTTTGAGGTTGCTCTTTTGCTATTTCAATCTCTGTACCAGATTTTCCATTTAGATTACGTTAAAAGATGAACCTCTATATGGCCTTTCTCCTACTCATGTTACTCTCTCCTTCATCTTGTCTGACTCAAATGTAAGGTTGTATACACTGGGAACCAGAAAGCTTGTATTTTGCTTCCAATTTTGTTTAAACCTCTGTTTAGTCATGTTGAAAATTCACAGAACCTCTAGAGAACTCTTGTGTTCCGGACTCTGTGTTTACATTTGAATGAAGGTAAAATTGCATGGGAAATACTCAGGAAAATATGGCATTTTCTATGGCAGAGAAAATGCCTCTGTCTGCTAGCTGCAGAATCCCTGATTATTCTGTACTTCCTATCTTTTTTTTAGAGATACTATCTCTGCTTATGTAGCATATCTATAGCAAGCTCCAGTCGGTGATTTATTCCCCACCAGCTATCAAAGAGAAAAGATTATAACAAGGTGCTGATTGCTGAACTGTCCTGATTACTTCATAACTGTGGTTTTGTAGAGAGCTGGAAGAGAAAGCCGGGGTGTGGGTGGCCTTGGGATTGGTGCTCTAAAAACATCCTGAAATGGATAAAGGAGAGAGAAGGACTTTCTCCCAGCACAATGGGAATTGGGCACATCCCCTGGCAGTAAGCTGTTGGTGCAGATGGGTTTGCTGGGCTGTAGCACCTGCAGGACATGCTTTCTTCAGCCTGAGAGGCCAGCATGTGCTCCCAGCTCTCTCCTTGGAGCAAGCCACGTGATGCTAGCAAAAGGCTTGGAGGGGGTGCAAAGGAGAAAGCTCTTCTACAAGTTCTGCTATCTGGCTGACTGCATGTATGCCTGTTTTATCCAACCAGGTGACTGCTTAGGAGCAGGCATAAAGCTATAACTTGAGACCACAGTTGAAAGCTCAACTGCAGTAGTCTGTGTGGTGTTTCACACTGAAGATGCTTAATATTACTGAGAAACATTTGTAGAAGTTGTAGGGTCTTGATTACCTAGGAAAAGGAGAGTGCTGGTGTCTTTCATCAGATGACAAAGTGTGAGGAAATGGTTTCAAGTTGTGCCAGATGAGGTTTAGGTTGGACATTAGGAAGAATATCTTCACAAAGAGGGCTGTCAAGCACTTGACTGGTCTGCCCAGGAAGTGGTAGAATCCTCTTCTCTGGAGATATTTAAGACATGGATGTGGAAATAAAGGATGTGGTTTAGTGAAGGGATTTGGTAGGTTAGGTGATGGCTGGACTTGATAATTCTGAAGGTCTTTTCTGGCCTAGATGACTCTGATTCTATGTACATGGGACATGGTTTAAACCCTGCTGAGCTACTGAAAGTGGAGAGAGGGAGTACGTTTGTGGAGGACTATGTCAACACAAACTGTGTCCACTGAAGGATGAGGAGAGCCTCTGTTTATTGCCAGACTGGGTGAATGCAGGAGCTTTTCAGCTGCCATCTGCTGAAGGTGGAAATCTCAATTCTATTACATCCTTGCTCACACACCAGTGGTTCAAAAACTGCTTCCCTATGTAGACCTGAGTTTCTCCTCAGCGTGCAATGGCCTGGAAATAAAAAAGCAGCCAATGTTATTTCTTATTTCTATGCAAATTAACTACCTGATTTTGCAGATGCTCTCCAAGGCTAAATTCTGATGTTAAACTAGGGAATGTGGGAGCAGAAGGCAAGGTCTCCTCTCTGGGTCTGGGGAGGTGGGAGAAGTGCTGTGTAATGAGCTGATGGAACAGTTCCCACAGTGTGGGTAGCCATGGAGGGAAGAGGAGCCTGCTGAGTTTTTGACATCTATTTTGGGAACTGGCTGTAATTTTAGCTGCCTTTAGCACAGCCTAGCCTCTTGTCTTGAACGATCTGTTCCTTCACAACAGAAGGAGGAAGGGATTGCACTGCCTGATATGAAAAATATATTTGATACTAAGCTTTTTGGAAGTTATATTTTGAATAGGGAAAACTACAGTGTATAAATCGGTTTAAAATTAAAACTGTGGTTTTAGGCGTAATTAATTCTCCCTTTTCTTTGACATGAAGATAATTAAATGTACGTGTCATCCAACTAGAACTGACCTGGAGTTGATCAGAGAAGAGTTATGACTGTTGTGCTGGCTAGCTGATGCCTAGCAATGCCTATAGCAACACAACCATGTCTCAGCATCAACATTCCCTCTCTAAACATGCCTGTTTTCAGACATTTATGTAACTGCTGCTGGAATTTCCTCCAGACTGGTTGTCACTTGTCAGGTCTATTGAAACCATGTCAGTAAATCAGGAGAAAAATGTTTTGTGCTGCCTAAAACGTGAAAGATTTTCTTTGAGTAATTCTTTTTTTCTTAAGAGGAAAACTGAAGACATTTATAGCTGAAGATGTGAATTGCAGTTGAATCTGTGCCTTTGAAAGTTTTCAGGATCTGATGGGGCAAAAGTACGAGAAACCTCAGCAGGATGTTGTCTAGGGGCCTCCTGAAGTTCAGTCCAACCTCCACAGTTCTGTGTGTCTATGAACTGTGAACATTGACAGTGTGATGGCAATGGAATTTTGAAAAAATGTTTTAAAAATACAGCACTGGGGATAACATAACTCTTCAAGAGTGGCAGTATGTCAAATGCTGCAAGTGAGATGGGTTATTTATTTTCAGCGACCACAGCATGTTGGAAGGAGATTTTCTTTTGATGCTACTGCAGTTCTTCTGTCAAAGAAATCTAACCATGTTCTTTATTAAATGTGCATCGCAATACACCTGTAAAATATATTTTTATCATCTTAATAATGTTCTGTTAAGCTGTGGCTTTACCTCTACCCACTCCCTCCTTGCAGAGCCTGCAAGGTGCAATATAGATGTCAAAGGAAATATTTTCAATGGATAAAGTTCTACGTTTCAGAAGAATTACATCTGTGTTTGCCAGGATTTCATTAGCCAAAAGCTGTAGTACGTACTGAAAAATGTGCACAGAGTGAGATAGTAAAGCAGTGCATACACAATGATAGGGCTGTTTTCTGAGTCAATACATGGCAACAAATGTCAGTTCTTGTCAGCGAACTATGTGGGTTGGTTCTGTGGGCTGTCAGATTTCAGCTACCTCACCTCTTTCTCAAACACCTTCTTTCTGGAATGGAGTTCGTCCTGAGTTGAGTGGAAGAAATATCCAAGTTCCTCTGTGCCCATATTCTCGTTGTGAGATATGTTGTTGGGTTCTTGGCTCCTGCATCTTTGGAAAGGTATTGTCTTTCCAATAACGGTGTCTCTTGTTAGTGATTGCTGCTGGAACAGTTGCACTCCAATCTCTGCAATGAAGATTTTAATTTTTGTGCGTGCTCCTGACTTGTCTGCCTGTAATTAAAACTGAGCTAGCAGAACATCAGCGTAAGTCTATGAATGCCAGCGCTGCACTATTCATTTCCCTCTGTGAGGTAAAACAATAGTTTTGAATATGTGAATCTTCTCCTGTGATTTACTTGACACAGTATCAGCTCAGCTTTTCTGTTCTCTTCCAACATGATTCTGTTGCATGTGAAGCTATGGGTTCTGATTTGAAGAGTATGGTCCCAGCAGCAGGAATTTGCAAGACCAGGTAAGGAATAGACCCCCCAAATTCTCTTCCTTCTCTTCCTCTTTCATGAGGCCTTCCCACTATCTCTTGCCTGCCCTCACTAAGATGAACAACATGCTATTCCATATTGTGCTGTTCTAATTCTTCTTTAGCTCTTACATCACCCACATCACTATGGTGTCTATCAGATGCCATTTTGTGGGGAGAAGGTTAAAAAAATGTAAAATAGAAAAACAGCCCTTCTACTTGATACTCCTCTAGTGATGGGAGATAAGTTGTTCTGTTAGCGTTTAATTTTTAAGAAGCAGTCAGTGTAAGGATTTTGGGAAAAATTTTCTAAATACTTTACTTAATAAAGCAGCAATTATGTGAAGATGAGAACAGACCATGATTGCAGAGACAACAGAATGTGATTTCTGACTAAGAAAGCCCACTTAGCAAGCTTGAGTCTTCTAACATTAAAAAGAGAATGGAATCAAAGAAGGATCAAAAAACATCACTTGGAAGGGTAGGTACTTGGTATTGCCCATCTGCCAGATTAGAAGATACATTTTGTTGTCTTGGAATTAGAACAGAAAAGTGTTTTACTGAACAAGGGGATAGGAAAAGACATTCCAGATAGTGAGCCCTTAATCTGATAGATAAGGAAATCCAAAGATATGTGGGAGAGCTACTCATCTGTCGGTTTGTATATACAGCAGTCACTACTCGGCTGTGCAGACAGAGTTTGGGGTAAATCAGCATGAGAAAATAAGAATGGTTGTGGCGTGAAGCCTCCAAAATTGGTGTGGAGGTTCTTTGTTATTTTTCAGAGAAGGAAGTGAGATTTCAGCAATTTGGCAGTGACTAGGTAACAAGATTAAAACAGATGTAATTCAAGATACTCAGTGCCATTCCCAAGGGCTTTTCTTGTTATAGTATTCCAAACAATATAGACTGAGAAAGAAAACATCTTTTCTGGCATTACAAAACTCCTGATACTATCAGTAGCAAAACTAATACTTCATTTCAGGAGCACCTAGAAAGCATGAATGAACTTTGTTCTTAGCTGTGTACTTATGTGCAAGTCTTCACAAGAACATCTAGTCCTGATATAATGCACCAATTGCTTCTGGACTCAGAGAAGCAGGCTGAAATAAAATAGGATACAGAATGTACCAACGCAGCACAGGAAGAAATGTAGCAAACTGTAACATGATATTGAAAATGCTTTTATCATTGTTCGTACATCTAGTTCTCTTTTCCTAAACTTGTAGTTAAAAAACTGATTAAATACAATGACTTCTGATTTAGACTGAAGGCACTGCAAGGGGAAAGCAACATACATGAAAAGAAAGGTGGTATTAATTTTTCAAGTTTTAATAAACTTACTGGCAGATAGATGCAAAAAGCAATGATGAAGAATTACTATAAGCTCAATTTATATCTCATATCTGATGCCAAATAAAAACAAAGCAATAGCCAAAACACTAAACTATCATGGGTTAGAGTGTAAGGAAATTAGGGTTTTTCTCTACCCCGCCCACAATTTGTAATTGGAGTTTGTACCTGAACAGCAAGTAGAAGGCAGTATTTGAGGTAGTATACGTATTTATAAAACTGAAAAACCTGTAAGGAAAGATTTCACACTGGAAGTGTACAGGAAAGCAAGAGCTGACTGTTGAACAGTGTCAGATTTGCCTGCACATGGATAAAAACAAATATTTGGATGATGGTACTGCAGCTTCTATGTTATTAAACATGCCTACTATTAAGAAAAAAAATCTCTTTTCCATGGTAAAAGAAACTGCTCTTCCTAGGGAATCCAGCTGAGTTTACTTCAAGGTCTTCCTTGAATCTTGTTAGGGCAGATTTTTCTCTTACCATTGTTTATAGTGAGCATGGGACATTATGTTGTGGAGGGGGTAGACAGCTCCTTTGAAGCCTTCTTTTTAGTTGTTTTTGGGCTTGAGGGGGTTGCTTTGAAGACTGGTGCTGAGTACGTTTGAGAGCACGTACCCTTGTGAGCTGCATTGATCTGAGTTAGTCTTGCCTGGTCTGTATGAATGTCAACAACTTAAGAAAAGAATGAATCAATTATTTCAGCCCTCAGTTGTTTGCACAAGGGCAAGGAACTGCAGGGGTGTCTCCTATGGGATAGAGGATACTGTGCAAGAGGGAGGATTTGGGGAAAAAACGTAGTGCTTGTATGTCCTCTGCCTTGTGGTTAGTGGGGAGCTTTTGTGCAGATGGCAAATGGCAAGAGGGCTGAGTAACAGGAAAGAACATAGCTGATGTCCATCTGCTTGTCCATGGCTGGGGAAATTTATACGTGTCCATAGGGTACCTCGTGTCAAATTCCCCGCATGTCCTTGAGCCATGAGAGCACACCAGTGGATTGAGGGCACTCTAGGAGATACTCATCCAAGGATGATGGTCATGCCTTCCCAGGGGCACTTGTGCTCACTCTCTGGGGGAGTTTTGGCACACAGCTGGGCCCCTGAGCAGCCTGACAATGCTGACCTTGGCCACACTTGCTGGGTCACTTCCCACCATGACTAGAGACCTCCAGGTCTCATAGTCCATAAGAATATAGCAGAAAGGGCACTAAAACCATTTCTTTTAACCTTCCATAACTTCTATAATTCATCTGTCCCACATTCAGCCCAAATACCAGGTGTGGCAGGAAGAACAGAACTGTAATTGTAGAATTATTTCCTTCTGCCATTAAAAGAAATTTTAATGCACAGCAAGCTCCATTGAAGTGCAAGTGAAGGGCCCATTTCATAAAAGATTTAGGAACCATCTCAGTGCGTACTTTTGATTTGTACAGCAGGGAGCTTGCACTTGGGAGGAAAAAGGAGAGGGGGAGAGAAGGAATTCGCTTTAAATTACAGCTTTTTTTCTTACTCATTTTGCATTCAAAAGCCCAAATATATTTTCCCTCTCTCTAGCCTTGATTTATGACCTTATAAAAATGAGATAAAATCAAACTAGAAAAAAAACAAAGGTTAGGTCTTCCCTGAGCCTGAAGCCTTTGTATAAGTCCCTGAAGAACAGCTGTGCAAATTACATTTGCTGCTATCAGACAAAGTGGAGACAGAGAGCAGTTTCTTTCGCAGGAGCTGGACAAGATTCCATTTTATTCTGTCATTTTGAATGCAGGTTTGATTTTGTTTGCTGGTAATCACAGCCTTTAATGTTACCTTGCTAAAAATGGCTATTGCAGGAGAACTCACATCAATGTGATATCAGTACAGGCAGAAAGAGAAACATCCTGTTTATGTGAATGTCCCTAACAAAAGGAGTCAAGATCTAAGCAGATAGAAGAGAATGCCAGTAACCATGAAACAAACTACACGCCAGATGTTATGCTGCTCAGAGCAGCACTACGAGGATCTGATCAGATACCATGTTGATAAGCGTAGCTTATGAACTGTATAGAAGGAAAGCACAGTTGACATTTGCATGATTAAAGACTTGTGTAATACTTCTACATTAAATCATAAATGATTTCATTTAACTTGATTGTATGAATTAAAAGGTTACATCTTAAGACTTTCATTTTCCTTTCTTTATACATTCATGTGAAGCATGTCAGAGTAGAATTTAGTTTTACTTTATAAATGAAGAGTCACAGAGATGTTGAAAGGGACTTCTGAAAGTTTCCTGGTCTGATCTCCTGCTCAGAACAGGGCTAGCTTCAAAGTTACATCAGGTTGTTTACAGCATTCTCTAATTCTGAATGTCTCCATGGAGATAGCTTTTTATTTTTTCCTGTACAACCTTATCCATTGCTTAACCATCTTTACAGTGAAGTTGTTTTTCTTTCATTGAGTCAAAATTTCCCTCACCAAAGCTCATGCCTGTTGCTCTTGTCCCTTCACTGTGCACCTCTGAAAAGAAGTTACCTCATTTTCTATATAATCCCCCAGAGACCCTGGCAGATTGCTGTTAGATCTACATGAAGCCAGATTACCTCTGGGCCGAATGAGCCCAGCTCCCTTTCCTTGTTGAGCAAGTACTCCAATCCCCAACATCCTCAGTGTCTTTCCTTTGAATTCCCTTCAGTTTTTGAGCTCATTCCTGTACTGGGGGATGTTAAAGCGTGTATAGCGGCATCACAAGCACCAAGAAGAAAAAATGTTTCCTTCAATGTGTTAACAATATTGTTTTGATCTGTGTGCTTCTTGGGTGTGTTTCATCCCACCATCCAGACTGCTGATGAAGATGCTTAATGATGCCAGCATTCATATTGCTATTCATAACCAGATGCCAGTTAGATTGGCTGTTGACTGCTGTCTTTTGAACCCAACGGTCCAGCTTCACATCCATCATTTGTATTCTACCTTGCCAGCTTGTAACTTCTCAGTTTGGATACAAGGATACTGTGGGAATCCATGTCAAAACTCAATCTGAACAACTTCCACATATGCACAGAGTGTTCAAACATCTGTCGTACTTGTTTGGTTTTTTTTTCAGTCAGCACGGTCTGATGTTTTCATCATTGTCAGAGGTGAGATTTCCCTTTCGTTTCTGCAAATTCAGAACTATGAGTAAATTCTACTACTGCTCTTTTCCTCTGTGATGGAGATAACTTGGAGCGGAATATTCAGGACTTGCAGGTGGTAACCAGCTCTCTGAGTAATGATCAAATTCTGATTATTCAGAATTTTGAGTCTCCTTGGAAAATAGCTGTTTTTTAAAGAGTAATGGAAGTTTATTTTTTTTGTTTAAATCTCCTTTGGGTTGCAGAACAACGCTGAGGAAGTGGAGTGTGAGAAAGAATAAGACCTAAAGAGAAGGAACTGAAGCCAAGACCAGTAAAAGTACACCACTGGGGATTCCTACAGGGATAAGACCTGTATTGTTATATGTGTGTTTGTAGCTATTAACTGCTATAAACACTGTTACTGCTCACTATATATAGCTTCACTGTTTGGCTAAGGAAGGAGACATTTCCCCTGCTGCAGTACATCCTTTTTTCAAATCAGATTTTTTCATAGGATCCTTTTGATTTTGCTGCTTTTGACTAGGTTGAAAACCATCACCTGACTGCTTGTTTCATCAAAATTGGATAGCTTTTCTCATTAGTGTAAAATAAATCTGTTCGCTAAATGAATAAATAAATATTGTTTAGGTTTATAATAATGAAGGCTAGGAAAAACAATAGTAGCAGCATTACTGTAATATAAAATCACAACCTGTCTGTTTGATAAACAGTATCTGTAGCCAACATGAAATAACTTTACACTGTAAAAGCAAAAAGTGAAAAACAGTGTTTCATTGAGATCTTCTGAAATGTTAATTTCCTGTTTCAGGCTGCATTAAAATTCTAGGAATGTGCTGAGATCTGAGGTGGACTACATGCTCCTAAGACTCACGATCCATGACAGGGTGAAATTTCACCATTTGGACCAGCCCAGGGTGGTGGCGGAGATATGTCACACCCTGCTGCTTGAAGTAACACTGAGAAGCAGTTCTTGATTCCTGCTCTTTCTCTTTTGCTTAATTTCAGTTTTGAACAGTGTCTCGTTATGGCCTGGCATGTACTGGTGGAAGATTCCAAGTTACACCTATGGAACAGGTAAGGCTGCCCTGAGATGTGGTGAGTACTGCAATAGCCACATTGCAGCCTATTGACTATTGGAGAGTGCGGGCACCTTCATGGTGGTTTAAACTAACACACTTTACCCTGCAATTGGGGCATGCTAAGAACATGCTCGTGGTCAATTATTGTGATTCAGCTGATGGGCTGCCTGTGCCATGGGAGTTCAGCTCTTTTTAACTTAGTACCTCTCTTCTTACTATTTTGTATAAAGTTTTGAAATGGAGAGTCTGTTAAA
Organism: Tetrao urogallus; assembly: GCF_951394365.1. NCBI lineage: Eukaryota > Metazoa > Chordata > Aves > Galliformes > Phasianidae > Tetrao > Tetrao urogallus. The sequence goes on from NC_136820.1 coordinate 21,247,538, forward strand.
AAAAGTTGCTTATGATGGAAGGTTAATTGGACACAGTAACATAATCCAGCTTAATGCATGTATAAAAGGCAGTGTCTTTAAATATTCTGTAGACACTTCAAAGGGGCAGTAATGGATAGTCTGCTGAACGATTTAGAGACATCGCTGAGAAAGATCTGTGATGGCACTGCAAACACATATAGAGTTACACAGAGTAAGCTCACATAAACAAACATGCCAAGAAGAGCCAAGTGAGAGTGAATAAAATTTAACACACTTCCATGTACATTAAGTTCTGTGAGTGCATCTGTGCATTGTGAACGTGTACATTACCCATTTTTCGCAGAAGCTTCAGCCTTACAAGCAAAGGAAAGGTGATACTGTAGTATGGCATGCTTTTCTAAATGCCTGTCAATGAGGCTTAAGTTTTAACTCTTTTCCTCGTCAAGACTTGGATACAAAATATTTTCTGGCTCAGCTGCTTAAAAGATTCATAAGGGAAATCAGATTTTTGTTGGCAATTCACTTATAAAGCTTCAGGTGAGGGGGAAAAAACAACAGCATGTGAAGTGTATGTGAATGGGTTAGAAAACTTTCCAGTGTTGACCAAAGACTTTTGCATGGATGAGTGTGAAAACTGCAGCAGGCACACTGTGCTGATTGGTCTGGTGTTTTCCTGCTGATCCTATAATCAGTGGAGCAGGTAAGAGGAGAAGAATATGAATTTCTTTTTGGAAAATGAGAATGTAGAATTAAATTTTTCAGAAAGAAAACATCATCATCAAAAGGTGATGATTGTGTTTCACACCACCTGGGAGCTGAGTGCATGCTCAGACACTCAGAAAAGCAAAGCAGCTCCACACTGTTCTGCTCCTAATTTTGTCAGTGGGATGTAAAACTGAAAGAGTTGTGCTATCTTTGGTACAAAGTAAAACCAGGCCTCTGATATCAGTCTGTCCAGTCTGTAGCTTATTATGCTGAAGCTTGTGCTGGAATAAAACAGGGTAATTACAAAAGTAGGGGAAGGGAGGACAGAGCCATTGCAGCAGGAATAAAGTAGGAATCTCAGCAGCTTTCGGATGCCTCCTGGTCTGCCTGTTCACACCATCATGATCCAGTGCTGTGCTACAAAGAGAAAACAACAGCTTTCTGCCTCTGGAGAGCAGCCTTTAGGGCTGCCCTGAAGTTGGGCAGCATTGGATATGATGGAAAACAGCTGGAAGAGTAGCTGAAAGAGTAGACACTGAAGTCAGTAAAGGGTGAACATGAAGCAGATATTTTCTAGCACTAACTTTTGTCATTGGGCAGCAGACAGAAAATAAATGATAGAGGTTTTTTTTGGTTGGTTGATTGGTTGGCTGGTTTTAAATCCCATATGTCTGACTGAGAGAAATGCTGGAAAAAGTGAATCAAACAGAGCCACCTGAACTCTTTGCCCTGTAAGACAGGTTGGCAGAGAAATGGAAAATATTTTGTGACCCTTCCAAATGTTCCAGGAAATGAGGAATATTCTGAGGAAATCTGAGAAGCTGGAATTCCTCACATGGATGTGTGCCAGAGTCAAAACCATTGTTAAAACAGCTGAGATCTGTTCCTACAGGCCCTGTTGAGCAGGACGTAAGTGCGTACTTAAGCCTATCTCAAGCTAGTAAAGTGCAGAAGCGTGGGCTGAACTTCCAGCCGTGCTACTGATTGCACGTTGCAGCCTTAGGATCCTCAATACATTCACAAGCAGGTTTGCTCTGCCTTAATGTTTCTCTGCTATATCAAAAGTAAGTATGTGAAGGCGATAAACCTGAACTAGAGCATGGCTTTAGGTTATCTTAACCTAATAAAGGCCAAGACAGACATTCACACTGTCTGTCTGATTCTATGTGTCTATTCAGGTTTTCCGAGCCATGTGCTTGTATTTGTATCTTTCCCTTTGGACATGCGGGGAACTTGGGCTCCCAAGCTTGTGTATTCTGAATCACAGTTTAATTGGGTGACTAAAACACTTGTCATAAATATCATTCTAAAGAGCAAAGTTTTAACTGCGAGTATAATTAACTGAATCAATTTTAAAAGTAATTTCTATTTGTTATTGCTTGCAGTCTTTCAGCTGAGTGTGGATGTTCACAAATACATATGGCTCGCTACCTACACGGGGCTCTGATGGGGCAACTGCACTGCACTTGTAAAATGCTGAGGAAAAACAGGTCTGTGTTGTGCTTTCAGTGTGTGTTCTTCCAGAGGGGAGAGCTGTGTACAGAAGAGCAGCTTGTGGTAGGAAGGTTTGGCACGTCTGTGTTTCTGAGAAGATAACCAGCAGTATGCTACAGTAATTGCAGTTTCCTGCCAAGACATGCTGCACACTATAATCAGACAACAAATGATCAAGGCATGACTTACTAAAATCAATTATCATCTACCGGGGACGAGTTCCCTAGCCAGCAGGATGACTGTTAGATGATATTATGTGAGACCTTGGTTTCAGCAAGGTAACACAAGAGACATTCCAAGTAGCAGGTTTGCACTGACCATGTGTACGTGCACCTCCAGCTACAACCACTGAGTTGTTGCTGCAGTCTCTCTAAATGCATTCCCCTGTCATCTCTGCCTCACTGCAGGTAGTTTTCACGAGTCATTCGTTTGTGAACTGATCTTGTACAAGTATTGGTGGCTTCGTTTGTGATAAAGGTGCAAATTTCTGTCATTAATCGTGAAAGTACTGCTCCTGAGGGAGATCAGAGTATTTCAGACTGTCACCCTGGGCCAGGCCTTTCTCTCTCAGGGAAAGAGGCTGAGTATCTGAGACATCAATTGCAGTCCCAGGAGTGTGAGAAAGTACTGTCTATCTACTGACTAGTGGACATTTTACATCTACAAAAATGGTTTCACGTCCATGTTATGGCACTAAATACAGCCAGAAAGCTTCAGTTATAAAAAGCTACATTTGATCTTTCATTATTTTCTCTTTGAGCTCAGAAACAGAGTGGAGATCAGTTGGCCACAGCCAATAGCAGGCCATTACCCACACACCTGGGACATTTTGCATGCCAAATCAGGCCTTTGAAGAAGAGTTTTTTCATATGGTTTCCAGCTCGGCTATTTTGGTCAAGTGACACCTGCTTGTCATGGCAGGGGAAAAGCAGCTGTCGTATTCACTGTTTTTGGCTCATGCCCTCTCCTGAGCACGTAAAACTTGATGCTGGTTGAAAGTACCAGGCCCTTGGAGTCTTACTGGGTTGCTGGGAATGCTTGGTACCCTTTGTAACAGTGCCTTGCATTTCAAATGCTCATTCAATCTCACGATCTAACTGTTCAGAACTGATTAAACCATCTGTGAATCACGGGGAGGCTTGAGGAGAGATTTGGCAGCATCAGTGGTGAGAGGTGGGCAGAAAGGTTTCATGGGAGGATAGGACAGCTTCAGCTTTTATTTTCAGCCATTTGGCACTCACATTGCATGCCTCTGACAGGGAAACACGCGCAGTGCCAGAAGGCTATGGAGGCGTATGTAGCTGGTAGGAAGACAGAGTCTTATGATAGTCAGTGTGCTGGCTGTCAGTGGTGTTCCTGGTAATGTCCCATAGAGACTGAGAAAGAGGGTGTGCATTTTAGCAAACCTTGGTGCCTGTTGAAGCCTTAGTGGTAAAGACAGAGGCTCTGGACTTAGGCTGAATGTCCTAATGAAATGATGGTCTGTAGGTATTGTGGTTGTGATGCTGTGATGTTGATTACATTGGCAAGTGGGATCTAACAAGTTACACTGGCCACAGATGATCTGTAACTGTCCTAAAGAAGAAAGAGGGAAGCACTTGGTGGCTTTACTTCAGCAGTCTCACCACAGTATTATCTAAACTGGATGAAATGTCAGAATTAGTTCACTGTGAATTTGCTTGCCGACTTCTTTCATATACTCTGGAGTCTGCAGCAGCATGCAAATGCGTGACTTATCCCCCCCTTCCTCTGCTCCCTGCTGTGTGGCCAATGCAGCAAGTCAGGGCAGCATCCTCAGACTGCAGGCTGTTTGCTCATCCACAGAAATACAGCCACCAGGGAATGGGTTAAACATCACATGACCCACTTATATATGGCTTTCCTGAAACTTACTGTTTTCCTGTAACTTAGGTAGGACAGGGGTATTCAGGTCTGAGCCTGTCATGTGGATCCTACGAAATAGTTTTACAGGTAGACATGTATCATTTTCTTGTGATGTAATAAAAGATAAAGCCTGTTTATTTAATTAAGGCATGCAATTGTTATTCAAGATGATGAACAAGTAGGTTGTGCATAACTTATATTAACCTGAGAGGTTTGCTTGCTTTGGCTTTTCCAATGCTTTATTTTGCATAGACAGTTGATATGCTGATAACTACCAATCGCAGTTCATGTGCAATTTATATGAAATCAATATGGTCCTTATTAGAAATAATAAATGTATTTGCCTATGGATTTGTATCGTGGAACACTCAGTGGTGGGGAATTTGGGACTTGGTAAAGAAAAGAAACAATAAAATGAAAGAGCAATACAATTGGGTTATGCTCTTTACACATTTGTGCAGTTTCAGGGAGGAACAGAATGACTGTGGAACAGCCTGTAATGCCCATTTCTTGATTTCTGTGCACTGCACATGGTCAATCTGTATTGCCAGGGGTAAAGTGTTCCTGCCTACCTTAGTTACTTTTTATGCCCGTTTGCAGAAGTGCGAATGAAAACCTGGAGTGTCTGCAGCACAGCTGTCTAGGTTTAAGTTGCTTGCCCTGGTTTGCTCTATAATGAGTGGAGAAAGATTATTTGTAAGATGTACTTCATCCAAACTACAAACACCTGTCTCTCTTCGTTGACAGTCAAGGGAGCCTGGCTAATCACTTCGCATGCAGATTCGCTGTAGATAAACTAAATCTTAAGATGGAAAATCAATATGAGGAAAGTGGGAGATCTCTGAAAATCAGATATTGGACTGCAGGTGCTCACTGTGGATCAGAGGAGCTCTCTGTGGTTATGTGACCTCGTTGTGTCGTGAAGATACCATACTCCCCTTTAAAAACCTTCCTTCTTCCTTCTCCCAGTAGTGTTGATAGGAAGATTTCTCCTGAGACCCTCACCTGTAATGTTTATCTCCGGAGTTGAATTAATGATTTCCTGCTCAAGATGTAAGCCTCTGGTGCTTACATCTCTGGATGCTTTGGATGGTGAAGAAGCTCTGAATGATTGCCTCGTGCTGAATGGTGCTTAGTGCTACTCTTTTGCCATAATTAACTGAACCGATCCAGGATAGACATAATCCACAATTAAAAAAAAATAAAAATAAAAAATGGTGAGGGAGGCTGTTCCTGACTGTATGACACACTGAGCTGTGTCATATAGAATTGGGAATAAATGGATGGATACATAACCTCTTACACTGACTTAGGAAGTGAAGACATATCCAGTACAATCACAAAAGCCTCACAGAAGAAAAAGGATGATACCAGCCACCACCAGACCCTTTAGCCTCTACAGTCATTGCATCTGCACCGTGCTGCTCTGGCTGTAGCACTGACAGCAAGCACTGAGTTCACTTTAGCCTCCAGATCTTTTAGAAAGAGTACTTTTGTAAAATGTTTAGAGTCAGCATAAAGTCAGCATCGAGTCACCTAGTAAGATGAGCAAAAGAAAGAACCAAATACTTGTATAGTAAGAAGCTGTAGAAGTGTTCCACCAGGAAACTAAGCTCTGAAAGATTTTGTCCATTAGTTGTAAATAGGAGCAATGTGAATGACAAACAGTTCTGTTTCATTTTCTGTCACTTTTGAAATGATTTTTTTTTTTCTTTATGAGATCTGATGTGCTTAGGAGCTCTGCTAAAGTGAGAAGTTCTCAGACATTCTCAAAGCTGGCTCAGCTTTGTCTGAGCTCACAGGCCAAGTTTTATGATTTTGCACGATCCACTTATTTGTAGTAATTTTACATTCAGACAGCATTCTAGCTTGCCAAAATAGCATTTTCCATGAATTACTTAATGAGTAATCAGTACTTACTGGAAGCACGAATAAAAGCTAATAGGAAGATTTTCTTGGTTTGCAATAGAGACCTAATATAATCTTAGAAGGAGTCACTGTATTTCAACCTATTTTTATCAACTTGCACTAACCACTTACATTCTTCTTTTTTTCACTTTTAAAAATGTTGCTGCAGAAGGTGCCTTGTACCAGCTTTTGAAATAGCATGGGGAGACACACAAACCACTTATTTACTCTCTTCATTTCTAGGAGGCTGGAAGAACAAAACAATGCAAGAAACAGAACTACTGCAAGCCAGTAAGAGTAATTTACTGCTGTCATTACCAGAAAGCTACTTACATATATTAACAATACAGCAAGTCAGTCTTTCTGAAACAAAAAACAGTTTTGCAAGAATTGGGAAGCAGAAACTCAAATATCTGATCAAATATTTTTTTTTTCTTTTTTTTTTTCTTTTTTTTTTTTTCCATGTCTGTTAGGGTTTTTTTAGGAGTGCTGCTGAGGACAATGTATAGAGATAAGTGTTTGGTTGTAAACATCTGACTGTGTTGATGAGGTCACATATATGTTTGGGAAATAATTTATTTCTCTTAATAATTATCTTAAAGGTTTGAGTGCTATTTGTGATGTGCCTTGCTGGGCTAGCTTTCAAGTCATATTCTTCACAAACAGTGTTGCAAATGAGTAAAAATACTAGAAGAAAAGGGAAGAATTACTATTGTCTAACCACAACAGTCTAGGCAGACTGCCATAAGATTATTGAAGCTCTAATTCAAAAATTAGTCTCAGCTACAAATGTATTGGTTTAGCCAAGTCCTCTTGCTGGCAGAATGTCTGTCTTAAATTTGCTTTGATACACGCTGTTGTTTGTGTGGTTAGCTAAATACACCATTAGATAGCCCAGGAATTGCTTGTCCATAAGTTAATAAGTTTAGCATCAACTTAGTCAATTAGACTAATTTGGTTTAGTGCACTGTTAGAAATAGCTTAACCTTTATATGACTTCATAATTTTATTTCATTACAGTTACAGATACAACACTGTTTACAATTGCAGTGTATCCAAGGCTCAGAAAACACCGCAAATGTTTCACAGTCAGAGCACAAAAAAGGTCTTTTTCCAGGGCTTCAGTTAGAAACAGTTTTTTCTCATGGGCAAAGAAAATTCACCTTATGTCTTTCTTGTGCATAGGTCCAGAAGAAGGTTATGTGTTTACTGCTCTCGCTGGTTTTGTATGACTGCAGATGTGGTTTGTCAGGGACCTGGCCTGTAGGTGTCCTGTCATATGGTTCTGGGTGCTCCCTGTTGACCTTTGCACATTCCAGGCAGCTAAATACATGCATGCCCCAGAGCTAGTACTGTTCTGGCATAGAAGCACACCTGGCAAGATCAAAAAGCATAAACATCTTCAGCCTCTGCAGCTGATGCTCTCAGAGACACCCACTCCTCTGTACAAGTAAACATCCATAACCTTCGTGGACGGTCCCTCTCCACTGGGTCAAGCAGTTCATGTCCTAGAGCTGGTTTGCCTTTCTTTAACTCTGACTCATACTGCCTTTCAGATACATCCAGGGTGTCTGTAAACTGAAGAGGCTGAAAAGCAGGAGATTGAGGTAGGGAGGACAATTTCTTTTTTTCTCTGGATACTCTGGATATCTCAGCAATGAGAGAGCTGTTCTGATCACTCACCCATCTTTCTCCACCCCTACTGTCTACTACTTCCTTGATCGGGTCATTGCAAAAATAACGGAAGGTCTCCTTTGAACGTGTTTTCTAATAAGGAAATGTTATCCCTTAGGGGTAGATGAACAGTTTATGGGGGAATCCTAGGAGGACTATTGGTTTGAGATTTGAGTGCTCATCAGAGCAGAACTCTGGATGCAAAGTTCAAAGTGCCCTTGTGTGGGTCCATGCAAAAGCCACTCAGCAGACCACAGGCACTTACCTTGTGAGTGCTTGGTCTCCTGGAGGTCGTGTTGCCCCTGGATGATTGCTACTAGCTCCTGTGCAGCAGCACTGCCAGATGTGGGGATGCACAGTCTGTTCCTGACCTTTTGCTGCAGACAGATGCAAAACCAGGACTGTTCCTACCTTGGCTCTGACTCCTGGTTGTCACACATGTGACCTCAAAGTTACTGCACACCATCATGGACCTGCAGATTCACTGGAGCAAAGCCTCCAAATGGTAAATGGAAAAGTCATTTGGACTTGTCCATGGCCCTGTTAACTCTGATGGTGCTACCCTGGCTGTACTTAACTCTACCTCCACTGGGAGGATATGTTATCTTTAACAAAGCCACAGAAGCTTATTAAGTCACTGAGCAAACCTACAGCATCCCTTGTACAGGCAGAGATTCTTCTGAAGCCCCATCAGAATTTCTGGTCCAGTCATCTGCCTCACTCTCTCTGTTCAACAGCTGTGGTGCTCTTATTCAGCAGGAAAAAGCAAAGATGTTTAAAAGAAAACAAGAAACAGAACACGATGCAAACAAACCAAATTAAAGAAAATGTTTTAAAGGATTTCATTACTCACAAGATGTGAGGTGGTCATGTGTTTGAAACTACAATATTATTTCTGGCAACCGGTCTCGTGATGTCCTTTTGTTGATTTTTCCAACCTCTCAAAAAACTGGAGTGAAAATATTTTAGTGATGTTACCATCCCTGGGAACAGTTTGTCAACACTGACCCAGGTTAATGCTGCAAACTCAAAATATTTGGCATGTGCTTTTGTATTTTTCCTTCATCAAAGAGATTATATGGAGTGAAGATCTGTTCACATGAAGGCAGTGAGAGATACTGACAGTGTGCTTAAAACAAGAGGGGCCCCTTTATAAATATACGTGCACATATGCAAATATCCTTTTGCAGATGATAATATAATCATGAAAAAGACATTACTGTCACATTAAGGTAGCTGGTTGATGGGAAAGCTGCATGGATATTGTGGGAAAATATATACTGTAGAAACAAGGACATATGCATCACAGTTCTGTAGCAGTTCTGTGACGGGGGGAATCAATGGAGCTTGATTTTCTATGGATTTGTGCCCTGCTTTTATGACCTTATCCAGATTTTCCAATGTCTCATATGAGATGCTGCACTTTTTACCTCATAACCACTGCTCTTAGCTGACTGCCTAGTTTCAAAATGCTTTTAAGGATGTAAGAGGGTTGTTTTTTTTTGGATTTTCATACCTTTGTCAAATGTGCTTGATATAGGCCTCAGCGTTTGAAGATTGATAGAGAGGTCTCAGGTGTACAAAGAGACAGCACGGTGTCCTAACCCCAATTTCTGTAAAATCCAGTTAAGCATCCTCACACTTATAGCTATGGAGAAGAAAAACAAATGTGAATTAGAACAGAAAACATGATTTTAAATATAAATATGGAATGTAATGGCTAAGGAAAAGAAGATAAATACGCAGATTAAGAATCAGTCAGTCGGGGGAGGTCTTCCACTGACTTGCAATGAGAATTTCACACCTAATTGCAATCTGTGTCTTTTAAAATCACACAATCTCTGCTGTAAAAGTACACAAAACTTCTCACATATGACATTATTTAAAAAAACTCATGCATATGCTCTGGTTCCTGGGAATAAACAAACCTGACTGTTGGTTGCAGATTGCAGAAAAAAGTCCAGATTTCATGGGTTCATCTGTTACCTTCTATTTTTTTTTTTAAATTTTAATTAACAGATACTGATTTGTTTTGAGATTTGTGTTTAGGTAAACAAACAAAAGAAAAGAAATACTGAATAATTCCACTGAGAATCTTACTGGCTTTGGAGTTTAATTTTGGCCGGTAAGAGCAATAGCTCAATGACATTGCTTTGACAGAAAAGGCCAACACGAGAGCTTTAAGGGTTTTAATTTCCCGGAGGGGTCATAAGGTCCCCTGCTTCCAAGTATGTTAAAAAGACAAATCAAACTGAAGAGCCAAGTCAGGTTCATTAGCTCGGGCAATCACAATTACCAAAGCAAACACGCTGCTCCTTTTCTTTGTATGGAGCCACAAGTTTTGCTAGGTACCAAACAATGCTTTGGGCTGTGTTTATATTAGCGTACCCCCTGTCACCAGGGCCCAATGATCCTTGAAAAGGATCAAACAATAAAAGGAAATGCAAGAAGATATCTCTTTAGGATGACAAACACCCCCGCTGCAGCTGCCCCCACCCCATGTCCACTGACTCTGGGTTCAGCTGCAGCAGTGACAGGCCCTGAGGCTCAGGGTGCTCAGGAGCTCTTTCATTTCTGACCATCAAAGGGCCACAAGTAGGGAGCGAGGCCTGATTCTCTGCATGAGAGACTGGCACGGCATGGACTAAGCTGTCCTCTGAAGATGCATCAGGCTCTGAAGCCTGAAGTGGACACAGGGATATAGACCTATGGGGTGCTGCAGAGCGGGCTGGACACTGTGCTGAGGGAATTCATGGGCTGTCAGGAGAAAGCTGGAGGTTGTGTAAATACCAGCAGCCTCAGCCCTTCCAGCTGTGAGTCACACGAATCATTAAACTACTCATATATCTCCTTATCTTTCACCTCTTCCCTCTTTTTATTGGAGTTATTCTCCAGTTCTGTTGTCTTTCAAGTCACACCCTGTTTTCTCCAGTTTAGGATCTTTCCATAGCTGAGCTTATGTTATGATTTGCAGGCCTTTCACATCTTTGAAATGCTGTAAGCAGGGGTTCTGAACTGAATTCACCACATATTTGATCTAGGCAATGACATGGTGCTAAGCCAACTGGAAATGTTGCTTAAAAAAGCCCACAAACAAATAAGCCAAAATTTGAGAAACAAAATCAAAGACTTACACACAAATGTATAGATGACTGGAATCACAGAATCTTTTGAGTTGGAAGGGACCCTTAAAGGTCACCTAGTCCAACTCCCCTGAAATGAACAGAGACATTTACAGCTCAACCTGCTCCTTGAAGTTTATGGCATATCCACAGTAAGTTAGTAATAACTAAGATTAAAAACATAATTGGGATCCCACCGACCAGGTGAAAGGGAACTGAAAACTCAGAAGTCTGCAGTAAGCTGTTCAGCCAAAGCGGTACTCCTAGCAACTCTCAGAGAGATTAGCAGCTTGGTTTTGAAGTTGGAAGAAGACTTTCCAAAACAGAGCATGTTGCAGGGAGAGGTGCCAGCATCCTGCTGTGTGTGCCTGCAGCCATGGTGCTTGGCTGTCACCTGCCCTTGTGTGAGGGGTGAGGGAGTGTTATGGGGAACAGCCTGCTCGCTTGCTTTCTGAAGAGATGGGAAGAACGCAGCTGACTCTTTCTCTGAACGGGTAGGAAAGCATTGCCTCTTTCTCCAGTCCAGCAGGACCGATCATCCGGGGAAGAGGAAGCAATGTATGGCTCGTTGTACGATGGGTGGTGTTGTATGATGATTGTTGTTGCTTTGGAAAAGTTTGCTTTCTTTTCACTTTCTCCTGCCAGGTCAGAACAGGTATATCAAAAAGGCCTGCTGCAAGCAGCTGGCTCAGGATCACAGTCTGTCATCTGGCCCCTGCACTCCTATACGTCACAGTTCTTCTCCTGCATCATCTATCTGCACTTAGTGCAAGTGAAAACCAAAGCGATATCTAGTGTTAGTTGTGACCGAGCCAGGAACTCATGATATTTACAGTCCAAAATAAATGTTTATTATGTTTTGCAACAAATTCTCTGATTCTGTGTAATTCTTTTTGTAATCATCTATGAAGAACTGATATTAAGCACACACAGGCATGAAATGGCTTGTATTGTTTTCACAGGATTTCTTTTGATTGTGTTATCTGAAAGAAAAACAAACATTAAGAAAAAATCAGACACTGTCAGGCCCCACATCTGTTAAGCTTCAGTAGATTTGCTTAGGTCTCCAGAGTCCATCCTGTATTGATTTAAACATACGTGTTCCTATATTTATATGAAGTCTTTCGAAAGTGAGAGAACAAAAAACTCTGGGCCCTACTCTAGGAGGTACACCCAAGCCTAGACTTCCAATAGAAGCACTGTAGGGCTTAAGTCCTTGATTTCAGTATATGTTCCACCAAATTAAGTGTTTAAAATTTCTGGAGAACTGGAATTTCCAGTGTGCCTGCAGATGGAACTGAAATTCCTTTTGTGCTACTGCTGATGTTTGCGAGGGGCTGGAAATCTGTAGTTATCTGGGACCAAGCCTGCTGAGGATGGAGGCCAGCTCCCCCAATGACCTGCTCCATATTCAGCAAAAGTTCACCGAAATCAAGGTACTTTGAGAACAACATTTTGGGTACAACATACTGGTTTTGTTTTTCTTATTTTTTTTTCAAATGAAACTCTATTTTGTCAAATACTTCCTGACCAGACCTAGTTTTGATCTCCTCTCCCCTTTTCCTGTAAGGAAAAAGGACAGGGATTCATTTTCACTTACCACGCTAGATCTTTTATGACTTAACAGCAACAGCAACAACAACAACAAACCAATATCAGATTTAATTCTAGACAATTCCTATCACGATCTTCCAAAGAATTGAGATAATCCGAACTAGAAATAGAAGGACTAACTGCTACCTACTCAATCTTTGTGATCACTATTTGTCCAAATTATAATATCAAGCACCCGATTATTTTCAAATATTCTGAAGAGCATATTTACTTCTCTTTAGATACTGCTCTCAAGGTACACTTACCTTGCTTGGACCTTGCTTAGCTTAAAAAAAAACAAAACAAAAAAGCATTGGTACAATTTTATCCTTTGTTAACATAATCAAATTACTTCTGCTAGTACCTCAGTCTGTCACATTAAGACATGCTTTACTGAGTTATGTTATCGTTATTTGCAATGCAGCAGTGTGTGAAGACTCAGCCAAAGACCATGGGCCTTTCGTAAACCCTACACACGAAGGATCCATTATTCTTTTGGGTGCAGATACATCTCTCTTCGTAATTACATCCTGAGCTGTGACAAAGTGGCTGCCAGGCAACACAGCTGTCAAAAACACACTGCAGGGCAGTTGGAGAGCACAAGTCGAAGGAAATAATAGAAATGTTTGGGACACGAGGCATTGCACAGAACAGCTCTTCGTGTTCCTCATATCTGATTGTGCAGCACAGCCTCAGCTAAAACAGCATAATCCCACGAGGCTTGCGGTGTCCATGGAAAACCTCATCCAAGTTAGGCCTGACACTGAGGAGTACATTCCTACCCTGTTCCTGTCTGTTAAATCAGCAATAGGTCTCATGTGATGGGCCATAGCAGGCAGGTAAAATGGCTGAAAATGTTTTACAGTTACCTTTCAGATGGATTAGTTCCCTGCTTCAGCTCATGCTATGGCCAGTGCCTGTTGGCACTAGCAGGAAAGAGGTGGCAGCAGCATGTGGCTGCACAGACCCTGCCCTTTCAGCAGGACCTGGCTCAGCGCTTTGCGCTGCTTGCGAAGTCGCACGCACAGGATGCAACAGAGCTCTTTAATGACAGATGGCTGCTGAAAGGAGTACTTCTGCTTTCCCTCACTTGCAGGTTGCTGCTTGCCTCGATCCTGCAGCTGTGTGGTCACAAGGTGGATCAATTCAGCTCTGGACGATGGAAAACTCATTATTTTTTCTGAAGTGTAATTTTTCCAGCAGATTGACCAGCTGGCTGGAGTCAGATGGGTACCAGGTTCAGCACAAGCTGACGGGCTGCAGGCAGGATCATATTTTTGCAGTGGTCTGCTGTCAGGTCCGTGAAGGTGAAAAGGAGGGATGCCATTGATTGACTGATTGATTAGATGAGAGTTAATGGCCTCAGATTGCACCAGAGGAGATTCAGGTTGGATATTAGTAATTGTTTTTTTCCCCTGAAAGAGTGGCGATGACTGCCCCAGCAAAGTGATGGGCTCATCGTCCGCAGATGTGTTCAAGAACTCTGTAGATGTGGCACTGAGGGATGCTGTTTAGTGAGCATGGTGGGGACGGGTTGCATGGTTGGACTGGATAATCTTAGAGGTCTTTTTGAACCTTAATATTTCTATCATTCTATAATTCCAAGAAAGTCCAGACTACTGCTGCTGTATCCATGCAACGCACAACTCCGTGTCACACTGCTTTTAAAAGGGGCCATTCTGTGCCTCTGCCCAGACATATCTGCCACTCCCCTTCCAGTATGGATACCTCCTGAGATCCCAGCTGAGTTGGCTTAGGAAGAACAAGTGACAAAAAATATTCTATATTCTAAAACACAGAAAAATATTCTATTCTATTCTATTCTGTTCTATTCCATCCCATCCCATCCCATCTTTTCATCTTTTTTTTTTTTTTTTTTTGGTGGCCAGCTCCCTGTGGGGTTGGTTGGCTGGTGGTGCTGGTCCCTGAGACTCTGTCCTCATGGTTGGGTCAGGAAGACAGCTTTCCACAATTTTTCTGTGAGATTGCCTTGACTATAATTTCACTTACTGAGACATTTAGAAACTGGTGAATCTAACCTGGAGGAACAGGTCAGCCTTATTTGTGGCTGCGTGGCAGATGATGTACGTAAGGAGAATCCCATCTCACATTAGTGTCTCTGAACTGCGAGGTAAGACTGGAGCCCAGCAGAAAGGAAGGAAACACCTGTGCCACTGAGATGGTCGATGCAGACTCCGAAGGTGAAATAAAGCCCCCGGAATGCAAGGTACCATGTTCCAGATAAATGCCTTAGGCAGAAGAACGCTTCTTTTCGCTCTACTCAAGCAGTAAATCAATCAGTTTCTGGCAGCGAGGGCTCCCTGCTCAGCTCCTCTAGGAAGCACCAGGATGCCTGGGAGCCGGCCGCCCACCTGAGACGAGCCGCCCGGCTCCTCCGGCAGCGCGCTGAGCCCGGGACACGGCGGGGCAGAGCCTCACCTCTCGCAGCCCTCCCTCCGACCCCCGGCAGCCTCCAGCCGCGGCCGGCCCCGAGCGCAAAGGAGTTAACCGGACTTTCTGCCGCTTCCCGCCCGCGCCTCCTCCGCCCTGCCATTACCTGCGCACCGCCGCTGCCGGAGCGGCGGCGCGGGGCGGGGGCAGCTCGGCGGCGGGCGGGCAAGGTGGCGGGCGGCGGGGCTTCCTGCGCCTGCCGGGGCCGCCCGCCCGGCGGGGCCTCGGTGCGCGGGGGCCGTGGGTGGGCGCGGGGCCGGGGCGCCGCGGGGGGAAGGCGGGCGGAGCGGGCGGGCGGGCGTGCGCGCGCGGCGGAGCGCGGCCGGGATGCGGCATGGCTGTGGGCTCCGCGAAGATGCCGCCGCCGTGTGAGGGCGCGGAGCCGGCCCGCAGCTGGAGCCCCGGCGGCGGAGCCCACGAACCGCCGCCGGTGCAGCTGCGGCAGAAGCTGCGAGAGCTGCCGGCGCTGCTGCGGAGCGGGCTGACGCTGCGGAGGAAGAGCGCGGCCGCCGCCGGGCAGCGGGTGAGTGCGCTGGCAGCCCGCGGGCAGCGGCCGCCGCGGCGGGGATCGGGCGGGCGGGCGGGCGGGGCGGTGCCCGGAGCGGGGCAGCGGGGAGGCGGGCGGCCCCCGGGAGGAGGTGCCCGCGGGGCGACCCTCGGCGAGCATCGAGCAGCGCCGTGGGTGGGCGCCGGCCGTGCCCTGGGCTCCGTGCTCGGCCCTCCTCGTCCTCTCTGCGGGCACGCTTGGGGACCGGAGCCGTGAAGTTCAGCGCGGCCTCGAGCTCTTGAAGCCGGAGCGAGCGGCTTCGTGGCGCCGTCCGCGTCTCCGACGGAGAGTGAGGCTGTGGGGCGGGGAAGCCTGCAGAGATCCCTGCCGTGACACTCTGGGCTCGGGGATGGCTCATAGCACGGCCTCAGTAGACCGGCTTGGCGCGTTCAGCGCCCTGGCAGTGCACGGCGTGGCCTCCACGTCTGGGAGCCGCCACGAGAAGCTCTCACTCCTTCTTGGAGCTGTGTGTGGGGGGCACTGCTGCCAAGTCACAGAAAATTCACTGACAGGCCAAACCTGGCCTCAGCCCCGTCATCCCACAGCCAAAATGAGGGGGCTGGCTTCGTCCGTGCAGGAAATGGGGTGAGCTGCTGTGTGGCTGCGATGCGTTGACCCACAGCTCTGTGCTCAGTGTGTGTCTGTACCCAGGTCAGTGTTGTGGTGCTCTACCCATGTGAGTACACACACGAGGATATTGTGAGATATAGCAGAGTGAATTTCAAGGGAAACTTCCTGCTTTGTTGTTAGAAGATACACACGTGAGGAAGATAAGTAGGGTTAAGATAGCACACAGTTTATGGCAAAATGGCTATTTGTGAGTGGTGTTTTGATTCAGAGCCCTGTTTGAGAGTAAGGTTTTTTCTGAAGTGAGTCTGACATGCAGAATAAAGACCAGTCTGTGTGGAGGTTACCGATGATTTTTATTGCTGAGGTTAAATTGTAATCCACCTAGCAACTGCCCATCCAAGGCAGGGCTAAGGGGATTTAGTCCGTTGTCAATGGCCAAGCCTCCTTTGCCTTAGCAGAGTGTTCATGACAGGTATCCATCTTCTAGTGAAGATAAGACATTTTCTGGATTCTGAAATGAATTTGATTTATTCCACCTCTAAAGCACACTGGAGGAAGAGCGGGCTGAGCCTCCTGTGAGGAGGCAAAGAGCATCTCAGGACAGCTGTCTGGCTCATTTGGAGTATGTCTAAATGCAGTTTTGGTATAGGTGATTCACGGCACTTCAGCGACGTGCTGTGCAAAGCAGGCTCAGGTCCATCATTGTGGTTGTTCTTCATTGGTATTGAAAGCATTTAATAAACATAATAAGGGCAGATGTGGCTCAATGTGCTCGATGGTGATCAGCTGACGGCTGGACAAGGTGACCTTAGAGGTCTTTTCCAACCCTAATGATTGTATGATTCTACTGTGAGTACTTACTATGTAAATATTTGGAGTTGGCGAGTTCACGCCCTGGTGAGAACGCAGGGTGGCTTCTAGGTCACACAGTTCCTTGATAGTCTTTGCTGAAGTCTTGGTCCTATCTTGCTTCCTGACAGCTGAGGCTCTGCCCATACGAGCAGATGTGCCGTGTTTTGCACAGAGAGAGAAAAAGATTCAGTGCTGTTTTCATCTGTGGTCTTGCATCATGGTGGTATACTCTGTGCTTTGTCTTGCAGAGTTATTCTTGACCTGTCCACCTAGGCAGGGAGATGGCTGGAGAGAGGCTATGAGCTGGTCAGGAGCCAACCCAGCAGCTCTAGGGCCAGTGGCAATGCTATGTGGAGATGCCGTGCCAGTGACTTAGCGCTGTGTGAGGAGGGGACTGCCTGCTCTGCCACCTCCTGGTCTGCAGGGTTCTGCCTTTCCCCACGATCCAGCTGGAATTCCTGCAGCTGTCTGCTGAGGTGTCCTAGTGTATACTTTTAAACATGGCTATCACATTGAAAAAGCCTTAAAATATGATTATGGAAAGGTTGGTTAAAACAAATATGAAACAAAGATCTCTCAATTCCAGCTTAACAATGTATTTCAGGTGAATCCAAATTCAGTGTTTGGTGCCATTTGCTTATGAAATCACCATTTCCCCCTCCTTCAAAATTTCAGTCTGAACTTAGTCTCCAGTGACTTTTTCTTTGTGCTTTTTTGTTTGTTCAAACACCAAGCTGGGAGCTTTATTTGTCCAGCTGGTTTCACCAGGAATGTTGCTCACAGAGGTGCACTGTTTTCAAGTAAGTGCTGACCAGCTGAAATTCCAGTTTGTTTAATTTCCTATAAAAATATGATGACCCCCTGAGCAGGAGGTTCTGCCTCTCATGCTGACTTGCTGAGGGACAGCCTGTGGTGCAGTTTGCTTCCTCATCTATAAAACAAGGATAATCTATGTGCGCATGCTTAGAGGGTATGGATAATAAAATATAATGGAAATATTAAGGGATGCTATAATTATTGTAAGGATGCACGTCACTGCATGCTGTTAGAATACTTCCTGTGGTGTAGGAAAGCATTGAGTAGTATACAAAAAATGGAATAAATTTTGCAAACCAATGTGGGGTGGAATGCGTTTTTTTAAATCAGTTTGGGCCATGACCCTTGACATCAGACTGTTTGACAGTTTGTGTCCAGAGATGGAGATAATTGGAAAACGTAATAAAAAACGGAGATGAAATAAGTTGAGCATACTGCTTTCTGTCCAGTGAACCCAAAGACCAGGATACCAGTGGGAATTTTGGCTTTCTGTATAAGGGCACAGCTGATTTTTAATACATGTGAAGAACACAGAGATGCAAAAGCACCTTGTCAGAAGGTTGCAGCAATCACCCTGCTTGCACTTTCCTGTTTGGTGGGTCCAGGTAAATAGCAATACACTGCACTACTCCCATCATTTAGATAAGGCTCTAATCCCTCTGCTGGGAGGCCCAATGCTTTTTTAGAGCTCCTGAACTTTGAACTGGATGTTGGCGTTGTCGCTGACGGTGGATTTCCTTCTGTTTGGTCTAAGGGCAGGTCTAGCACAGATGTCTGCGGTGGCTGTGGAGGTTTGGCTGCAGAGTTGAGGGATGGATGGGCTTTATTCCTCTTCCTCTGCTTGGTGCTTTGTTCCTGCCAGATAAAACAGTGGAAAATGATCCAGCCTTTTGCGGTGCTGGTTTTATTTTATTTACTTACTTATTTATTTATTGTCTTTAGGAGGGTGGGTGGATTTAGCTTGGTTCCTTGATGGGGGCAGTATGCATGTCGCAGCCCAGTAGGGCTCATGCAGGAGCAGAGGAGGGATGCATTTCATTGGCTCAGTGTGCCTTGTGCAGCTGTTCCCCTTGTGCGTGCTTTCTCACAACCTTTGCAGAGTAGGAGCCTTCTGTTTTTCCAGTTTGCCTCCTTGAAGCTTGTGTTAGGTATACAGTCAATAGGCATGAGTATTTAAGCTATTAACTAGTTTTGCTGTCCTCTCTGGCTATAGTGTTAACTATTTGTGAGGATAGTCGTTGCTCCTGGTCGCAATAGTGTTGTTGGAAAATATTTTGAGGGTCAACAGAGCTACTTGGATACTCTGTTGCTCTGATGTTGTAGATACGTAGAAATCTTCACCATGGTTCAGGCCTTCAACCTTGCTTGGTTGATGAGATACCATGACTGTCTTCTCTTCTGAGATTCTGTAATGACTTCTGTGAGGTTCCCAATGGTCTTCAGCCAGTCAGATGTTTTCAGATGCTCTTACACCAAGAGAACCTGTCTCTGTTTGGGTGATAACTGCTGTGCGTAAATCAGAACGTCAACTGATGGTAAGGTTACAGGTTGAAAATAGGAGTTAGGTTATGAAGGCTGGGAGTTTATATGAGTTCAGAGGAGACTGGGGAAATTCATGGAAGGGAAATTTATTGAACACAGATAATAGATAATCCTCATCAGGCTGGAAAGTTCCTGAGCTGAAAATAATTGGAGGGTTGGAGGGTATTAGAGAGATCTGTCATATATTCTGGCACTGGCAGCTGTTGTGCTATTGCAGAGAACTCGTCTTTGGCAGGGAGAAAAGTCAAATAATATGCAATCTGTTTTAATTAAATGAAGCATCCTAACCCCTCTTAGCCTACATTTTGGTAAACTTTTATCCATCTCTCATAAGAAGCTTTCAGTTGCTTACCTCATTCAAGTTACTTTCCTCGAATCAGTTCGTGCCAGGACTGGAGGAGCCATTAGTGTTGTAAATGAGGTTTCTCCAGGACACTAGAAATTTCCTGTTGGAAATACTCAGAATTTCCCATACTTCTTTTCATGGCTAAAGTACGTTGGTGGTTCATAGATACCTTTTGATTGAGCCAGGCATATAGGTCTGCCTCATACCCAGTCTGACAACTGACATTTACAGCAGTCTATATTCTTCTTCATCTTGCTGCTGCTGGAGTGACCTTGTATCTCAGGCTGCTGCTTTACATCCTTCTCCTTATATTCCAGTCCTCAGAGTCACCACATCTTCCAGTATGCCATTCTGTTTACATTTGTTTCAACATCTCCTGTTTTGCATCGTCAACACATTTCACTAGCACATTTATTCTTGTTTGATGGATGTTAATGAGAGGAGTAGAAAAAAAAAATTAGGAGAACAATTACTCTGATACCTATATTTGTATGTGCTACAGAGGATTTACCTTTGGAGTTTTTCCTGCGTTAAACAGATGTGGTGTTGTTGCGCATGTACACTATACTGATTGAAATCAGGGCACAGGAAGACTGGATTGTGTCAGTGAATCGAAAGTTTTACTGTCACAGCTATTATTGAAGTGGGCTGATTGATATTGGTGACATTTTACTTTAAAGCCTGCCACTGGGGCTCTACTTAGAACTTAATACCTTGATCATTTTGGCAATTATTATGGGACTAAAAATAGGTTTGGTAAGTAGTCTTGAATTTTTCCTATTGTAATCAGGCTTATTATTCCTGCTAAATGTATTTGATTAAGATAATTGTCTTTAACAGTATCTTTAGCTTGTCAGGGCTGTGAGTGGTGACACATGAAATGTTGAGTAATGAGTAAAATAACTTAGCGACAGTGACCATGGTAGCTGACAGGGAATTGCAGTGTCTCTTGTGTTTTTTTTTGCATAATGATTTGTTTCATAGTCAGTGTTCAGTGAATTACTAAGTTGAGAATACTTCTTAATTAGCCCATGTGTTACTACATCTGAGGAATTATGCCTGCGTTTGATTAATTACAGCTGAAGGGGGCCTAAGGCAAACCCACCCCTCTGCCCCTCCAAGTGACTCGGGAAGCTCTGCAGAACCCCCAGTCATTGTTGTGCCCAAGGCTGGAGTTAGTCTGCTTGCCAAATGGTGCCCACAGCCTGTGGCTACTCTAGTACTGTAGGAGCAGCTGGCAGTGCCTGGGCTGGCATCTCTGCTGCTTTCTGGTGCTCCTGGGTAGGTGCAAGTGCTGCAGTCTGTGCACAGGGAAGAGGTGCCATCGTGTGGCTTCCATTCATGGGAGAACACACAACATGTCTTCTTGTTGCAGAAAATGCATGAGCTTGCTCCAGGCTATAAGGTAGGTTCTGAGTTTCCTTTTTTTTTTTTTTTTTTTTTTTTTTTTTTTGGCTGGAGCATATCCTGATAAGTCCCTCTCTCATCCATAATCAACTGCTAGAAGTCATCTTTAACCCCTGTGCTTTGCTGCAAATTGAGCTCGGATTTGAACTCATGAGCTTGAGATTTTACCCATTTTTTAAAGTGCTTTAAGTGCTGCTTTTTGTGTATTTTTGCATTAAGAATAGAATTATCAGTTAGAGACTGATTAAAATATGAGTCAGTCCTGCATGTTTTTTTATTTCTGGCTTAACAAAGGTATCCCTACTTTCACTTTTGGTTCTGCTCCTGTTTCTGTAGGACACGGCCTTCAGAACCTTGGGTGGGGTGCTGTGGTGTGTGGCTTGGAAATCCATCAAGGAAATCTATGTATCAAATAAGATCAGCTCCACCGAAGTTAAAAGGAAATACTTGCAACCTAAATACTTGTATCTAAATACTCGCAAATGCACCTTGAGGAGAAGGCTTGATTTACTTGTGAGCTGATGGTGTTTCCTTAGTCAGAACTAAACCACTTTGAAGAGTGGTATTCTTTAATTTCCTTGGTTGCAAACCTGCATCATTGGTTAATTCACACTAGATTTCCCAGATGCTGAGGTGAATGAACAAGCACTGCGCTGTACAATTATGACAAACTGTGTTAAGGTTTGTATTCAACTGCTGCTACTCATACAGCCCTAGTGGTTTGAATGCCTTTCTGTACTGAGAGGAAATAACAAAACAAGCTGTGCATTTTTATGCTAATGAAAATGCTGAAAATAAGAGGTGATAGCTTTTTAAAAGGAAAAAAATAGGAAAGCAGAATATGGTATCTTTTTAACATAACTCACGGAAAGCCATTGCA
Source organism: Tetrao urogallus (assembly GCF_951394365.1). NCBI lineage: Eukaryota > Metazoa > Chordata > Aves > Galliformes > Phasianidae > Tetrao > Tetrao urogallus. The sequence continues at coordinate 21,269,311 of NC_136820.1, forward strand.
ATAGGACAGACGTTTTATCCTTAATATATAATTAAAGTAATATTTCACATACTGGAAAGGAAGTTGCTTGTTATTTATGAAATCTGTGAGCCTTAGACTAAAGATTCTGTGTCTTTAAGATGGTTTATGTTTTCCTTTTGTGTTCATTACAGGTTTCTCTGTGAGAACTAGGTTTAAACCTGGCCACTAAAAAGTGGAATATTTACTTCTGCAGAGAGGAGAGCAGCCCCACAGAAAGAGATCTGGGCAGAGATTCTGCCTGATGGCAAGTTGAACATGAGCCAGCAGTGTGCCCTGGCAGTCCGAAGGGCAAACTGTAACCTGGGGTGCCCCAGGCCCAGCACTGCCACCTGACGAGGGGAGGGATTGTCCTGCTCTGCTCTGTGCTGTGTGGCCTTACATCCAGCACTGGGTGCAATCTAGGAAGGACACAAAACTATTAGAGCGGGTCTAAAGGGGGATATGGGGATGGTGAAGGTTCTTGAGGGCCAGATGTATGAAGAGGGGCTCATACGTCGTAGGGGCTTGCATTCATGTTTGGATAATGACCCCTAGCACTGGTCAAGGCTCAGTTTGGAGCTGCAGTACAGCACAGAAAACAGTATGCCTTCTAACCTTGGGCAGTGTGAGAGTGCCCTGCTCTGTAGCCCCCATGCTGTCTTAGGTCACTCACAGCATTGCTCTGATGAAGGTGGCAGGCTGCAATTCTTTGTGCACAAATTCAGAAACCTCACTTTCCCTGAGTCTTGCATGTCACTTAGGGATCATATGTATGGATCAATTTCAGTGGAGTATTTCGTGTTTTTAGTATTGGCTGCATAAATATTATATATGTGACACCTTTTGATTTAAACTTTTCCATTGCAGCTGTGGTTTTGCCAAGAGTTTAAGGATACAAATGAAGTCACTGAAGCTCTCAAGTTAAAAGCCATGGGGGCAGGTTCTGAATATTTTCTTCCTTAAGTTCCCAATGTAAAGGGCAGTGTTTATTCATAATTGTCACTGTATCTTTTATCTCAGTTAACTTACGATTTGACTTGGGTTAGGCTGACCTTCAAGATGATCTATTTCCGGCTATTGTATTAAGCTGGGGTCAATTATTAATATTAAAATTCTACAGTATAATTTCTGTTTTAATGAATTCCTCTTCACAAGATGTTGTCCTGGAGAGAAGATGGCTTGCTAGCATACTAAAAGTCAGTATAGTTTCTGTAGTGTGAAAATAGTTTGCTAACTTAGGAGAAAACTCTTCAGTCTATATAAATATGTCCCAGTAGAGCTGTATTCAGAGCTCTTGAGGAGAGGCTGTCCTGTTTTGAGAGTGCTCTTTGTCTTCCTTTCATCAAAGGGAGCTGCCTTTCTATTCTTGCTTCCTGAACCTCATACCAAAGCCCATGCTTCATTGAGAGATGTGGACTGGAGAAGTAAGAAAACAAAAATTTCAGAGGCCAGTGGTCTTGTTGCTTCATTATAGAATCAGTTCTGATCTGACTATGTGTGCTCTTCATCTGCTGGGAGCTCTTCCTGCTGCTGGTCCTTTTCAGCATCTTTGCAGATTGCTTGTTAAAGTCATTACTAAGACCATGGAACAAGCAGCACCAAAGAGAAAGGTGGTTGTCTGCAAAGATGACACTGCCCAAGATGTACATGGCAAACCAGGCCCTTCCACTGGATGGATTATAGTGTGCAGATCAGTCCTGAGGAGCAGTCAACAAGTGGAAGTACTGCATTTTTTGAATTAAAAACAAACAACAGAAAATTGAGGTCCAGACCACTTGTGAGCCTCAATAATTTATTATGTATTTGTGGGAGGTTAGGGAGAGAGGGCAGGTGGTTGAGCTTTACTTGTTTATTTTTTTTAAGATGATAAGCATTTAACTGTGGTTTTCCGGGCCAAGTTCTGACTTAGATAGTTACTAAATGATTCCAAAACACTTTGTGATTTCAGTTGGATGTGCTAATCACTTACTGTCATGGACTGCTACTATATGCTGTTAAGCAGATGCTCCGCTTCATCCCAAAGGTGAATGTACTTCACTGATGCATAAATTGATTTTTTAAATATGGAAAGTAGGGAGAAAAACAATATGCATGCATGGCTGGCTACGCAATTTGCAGAGCTGTTGTTTGTGTACTGGCTTACTGAAGGAATGAGCTAGAGAAATCTGTTAAATCTGATCTGGATCCCTGCTCATGCACAGCCCAGCATTTCATTGCATTTCTGCACTGCCTGAAGCCCTTGTCAGTGACAGCAAATCTGGGGAGTGTGGGTTGCCAGTCTGTTGCTGAATCTGTCCTCTGGGATGAACCGAGGCTCACAGCGTCTGTGAAGGAAGGCCAAGTACATGGGACATGCCAGTCTGAAGTGAACAAAAGCAGAGTCCAGCTGTTAGCTGCCAAAGTATAAAGGTATGGGCACAGCATACCCCCTGCTTTCCAGTATGTTTCAGCTAGATCCTGCTAGATGTATCATAAAAACTTATAAAATGTAAGCAGAATTTGACTTCTGTTCAAAGAGAAAGAATGAAACTATCAGGTCCAGAAATGAAACTCAGATACTTTGAAAAACTTACAGCATACAAACATTTGTAAAGATGCTTTTCTCATCTCAAAGATTTTTTACAGGTGATGAAAAGACCCTCTTTCTTTCTAACTTGGTATCCAGTGAGTGGGTAGAACTGGTCGGCCTGTTAGAGCATAGTCATTTGTAAGCATTATCTTTGACAGCAATTGCTGGAACAAAACACATAAAATGCACAAATAATAGTGGCAATTAAATGAGTACATCTATTTATATTTTTATTACATTCAGCAGATATTTAATTTCTTGTTTTATCTCGTTAAACGGACAGTTCCCAAACAAATGAATTTCAGATTTGTTTTACCAAAGCTATTTATTTAATTTTGCCTTTTACTTCACTTGAGTGAAAGGTTGCAAATCAATAGGTCTCTTAGGTTGCCAGGATATGCATTAGGACTGGTGAGCCACCAAGCTCAGTAGCAGCAATGTGATGCTTTTGTTTTTTTTTTTTTTTCATTGAGATATCTGTTTTCACTTAATACAATGTGTGAATAAACTAAGAATTTATCTGAAATCCTGCTAAGAAGTCCCTATGAGTTGATTATTTGCAATTCAGTGTGGCAATAAATATTTACATTACACTGGTAGAAGTTTTATGTTTAAAAAAAAAAATAATAATCTGATTATTTCAAAGGAAGCAGTGCAGACAGAAAACATTGTAGTGGATTAAGATGTTGGTTCATCTGGTCACATATGTCCACAGATTTTAAGGTTAATTTGACAGATAACGATAACTGCAAATAAAAGTTTCTTATTCTCTCAAGAAAACTGATAACATTGGGCAAATGCTATGTAGTCTGCCTTATACACGGTCTTTTTCTAGATTCAAATAGCTGGACATACCTTATATTCTGACGCTTACAGGTAGTTACGGCTGTTCATGCTTTTCATACAGAAATCCAGCCTTTCAATGAACTGTCTGGTATTTTGGCTTCAGGCTTATGTTGGAACTTGCACTTGTGGATCTTTGTTATGACGTTTGATGATAGTGACATTACAGTGGAAGGAACAGTGTTTTGTTTTCCTGTGTTTATGAAAACGTTTATTTTTTATCAGTTTCAAATATTCTACCTTTCATTTCAGTGACTGTTTCGTCCATTTATTCCTATCAGGAAACTCCTGTCTTCTGTACAGTCTATTCTTAAGTATTCTTTTTTACAGAAATCATTTAAAGCAATAAGTCTCTCTATATGACTCTTTCCATCTGTGGAAAGTCCCTTTCTCAGGGCTGTTTTTGTTACCTGGTGTATTGGAAATGCTGACTCACAGCTTGAGCCAGTGACTGAGCACCTAGTAGGAAGGCAGGGCCAACTCAGGAGAGCTCAGGTGCAAGCAATGCACCTAAGTGACTGGAAGCTCTGGAGCCAGGATCCATCCCTTCCCAGACCTCATTTAAGGGTTGGCAGTGGAGGTGAGGATCTCATCTGGAGATCCTTGCCTACTTGAGGACCGTACAGGCCTTCTGAAGGTAAACAGCTTCTTTATTTTTGTGCCTACTGCTGTTGTGTTTGAGCTCATCCCTGCTTCCTGCAGCTTTAGTCTTGCTGCCCTGCTGTCACTGTTGCACTTGCCTTTGCGTTACACCTAGTTTTGAGCTTTGTCTGCTTTGGCAATGTCCCTTTAAGCACGGAATGGCTTGTGCTGAATGTAATCCAGATGAGACTACACTGCTGAGTTCTACACATCATACACTTTCCTCCCTTTCTCCATTGTGTGCTTTTCATCTAAACCATTTGCTATCTTTTTAGAGGTTTTGGTGGCATAGATTAGTTTTTGCCGATCTTTAGGTTTTCACAGGTGTTCACATTGCTTTCTTTATATTAAAAGAGTTGATTTTAAACCAGATAAGATGTCAGCATTCTGTTCCTTCTGCTGGTCATTGCTTTGTATTTCATGTTGAAGATAATTTAATATGGAGCTATCTACACATACCTTGACTAGATCCATCTGAACTTGTTTATAGACTTCTGATTTTTGACTGACTAAAATAAGCAAAACTTGCTTATCATGCTACTATGTTATATTAAACAGCATTCAGCTGAAGATGTAATACTGAGGTGCCTTCACATTTTTCTATTCAGAAAGAAAACAGATTGCTTAATCCTGTACTTGTCCTTCATTAGTTAGCTATTGCTTGATCAGTTACAGTATTTGTCTCATCAGAAAAGACTGCTGTTGTTTCTTCAGGGGAATGTTACACACCAAGATGAGCCTACGATCTCTACTGGAGGTATAGCGATGAAGTATATATTGCAGTGTAGATGGTCTCTGAGCGTGCAAGAAAACCAGCTAATTTCATGCCAGTCTTTACCAATATACCAATATATGTCAAAGATTCTGTTGTTCTTGTAAACAAAAAACAGAAAATAATCCCATTCTCTCCCCAGTCCTTTAACCTCTCCCAAAAAGAGTGGTAATGGGTGGTGAAACTCCTGTGAAATGTGCTCACAACTGATTGGAAGGCACTGTGAAGAGTGGTAACTAGCAACTTTGTCCAATAATCATTGAGCAATATCCTACAAGTGTGTTTTGATTCTGCTAACATCAGTATTTTCTTTAAAAGCTACAGTGATGGAATAGAGAGTATGCTTATTAAGAGTTAGATGCCCATCTAATGAACAAAGAATGAATGGGGAGGAGAGGAAGAAAGTGTTTTGTTCTTCGTTTTTTATCCTTGGCAACTCTGGGGCAAAACTGTTGTTCTGAGCAAAGCTATCTAACTGAAATCAGTGACAAAGACTTCTGAAGAACATTGCATTACAGACTGTTCTCTAAACTTGTAAACTTATCTAATAAGATTGTAGGTACAAAGTGTTTCAGCAGTAGACTGTTGCATTTAAGCATAAAATATAGCTAGCAGAGCTATATTGGTGTTAAATAAAAGTTGTGTTCTTAGTAAACTCTTTAAAAACCCATTTATTGCGGTTGTAGAAAAGGACTTATTCAGTTGCTAATTAACAGCAAAATGTGTTACAGGAAAATTTATGGCAAGAGAATGGGAGTGGATAAGGAAACATAAAACTAATTTCAGAGAAGCTGCCTAGAGGCAATAATAAGTGCTCTTCAGAGACTGGAGGCAAAAAACCACCTTGTGGCACTGAAAGAGCTAGGGGTACAGTTTATGAGACTTCCAAAACTAGAAATTTGTTTCATTTTTTAAAATTATTTATCTTGAATTAAGGATAAAAACAGACTGGCTCTTTGTCCATTATTGTAGCATTTTCTGATGTTATCTGACTTTTAGGAACAAAGCTAAATGCTGAGGGTCTGTGAGTCATTTTCTCTTCAGCCTGGGCCAACTAACTCCAGTTTCAGTATGTGTATGCTTCTTTCTATGTAACATGACTTTTTCCCTCCCAAGTTAGTCATTTTTATCTCTTGGCACAAGCATAGCAGTTGAAAACATCAACAAGCGTGAGGTATGTGAAAAACATGCAATTGGGCCTCCCATGTAATCTTCCAAACCCAGAGCCCTGTTGCCATTACTTTGTTGTTGATGAACCCACCTGATCTTTTGATTGTATCTTGTTTGATGGAGTAGGGACGTGAATTCCAAAGCAAAATTTTGCTAATCAGAAATGATGTCTGAGACCCTCTGCAGCTGTCTTCTCTGGTGCCTTGAAAAGACTGACAAAACATACTAGATTAAGCGTAGCAAATTCATACTGAAGTCACACCAGAGACGTATTAGTCTTGTCTTTTGAAAATAGGGTGAGAGGGAGAGTGTCCTGATGAGGTGCACACAGCATGAGGATGATGATAACATCTGGTCTGTAGGGTTAACCATATGCTTCCCAAATAACTGTATTTCTCATCCCTGTTCTCTTCGTTCTTCCTGTGTCTCCACATCAGAATTGTCTGTCTCTGTACTCAGGTATCAAGAAGGTGCTTAAACTGTTTCACTAGTTTAATTTAATAATTGAATGGTGACTAAAAAGATACGCTACTGGCTTGCTTCAAACTGGTGAAGCCCTTGTTGATACTGAGACAACAACTGATTTGAAGCCATGTCTAAAAAGGTAGTGTGTGAAAGGATAGAGAAGTGAGCAAACTGATTGGGGTGAAAATTACACTGTTTTGTGAACTGTTTTTGAGAAACGGATATCTCAAAATCTTCCAGCAAGTCTTTCGCGGAGCATCCAGGCTGGCCCAAGCTGGTTTGTTGAAGTGATTCTGGAAGATAGCTAGGATGTCACTGGCATCTTGGTTTTTGTTAGTGTTTGTAGAAACTTTGGTGGAGTATCTCTGCTAGTGTCTGATAGATCAATAGCTGTAGTGGGGAAAGCATCAGTGTATAACTGTTTTGGATCATTCTGCTTCCTCAATTTTAGTCTAAATTCTCTAATAAGCTAGCATTTTTTGTGAACACATTGCTTGGAGCAACTTGTAAATATAGCTCCGCAGCATCTTCCTTCTCTCCCACCTCCTATTTTGCATAGGTTGGAAAATGTTTTCTGTCTTGAAATGATATTAGTTAATAGCTTTTCAGTGTGGGTGGGCTGGTAACCAGGTTACAGTGGGCAACTGGAAGGAGGATAACAGCATATTGAAGTGATCAGTGTTGCAAGCATTGGCTATGATGCAGAATATTAAAGATGAGGAAGGTTAATTCTTGTTGCCTCAACACCTAAAAGGTGTGGTCAGCCTTTTAGCTCAGACTTTAATTTCTAGTGGACAATGCATCTCTTTAGGGATTTTACAATTTTAAGATTCTGATTTGTTTCTTTATCCAACTATCTGAAAGGGGATTGAAGCAAAGATGGCATTGGTCTCTTCTCTCTGATGTCAAGTGATAGGATGTGAAGAAATGGTCTTAATTTGTGCTGGGGAGGTTTACAGCAGGTATCAGGAAGAATTTCTCAGAGAGTGTAGTCATGCACCAGAACAGGCTGCCCAGGGAAGTGGTGGAGTCTCCATACTTGGAAATAATTAAGAGACGCATAGATGTGGCACTGAGGGATGTGGTTTAGTGGTGAGACTCAGTAGGTCAGGTTGATGGCTGGACTTGATGATATTAAGATTCATTTCCAATGTAAATGATTCCATGATTTTCTGACTCAGTCCGGTGAAGCAGAAGAAGGTGGCTCAGTTTGGAGTTGCTGTTTCATGTGTGTATGTATACGGGGGTCCGGAAAGGAACAGTGATGAGTGTGGTAGGGCATGGTGGATGCTGGACCAAGTAGCACAGGGAATGATTGAGCTACTGCTTAGGCTGATGGTCAGAAGCTCTTCAGATATGCTTTTCCTTGCACTGTCTGCCAGGACTGTCTTTCCTCCGGTGGTGGAAATGTGATTCTGTAGAAAGGTGTTAATGTGTGCATTCCTTCCTCTGATAGTGCTACAGTGCCAGCAGACTGGTGTGCTGGCTCTTTGAGGTTGTACTGTTCAGGATATGTTCAGCTACTCTGGCTATGAGTAACGCAGAGCTTATTCCACTTTTGTTTCATACGTAATGGTTTACACAATTAATAAACGTGCTTAAATCCAGGTTATGTTTCACTTCTCTCTTATGTATTCTAATAAGTAGAATTGCTTTAAAAATAGATGTACTGCTACCACTGGTAACTTTACTGGAAGGATGGGATATTTCTCTGAGCTGTTATTTCAGGTTCTGCATATGTAGGCTCTGGTTACTACCTCATGTCTGTTTTGAAACAGCCTTAAATTGGTGATCCGCAGCTTTCAAGGCAAGAGGCTTCTGTTTAAAAACAAGAGCATATCATCAATTGAGCAGGAAGGTTGCTTAATAAAGTTTCGTTGGACTATGCCAGGTACCATTAAGTTTTATCATAATCTTCTGGTACGTACTTTCTGGATTGTCCCCATATCTGGCTGTTATCTGGTGTGTTCCATGGTGAGATATGTAACTCCCAAACAGTTTTTCCACAAAAGCAATCTTTGCCACTCCTGGTATAGTGAGATTGTATTGAAATTATAGGGAATGCAACCTCTGTGTCAAGACACATCTGATGCCAGTATGTATGCTCAAATTCATGACATACAATTCACCTCAAGTTCCTGCACCAATATCATATTCTGGACTTTTTTGCCCCGCTACATAGATGTTATTTAATGCTAATTTAGACTGTAGTACATTTTTTTACTTTTTTTTCCATATGCATTGGAATATGGGAATAAGATTGACTAGGACATACACGTCATATGGTGGAACTTCTGTTGGGATGCAGAACTAGATAATAGTTGCAAATGCAGTTAAAGGTTAATTAATTCAGATCATTTAATCAGATTTAAAAATAGAAACATCTTTTAATCCACTATCTTTCAGACTGTTTTTTTCCTAATTAAGAAACAGTCTTTCTTTGTAAAGGAAAAACAAAGGTGCCTTTATATACGTTTAAAGGATTCCTAATATATATAAGAAATGAACTAAAGAGAAAGAAACTCTGCTCATAACAGGTCTTGTTTTGCCAGAGTTGTTGTAGGAGCTTGGGAATCATCAGATTTAATAACCTAATGTGGAAAGAGAGACTCTTTCCAGAGTGGGACCAGGAAGGAAGACTGGAAGGAAAGAAGATCTAATTTATTTATTTATTTGAGAGTAGGCTTTGTGAAATAATTCATATGTACTGTCTCCTGAATGGGTTTCGTGCAGTGCAGTTGAATACTTCCTTTTCCTTTGAGTGTGACTTCATTACAGAAAGCGTTAATTTTTATAAGCTACTATGTTGAGTTGCGACTTTTTTTTAGCTTGGTTGAACGCCTGTGTTCTGTAAGCCTAATATGAGGTGCAGGATCACCTGCCCAGGTGTTGTCTGTCTGGCCCATGCTGTGTAGGAAGTAAACAGTGAATGCAGTGTACTTACAGTGTTCTTCATTGAAGAGCCCTTGTAAGTCTGTAAGCCTTGTATTTTCAAATGTCTCTTGTTGGAGTGAGGCCTTGCCCTTCAATAGTGAACACTGAACAGGAAAATCTTCATGGTGCTGACTCCCTGTTACCAGCTGGAAAATGTGAGATGATAAAGAAAACACTAGCCCTCACACAGAGTGGGCTGACTTACACAGCAGGACTTTTATTTTGAGACTTAGTTGGGCATTACAGAGAATAAATTCAGAATAACAAAACAAAAAGTAGGTCACTCTGAAACCAATGCCTCCTATTTATTTCCATGGAAACAACAACAGATACAAAGAGCACAGTAACACGGTTTGGTAGAGCAAATTCTCAGCTACAAAACATCATTTTTTTTCAAGGGTCATCATTATTAGCTATGCATTTTCACCAGTGATGACCAAGACAGCCTCCACACTGCTCTTGTTTTTTTTTTTTTAAAAAAAAATCTGCACCAGTGGAGGTGACCCACTATTCCACAGCTGCTAAAATGGCACTGTTGCAAGGAAAAGGTTGCCCACACAGTCCATCTTTTGTTGTCCTGAAGAGATGGAAATCAGAAAGCACCAAATCTGGAATATACAGTGGATGTGGTGGGAAGTCCAGCCAAGATTTTCAATGTGCCCCTTGGTTTTCAAACTGGTAAGGGGCCTGGTGGTATGGTGTTGCAAGAGAAAGGTTGTTTTTTCTGGCAGTTCGAGCCTTCAGCTCAGTCAGTGTCAAGAGGCAGAGGTCAGAGTTGATGGTTTGTCTGGGTTCCAGGAAATCCAGAAGTGTTGCTCCTTTCCTATCCCAAAAGATAGCGCACATCGCTTTACTTGAACTACTTCTTTGATGGGGAATTTGCAGGTTGCCACTCCATGGACTGATAATTTGACTTCAGCTCATAGTGGTGGCAACCTGTCTAGTCACCACTGATAATTTGATCCAGGAAACTGTCTTCTGCCTCATCTTGGTTCAGTTGGTCCCAACAATCTTGTAGACAGTGTTCTTTCTGTTCCTGTGAGAGACTTACCTGGCACAAACTGCAGTTTTCCAGTGTTGACGCAGTTGTTTCCAATACACTGAAGCTGATATTCGTCTCCTTACAGAGTTTTCTGGTCATAATCTACCAACATGCCTGGATGAGCTGATCGAGATGCTTGTCTTTTTCATGGTGTGACAACTGTGCGTGGCTGTCTGGAATATGGATTGCCTTTCACATTGCTGTCACCACTGCCGAAATGCAGCACCTATTGCCTCACTGTGCTCACATCCACTGATTAGTCACCATAAATGTTCAGCAAGCATCTATGAATGTCAATAGGTGCCACTGTGCTTTTCGTTTTTTTTTTTTCCTGAGGAATTCAGTTGCATGTGCTTCTGATGCATTTCCATGTCAGACACCATTTTATCAGACTGCTTCTCTGCTACCATCTGTTGTATGCAACAAAATGTAACAAAATATTAGTGGGAAGGTTCAACCTCTACTGCCATAACACTAGCATCCTTCTCTGATGTCGTGGGCCAACATAATGAAATGGGAGGCATTACTTTTGGAGCAGCACTTGTATAATGTGACATATTTCTGTCCTTCATTAATATCAGTTGTGTGTAAGCAAATGTTCTATGAATAAAGAACGAACAGAAGATGTCAGAAGAAGGGTAGATAATTAAAATTAGGGACAGAGAGTACCAGCAGGGAAATTTGCCTCTTTGGAACAGAAATCTTGCCTGAATTGAGACAGTGTGTTTTTCTGTGCTTGGACTTGTATTCTTGAAGGAAATCCCCATCTAAAAGTTCCTGAAATGGTTGTATAACCTTACAGGGGTGTTGATCACATCTGTTTGTTTATTAATATCTTAATCTGCGCGAGATATGTCATTTTTGTTATTTGGATATGATCTTATCATACTCAATTAAAACTTGTGTCTACTAAGTAATTGGTGGTCGAGCTATTTTTCCATGCATAAAAGTTTACAAGGGTCTGTGTCTTGCATCTGCAGTTTTATGATTCTGCAACATCTCAGTGTATTGAAAGCGAAATTTATGTAAGCCACTTTTAGTGTATGTTCATGTATGTTAGACTCCTATTCAAGTTCTAGTCCTAAATCTAATGGTTATTGCACTCTTCATGTTACTCTAGATGCTAAATGTTGAGGATTAAATAGTAGGTGAACTGCCTTTATTTTTCAAGTCTCACAGTATCTTAGTGGTAACAGGTCTCCTTTTGGAGATGGCATGCACTTGAATTTTCATCTATTTCTGCATCAACACCCAGAGCAAAGGTTTCCAAGAACAAGAAGATGTTATCTAGGTTAGGTTCTGCAAGGTGTTTGAAAGTGTTGTGCAAAGCTGCAATGGAGTTGCACCTGCTGAGGGCAGGTGGGGAATTCTTGGAGCTACTTTGCCTAGAAATTGAGTTGGTGACTCAAGGGAGCAATTCCTGATTTTTTTTTTTTTTTTTTTTTTTTTTCCTCTTGAGAATTGAGTGCTTCTTAAGCTTCTCGCACAGTGAAGCCTTGACTGCCTTGTGGAACTAAAATAGTTAAACTTCAGTAGTTCTTCTACAAACAAGTAAATTACAGCTGTTCTTATGGAAGTGGTTAAGAACTCCCACTATTCAGTCCATAGCTGGTTGGCACAGGCTTGCGCCAAGAGCTACTGTCAGTGAAATTCATATTGTTCCCACGAGGTCATGTGGTGGAGTGCTGCCAATACAAACCACATGCCTCCAGATTCTCAAACTGTTAAGACTGCAGTGTGAGCTTATTTCCTTGTAGCTTGTTCATACGGCTTGGAGGCTTCTCCCACTCCTTGAAAATCTTAGCAGTAAGAAAAGCAGAAGTTAATAGTTTAATTCAAGCCATGAGCACAGCCAGTCTTGACAATCATCCCTTGAGATGTCCAAGGGTAGGTTGGATAGGGCCCTGGGTAACCTGAGCTAGTTGCCTCATCTAGGAGCTGGGAACCCTTCTTGTGGTGGGGGATTTGGAACTGGATGATCACTTGATCACTGGATGGTCCCTTCCAACCCAAGCCATTCTATGATCAGGTCTTACAGTGCTTCACAGAACAGAGTACCGTCCTTTCCACAGAAAGTCATTTGCCTTCCTGTGCAGAAGATTGGTACCAAACCAGTGAGAGATGCAGGAGTGAAGCGGAGATGCCCCCGGAGCACTGAGACCTCTAGGTTGGACACTGCAAAATCAGACTGTCATTTCTTAGGAACAAAGAACTTGAACGTTTTGTTCAGGTATCTCATCAAAAGTGAAGCATCCGTTGTGTACCTGAAAGGAATAGTTGCACACTTTTCAAAAAAGAGGGTTTGGGAAATTACAGTGTGATTGATGTATGCAGGCAGTGGTAAAAATGGAACTCCCTGAAATAGTAAATAACATTAAAACATACCTTTTTACACTTGTAAAATAATTTCTGGAACATCAACGTGCAGCTCGTGCAGGAAAAAATAAATCTCAAATATAGTCATTTTTCAAATAAGCTAAACTGATGCAATTTACTGAAAGATATTTTCATAAATCATAATGAAAGCACTGAATTTTAACTGTCTTTTTGTATGTGATGAATTAAATGAGCTGCTGTTATTGAAATCTATAAAACTGTTTCTTTATTTGTAAATTGCTTTTGAATAAATTAAGATTTTAATGGATTTTCTTATTCAATAATATATACTTTGTATTGACATTGTAAGCTATTTATTCTGTCGGGCTTGTTCACAGTTATTTGCATAGTATTTGCCGGTGTTTGAAGACTTATTCCTCTGTCTGTGGACAGGTTTTCTCTAAAACAGTGGCAGCGGTTTTAGATATTTTTGCCTTTCAGCTGCTTGTCACATCTCGTGCAGCAGAGGTGAGTGTTGTAGGCGACTGCAATATAGGCGAGGCAATGCAACAGGTGAGTCTCCTTGCAGCAGTGCCATCAGGGTAATTTGTGGGAATGCTCATAGGTCTGTACAGAGGAAAACCAGCTTGCTTGCTGGAGGGCCTCACACAGCAGGAGGATTGGTAGAACTCCCTGGCTGTGCAGTGAGTGGCTGTTAGTAATGTGTGAGATGAATCACCTGATTAATTGATTATCTACTCTAAAAGTTTCATTATATTTAATCCCTAATAAATGTGGGTTACTGAAGGCCAAATTCTGGCACCAGTAGTGCCTGCAGTAACACTGATGGCAGAGTTAGGCCTTTTTTTTTTTTTATAGTCATCTCAGCATACTCAGTGGCTGAGATCTGGCACTTTATGTGGTATGTTCTAGTTGTGAGTTGTGTTTCCCATGGGTGGGTATTGGAGGCTATCCTGTTCAATATTTTTATTGGTGACCTGGATAAGGGGATTGAATGTACCCTCAGTAAATTTGCAGATGACGCTGAACTGGAAGAAAATGTTAATCTACATGTGGATAGGAAAGCCCTACAAGAGGGATCTGGACAGGCTGGATTCCTGTGCTGAGGCTAATAGGATGAACTTCAATGAGACGAAGTTCCATTTAAATGTTGTACTAAGGGACATGGTTTAGTGGGGAAATGGTGGTGGTAGTTGGACTGGAGGTCTTTTCCAACCTTGTTGATTCTATGATTCTTTGTTGGGAGAGACTTTGATGAAAGGCTGATAAGATTTTCAGAGCCTTTTATTAAACAATGGCTGTGTCTACAGAAGCATCTGCAATTGCTCTGCATCTCTATGAACTTTATCCCATGCTTGATGAAGCTGATTCAAGGAGGAAAATTAAGCTGACCAGCTGAATTGAGGAGTGATGGGATAGGAGATTATACAGTTTTTTGAGTTGGAAGAGAAGCATTCTTGTCCAGCCCCTGCGCTAGAGTGGTTGTGTATGATCTTATCCAGTCAAGTAATGAAAGCTCCAGGAAGGAGCTTTGGCAGCTGCTGGTCTCCCTGTAGGTCCTGGCTCTGCACAACCAGCCTCTGCCAGCCTCAGAGCCAGCGGCTTCCCAGCTGCTCCAAGAACTAGTAGAAATCGTAATAGTTTACTTGATTTGATAGGTTAGGCGAGGGAGCTATGCATAGCCATCCTGATGACTGTATGAAACGTTATCCCTCTCTGAACCTGAAATTCAATTCCATGGAGAAAGGGGCATAAAGATTAGTAAGGTTTTTTCTTTCTCTTCCCTCTTTCCATAACATTTAAATAATGAGCCTGAAAATTTATTTGCAGGACCCCCTGTGCTATGATGCAGCTGCTGACGTGCGTTACAATAGTCTGACTACTACCAGCATGATGATAGTAATGATCTAGCATGGTAACTTTGACTTTAGCCCTTTCACCTTGGTTTTGGTTTGTTTCTTCCTTCCTTCCTTCCTTCCTTCCTTCCTTCCTTCCTTCCTTCCTTCCTTCCTTCCTTCCTTCCTTCCTTCCTTCCTTCCTTCCTTCCTTCCTTCCTTCCTTCCTTCCTTCCTTCCTTCCTTCCTTCCTTCCTTCCTTCCTTCCTTCCTTCCTTCCTTCCTTCCTTCCTTCCTTCCTTCCTTCCTTCCTTCCTTCCTTCCTTCCTTCCTTCCTTCCTTCCTTCCTTCCTTCCTTCCTTCCTTCCTTCCTTCCTTCCTTCCTTCCTTCCTTCCTTCCTTCCTTCCTTCCTTCCTTCCTTCCTTCCTTCCTTCCTTCCTTCCTTCCTTCCTTCCTTCCTTCCTTCCTTCCTTCCTTCCTTCCTTCCTTCCTTCCTTCCTTCCTTCCTTCCTTCCTTCCTTCCTTCCTTCCTTCCTTCCTTCCTTCCTTCCTTCCTTCCTTCCTTCCTTCCTTCCTTCCTTCCTTCCTTCCTTCCTTCCTTCCTTCCTTCCTTCCTTCCTTCCTTCCTTCCTTCCTTCCTTCCTTCCTTCCTTCCTTCCTTCCTTCCTTCCTTCCTTCCTTCCTTCCTTCCTTCCTTCCTTCCTTCCTTCCTTCCTTCCTTCCTTCCTTCCTTCCTTCCTTCCTTCCTTCCTTCCTTCCTTCCTTCCTTCCTTCCTTCCTTCCTTCCTTCCTTCCTTCCTTCCTTCTTCTTTTTTTTTTTTTTTTTTTTTTAAACAAAAACAACTACCTCAAATTTTCTGAGGCTTTTGAGTCAGAGAATTGCACTCTCCATTCACTGGGAATTGTGATGACCAATTGCTCGCGCAATCTTTAACCTTTAAAGAAGTGGTGTTAATTAAATATGAAGATATTAGAGAAATAGGTATTGAGGAAATAGATATATTTGACAGCGGGATCCTGTTTGAGGAGTGACATCTGGTAGAGGGTGGTAAGTTTTTCCTTACTAAAAGGGGTGTGTGTGTCTTTGACAACAGGTTGGCCAGCCTGGTAAGGAGGGCTTTAAAATAGGTAAGATGAGTTAAGGGGAGTTGCAGTGCCCCCGGTGGATGAGATCAGCTGGGACGTGCACACAGAACATGGTCATAATTGTAAGTTACACATTTTGGTGAGAACTTTGTCCTTCTCCTCTTTCCCTGCTAATTTGAGAATGTAATAAATTCAACACTTTTCCTTTATGACTTGCTTATAATTGAGTAGTGTCCAAGAAAGAACAAATCAGATACTTGTATCTAAATGAGGTGCTGTCTGTGGTAGTTTGATTGAAAATAAGATCTGTACAGAGATAGCATACCTCTACAAGAGTGGAAGCCATACTATATTTTTGGGGAACAATCTTTATGTGGTATTTTTCTTCCATGATGTCACTTTGCCATACTAATGATGACATTCTTCACCTTGTTTTTCCTAAATTTACTTTTTACTAGTAGATGCTTGTGAGTCAGACTGCCTGCTTCACAGTATTTCTTTACTAAGTTGATGTGCCATCCTTTTTTTTCCTTTTTTCCTTTCTTTTTTCCTTTCTTTTTTTCCTTTCTTTTTTTCCTTTCTTTTTTTCCTTTCTTTTTTTCCTTTCTTTTTTTCCTTTCTTTTTTTCCTTTCTTTTTTTCCTTTCTTTTTTTCCTTTCTTTTTTTCCTTTCTTTTTTTCCTTTCTTTTTTTCCTTTCTTTTTTTCCTTTCTTTTTTTCCTTTCTTTTTTTCCTTTCTTTTTTTTCCTGTCATGAGAAAGTATTTGGCTGGCAGCCCAAGAGATGTGCCAGTGGAGAGATTTTGAAAAGCTCTGCATATGCAGACAATTCATGTTTTCCCACTCCTCATCTCTCTTCACTGTTTTGTTGACATCTTCATTTGGATTTATGTGAAAAGAAGTTGTAACCTGTTGCTCAGAACGTTGTTTATTTGTTGTGCGTGTTCTGTTGGAAGTTCCCAATAATCTATTATCAAATTATAGCATATTATGCAACAATCAATATTTCTAACGGTGTGTTTTCATAGTCATGAGAAGATACCCACCTTTTGTGGGTACTTTTGTATGCTCTTTCGTGGTACCCTCCAAATTGAAACCAAACCAAATGCTGACGGTCAGAAACATGATGGTAGATTAAAAACAACATCTACTAAACTTAAGTGCTGAGGTTTAAAGAAAAATAAATACAGCAATATTGCTAATTTTTTACTGTACGGTGCCTGTTTTGTACTGAAAAAAGGGAGTATGCTGCTTGGTTATGATATGTTGGCAGCAAGGAAGAGTGAAATGCATTGGGAAGCTTTTTGGTAACTTCAGGAAAGGTGTGACTGAAACTGCAAACTAGTTAGCTTAATGGAGGAAGGCAAATAGTCTAAACATGCTCTGCATATTTTCACATTGTGTAAAATATGATAAAAGCAGTAAAATTCTGATTATTTCTGCTTTTCATATTTAAAAGCCATTCTAATTGTAAGTATCAGTATATGAGTTTAGAATATTCATAATGTTGTTATAAGAAAGAACGGCAAACGCGTTTAAGCTCTTTTTCTAAGTTGTAAGCTATGCTTCTAGCCTGCTTAGTTTACAGTTGGTCTGTGGAATTAAATGAGGTGGGATTTCTGTTTTTCTTAAGTTGACGTGTTCACGTGAATTTGTGGGTGGGAGGTCACGTTCCCTATTATTAGCACTCCAACACCTGTGAATTTTGTCTTGTTTTTTGTTGGTATAGTTAACTTCCTTTTTGCATTAACAGAGCAAAGACACTAAGGATTTATTAGACATAGTTCCTTGAACAGTTTAACGTGGTGTAAACAAGTGCATCCTCTGAGCTCAGCTGTCCCTTCCTGCCTCCCTCCTCATCCCACTGCTTCAGCCTGTGCCCCTCTCACCCATCTTGCTAGCATCAGCAGTGGGAAATAATCTAGGTTCAAGTCAATCATTTCTCATTAAACCAGTTTTAAGCTATTAGTGTTTTGGTTTGGTTGAGCATGTGGTTTCATTAACGCGGTGGCTTAAGGCAGAGGAGTGGCAGGGGGAGGAGGTGGCCTAAGGCAGAGGATTGAGAAGGAGCAGCTGGAGATGTAGGAGAGGCATGACCTGCTTGTCAGCAACCTTGTTCAGTTGTACTTTAATCTGGCTGTGGAAATGCATCATTAGCACAAGAGTGGTCATCTCCTTTTTTTAGGGATTATGAAGCTTGTCCAACCCAGCCGCTCCCTTCCAGCAGTTCACTGATCCTCCATTTCTCTAGAACTGATCTGGTTTCAGAGTCAGCATCCTGCAATGCATTGGAGGCACTCATTGCAGACATCAGAGAGTCCTGGATGTGTAGATTCTTTCTGAAGCTGGATTTATTTTAGGTTTTTCTCCTGTGCTATGACTGGCAAGAGGGTAGAGAACGGCTGACCCATCGTTCTGTACTATCTTCTTCTATAGCTCTTTTCCCTTCCTTCCCTATTCTTAAATTGTTTAGGGTAGAGAGAAAGGCATTGCAGACAAAACTGTCTTTGATGCACTGTATTACTCTCTTTGCTAGAATATGAAGGCTTTAAAAGTTTTAAAGGGCCTTATGCAATATTAACTAAAAAAGTCTTGTCTGAAGCATAAAGACATTCACCTGTGTTTAGCTTGGTGTATCCTGGAAAATATAAAGATGCTTCTAAACATAGAATCATAGAATCACCAAGGTTGGAAAAGACCTAAAAGATTGGTCTACCTAAAAAGGTTGGACCCAGTCCAACCGTTCACCTATTCCCAATAGCTCCCACTAAACCATGTCCCTCAGCACAACATCCAGCCTTTCCTTGAACACCCCCAGGGTCGGTGACTCCACCACCTCCCTTGGCAGTCCATTCCAGTGCCTGACCACCCTTTCTGAAAAGTAATACTTCATGTCCAGCCTGAATCTCCCCTGCCGTAGCTTGAAGCCATTCCCTCTGGTCCTATCACTAATGACACGAGAGAAGAGGCTGGCCCCCAGCTCACTACAGCCTCCCTTCAGGAAGTTATAGAGAGCAATGAGGTCTCCCCTGAGCCTCCTCTTCTCCAGGCTGAACATTCCCAGCTCCTTCAGCCTCTCCTCATATGGCCTGGCCAGACCCCTCACCAGCTTTGTTGCCCTCCTTTGAACACGTTCCAACATGTTACCTTAATGACTGTTGTCTCAGATATAAGCGTAAACCTGAAGAGCGTTCCTTGCATTTAGAAATGTCAGCCATTTTCTCAGTTGTCTTCCTGTTTTGGGGGAGGCAAGAACGAGCTGTGATTAGTAGGCATCCCTTCTGTGAAATAACTCATTCAGCTTCATTGCAAGTTCTTTTTATACAGAAAAGGTGAGAGCAAATTCCTCAGTTTTCTTTCCTAATGGCCTGTTGTGGTGCCTCCAAAGAGCTCTTTGGTCTCACCTGGGAACTCTAAATTCCAAGCTCTGCTGAATGCAGATTTTTCATGTTATATCTTTCTGACCTTCTGCTACACCCCAGTATATGAGATTTAAGATCAAAATGATTTCCTTTATAAAAAGTTTTATATTGAATCTAACATAAATATTAATGTGGGGAGCTATGCTGTTGGTTGTTCTTTATTATCCATATGGATTTTGACGGTGGGTTTTCAGAAGAACAGTGGGGGAATGTTGCTTGCTATGAATATCATTTGGCAGAAAGTCAGATGTATTCTACATTTCATATGAACACTATCTGCTGAAAGTCAGCTAGCTGCAGAACCAACTCTGCTTGCTGTGCCTTAGCAACCATGAGCAAAAATCTGCTGTCACATGGAAACAGATTGGGATTCGTGACAATACTCCCTAAATGCAGCCACTGCCAAACAGCAGTAGCAACTCATCTGTTAAACACAGCACTTCTATAGGATTTTTATGCAGAAATAAGATATGTGTCCAATGTCAAATGCAAAAATTTGAAGGTGGCCAATCACAGAATCACAGAATGTCCAGGGTTGGAAGGGACCTCAAGGATCATGAATCTCCAACCCCCCTGCCACAGGCAGGGCCACCAACCTCCCCATTTAATACTACACCAGGCTGCACAGGGCCCCATCCAATCTGGCCTTGAACACCTCCAGGGACAGGGCATCCACAACCTCTCTGGGCAGCCTGTTCCAGCGTCTCACCACTCTCTCTGTAAAGAACTTCCCCCTGACATCTAACCTAAATCTTCCCTCCCCCAACTTAAAACCATTTCCCTAGTACTGCCAAGCCATTTCCCCTTGTCCTGCCAAGCAGTAATCCAAACTGTGCACTGATTTTCTTTCCCTTCCTCCACTTCTTGCCTGGAATGACATAGAACTTGGAATAAATGAGTATTTACTCGTGCAGAGATTGTTGCCTTCTTACCTTGCACAGTGGGCAGAGTATGTCAGGAAGGTGCAGTCCTGCTTTGTGCCAGAATTCATTTTTGGACCAGGACTGGAAATGGAAACTCGCTAATTGTTTTAGCTGTTTGCTTGTAGCAAATCAAGTAAATTTTTATCTAAGACAAAAACTTGCTGACTTTCATCAGTTGTAATGTTTTCAGTCATTTCTATCGTTATTAGGGCATTATCAGTTTTAGGGTTCATAATGAAAGAAATCTGTCTAGGAAAAAAAAAAAATAATTACTTTTTCATTTGTGTGGAGTGGGAGAGAAGCCTGAGGGAAATCAAGTAAATATCCCTGGTGGATTTTTTTTTTTTTTTAATTTTTTTCTGAGCAACTGTGTTGTTAGAT
Source organism: Tetrao urogallus (assembly GCF_951394365.1). Classification (NCBI taxonomy): domain Eukaryota; kingdom Metazoa; phylum Chordata; class Aves; order Galliformes; family Phasianidae; genus Tetrao; species Tetrao urogallus. The sequence goes on from NC_136820.1 coordinate 21,289,731, forward strand.
TTGAATGATTAGTGGAGGGAGAAAAGAACAAACATCTGACTGCATTTGAATGTGAACTTGGATTCAGCTTTGCTTCTGATCTTTTAATGTATGTTTTCTCTCGTGGCTGGAAGGTGAGAACTCTCCAGCATGCATACCTGTGAAAGTATATCTAAGGCTTGGATGCTTAAATGCTTTTTGGGAATCCATCAGAATGCGTGATTTCCCTGGTGGTCACATTAGGCAATTTAGGATTCAGGTGCTGAGCAGTTGCAGAAATCCCCCAGTCAGGGAATTGTGATGGGCTCATTACTAGGTAGCCTGTGCTGCACCGCGTGCATTTCAAAATGTGATGATTTTCTTGCAGGCTATTTATATTTGGGGAAATAAGCCCTGATAGAGCATAGCGCTGAAACAGTTATTTAATTTTAAGCATACCAAGTAATCCGATTTGGAATGCATGAAGTACTGTACAAAATTCTTCAGGGATATAGTGGTAGTGCCCTGAAACTGTAAGCATTTATTTTCTTATATTCATACATAAAAATGTACTGAGAGCTACTTATCAGTGTTAAAATGATAATGGCTGTGTTTGCAAATTATGCCCTGATCAAATAGGCAAATATATACAAATGTGTTGTAACAGGTGAAGTTTGATTGTACGTTGGAAGCTCTTGACATAGCATTATGCACCATTTTGGTAACACAGCCAGTTAAGAAACTAATTGAAAAACTTGGAGTGGAAGCTTAAGAACTTTGCTGGAAGGGGAGATCTCTGATTCTGCCTGCCCTTATTTCTTTGAGATTTAAAACAAATCCCCTTATTCCTTCCTTTAAATATTTTACAATCTTAGTTTAAAAACAAACAATTCTTCCCTATTTTTGCCAAAGCTTTCTTTTCTTGCTAGCTACACAGAGATACTTGAAGCTCTTAGAAGAAAAACAAAACACTTGAATATTGTAGCTGAAGTTATTATTTCCCTATTATTTTTAAGGCCTCTTCTGTGGTGTTGCAGTGTGACTTCTAGTGCAGACAGGTTGCTGGCTGCTGCCACCGTACTAAATCCCCATGGGGGGAAAGCACTTAAATTGGAGCTCCAAGCACTGTTGCTCTGTGTCTTTGTGAGCATGATGAAGATTAAATTGCTAGCAGATGTATGGAGCATCACTGATGCTATGCAACTGCACTGCTGGCAGTGGCAGAAATATCAGCAGTTGTTGGAACAGCTTGGGCAGGGAGAGCACAAGCAACCTGGAGGCAACATTATCTGAAGCAGAGATGAAGCCAAATCAGAATCCAAGATCTGAAAACTAGGAGAAAATATAAATGCATCTCCAGAAAGCATGTCTGAGAACACCCTCTATAGTGTACTTATCCCTTGGTTAGAATGTTAACCACTTTCTAGTAAATTGAACTAGTAATTGAACTGCTTTAGTAAAGACAAATCAATGCTCTGTTAAGTGAAAAACTAACTCAGATCTCGCTTGATCTTTCAAATGAAGACCAAAGCGCTCGCGTTAGTATACCTTGCATGTTGCCTGGTATGTTGTGGGTAACTTTGTTTTTGAACCTTTCAGAAATCAGACTGTGCTCTCATATTAAAATATTATCACAAGTAGTTTTGCGTGCTAAGTAATGGGAGAGGTTCCCAAGATTTTTAAAAATAACTGTCCTGTTGATGCAGTACTTACTTAAATCCAGATAAAGACCTTGCTCGAAAGTATCAGTCATTAAATTAGCTACTGCTTTTAAAAGGCTAGCTTGGAGTGTTTGAAATGATCCTGTGAATTGGAAAGAAGGGTGTTCTGTTTGTTTTTTCTTAAATTAATCTCTGGTCACTTTACTTGAATCCATATGTTCTGCTAACACCACTGCTCTATTCCCTGTGTTTCTAGATGTTTTAAATATTGCTGTAAAATCCTTTGTAGTCCTTCCCAATTTTGGACTGTGTTATCTGTGGTGTACACAGATTTGAATTCTAGCAGCGCTGTTCCAGAACCTCTTCCTGGGCCCTGTCCCTGCTGTCCTCTCCTGTCTCATGCAGGCATGTCCTGTGTCATAGCAGAGCCCTCCCAGTGCCCTGGGGGAGCTCCTTTCCCATCCTGAGGTTGAATGGGAGTGCCCACTCTCTGCCCACCTCTTGGCTTAGCACAGCCCCTCTTCAGACTGGCACAGAGGCATGGGAGAAGCCGGGCCTGGAACGTGGGCTGTGGTGTGGGCTGCAGCGGCTGTTCCAAAGTGGTTTTCAGTACAGATGAGTTGTTTGCTTGATGACACGAATTTGCTTTAAAAGCATGTTATGACTCATTCCAGGAGTTATTTACAAATGTATTTTGAATTTGTTTGTGGTAGAAGTGGGAAGAACAGCTTGTATTTACCAAATACCTTCAGAAAGGAGTGGCACATCCCCCTCAGCATCAATAAGAAAGATCTTTTTTTTTTCTGTTCTATTCCAGAATACCGCTTCTACTTTTTGGGGGGGGCTTGTGGCTCTCATGTGCAATTTCACAGAATCACAGAATTGTAGGGGTTGGAAGGGACCTCCAGAGATCATAGAGTCCAACCCCCCTGCCAAAGCAGGTTCCCTACAGCAGGTCGCACAGGTAGGCATCCAGGCAGGTCTTGAGCTCTCCAGAGAAGGAGACTCCACAACCTCCCTGGCAGCCTGTTCCAGTGCTCCGTCACCCTCACTGTAAAGAAGTTCCTTCACACATTTGTGCAGAACTTCCTATGCTGCAGTTTCCGGCCGTTACCCCTTGTCCTGTTCCATTTTCTTGTATTTGCAGAAATGTTCTGTCGGTAGATACCTACTTGGCATGCATAAGCATGTTCTCTTAGGCTGTGATTAATGCTTGCTCTGAGCTTATCTGAGTTCCAGATACCACCAAAAGAAGCTGTTATGCTGTCCTGCCCTCCCATCCTTCAGGACTGCGAATACTTCTCTCTGCCGGGCACCTGAGCTCTGTGTGATTTGAAGGATAAACTGGAAACATTTTATACATTACTTCTTTTCAGCCTGAACGGCTTTTTACACATTCCTTGGAAGTAATTTGTAGCTTTAGCTATCATCTAACAGCTGAGTATGTGCCAAAGTGGGCACTGTGAGTTCAATTTTCCTTATGTCTCTGATCCTCTGTGGTCTGGAGAAAAAGAGATGCTGCCATTAAACCTACTTCTTTTTCACTTTATGTGTGTACAGTTATGTGTGGGGTTTAGTTAAGTGCAGCCCAAAGGAATGTTTCACTATAAGTTGAAAGAGTTTTGCAGCCTCATGCTTTTTCACTTCACAGCATGCAATTAGTGTCCCCTGGGGTGTGCTGCCTTAGCAAGACCTTGGTGGCTAAGGCAGCAAACACTGGAAGGTGGGGAAATCTGTGTCTTATTCTTGCTCTCTGTCTGTTTTGAGATGCTGAAATGCAAGTGTACCAGCTCCATCCGAAATTAGCCTTCAGAGGGCTGCAGCAGGCCCCTGTGGGGCATCGCTGGACAAACGTGTGTCTCTGTGTTGGTGCCTGTACAGATTTGTCTTTGAACTGATCAGGCTTCTGGTGCCAGGCTGAGGACATTGTGCTGCTCTTCTCTGTCCTCCTCCTCATCTCTACTGACTCTCCTATCAAGCCTTACACTGGCTTTGGAGCTCACCCAACCTTCTGAGATCCATCTTAACACTGTGACTTTATTTCCAGTCTCTGTTTTTCTCTGAGTTTGTTGCTCCTCCCTCATTAGTGAGCTGGGCTGGAGTCTAACAGGGTAGATGAGTGGCACAGATGGCATGAGGCCAGCAGTGGAAGCCTGGTGGAGGACTTTACTCACTTCACCTCATGAAACTAGAGTTTGCCCCTACAGCTCTTATGTTCCCATTTCAACCCAGTACTTCTAGTCTTCTGTTCTTGTCCTTCCCTTTTGCTTTCACATTTGTCCTTAACTCTCCCAGTGCCACTATTTCCCTCACAGAACCATCCAGTTTGAGGAGCCAAGCTAACTCCAAATTCATCCTGCCAAAAGAGGAATGCTGGTCTCCCTGGAATTAGGCGAGTTATCTCCCACCAACATCACTGGAATTGGCTTTCTGATGATGCTGGCATTAACGTCATCCTGGGGACTGAGTGGGAAGGGGCACAGCGATGTCTAAACTTGGGCTGTGCTGCAGTAGTAAGGGAGGTTTGTTGAATGAAACACTTGGACACAAGTCAATTGAACTGTTGGTATGTAAGGCTGTTGCAGCATCGAGGTGTTAATGACATGCCTGCTAGAAAGGTTAAGTGGGACTGGAGGCAATGTTGTGGTCTTACAACATATTTGTTGTGTATAGGCAAGGGAAATGAAGCTCTTATGTTGTAGTATTTCTGTATGGAGCTGCTGTTATGCATGGAACTACGCTAACATTTGTGATGGGCGTGGAATTGTAAACAGATACTTCTGTCATTCCTTGTTGCTTCCCTTCCCTTTGTAAGAATACATTTCCAGAAATATGAGGTGAGAAAGCAGATGGTAGTACTGAAATATGGATTCTGTAATTCTTACAGTGTGAGAAGGATTATTTTCTTGTGCTTACAGCATCCCACATGTGAATTGGATCCTTCTCAAAGTGAAGAACTGATTACCTGGTCTGCAAGTTGGACTAATGCAAGCAAGCACTGCACAGTCCTATTATTGTTCTGCCAGTGCACCTGCACAGTTTCTTTTGCTCCAGCTTCTTCTAGGCAGTGTTTGCTCGTGTGTTGTATAGCTTGTAGTGAGATAGAAATTGCTAGTGAATAGCGGAGTAGGCAATATCTTGTCTTTTAACACTGGCAAGATGTGGAAGTAATGTGGCAACTATGGATGAGATAACCTGACTCTAGTATAGATGCTTATCCCTATTTGCCTCCTAAAAATCTACTTTTAATTTTGTAACTTTCAATCCACAATCCTTATTAAACAGCAGTAAGGTTTTGGCAATTGCATTTTCTTACAGAGTTAATTTTCTATTTCCTTTCTGTATTTGCAAATATGAAACCTTTCTAATTTCACTGTATGAGTTGTTATTCTCACACTATATGTATCACATTAATAAAGAGAACAGGAATTCTATCTTTTCTCTGCGCTGTTTCATCATTTTGCATAGTGGCATCTCTCCTGTAATCTTTCCCTTGCAAGGTCATAGTCTTTTCTTTTTCATCTCATCTCATAACGTATCCAAGTCCTTCATTATTCCTATCATTGTTAGAATCTCCTCTTTGGAGCATCTTCTTCTGAGATGCTGTTACCAGTGCAGCATGTGGCACAGCAGAGATAATGCTGGTGTGTATTACAGCAGTGCTTCTTCCTAGTTAGTCACCATTTGATTCCCCGTTTATCCTTATACAAGGCAGTGTTTTCATGTAATTAAGAGTTTAATTTAAGAAGAGTGATATTCCTTGAAGTTCTGTGACCCTGAGGTGTTGTTACTGAATTGATAAAGTTTGTTTGAAGATATGTTAGGGCAAACATAATTACACTTTCCCTCTTCCGGTACATACTGCTTTCATGACGGTCTTTTCACCCTAGAGATTTTTAGGTTTGTCTTGTAACACTTCCTTGTCATTTCTGGCCATTTCTGACCCAAATAATAGGATCTTTTCTACAGAATTTTTTATTGCTCATTTTCTTTTCCAGATCCAGAAGAAATGTAGCTAAAAATACAGAAGTGACTTTACCTACCCATTTCCCTAACATCAAACATCTTAGTTTGAAACTTCAGTTAGATTATTCAAATGATTTGATAAATTCTTATTCAGATTTCAGCAGCTAAAATATGTATATTAAAAAAAAATATATATATATTGAACTAAAGTTCTACCAAACTGTTTTACAGACACTGTCCAGAAGAATTTCAAATCCATACCTGGAAACTCCTTCAAACAAGGTACGTGTCAAGCTTCGTTGTGATTCCACTTCATAAAACAGTGTACTAGGAATATCTTGGCTTTGTTTCAACCCCTTCACCATAGCTTTGAAGACGCTTGCGGATGTAGCCTGCTGTTAAATCCAGTTAATATATTGTAATCTGGATGTTTTAGAAATTGTTTATTTCTATTACTGAGTTTTCCAGCCAAGCTGTGAAGTCTGGTGTGCACTTGCTTCCTAGCCATTTAAGCTACTCCCATGACTTAACTTAGTTTTGCAGTATTTCAGAGTGAGAACTTTATTTTTACATCTCACAATACTTTAATGCCAAAGGATTGTTTTATCTTCTTTGAAAGATCCAAGAACACATGAACCGAAAGAAGTGAAACTGTGATATTGATTTTCTTTCAAGTTAGTTATTTTTATTACCACTGTGGTTTGTGGGACTGGGAAGAAATGTGACCACGTATGCCTAAGTTAAATTTATCAGCAAGGAGTAGTATGTAGAACCCAAGTAAAACGTGCTTTCATGGAAGATGGAATTAAGTCCTATTTTGATAGACCCATCTACAGCCTTAAGGTGTAAAGTAAAAATCAGGCACGGGAAACCCAAACTTGCATCCATTCTTGTATCAAGGTACAGAGGAACTGACCTGTAGCTGTTACACTGTGCCTTGAAAGTTTCTATACAAAAAGAAAAAAAAACCCAACAACAATGCATGAAATGACATTTTAATTTGTATTAAATTATTTAATACAAATACATCTGGAATAACTATGATTGTGTTTGTGATTTTTCAAAAGTTAATAGTCATTCTGACTCTCTAGAATAACACTTGTTTTAATCTGAACATATCTGCAGCTCATGGGGGCATCTGCAGCTAGTAATAAGACTGGATATGGTAGAAGTTGGGGTGCATTTCCTATGAAGCTTTGATAGTTTGTTTGTCGTTTACCGAGAGAGAAGGCATTGCTCAGAAGGAGGGAGCAGGCCGTGGCAAAAGGACTTTGCTACAATGGGAATAAATCCCTATTTGTCACACTTTCCAATTTCTCTTTTCATTCAGATTTATGGAGAAAGTTCCTCCTGCGCTGGGAGAGCCCTCAGGAATATTTTTACACTACAAGCTTCTGATCTGATTAAAGACAGGGTGTACCTTACTGGAATTTGCAGGTAACTTGAAGTCATTCATTTTAACCTACTGGATTGGCTTTTACTTATATTTGTCCATGTCCTGATTTGATAAGAAATTAAATTCTGAGTGTAAGGTCTTGTGTGATTTACCAAGAAGTTACAAATATATATGTATATTTAATTGTTAAAAAATGTATTTTTACATTTTTTCCTCATGTTACATTTTCAGGTGTTAGAAAGCAGCAGTGGCCTGACTTGTCTATGAATTTATTGCTTATAGATTCATATACAACCCTGTTTGTTACTTGCTGAAAAGAATGCTAGATTCAACCCTGATCTGATGTTGTAGAAGCGGTTAATTGGGTTCCGTACACAGTGATTTTTGCATATAATTTATGGAATATTTCTGTAGTGCAGTGATTTTTCAGTTTGTGTTACACTACAGAATAATTGCTTCCTCCTATTTTCAATTATACTAAAATATGTGTTGCTATTATAACGCCGTTTGTATATATATATTTAAGAAAAAGCCATGATTTTTTTTTCAAAATGAATTAAAAAGAGAATTTTCCCAATCATATGGAAGATGAAGCACTTCCTAGAGCAACACTCAAGGTCTTACACAGATATTGTTTGGTTGTATTGCTTATGACTGCTCTGAAATATAATAGCCTCAGGATCTTATGCAGCTCTTACACATTTCCAGATGACTATCTGTATGTAGCACAAATTGATAAAAAATATTCTATATTTTGAAGGTTGCCACATGATTTAGGTATGATTTAGGTACGTAAGGGAACTTACTAATCTGACACGAGTTTTATCATTGTAACTGGGGGCATTCTGCTGAGACATGCCAGAATAATTTCATTCCTTGAGGTGAACAGGGTTGCAAAAAGCAGTAATTGAGACAAAGGGCTTGCTCTGCTGAGCAAGAGGATTACCTCTATGAAACTAAAGAAACCTCTGTATTATAGAACAGCATTTGAACATTGACTCTTATACTACATTAATGCTTTGTCTGTTTTCAGGAGAAGCTGTGTTGGATCAGAACTGGTGGACTGGCTGTTGGAGCACTGCCCTTTTGTTAAGTGCAGATCTACTGCAGTTGGAGTGTGGCAGCTGCTTCTGGATATGGGCATTATATTATCAGGTCAGTGTGACGATATTTGTAAGTAAGGAATATTATTGATTCTTTTTCTGCACAGAGTAATAATCACATTTTTTATGGGAGCAGAAGAAGGGGGAAAAAAAGCAGGTCAATTTTTAATTACTAAACTTGCTTATTTTACTACCTGCTTGGTAGGCCTGCCTCCGTGAACCTTTTATTTCATAAATACCAAAGATGGATCTCTCTTTTCAGGCAAGTTCCTTACTTATCCTTTTGTAAACATAATTGCCTATTGCCAAGTTGCAATTAGTGTGCGTGTCTCTTCTGGTTTATTTATTTATTTTTTCATCCTCATCCTTTCTGGTTTTTCATAAGATAGCAGCTGTTTATTCTCTGCAGATCACCAGTTCACCAGATGACTTATCTGGCAGTTAGTGATTTCCCCTTTCACTCTGTATTCTAATCTATGAAAAACAACAGGTTGTGAGAAGATTCAGCTCCTGGAGAAAATTGTGGTTCCAGGTTCTACCCACTTGCTTCTCCTTCCCCTCCAAATTTAGGGGTCTGGTCCAGATTATGTGGTTTGTGACAATAGCACTGGTAAGCAGCCTCTGGAAACCTGACAGACTCCACTCCTGATGGCACCACTTGGGTAGCTTGGTGCATTCTCAGCTTGGTGCATTCAGGGATTTGTGCTAGACACTTCCCTTTCCTCCGTGCAAGGGGACGAGGTTGTTGTTGAAGACTTCTCCATATGTAAGCTGACACTCAGTGTATGCTTAAAGGCTTTATCCTACTGCAGTTACACTGACAGTATATCTGATAATGCAGCCTTGGCAAGAGTTGAGTGACACTCTCAGTAGGAACTCCCTCTTTTGGCTGTGGAACCTGTCATTTGAGCCCAGTTTAATTGCAGATATGCCAGAGAAGATGACAGCTGTTTGTATTGCTACATTATCCTACTCAAGACTATTCTACAGAACCAGTACCCTTGAGTTCTAGCAGGGACTGGGATAATGATAGACTAAGCATTAGGTTATTACCATTAAAAGCTGTGAGTTTATGAATGTGCTGTGAAGATGTTCATCATGAAATCATTTCAACTCTTTTTTTTTAAACTTAGAATTTTTTATTGTTGCTTTTTAGCCTGGTGTATTCTTTTCATTTGCTTTATTGAACTTTGTTCACAAGTGCCTAGCCATTAGCAAGAACATATTAGAAGCTAATGGAAATTGAGGCTTAAAAATTTGACAAATGAAATGTTGCCATATCTCCTCATTCCAAACTGATTCCGAAATTGATTAATCAGCAATCTTAAAGTTTCAATATCAGGAGCCTGAAAATCGACATGCTAAGATTTTAGAATTGTTTTGTTTGGATACTAACTTAATGCTAGAAGAAAGGATTGCTACTATGCTGTTTGTGATCCTTTTGGACCTGTGTGGTGTTGCAACTCAGGATTAAAGCCACGTGCAATATAGTATAAGTTGGGAACACGGAACCTTTATGTGGTAAAAGTTTAATCTAATGTTATTTTTTTTTTAACAGTGGACCGAGAACTCTATTTTCGAGACACTTATACTTTCTACCAGTTCTCAGCGGATGAATGTACCTACCTTTTCTGTGAATTTGAGAAAGAAGGAGGTTGGAAGAACGCTGTAAAGCTCCTACTTCAACTACTGCCATTGTCTCCTCCCAGGATCGACATGTGCAATCTGTAAGTAGATATCTACATCTGTTTTAAACTTAAGACTGTTTTGTAAACAGCTGACTTGTCAATGACACTATTTACTATCAGGCCACTGTGCAAATGAGCCAGCTTTCTATTACTCAGGCTTGGGAAGCTTTGTAGAGATGGGCTTCTCTGTGATCTGCACTGTGATTAGCATCTGAGAAAATCAGTGGTGCTGGATAAACGGCAGTACTTCTCTTAGGTGTTGTTTAGATACTGTGGTTCTTATATATTACCTTGCTGACTGTTGCTTGCTATACTACCTACACAAGCTGCTTTATTTTTTGGGGGTGTTTCCTCCTGCATTTGAAAGTATGGCACTAATTTGTCAGCAAGCATGCTGTGAAGCGGATTGACTGGCAGCTCAGATGCCCTTGTCCTGGATCAGGCTCAGCTAGCAGGTGGATAGAGTGGATGAGTAGGAATATGGTAGCTTCAGTCATCTGTTTTTAGTTTGCTATTGCATGTTTGTCAGAGCTCTGTTGTCTCACGTTTTTATCTCTTATATATTTAATTTAAGAGTTTCCCTTCCTGTTTCTTCTCTTTCACCTGACTCGTGGATATGTATGTGGTTACATGGCAGGGATTTGGTAGTGGAAGAGACACAGGGATGGCCTCTGAGCAGAGCCCAGAAATTCCCGTGTCAGCTCAGATCCAGTTCCAGTTGCTGCAAAAAAGGGACCTGCTGCTAGATAGGGCTGAGCCATGAGCAATGCTGGTTGCACATATTTAAGAAAGAGTGAACGCTGCACCGTAGCTGTAGGAATGTAGTAAGAAATGTGGGAGAAACCAGGTTCAGTACAGAAGGAGGGCAGGAGGTGCTTCAGGCACAGAGCAGAAGTTCCCTGCAGCCCAACGAGAGACCTCCTCTATGCATGTTGCAGCAGTGGATACGGCTGAAGGAGCTGCAGCCCTGGGTACCCCTGTAGGAGCAGCAGAAATGAAGTATTCTTGACTGAGTGCAGCCTCCATTCCCCATTCTCCTGTGCTGCCAGGGTGAGGAAGTAGAAGGGAGTGGATGAAGGGGAGGTGGTTTTGATTTGCATTTAGTTCTCACTGCTCTAGCCTATTATTAATAGGCAATAATTTTTATTAATCTCCTTGTGCTAAGTCTGTTTTGCCTTTGATGGTAACTGATGAATGATATCCTGGTCCATGTCTCAATCCTCAAGACCTTTTCCACGTTATTTTCTCTCTCTCTTCCTTTGAGGAGGAGTAGTGGAAGTTCAGCAACCCTTGAATTCACCATGGGATGTTAACATACCTTCTGTACTAAAATAGCTGCATACTAAATATTGTCTATTTACAGCAGCTAGAAAGAACCATATTTATTTGTGTCCCAGTGAGAGGCCAAAATGCAGAAAAAGGCGTCAGTGAGAGGTCTGGAGGCTCATGACCCCTCATGCCTTGGCAGAGCTGCAGGAGCTGGCCAGAGTAGATGAGTGGGGTTAAATTCTTTCATTGTCCCTAGTGTGATGAAGCCTCAAACATGATACTTAAGCTGTGGAGAATTCTTACTTTGGCAGCAGAATGATTTTCTTTTCTCTTTAATGCCAGATACAAAACTTTTTTTTTTTTTTTTTTTTTTTTTTTGGTAACAAAATGTTCCTTCTCTGTGTAGTAGATACTAAAAATGGACTTTCTCAAACAAATATCTAACAGAAATAATTTAAAAGACCAGTAAGTGCAAAGTGTCTGGAAATGTCTCAAGCCCAGTTTCTTAAATTCAGGCATTCTGTCTGTGTCTTAAATGCTGTGAGCTGATTGCAAAAGAACTCAGTAACTTCTGTATGTGGCTCAAGGCAAAATCTTGATCACTGCTCCTGTTGCTGACTGCCCTCATGACCAGAAACTGACAGTTCTAGAGTAAGGCTTCCTCTGAAAATGAATTTATTTGGTCAGCTTGAGTGAGCTCTGACAAGGGACAAAACCCATAAATTGGCAAAAGCCCCTGCTTGAGTGTGATCTTCTAAGCAGGTGAGTCATGTGAATCAAAACCTTTGAATAGTTTTGGAAACAGAAATTCTTGTGATCCAGTCTATTGAGTAGTAAACAATTTGGCTATTCCTTAAATAATCAGGGCTATTTCATCTTGATTTCAGTGGGGATTATGGGTTTCCTCATTATCACTGCAAATGAGGCCACTTGTCATGGTTCATGACTACTTGTAGAAAGGCTTTGACTCAAAAAGGCAAATCAGATAGTTCGTACTGACATGTTACCTAAAGGATACTGGGTAAAAGAATGGATTCGAGACTTTTCAGGTTCAAGTTAAAAATGTGCCAGGCATGCTGACCTTGGCCAGAGTTCCTCCATTTTAATGCCAACTTTGCTCTTTCATCATTTCAGCGTAACAGGCATTTCTTGTGGAGGATGCTCCCTGTCACGTAAATTGAACAATTATTCTTTAATGTACCTTTCCAGCTCCTTCCAGCTCGCATTATTCAAATTTTAGTCAAAGCTGGGTTCCTTTTGGGAATGTTGTCACTGAAGAGTTATTTTCTGGAGATTTTACCTGTCAGATTGAAGAGGTGCTTTTTTTAAAGTACATATTGAAGGAACTGAATGTTAAGTAGTGTTACAGTCTCTAGGGAAGGTGATACTAAAAGGGAAAGGTGGGTTTTCCAGTTTCAAAATTCTCTATGTCTCATGCACATAATGAACTGCTAGAACACAACCTGGAAGTGAATAGATGTGATGAGATCTGTGTTAAAGTCATCCCACCAAGTTAAATAAACTGATGTGTTTCTTTTAATGAAGGCAATTCTAAAAACCTTTTCTTGCAGTGAGTTTTTATCTTACGAAATACACATATGGTTGTTATTGATACCTTTAGCACTGTCTTTTTCTACCTTAATTTTTTGTATTCATTTTTCTGTTAGTCTGTATTGTTGGCTTCCCCTGTGTTTATAGGGAGAGGGCCATTATTACTGTGTTAATTGCATTCCTTGCTTTTGATGAAATGAGCAGTGACCTCCTGCTTGTGCACCAGGATACAGCGCTGAGCTTCTTGCATTGTGCCCAGGTGCTCAACAAGCTCTATCTCTGCAGATGCTGATGGGCAGCAAAGGTACTGTGCTTGCCTGGGCTGACAGGTACACTGGTGAATCCCAGGAGCACCATGGGTCTGCTCACCCAGGAGCATGCTGTTGCATGTGTTCTCAGTGTTGAGCCACTGTAGATGTTGCCAGATGAGGTGAGACTGATGTTGAAGCCTCTTGGGGTCATTAAACACACAATGTTAATCATGGCCAAAATCAGCTTGAATAGAAAATAAGTGAATGTTGGCTTAACCTGGGAACAAAAGATTTGTATTCAGAGCTCTGCCATGGACTTCCTTGCAGCCTTGAGCAGTCACCTAGGCTCTCATTCAGTGCCTCCTGAATTCTTTCCCAGTGACTGCAGTGGCATTGTATCAGACATTTAATCTTTATGTGCTTCTACTTCCTTCTTTGCAAATGGAGATGTTTATAACGACACCTAATTCCTGGTGCCAGAACAGATTGGATGCCTTGGACTATTGGAACGAACAGTACTTTTGTAGTTATCTGAAGGAAAGATTAGAAATGGGATTTTTCCCCTTTACATTGTTTTTTATTTTATTTTCATAAATTTTACACTATGTTCTGTATCTGCTGTCCAAAAATAATATATGTTTTATTAACTTTGGAAAAGCAGCCCCTTTTATGGGTAGGTTGGTTTTAATACAGATACCCATGATGGAATATCCATTTAGTGAGTGCCCTTGGGGTTCCTGGAAAGCTTTTGCTGAATGGAGACAACTCTTAGGTATCCCTGGGTCTTTAATTTGCATTGTAGGTGGATTGTACACCCAGCATACAGCATAGGTTGTGGCTCTACATTGGATATTTGAGGTACTGTCCAGGCATGGGATCATGAGCACAGCTGTATCACTTCCTCTGTCAGCAGCTTGGGAAGCAATGCATTTGCTTCCATGTGGTGCATGATAGTGATTGTGCAGATCTGACCTGCCTGTTTGCAGATTTAGGGCAAGCATTCCTGTGTGTTGCTTTGTCCAAGTATGCCAAGACTGAGCAGTGTAGTCATTAGACTTGTTTACATGGGCTTTTTGTCTCTGTTCAGTACCAGCCCTACTATATTTTCATTAGCTTGGATATCAAAATACAATCTTCCTCTCAAACCCTGGAAAGTTGGCTACAATTTTCAGTGCATTAGTGTTTTCATAAGAATTTGAAGCTTATATGTGGATGAGTATGGGGAACATTTTAACATAGAAGATGAAGAGATAAAAAAAAAACCCAAGATAAAAATAGCTGTGTTATGTGCTTTTCTGGTGAACTGTATCTGTGGCTGTGTATAGAGCTGCTGTCTTTTGCCACCCATTTAGAAAAACCTCATCCCGTCCTGGTTCTGGGGGGATCAGAAGAGATCAGATGTGCAGGGAAATGTAGGTATAGACAGTGGTCAACTATTCTCATTCCAAATTAGGAAGAGAGAAACTGAATAAATCAGTGAATGCAAACTTTTATTTATTTATTTTGGGCTTTTTATAACACTTAAATCATTAAATCACATTTTTTCTTTCAATGGGGAGGGTAGTTGTGATAATGATGGTGCTTTCTAATTCAGATTACCTTTTTGATTTGAATATGCTTGCCAGAGGATGAATGCATGTGTCATCCAATGCTTTCTGACCTTAATTTTTTTAATTAGGGAAAGAAATTTTTGGACATGGGTTGTAAGAACGACAAATGCTCCAGCTGTGTATTCCAGACATCTTGTCAGTAATCTCTCTAAACACATCAAGGCATATGAGCAATTAAATAATTGAGCCAAAGACAGAAGGAACTGCTAATACCAGTGATTTACGTGTAGTACAGCAGCTGCAGTTATGCATATCTGCTCAATTTGCTGGCATGCCATGCTTCTTGAAAACTGTCAAAAGTAAAAGATATCCTTTTCTTCTTTCCCCAGTTATAACCCTATTGTACTTGTATCCTTGGTTGACAATATTCTGATTGTCTGTAAGTCTTATGAAAGGCTCACAGGTAGTTTACTGGTGAGAATTAGGCTGTTTTAAAGACAAAATGTAAAGACAAAATACAAAATAAAGACAAAATCCCACAGCAGTGTCAGTGTGGCTTCTTCCACACGTGCAAGTTCTGTGACAGCCTCTAAAAGGGTTGATCATGCACTGCCCCATTTTTGTGAAGACACATCAAGTCTTAATGTTTTGTGAACTACTGTCATTGCAACCTAACAGTGTTCTCAGCTGTTACTTTAGTTTGCTAATTTATGGCTTCTTATCTTTATTCTTTTCAATTTTACTTTTTCATCAATATCAAACTGCACCTGCCCCATAGTAATTTTGATGCTGCCTGCTTTTATCTGTGCAAGTGTGTGTACCATTAAAGGTGCTTCTCCACACTTGAGGAAAGCTGATTGGTGGGCAGATGCAAGACTTTGCTCTGCTGATGGCATGTTTTTAGCACAGCAAAATATGCATTCACATAAGCAACTTTGAGTTAAGAATGTCCTGTGTTCTTCAGTTTTTCATCTGTTTTTATAGCTGAAGAATTCTCTCATTGATTTACGTCAATCCAATCACAAAAGTTCTTGACAGCAAGGTACAAAGGCTGTGCTCTGTAGTTACTGACACAATTAATTATTGTCACGTTGCAGTCATCTTTTTGATGTAGAATCTCAAAAGCCCTTTTACATTAGTGCCTCTGGCCACATAGCTCTGTGCTTTTCAGAAATCAAAAGATGTTGAAACAGAATGAAAGAAATAATATAATCTTATTTTTGTTTTTTAAGGCCTGATCAAAAAATAGAAGATACAGCAGAAACCAATGCTGAAATTCTTGCTCGTCTCACTTCTGCGGTAAGGTCACTGCATCAAAGTTTGTACTGATCGTGTTTGAAATACTGTCATGTTTTGGATCTTTTCAAATTAAAGAAGCAAGTCTTAGTGAAGAGATGTTTGTAATGCAAACTCTTTTTTTTTTTTTTTTTTTTTTTTTTTTTTTTTTTCCCTAAAAGGAGGAAGCTCCATTAGAGTCTTAGTGTGTTAGACAGCTGTTAAAATCAGTCCAAGGAAGGACTGCAGTTCTGCTCTTTTATAATCCATGCTATTCATGGCCCAGGAAATATCAGTTTGGAGAATCACACTGATTTTTCTGCCAGCTAGTTTGCACTCAGATCTTCTTGATCAAATGGAACACAGCAATAGTCTAGGGGAAAGCAAGGAAGAGAAAAATGACTCAAGTGGGTGTGTTGAAAACTCTGAAAAATTGAAAGGAAAGAAAATTTGTGCTGAGCTTTTTAAAGACAAATGTCTTCACAAAAGATATTTACAAAAATGTGGAAAGACAGCAATTCTCTTTGCTCAACACCTTGTGCAAAATTATGAGGTTAGAAGATTCTGTTTGTAAATTGTACTTTATTTTTTATTGTCCCTATATTCAAATTTCTTGGTTTTTTTTCTGACACTAAAAATGAAAGAATCAGAAACTTGATTTCCTCCATTTTTACTTTTACGTGGAGTAAAAAAATAGGAAAACATACTTACTGCAAAGTCATCTATAAAAAAAAAGGAAGAAAAATACAAAAGAAGCAACAACACAACAATAAATAAAGCAAACAAAACCCCAAAACACTTTCTTGATTGAATGTTTCCAGTACCCATCAAAAGATTCCTCTCTCAAAACTAAAAGAATGTGTTTTCCCTCAGCAAAACATGTTGAGAGCAATGGATCGAACTGTTGATGGACACGTTGGAGGAGAATGCACATCTCTAAACATTTGAGTAATCGACACTGAGTTCAGAGTGCTTCTCATCTATCTTGCAAGGGCAAACCTTTGAACTACGTCCTTGGTGATTCCAACAATAAGACGTATGTTCAATATTGTTTTATTTTAATGAGCTGTTTTACCACTGCAGCTAACTAACTGAAAAAAAATTAGGCAATTGCATTTCCAGATGGCCTGAGGCCCATTCACTGGCATGGTGTGGTGTCAAAAACAACTGATTTTTTTTTTTTTTTCCTGCTTTTTTTTTTGTTTGTACAGGCTCTCTGTATCAATTTTCTAGTCAAATTCTGGACAAAAAGCCTGAGAACAGAGCAGAATACCTCAAATGACCTTAAGACTGGATGTTGTATTGAGGGACATGGTTTAGTGGGAGCTATTGGTGATAGGTGAACGGTTGGACTGGATGATCTTTTAGGTCTTTTCCAACCTTGGTGATTCTATGATTCTATGAAATGTTAACATTTACATATTGACTTCTCCCTCTAAGGGAAGCTGGAATACAATCTGTAGTATTGCTTTACTCCATTTCCTCTATCCAGTAGTCTGGAATCTAATATTCTTCTTAAGGCTTCATCGTGAGCCTTCATGTACTTCAAGGGGAATTGAACCCTCAGCTTTCACTGTTCAGCAAGATGCTGTCCTCATCAGGATATAGGTTCTCTATGTTTTTTTCTTGGAAAAGAGCCCTGTGAGCTGGAGAAGGAAGCCAACCATGAGGGTCATGACTGGAAATTTGCTTGCAATGTATTCTTTTTTGGTTCACTGAATATTCTTGTATTCTGTACAGAATTAAACCGCTCTTACTTGAAGAATCCGTACTTCAGAATCTGCTCACAGTATTTTTCAGATTAGTGTTCCAGAAGTAAAGAATATTGCCTCCAGCCCAGCACTAAAGCAGCTGGAGATTAAATTTTACTTTTTCACCCGTTTCTAGGTACAGTGATTCAAATCCCATCGGGCAATAGGGGAAAACAGCCTGCAAATACTACTGCTGTCTCCTCTGCTTTCTCTTTGTCTTTTCTGTAACAGATTAAAAACATTCTGTGTCAGGTCAGAAGGATGTTCCTATGCCAGGTTTTTTTTTTTTTTTTTTTTTTTTTTTTTTTTTTTTTTTTTAGAGATTGAATTTCCAAATTTAAGTATATGAACTGATTGGGAAGATCTCCCCAACCAAGGGGTCTCTGTGCCTAACGTATAAATCACTGGTTTAGTGTTGGAAAGTGCAAAGAGAACTTGTAGGCGTGGATGCACTTAAGGTCTAGTTGTGTACTTTTCTATCCATGCTAAAGCTTTTTTGTTGCAAAGGATAGAATGCACCTCACCTAAATACAAGTGGCCATGTGGCAAGCATCTACCCCTGGGCCAGTTTGCCCAGGCATTCCATAGAGCCAGGGAGGAGAAATAGGCATTTTTAGGCTGCTGAATGTGTGATTTATTTTGGAAGTCTGCTTTTACAAAAAGCAATCATGCCTTAAGCTGTAATGGTGATTCATTCACTCTCTATAAAGGGAATAGTGACTGGCACAGAAACCTGCACAAGGTTGGTGAATTCCTCATTTCACCTTTTTCATTTTACTGCAGTCTGGCTTTTTTTGTTGGCCTTTCTCTTATTACTCCCTAATATTCTTTGTTACCAGGTGTTGTTTCTTTTGCATAACTCTGCTTCTCGAATTCACTGCACAATTTGTGTGTTTTAGGATGACTCACCCAGTTGAAATGGTTAGGCAAGGAAATGCACTCTTAGTTTTAAACAATGACTAGGGAGATCATAGAAGATAAGAGTGGTTGTGGTGAATGATACAAATCAGAAGGGCAATTGGAGAAAACTGCAGAGGTTTTTTTTCTCATCTTTGTACATAATCCATGGAATACATCTCTTTTAAGAGCAGAGTCAGGTACAAAATACAAGAAACTAACTTGGTCGTGTATTGTTTTTTCTTTGCAAGTTACTCTACAGTGGAGGAAGCAGAGTCAGTGAAGGTAACTGAATAGAACCTATTGAGCTTCATGCTCTTGCTTTATACTCCACTGCAATAAGTATTTAGGAAAAATGTAAAGATCACTCCTGGGTTTAAAGAAGCGTTCCAGAGCTGCAGTGCATTCTATGTCATGTCCCAAAGAAGGAGCTGCATCTAAAAGGCCTTGTAGCACTGTCTGTTAAAACCAGAGCACTTTGAGATGTTTCTGAGTGTTTTTGTTGCATCACCCTGTGATAAGGTGAAAGAGCACACTGAGATGTTAATGCAGTGCATCTGGGAAATACAGTTTCCTGGTACCTTAAGAAGAAGACATCCAGGTACTGCATTTATTTGGAGTCCATCATACTGTCATTACTTGAGGTACAAAAATGTGAATTAAACTCTACATTTTTTTTTAGCCATCTTCTGTCTTTTGAGGATGAGAAGATTAACCATATAAATTTACTGCTTGTATTTGAGGAAGCAGGCATACACGTGGGTACCACTCCATGTGAATACTCTTGCTCTTTCTTATTGCAAAAGGAAAACTGAATAAGATGTGGCAAGGTGCATGCACAGGACATTCTCTTTTGACTGTAATAATAATATTTCTGTAAATACAATGTGGTGAGCTAGTCTTTAAGACTGAATTGGTCTTGACATCTGCATCGCTACTCAAATTGGGATAGTATTTAGATAGTGCTCACTTCGTAGTGACAAGCTACATGTATAAACAATTTTTTTTTTGTATTTAATATCTCCATTTATTACGGTAGGCATAGCTCTTGTTTGAATATATATTTTACTTTGAGTCTAGATTATTATCTGCAGTGTGATTTGGGACTTGATTTTGTCAAACAGGCGGTAACTGAAATCCTATTAGGAAGAAGTATGATAATATGTGGCATATGTGCAGTGAGGATTGAATGTTGTACACTGATTTCCTTTGGTGTAATGATGCATAGGAATTGCATGTCCAGCAGAGATGTCAAATGCATTTACGCTAAAGTAGACAAAAGCATGTAGATTATGAAATCTAGGGACACCAGACAAATCTAGAAGGATGCTTAGCAGTACCAATTCTTATTGACTGAAGTGAATCCTATGAGAGGGAGCTCAGACTGACAGGATGAAACCCTTTGAGGAAGGAGTGTTTGCTTAATACTAAGACTAAAGGGACATTTCCCCCCCTATTTTAGGTTAAAGATTTTGTTCAGATTAAGTTCAATGCCAGCTACATTCTTGGCACATACCAACCAGCAAGATATTTTGCTTAATATAGAGAAAATTCAGAAAAGTGGTGCTGTTATTGCCTGTGATGATAACACTGTTGTTCAAATTTATAAAGTTCTACCTTGTAACAGAAAGTAATACTGTGCATAGAATAGCAGGATACTTCAGTGCTGCTTTTTCTCCTGTTTCTAGGAAGGTGGTGTTTGGGTTTTGTTTTTTTTTTTAATGTTCACAAAGAGATTTGCATTTTTCCAATTCTGTTTGATTGGATTAATTGGTATGTTTACAACTGTTGAAGATTGTTATGTCTCCTAAGGCTTATCTTGAGATAATGTGTTTTTTAAACACTAAAAGATAAAGATGAGTCATCATGCACTATTTCATATTGTCTGCACCTGGGGCACTGACACTGGTACCTCCTGTTGAGGTTAACAAAGAGCACGAGGTCTGAGCAGTTTATCCAAGACAAGTGCTGGTGGGGTTATTGGTTATTCTGAAAAGGCTTGGGCTTTTATGTAAAATCTCTCTGGATAGCTTGTGTGTTATTACTTGTGTATATTAAATGTTGCAAGTAAGCATGCAAGTTGTTTTGCAAAAAAAAAAAAAAAAAAAGTTCTTTCCTATCATGCTTGCAGTTTGTGCTTATATTAAATGTGATTAATAGTTCTCCAGACGTGGGAATGAGTATACAGGAAGGAAGGAAGGGAAGGTGATATTGCCAGCTTGCACTATTGTGCTGGAAACAGGACAGTGTTTAAGAGATCTGTGGCACTGCCTTCATACTTTCCTGCTTGGAGCGGCAGAAAAGTAGGTCCCTTTCCATGGGGCAGCAGCAAGGAGTAGAAAAGATCCATGTACCTTGCAAAGACAGCAAAAAATCTGTCACTTCCTTTGCTATAAGGGAAGGAAGGATGTGGCCTCTGGTATGACTGCTTTCTGCCCCACATGGAGCAGGCTGCTGGGTGGCAGCTGTGTGATCAGCGGATGCAGGGTTACCATTGTCCTGACATGTCCCATGCAATTTTGTCTTCTCATGGTAACCACTGCAGTCTGTCTTTCTGCTCAGAGCAATATAGCATGGATTATTTTGGTTTTACAGTTTTAAACTTTTCTTCAGTGTTGTGAATGGGATGTAGACCGTTGTTACTGACTGTGCTACTACAGGGGCTCTTCATGGGCATAGTTCTGGTCATACACCATGTCTTGCAAATGATGTTTTAAATTTTGCATCCTTTTAGAAATCATATTCCAAAACTCCCACTTCAGAATAGCCTGAGCTGTGCACAGGTCTGTTAGACAAAACAGCTAGCGTGCCATGCAAGGCGCTTTGTGCACAGAGATAAGACAATCCCCAGAAAAACTGTTGGAGCATCCCACCGTTCTTTTGTTATTCTCAGGACAGGCTGCTTTGGGAAACAAGGGGAGCTGGGAGAATTGGATGCGGCAGAGGGAGGGATGGTGTATGCAGGAGAGCACCTGGGGTTCTGTGTGTCCTCAAGGTACTCGAGGCAGCTGCAGGGAGATAGGTGATGGTAGTGAGAAGTATACAGAATAAAAGAAATATGCATAATGTGGAAATTTACTAGTTTTTTATTATATTTTTTTTTAAAGGAAAAGATTTTAGGGTTGAGGTGGCTAAAGAAAACTGTGTCTGGTAGCATAGAGATTATATGGAAAGTAGAGGGAATGCAGAAAAGCGGAGACAAGAAGCTGAGAGAAGGACTTGGCTGGTGTGGCAGTCATTTCATCACATCCTGGTAAGATAGCTTGAAAACGAGATAGCTGCAGGTGAACGTGCAGAAATAGGAGCTAAATTTTGGTCCTGAAATGGTCAGTTGTGCAGATAGGAGGGTTGTTCCCTCCTTGAGGCTGCAAAAGTGAATGTCAGTTATATCCACGAATCTTAGCCAAACCCCAGCATGGACAATGTGCCTGTGCTGCAGTCATGCAGAAGTCCAAGGCTACAAGGGTGCTCAGTAGAGCAAATGAACATTTGAGAAGGAAAGGAAGAAGCTTTAAGTGTGTGCTTGTGAAGGAGATATGCTGCACAAATAAATTGCATGTCAAGCTACTGAATTAGCCATTCCCTAAGAAAGGTGCAATATTTACATTAAATTAAGATTGAAACAAAATCATTGTCACAGGATTCCCAGCTGAAAAAAAAGAAATTGGTTTCCTAGAAAAGTGACTGCAGTTTTGAGACTTTCTGCGTAATCCCACCTGTAGTTTACTGCTCCAAAATACTGATACTCTGTATCCTACCAAGGTTGCTTTTTTTGTTTGTTCTACTGCATATCAGTAACCATCGCTTCCTATCCTGGTATTTTAGGTTCAGAGGGAGCTGGCTGCTGTCATTGCCTTGAAAGCCAGGAAGTCAGGTGAGTCAGACTGGACTTTGGAGAGGTTTGTATAACATTGCTCCCTTTTGTTGTTAAAGTATTTATATTTTTGTTGCTGTCCTATTAAGATTGGGAAGCAAAGATGGAGCTCATTCCCCTCTCACTGGAGAATCTGCATACAGGACACTGTGCAATTCTTCACTGTGTGAAGTTTAGCTTTTTTTCCCACACATCTAATGGCCTTGCTGGTAAAAAATACAAGTGCTATGCTTGAATTGAATGCAGATCTCTTGCTAGCTAATGTAGTTGTTACCTCTGGCTTTGCACTTTATAGCAGACAAATAAGTTGATAAATTCCCTGTGTTTGTTGTATGGCCTGGCATCTCATGCCATTTTTGCTGTGTTTTACTTGCCTGATCAGGTGCACTTCCTTATCTTAAGCAAAAGGCCAACTTTGTGCATGAGGGCTTTCTTTCCTGAGGACTTACCTGATGCACCCAAATGACTATAGCAGCAATTCTGTTATGAAGCCAGAAAGGGGAAATGTAACTGAAAATTTGAGAATATGAGCATTACAGCATGTGCTCTTGATAGAGTGTAAAGGTACTGAAATCTGTGGTCATTCACCTCTGTCAGTATTCATTAGAACAGCCACTTCCCTGGCTTTGCATAGTAACTAACCAAACCTATGTGAGCAGACCTGCTCCTCTACAGGGTTAACTCTCAGGTGTCTTTGCCTGTTAATGTGCAGTCAGGGCAAACTGCCTTTGGCAAAGGGAGAGATGAATGTATTGCCAGAGCAAAACAGAAATGGAGTTGACTTAAATTACTGGCATGTTCCCAAAGCCTTAGAGGTCCTTGGGAGTAATTTCACTGAGCATTTCTTGTGACTTCAGTGATTTTGCTAGAAATTGAGGTAATAGATCTTGCACTTTGAGCTATTTTCTGACTTGCTAATGATATGGTGTCATAGGATCTGTATCCGTCTGTCTATCTGCTATTTGCAAGTACAGCAAAAACTTATTATATGCAACACACCACTGTGGACAAAATGGCACTGTAAACTCAAGGCACCAGAAGATGTGGCTGGTATATCTGCAAATACTTCCATATTGAAAGAAGATTTCAGACAGTGTGATGCATCTTTGGCCAGAAATAGAAATACTCATAGGTTGCATCCTTGGTCACCTGTAAATCCACAGAAAACAATTACATGTAAATGTGAATTCAGAGCTGCATAATTCTCTGAGTATCATCACTTGGCTTCTGAAGCTGCTGTGGTAGTTAGCAATGTCAGCAGCCCTCTGTCCTCCGCTGTCCTCACTTGGTGCCAGCCCAGTCCCACCTGAATTATGATGGCTGAACGTGGAAATGCTTCTGCTCTGGTTCAGTGCAGGAAAAAAAACAGGGTATTTTAAGGGGAGATTGAAAGATTCCTTTTGTTTTGCTGTAAAATGGGTCAAGTGTATGGTTCCGCAAAGCTTTTACTTAGCAGTTATACAGCTCCAAGAAATCTCTGTCTCTACATCTCATCTTTAGTTCTTTTGGCAAATGTTATTACAGCAACTGTTTGTGAATACAAGCTCCTTTCCCTAAAAGAGTTTGTTTTAACCTGAATTAGCATCTGTTTTCTGTTTGGTGGATGGCTCCGTAAACTTGTGTCCCTGCGATGTGGGACTGGAGCAAATGGATTGGGAATGGACTGCAGGGTATAAAATGGGAAAGGGGAAGGGCAGTTCTTGGAGTCTCCCTTGTGCTGGTAGAATGGCAGCCCATGTTGAGCAGACAGAAATGGTTTAGTTAAAAATTTCAGCCTTAAATAAACAAAGCTCCCTGCAGAGCTCTGAAGTGCTGATCGGCCCTTCCTAATATGTTAATGGAAACATGAGCAAAATCAGTTTCAATCTGAATGAAAGACAGCTCTTTAAACAGTCTTAGCCCAAACCAGGCACACTTGTTTTTGACATGTGCGTTTCTTTGTGCCTCATCTTGGACAACTGTTAAAAAGATAAACGGCTACATGAACAGGCTTAACTGTAAGGTCTAATTTGTGCTAATGACTTTACTTCAGTAGGAACAGAGTAAATTAGAGTGGTTGATTATGACGCTTATTTATTTTATTGCTGATGGTTAAGTTCACAGCATAGCAGTTACTGCAAACAATCAGGCTGTGGTATGCTGTGCCTGCTGAAGTGAAGCGTATTTCACAGAAAGTGCTTCTGGAGCTAAAAGCCACAGGATCTTTCTAAGATATTGTTCTTGTAACCTTGTCCAAGACTCTATATAATGCCAGGAAATAAACCTCAGACAAAGAGTTTATTTTGGCTTTAAAACTGTGGCACATGGCTATTGGGCCGGAGACCATGGTTTGGTCCAGGCTGAGCGTGGGCTGCAGCCCTTGTCCTGCTGCTGGGTGGGTCTGGGTGCAGGGTGGGGCCTGCCTTCACTGAGACTTTTCCTTGAGGTCTGCACTGCAAACCCCAAAGCTGTTATGCAGACGTTTATGTGCTGCTTTTGAAGGCTTGGTGGTTTTTAAATTACAGTGTTTTGAAATATTTCCTCCAGACCGCTGGCTAGCACTACCAGGAAGAGCAAAACTCGAATTTTTTTTTTTTTTAATTAAAATAGAGACTGTGCGGTTTGTTCCTGAATTACCTTATTCCTGGATATACCTCTGCCTTTAGAGAGATGCTTTCCAGTGATTTAATTGTACTAGGAAAACTGGCTGTTAAAACCTATAATACTACTTATCTAGAGCTATTGTGACAATCACTGTGTTACGTTGCATAAAAGTGTTGCATAAAAGTTGCAAGCACGTGAGAACTGCAGCCTCCTCTGTGAGAGCCAAATAGACTCCAGTCTCTGAGGTCTGCTGTGCTTGGATAGGGGAAGCATTGCCTTTGGTTATCAGGGTGAAACAAGCAGTGAAATAAAACTTGGGTTGCTATATAGCAGTTGAAGAAATTCAGTGTATGAGAAGCAGTAATTACGGCTATTTCAGTTCTTGGGCTGGAACAGCTGTTTCAGATCAGAGATCTAGACACTGTCTGTATCTGCTGACAAAATGCTCTGTGAATGAAGACAGACACATGAGCCTGATGTAGGGTAGGGCAGAGCATCAGATTCTTACTGGGTGGGCAGCATCAGCAGAAAGTGAAGTCTGCAAGATGTGGGCGAGAGTGCTTTTCTTCCAGAGGTGTTCTTTGTTTTTTTTTTGTGGAGTGGAAGAGTATGAAAACAAGCATAAAACTGTCAGATGGCTGAAGGAAAAATGCAGGATCTGAGAAATAAAAAACCTGTATGCTGTGGAGATCTGCCCGTTCATATTTAAAATGTATGCTGCATCCATAACACTCAGCAACACATAGCAAGGGGGAGGCAAGTAGGTGGGTGCTTGAGAGCCCTCATGCAGGTGGAACTTAACATTGGTAGTTTTTTTGCAAATGAAACTAAACAATGAAAAAGGAGTAAAATTAATGCCTGTAATCCTGAAGTTTTGATGGTCTTCAGTTGTGCTGTTGTCTACAAAGCATATTTGTATTTCACGAGAATAAAGCTCTCACAATAAAGTTGACCTAAGAAGAAAAAACGAGCCTGTGCACTTCTCTATGGCATATAAAAATGCATTAAAATTATTCTTGCTTAACATCAGAAATAAATAGATTAAATGCTGGCATTCTTGATTTGGTAACAGGTCTTGGGAAGCAAGTAACTGGAGCAGAAGATAACTTTGTTTTTAATTGTAGGCACTTGGAAATTAGAATTGTGGTATTTATTTATACCTTGCTGGTTTGTGATCACTACCACAAGTGTGCTGGAGCAGAACAGAGAGGCAGCCTCTGTTCTGAAGCTTTACAAGGGCTGGCATTTACCTCAATTGCTTGTCATGGCTCGTGACATGTTCCTTATGTGTTAGAGAAGGCAGCTAAAGCAGGGAGAAAATGCAGCAAATAGCCTAAGGCTGGAGGTTTAGCCAGTGGCAGAGATACATGGGTATATCACATCTGATCAAAGTCTGTCAGGTGGATGCTCTGTGCTCATGCTAATCCTGTCTAGAAGCAAGAAGTCGGGCATCTCTGAGCATGAGCTGCACACTATGGCATGGGGAACAAACAGGGCAGGGGGTTTTCTTCTCTTTCCTGTGAAGAACAGTGCAGGCGATTTGGTGTGAGCTCACACTAGTGGGGCTTGAGCCTTACAGGCTGTGAGCAGCTCTCCCTCCCAGCAGCAGCTGTGCCACATCCTGAGTGCCACTGGAGCTGCGGCATGGCTGTGCTTGAGCACACCTGAAGCAACATCACCAGGTTAGAAATACAGCAGCAGTCAGGCCTGATGGAGTTAAAAGTGCATCCAGTTCTGATCCCACTGCAAGTGATGAGCAGAGAATGCTTAGGGCAGGAAAACAGAACAAGTAGAGACAGTCCCAATGTGCTCACTCAGCATCCACCCAAAAGAGGGATTTTGCTGTGCTCGTTCTGCTGCGGTAGGTAGCCCCTGGTGAACTTTCTTACCACTGGTTTATCAGATTGCTTTTTGAACCCTTTGGTACTTCAGACCATCTTGTGGCACTGAGTCCTATGGTTAGAGGAGTGTGAAAGCATTTTTTGTTTGTTTGTTTGTTTTAAACACAATCCCTATGATGGTAGGCGTTGTGATACTGCTCTTCAGTTATGCAAGTGGTGAACAACCCATCCCCAGTCCATCTTTGTACTGTTTTGTGCCCTTCTGTCATATCACCAGTGAGCTGTCTCATTTTCAGGCTAAAACACTACTTACTCCTCATTCTAAATCTCTTCCATTAAAACTGATCATCTTTGCTTCATCTTCTATTATGTTATTTTGGGATGAGGGAACCGGAACAGCATGAAGTATTTAAAACATGGAAACACACCAGCTTATGCAGGAGTATTATGGTATTTTCTGTGTTCTGTTTGGTAACGTATCAATTAATTACTAATCCTCTTCCTTTTCTTTCTGTGTGTGTTTTTCTTTTTGATCCCTATCGAGCATTAAGTTTAGAAAATGAAAGTGCACAGAGCTGTAGCGGAGGCTTGCTTGTTGCCTGCATACAGCTACATATAATTTTTCCTGTGGGAATGAGTTTGCAATTACCAGTATTGGATTTTATATGCAACTTTTCCTCCCAGGTACTCAATATCTTTAGATCCTTCCTCTCAGGGCTGAGAGGTGCTGGAACCAGTGCAAAGCGAGGATGGCAGCTCTAGCGGATGGGTGGGGAGTGGTGTGGGAAGGAGCCCAGGAGACCCGTCTGGCAGCGGTCAGCTGCTTTATTGGCTTTGTTAGCTTAGGAAGTTGTATCTTTCCCATTCAGCCCTTTTCCTCAAGTAGCACAGATCCACGTGAGACTTTCTGGTGACGTTCCTTTATAATAATTAGAAATACTATTTGAATTGTTCTAATAATAACTTAGAATAATTAATCAGTCCATGCTATGTGAATGTCCTATGTTATGTTGTTACTCACCTGTAGTAGAGTTGTTACATTGACTCTGAAATCCTTAAGAATTTGTGTCAGATTTATACACGTGGTTGAAAAATGAGGTTGCAAATATGTGATGAAGGTCACTGAAGAATGGAGAAGCTCAGCACTGTGTTTGAGTTGGGAACACATTAAGTACCCTTTGAATGCACACGTCTTGTAAACAGGGAATATACAATATCTCTGGTGTGAAATGGACACGTTTTATTATCACTAGTTCTCTGCCATTGAAAATCCTTAGGAACTGGAATAACTTGTTTTCATTTACAGAATGAAATGGCAATTGTGCCAGAGAGGTGTGCATTTTTCCTTGTGGAAAAATTGAGAGTTTGAAAGGTGGGAAAAGGCTAGCATACAACACTGATATCAGCAAGCATGCTGCTCTTTTGTGTCCCTTTGTGTTTCTTTGCAGTGGGTTCCTTTATGTAAGACCATATTTCATTACAGCATTTCTTCCAAGCACCCTTGTCATGGAAGCAAGGGTCAAACTTAGTGAAATGTGTGGAAAAAGATGGAGATCTTCTGCAAGTGTATATAAGTCATACTGGAGTAGTGTCCACTACTAGGTGCAGGAGAGTCATGCTTGGTCTCAGTAACTTATCTTTTCTCAGTACTTTTCTGAGTACTCAGTAACTCAGTAACTTATCTTTTCCCATTGAAATGGGGTTAAAAAGCATAAAAGTTATACCTGAAAACAGCAATATATTAAAAATTACATTGTATTTTAAAGATATGATGCCTTAAACTAAGGGAGGTCATTTGTTTGGCTTCTTTAAATGATCCTTTCCAAAAGTTTCATGCTTTATTGAAGGCAATGTCCACCCAAATAGCCCAGTGCATCCTATGGGTTTCTCTCACTGCCCTTGAGCTCAGGCATACCAAGGAGGAGGGCTCAGGCTGCCTATGGCACTAAGAAGCACTATTCTTAGTGCTGTGCAGCCTGGACATGCTCTACTATGCTCTGCTGTGCTGTGGCTGGTGTGGTGTCCATCTGGATTGTGCCATCCTGTGATTTGGCAAGGAGATGGCAGTTCTTCTGTAGTTGTTTCAGAATTTGAGTGGTGTTATTTCTGCATGATTTATAAAGCGCTTGCATGTAAAAATGAGCAATAAAAAGTAGCTGCGTAGATGACAGATGTTTTGCAAATATGCAGAAAGGGATTGCACAGTAAGGTCAAAAAGACAAGAACTATGTGAAAATGCAGTCCCTGGGTGAATGCTTTGTTTCCAGTCCATTGGGAGAGGCGTTTGTAGAGCTTACAGAATGTATTTGTTCAGAGTCCTCTTTGTTTCCTGTTCCTTTCCTGGTCTTGCACATAGGATATATCCATGGAGCAGAGAGCGGTGTTTCATTTTGCACCAGCCAGTTCTGCCACTGTCCCTTGTGCATGCCACTTTCCATCTGAACAACTTGCCCCCAGCTTCTCTTCATGCATGCTCATCATGTGTTGGGATCTCCTCCACTTTTTTTAGCACTTTGTTTCAAGCAGTACTGTTAGAGATCCATTCATTACTGCTTGATTCTTATTATTTTTATTTAAATATGTTGGTGAGAATAAATGTTTAAATGCACTGGGTAAAATATAAAGTTTTGTGCACTCAGCCATTGAATGGTTTCCCTTGAACTCCTGTTTCTATAAAGAATATCAGTTTTATCTATTTTTGTAGTAATCCTGTATTGTTTGCTCCTTGTTCTGCACTTCTTTTCTCCTTGATTAAAAATAATAATAATAATAATGATGTGAGCTCATACGTTCACAAAGCATGTTTAAAATGTGACTTCTCCTTTGTATGTATCATGGTGTGTCCGGCAATGAAAACCAAACCTCCCCTGGCCAGGCTATCTGGTAGGAAGCTCCCCCCTTGTTTAGCCAGAGATTTCAAATCCCTTTCTTGCAATGCACTGCCCTTTTGGATGAAATATGGGCCTTCAAAACCAAATGAAAGGGTCAGTTAAAATAAACAGAACTTTCTAGCAGAAGCGTTGTACTAGAATGTGGAAAGAACCACAGAAAGAAGCAGCCAAGGCTTCTGGCTATGAGCCAGAAATTGGAAGATTGGGAAATATTGGTTGCTTTACGCATTCTTTAATTTACAATGGCTATATAACGCAGGCGGGCCTGAGTCTCATTCAGGATGAGGTTTGCCCTTCCTGTAGTTGTTCAGATGCAGTGAAAAGGAACGGTGCTTTAATGATGTGTGGATCAGACAGACCAAATCTACATCTGTCAGCCTCCTTTCTTACCGGCCTGGCTTTGCTCTGTTTAGATTTCAGATTCCTACCCTTTCTGTTATCTGTTCCTTTTGATAAATTCTGCAATGAGAGGAAATGTTTTTTGCATAATTTTAAGGAGTCCTGTTTCCTATTTGAGTTCTGAGAAATGGCTTGTAGCACTAAGACCCTTGGGAACTTATTTCTTCTGGATGGAAGCTAGACAAGCATAATGAGGACCCTCTGTGCAAATTCAATATTAGTTCTACACCTAAGGTCAAGGAGAAGTTAATGACCATTTTTTACATATTGAAATCAGTTGTGGAACTGACATTACTGCTTGTGTTTTGTCCATTTAAAACAAAATGCTGAAATAATTTATATTAAGTTGATTTAAACTACAAAGCATAAGTAAGAACGAAAACCATTGAATTCCAGATTAATGCTTGAATGAAACTGGCATCATTGTCATTTTGGCAGTAGTTCGTTCCCAAATTTACAAGCACCTTTATTCCATCCTCTGCTTGCTGTGCTTTTTTAGATACAGAGGTGCTGAACAACACTGTAAACTGGCATCTCTTTAATAATTTTTGCATTCTCTTTGTTTCTTTAATTAGCTGATTTACTCAGCTGATTGCACAGCTGTCTGGGCGACATCCCCCAAGGGCCTGCCAACTGTTTCAGAGATATGTGGTATACTCAGAGAAGGGAAATCTGCACAATAATTTGCATATATATATATGCAGACATAGTGGGAAGGAATGAGAAAGCTCAAAGGCAAATTTTGTATTGCTAATAAAAGGAATCATGTTAAGGATGAGCTTAAAAAGCTTTCTCTTTTCAGTAATTTCCAGCAAAGGATCACAGTTTCATGGTAAATAAAGGACCAGTTCTCAGTTGGAGGGTTTTATTTCTGGGATTATCACAGTGCTGTACATGCAGCTTTTGGTGATTTCAGAGTTGTTCACTGCTTGTTGTTTTTTCTTTCTATCTGGAAATAAGACTTGGAAAATACAGCAGTATGTACGTGTGAGGACCTGCTCTGCCTTAACACAGTCCCCCAGTTCTGGGGTTTGCGTAAGCATTTACTTGAGCTCAGCTCCTTTCCACCACTCAGACTAGTGCCTTATGTAAGGTAGAGGGTGTGGCTTTTATTTTCCCCAATAGAATCAATACAAGCCATTCTTTTTTTTTTTTTTTTTTTTTTTTTTTTTTTTTTTTTTTTTTTTTTTTCCCCACCCTAATAAATTAATAAGCATCAGCAAACATTTTGACATTGTCAAACAGCTCAGAGCTGCCATAGTAACAAACCTCTCCGGATCCCTGTCTACCCCCTCCATGAAGAACAACAAACTCTGTTGTTCAAATAAGAAAGTTTTCAAAAAACATGAAATGGGCTTAGAATTATGTGCTCTTTGGGGAAAAACAAAACAAAAAAAAAACCAAAAAGAACAAAAAAAAAACCAACCAAACACCAAAAAAACACTTTTTTTCTACTTCTGGAAAGCTTCATGCTACAAACTTCCTTAGGGCAGGGAAAAAAGAGAGAAACATGCTTATAAAAAAAAATTTGGGGTTATAAGAAGAATGCTAGAAGTTGTGAACTTCCCAGGAGCAGATGATAAATCAAGTGGTGCAGGCTGTTGGCAGTTCAGAGCATTGAATGCTTCCCCCAGGGAGTTTTCTTGGAGATTCCCTAGGTCTTTTCAGCAGTGAACAGGAACAGAAAAACAGCCTATAACCATTCAGGAGGGATAGGAGAGTGAAAATCTGTTGGCTTGTCAAATAGACAACATTCCATCTACAGAGGGCATGTTGGTGTCTTATTGGCTAGAAGAAATTATAGATATGAATGATGAATGTGTACAGAATCATTAAGATTGGAGAAAGCCTCTAAGATCACCTGGTCCAACTGCATGTGTTTACATATGCATGTACATGTATACTTATGCATATATGTATCCATCTTACATATACACATAAAAAGTTTAATCACATAGTAGGATTGAAATCTTACAAAGGACGAAGTAGTTTGATGTTGGAGGATATTAGCAGATTAAAGAACAACAGTAAGTAATAAATGAGCATTCTTATTTGAAATGAAGGTGCACTGCTGAAGTATGAAAGGCATGGACTAAGGAGTGACCAAGCTAAGTTCAGAGGCAGAGCTGTCACAGAACGCAACCGTGGGACATCTCTGTCCTAACTGACAGGTGCTGCCAGGCTGTGCCTGGAGGCTCGCAGTGTCCAGTTTACTCAGTCTTGAGAGCAGCCTAGGGCAGTGCAATGTAAGCAGTGTACCTGCCAAAGGCAAGGTTTATGAGCTCCATTCTCAACCAGGACATCAAACGCAGAGCTTACAGCAATCAACTACCAGCTGAACAAACCCCAAACGTATTACAGCTGGAAGGACAGCCTGTTTTGTGGGGAGCTGAGGTGGCTTTGGAGTGGCTGTGCGTGGAGGACAGATGTCCATGCCTGCCATGCTGCTCTGTCCTGCAGCAACATGGTTAGTGGAGGTGCGGGGTCCCCACTGAATCATTTAGATAATTAGCTTTTGGAGTTCACACCCTGTGGAGCCAAAGGGAGGAAGTTCACACCTCTGCTGGTG
This sequence comes from Tetrao urogallus, assembly GCF_951394365.1. Classification (NCBI taxonomy): domain Eukaryota; kingdom Metazoa; phylum Chordata; class Aves; order Galliformes; family Phasianidae; genus Tetrao; species Tetrao urogallus. Next base: position 21,322,204 of record NC_136820.1, read on the forward strand.
TTATTGTTCAGGCGGGCTGGCTGCAGAGCTCATGCGATAGCACAGTGGTTTTCTCAGGGAGGTTATCTTGGCAGCCAGAAGGGGCAGAAAGAAGAAACTTCATTTATAGCAGAGGAAGAATGCTGGGCTGCTGCACAATAGAGCAAAGCCTCTGGGAAGATTGGAATTCTTTGGGTTCCAGGAGTTGCTTTATGGGTGGATTTTTCTTTTCTTTTCTTTTTTTTTTTTTTAACTGTCTTTTCCAATTTCACTTAGGTGAAAGATGCTGCTATTTGAATAGCACAAAATGCAATAGTGTGAATTGTAAGATGTGACTTTTAAAAGTCAAACACAGTTTACCTTCAGGTCTGGGGCCGTGAAGAGCAGCCCACCTAGGAGCAGAGTGCCATGCAGCCTCAGAGCCAGGTGGGGTGCTGAGAGGACACTGCTGCACACTGGGTCCAGCTGCAAAGAGCCCTTTGGTGTTCTGTAGTGCTGTTGAGGGAGGCAATTCTCTTCCTATGTCTTAAATCTACTTTAAACTTTGAAGTGAGGCTGAGAAAGTGGGGAGAGCAGCAGTCAGTACTGTTGACTCAAAGGTTGTGCTCATTTCCCATGTCAGTCGTGGTCATGTTCCCTCTCCCTTCTAACCCCTTTGCAATGATTGATCTTGCTGATACACTATACAGCATGATTTACTTCTTTGCTATTTTTTCTGTTGGTTTAATGAGCTGAAGTCAAATTGTTAAAGGACAAAGCTTCCTTCTTCAAGTGCTCTCAATTCCAGTGTTGATTTTACAGAAGAATCCTCTAGATAGAGCTCAGTTACAGTCCATATGGACACAAGGGACTTGGATCAGAAAATGGCCCTTGTGATCCTTAAGTGATCATAAAAAATCAACATCTGAAATTCCCTGGGCTAATTTGCAAATGGACACATTTGAACTGCACATTAACAAGCTAATGCTCATTTAATATCTTTTTATTTTATTCCTGGTGACCTCTGTTATTGACCAAAGGAGGAGAAGTGCTGCAGATAGAAAAAAGAACTGGCCACTGCACATTCATTTGCATTTTTTTGTCTGAACACAAACATAACATTAAGCAGACACTAACATATCAGGGTAGACTACCTTTGCCTTTCTCTGGAACTGCTGCTTTGTCAGATGTGCTGGGATACTGATGTGGCAAAGACAGTAGCAGGTTTTATCCTGGCAGTGAAGGCAGTGGCCCAGCTTCAAAATTCACAACTTCTTTGTGTTACATGCTACAGTTTTAGGGAACTATTCCAGAATCAACACTTGCCTGGAAAATGCTTTCCCTTCCCACCCTAGCCTTCCTGTTGCTTTTCCTATGACTGAATTTGCAACGTCAAGCGTTTTTATTAAAAAATGTAAGGCCAGCTGTCCGTAAATGGAAAATTGTCCTTGAATTTTTACATTTTATGGCTGAATGTGTATTGCATGCACAACAGCCTGCTGGAGCAGTATCAAGACCACTGCCATAGACTGGTTTCCTGGGTGGGAATCGAGGGGCTGTCTGTAAGATGGCACTGGGTGAGGAAATACAACAGTTTGTTTTTTGCTGCATCTGATGACCCATGTGAACATGTGTTTTTTAACTACATAGGAATATTTAAAAGATTTATGTTGTTTTATTTTTTCTTTGTTTTGTATACAAAATATGTAGTAACCTTTTTTGTACTGGAACCATCAAAATAGAATTAAGGATTGTTATTCACCGGTGTGGCCACTTCAGCCTTCAAGGAGCTATATTATTGTAGTGGAAAAATTATACTGATGGTGTGATTTCTTAAGTATCACCCTCTGAGTGTAGCTGAAGGGCTCAAGCCATGGCTGATCCTTACGTGTTTGAATGAGAGACAGAGAAGATGCAACAATTGAGTTTGTGATGGAAACTTCATGAAAAAGAGGCTGACTGCTCCCTCTCTCCCAAGAGAGCCAGGAGCACGTCAGTGTGAGGTCTGGGACTTTCTTTTTTTTTCCTATAAGAAAATATTTACTGGTTGTTTCCTACATTCCTTAAACAGTCTAAACAACACTGCAGCCAAGGAGAGCTGGGATTGGATTATCAACTTTTTCAGCTTTTTTAGAGTTGAGCTGTGAAATTGCTGACAAAATACTTAAATACTTTTTTTTTTTTAAATGGATTTGTTTAGCATATGTCCGAACCAAGGCCGTTTTCTCATCAGCTTTAAAATTTCTCACACTAAAATTGTTCAACATCCAAGCATATTACTGCTGTGCAGGCTGGGAGTGTGCACCCTCCTCCTCTGTGCCTGCTGAAAGATGCAGTTCCCTGCAGCCCTCCAAGCCTGCTGTTGTCAGTAGTTCCTCTGCTGTCCCTTTGCTGTTCTGACAGCCAAAGTAGCAATGGCATGTGCCTTCCTCTATAGTTGGCTAACTTGTTTTGGTCAGAGTAGGCCTAGGGGCTGATGCTGGGCAGGGGACACCTGTAATGGTGACAAGAAATTGACGGTGGGCTGCTTGTCATTTCCTCATCACAGCTGTTTGCAGCATGCCTAGGAGAAGCTGCCTGGACCCACGGATTTACTTTGAGCTGGTTCCTGGAAATACCATGATTAGCCATCAACATCTGAAGAGATGTTTTGACCGTTTGTGAGTAGGAGAAATCAGGAAAGTGAGAGTTGAGGAAATGCTCTATTTCTGCTTATGCAGACTTGAGAAATTTTCAACCGTTTGTTATTATTTTATTAATATTTTTTATTCATTAGCACCTTATGGCATTGAAACACTCCTGCCTCTTACCTGCTGTTCCAAGCAGTGTTTGGCATATCACTTCCCCGAACACTTTATGCCCTGTGCTGTTACAGCTCTGGGAAGAGGAAGGCTGGAAGATAGGTCACAAAAGAAGGGGCTGCACAGATCCCTGACGTGGTGGAATGGTGTAGACCCTCTTGAGAAATCTGGGACAGGAAAGCAGGAGCTTCACAGAGCTTTTGGGGCCGTAATTCTGGTTGTGACTTTGTTGGGTTGTTGATTTCCCAGCGTAGATCATGGATACATTGCAATGGTACAGTCACATTTTGGTTTTCTCTGTCTTTAAATTCTACTGCAGTTTAACCTGCTGGTTTGTTCAGCAGTCAGATCCCAGGCAGCTTCACTTTACAGATGTAAGTTTAAGGCAAAGCAAGATTGGTGATGCTTGCTTTCAAACAAGCGGTGGCAGATCAGGTGCAGACTGATGACTGGTTCAGATATCTTAGGATGGAGTAGGTGACTTTTATGAGTAACGGTTGTGTTTGTTGAGATTAAGATCAATTTGCTTACAAAGAATTTTCCAAGGCTGAGATGAAGGAGAAATCTACTTATTTTGTTTAGTCTGAGTTGACCTTCTGCAATTAAATGAAAATAAAGGGATTTCTGTTTTTCATTCTTTGTGAGTCACTGGATCTTGTTATAATATATAGAAAAGTTATTAAATTCCACTGCTTCATCAGGAATAACTTAGTAGCAGAAATATAACTATTCAGTACTGCATTTTACTGCCTAGATTAAAAAAAAAGTCCATACAGGAGTTTTTCCAAAACTACTCAATGACTTGATTAGAAAACTAAACTTGGAACCATGTTGTTTTAATGGCCATCCTGTTTGATCTAAAATGGACCATGTGCTGCTTTGGTGCTGCTTGTGATTTGAACATGCTTGCTTCCAACACATTCTCTTTCTTATTTTAGCAATTCATCAAAATGAAGAACACAGTGGTCAAGAAATAAGAAGGCTGGAAGAGCTGAAGAGTGCCTCTGATGCTCAGGTAAATGTGTAAGATTAATGGCATCGTGGAAACTTTTTCAGGTCTACCAGCTGACGGATCTGCTTTTGATAGCACTGGAAAATGGATTTCCCCCAATGATCTGAGCAGGGATATATGGGAAGTAGAAGTCTGCTGGATATTGTCTTATAAGGCTATTTAGAATAAAACTGATGGTCACCCTGGGAATTAATTCCATGATGTTGAAATCAGACAGCATTTTTAAACTCTCTCTGCTCTTTCTGGATGATACACATAGCACATACCAGATGTGAAAATAAAATTAGTTGTGTTTTAAGAGGCAAGAGTATATGACATTTTGATTGAATTTTAATCACTGTAAGTAGACATGCAATGAAATGAAGATACTTAAGAGTCACTTGAGTGTAAGCAACAACCTCTTTCTTTCCTTCTTTAACTGCCCCCATTTACAACCAAAGCATACTTCTAGATATTACTCAGAAGAAATAAAACTACATTCTTCAGTAATTTATTGCGGGATTTCTTGTCCCTGTTGATTCTGTGAATCTTTTTTTGATTAATCTTTAGCTCATTCAATCATTCAGTTCACATATTTGAACTGTGCATGATTATATTGCGCATTATATTGGTACTGATTATTGTTTTTAATTTAAAATTGGTTTCTCCCAGTCTTGACTGTTTTTTTTTCTTTTTTCTTTTTTTTTTTATTTCTTCTGTTCCTCTTGAGAATCTTTTGCTTCCCACCAGTTGTCACCATTTCTTCTGATGAATACAAACTGTAGCTCTTTTCTCTGGATTTCTCTCTGGATTTTGCCAGCTAAAAAGCTGTGTGTGAGAGGGATGGGATATGTAATGATGTCTGTGAGGAACCCTGTTCTATGCAGCCATGTTAGCAGTACCTGAACCCTTCTAGAGATGCAGGCTCTCTAAAGCACAGGAGGGTCTGCTGGAAGCTTCGGTAGGCAGCTTGGGTCATGGCAGACATCACAGGCAGAATGGAGACCATGTGTATGTGCCTCTTATGTCAGCTTTTTACTGGGTATTTACCACACTCGTTACAGTAATACTTGAGCAAGGTGTTCTGAAACAACCTGCTCTTTTCTGTTCTTAATTATTTTCGGGTATACACTGTTTTGCTTGATTGTTGTACTGATGTTATCGTCAAAGTAATGCCTCCTGCTTATTTTCATGGAAATTACAGCAGATACAAAGAGCATAGTAACACTCTTTGATAGAGCTACAAAACACGATTTTTCAACAGTCACCACCATTAGCTGTACATTTTCACCAGTGTTAAACTAGAGCCTGCGTGCTGCACTAGTAAAAATCTGGATCAGTGGAGATGACCGCTGTTGCCACTGCTGAAATGCACACCCCACTGCCTCACTGTGCTCACATCCACCGTTCGATCTCCATTCAGCAAGCATCAATGAATGTCAGTGGGTGCCCTTTTTCACACTTCCATGTCAAATGCCATTCTGTCAGATTACCACTGCTGCCATCTGTCACACAGCAACAATGTGTAACAGAATATTGTTAGAATATTGTTATTCAACATCTACTGTCATACCACCAACATCTGCCTCTGAGGCTGTGGGCCAACATAATAAAATAGGAGGTATTACTTTTGGAACATCCCATGTAGTTGCTATTTTGGGGAAGTGCTTGTTTACGTTTATATAAGAGATATAAAAGGAAAGATTACATTGGTTGCTCAAAGCTTGTAAGTAGACAGCTAGTAGGATTACATGGGCAGATAATAATGAAAAAAAGTGGTTAATACTGATTTATTCATCTCTCATTCGGCTGCAAATCAGCTTCTGAAGTTTGAAAGAATTTGAAATGCATTTAAAATTAATTATTAACTGAGCAGTTAAGGAAAGTGTTGAAGGACTCAACTGGGAATAGAACAGTGGCATTATCAAAGCAGCTGTTGCTCTAATTTGTTTGTCAGTCCCATAAAAACGGCATTCTGCAAACATTGGGTACAGTTTGGGTGAAGGGTTTGAATGTTCTTTTCAGTTTAGTGAGACTGCAAGTGACTGGAGCAAAGTAAAAGATCTGTTGAGGCAGTGACATATCGTTATTTAGTTTTCAGGCTGATCAAAGCGGAAGCTTGCAATAATTATGTTTTCAACAGATGCAAAGGGCATAGTTGCACAGTTCAAACAACACAAATCTCTTCTGTTAGCAAAGTTTAAACGTGTGGTGCCTGCTCTAAACACTGCTCTGCTTGACACAGAATTGACTTACCTTGGTAATGCACAAAGCTGGTGGAAGTCTGGAAAAAAATCTGAGATTTTTGAACAGATTGTTTCTTAAACAACGTGCCGTAGGGATGCCTTAAGTCACTACCATGTCACCCCTGGCATATTTATTTAAGGATTTTGCAGAGGGAACATTTTCCAGTGGATGTGCTGAGAAACAAAAAGGCATTGTCAGCGTCTTTTCTTTTCCAGCCTCAGTAGTGACTAGTTCATTTTTCTTCCCATTAAACTTTCTTATTCCATTTCAAATATTCTAGAAACACTTGCAATTACAGTAATTTTGCACTGTAAATATTAATGAAGTCTTCCTGTAAGTCTCCTACATGTTTTTTTTTTTTTATCATTCATTAAACTAATGTCTGTTAAAATATACAACTTCATAATTTTTACCTTCAAATAAGTTGGTACTTGCAACTTGGTTGGTGTATGTGAATTGGAGGATTAAGCAGAAATATTTGGGCATGCAGGATTTTGGAGGCTGTGTGCCTGCACAGAAGACAAATCAAGACTGCTCTGTTCAAGTAGTGTGGCCGGTATTTACCCTTTTCCTTAACAGCTTTAAAGGTATTTCTTGGAAATTAGATTTATATTGACGAATGAAAATGACTGGTTGTATAAGACTCTAACAATATCTCCCCTACCAGCTTTTAGAAGTTGTCATTGATTACTTAATTAGCTGATCTGGATGCTTTCTCATATTACTTGGCAGAAAGATTTATAGTGGAAAATTGGTATAATTGCAAAAATCAGAATAAAAAGTGAAGGGCTGATAGTTTTGTCCTTAGTTATAAAACAACAAGTTTAGCATTTTGCTTTTTGAGTGTATAATTTACTCCTAGAGCCTAGCATGTACATTTAACTTGATAGAACTCTTGTCTTTCTCAGGAATTTTTTAGTTGGCCTTTTACCATCCAGAAGACTGCTGGAGGAAGGGAATGTTTAAAAATACTCTTTCTTCTTGGTGGTTATTTGAAACAGGATGATAGGATTCCCTAAAGAAGTTTGCCATTTGAATACAGGCAGTATTAGCGGCAGAGAGTTTTTTTTTTTTGCTGGGTGCTCATCCACATAGAAAGCAACAGTACCTTCTATCTGAACGTACAAAGAAAAGCAAGGACCATGTATTCAGAAAGTTGCCTTTCTCCACAGTGTTCCTTCCAGTTGAACTTGCTGAAGCCAGTTGTTTCTCCCAGAACAGAAATCCCTCTTCCTCAGCTTAAAATAAGAGTTTTAACCTTTGGGCTTTGCTTCGTATGCTGGGAATCAATACATATTTGTTCAGCAGAGTGAACAGGGCATTTCTGCTCGTTGTCCATCTGACATTTGATGTGCAGGGACTTGTAACTGTCTCTGCTTCTCATAGATCATGGCCTGACTTGTCTGGGCGGAGGTGTGAAAAGTGCCTCCCCAGTAGTTATAGCCCAGATCTAGAGAGTCTGTAAATCTTCATGGATTTGATAGGCTGTAAAACTTTGAGTTGTTCTTAGCCTGCAGGGATTACAGCACACAGATATTACACTCTGCTAGAAGCATCCCTCAGCCATGAAATAAGCAGGTTTGGCTTTAGCTGGTGTCCTCACAAAACCAAAGCTCTGTGTAGTGCAGATGTCTGATCTCAGCCAGTCTGTGATAATGGCCCAAACTCCCTGTGTGTATTACTGGACAAAAATGTGAATTTTAGCAAACAATTCATCTGACTATTTAAAATGCCTACTGTAGAGTACAAAAAAGGCATGTGACATTCTTTATTTCAAATAATTCAGTAGGGATGGCTCTTTGGATTCAGGAAGGGAGCATCCTAGGGCTTTGGCTTTGACTTGCAAGATGTTTTATGGACTTTTGAGCAAATACCGATTTAGTAAAACTCAGGGTGAGCAGTAAAGAGCGGAGGAAAAAGGTTTATTTGCAGGCTGCTTCTGAAGTCATGTAGCAGTAATGTAGCCATGCCACACGCCTGGCCCTTGCAAGGCATGCATTCTTCCAGCAGGAAACATCTGGGCAAATAAAGCCATGCAGCTCTCAGTGCAAAAGCTGTGTCAGCCATCAGCTCTGCTGTGAGCAATTCAGCCCTTGTCAGCTAACTTTGAAGGATGGGTCCGGCGTACCTGTATGCAAGCATGAATCTGTCTTTATATATATAGCATTTTTGTAAAACAACCGGTGCTGGATGTTATGGTGGTATGCTATCAGCATAGCTTGAATAACTGAGAGAATATTAGAGGGAAAAAAAACTGTTATGTAATGTTTTTTAAAAGAAAACCTGATTTTCTTCCTTAAACAGAATTGAACTGTATAATTTGTTACATGGAGATTAAATAAATGTTGTCCAACTTTAACTCCTACAGCTTGAATGTATGAAACATTGTTGGAGGCAGAGCTGGGAGTTGCAGCATGTTATTTTTAGGAGTGACTGCGTTGCTCTTCCTTCTTTTTCCAGGGCTGTTCCTGGCTAACTTTCCCATGAGTTTTTAACCTCTTGCTCTTGTTCTCTGATGTAACAGGAAACAGGCTGACAGGAACAAACAAAACACAGCATATCAGTCACACATAGTAGCACTTGATTTAGTTAGCCCTGCCTTGTTCCTCCAGAGTAGATACATTTGGAGAGTCAGATGTGCCCCAGATCTTGATTTGTTTCCCCAGCAGCAGTTAGTCTGTGCTCAGCAAGCGGCTCAGAGTTCAGCAAATATGATCAAACAGATGCATTTCTTTTAAGGCTGAAATCCTGTGGCAGTGCCATGTCCTGGGACTGTGGATTTAAGTATCTGTTTGCTCTTTCTCCCACCCTTAAGGCAGGGGTTTTGTGCAAGCTTCAGGAGAGAGATGACATTGGACGAATTGAGCTGGTCCAGAAGCTGGCGAGAGAAAACTGTCAGTTTTTGCAGGCGGATAGAAAACAACCAGAGAAGACTGAACAAGTAAGATGTTTCTTGTTTGGGTTTTCTTGTTTGTTTCTGGTTTCTTGTTAGGTTAGGAAGCTGAAACAGTGAAGCTTGATGGTCAGTTTCCAGGACACGCATTAGTCATGGAACTACAGCAGTTCTCTTCTGTCGTTTACATATCTCTGAATTGCATTGAATTCAATAATTGCCTACACATTTAAATTATTATGTTGTTTCTAAGTCTGTTATGATTATAAATATCTTATGCATGATGAAATAGCAGGTTATTTCAGGATGCTTTCCATCAAATTGCTGCTAGTGAATACGAAGCGTTTGCCTTTTTTTTTTTTTTTTTTTTTTTTAAGGATATTGTAACATAATGTGTGAGGTATACAAGTGCTTGAAGTCCTCAATTTAAATTGTCTTAAAGAAAATGACTTTGCTGCTTTAGAAGGAAGTATTGAGTGGTACTTTTCGGTGTGAATTAAAAAGGGTAGGGAATTCAGAAGTTTCATAAAAATATGTGCTTTCAACCAAAAGTCACACTGAGGTAAGTACTTCTTTGTTTAATGCTTCCGAAAGCACTTATTCAGATGTTTATAACTGGATTGGAAAATGCACTAAAATATGACTGCTCTGCTTATAGCACAGTGTATTCTATTTTTATTCTCCTGATAAAGATTTCTGTTCTGATTGCATGTTCAATTAGAGAATCCCAGGCAAATAACTTCAAGAAACAACAAAAATCCTACCTTGTCCTCATGTATCTTGCTGTAATATGTATGTAATTTCTTCCATTTACTACTCACTGGACAGCAGAAGAAAGACCTATGCTGTAGAAAATAATTACTTTCATCTCATCTGCAAGCTCCTTCCTATTGTAGTAAGACTGTACAAAGGAAAAGAGAAGAATCAAATCTTAATTCAGAGCTTCGAACCATTCTGTTCAGCAGCATAGGAGTTCTAATCCTGTGTAGTTAAAAATGTAGTTGTATCAGTAGGTGTGCACAAAGGAGAAGAGTACTTAGGCTCAGATCCCTGAGATTGAATTGCTCCTCATGATCCACTAGCTGTGGACAGCTGGCAGAATTTCCATGTATCTACAAAACATATCAGCAAAGTGCAGTTAAAAGGTTAGAAGCTTAAGTAAAGAAGATTTTAATCCAGGAAAGATTTCTAATTGTGTTTTGGGATTTTGAAGCAAGATTACAGGCTCTGAGGTATAGAAGAGAGGTGGACTGGTACTCCAAAAGCACAGTGGTGTTTTTGCTGCTTGCTCCAGTCACTGCAGAGGGTGTCAGTTGCAGTTCTGCAGCTATGCAGATTACAGCACAGCTCTATAAATGGAAAGGAAAGAAGCGCTCAGCTTTTCTTCTCATTTGAAAAGTATGATACTTTGCAATTGCTGCTATTTAGGGGACGAGCGGCTCCAGTTCAGCAGGACCTCAGTCAAGCTGGCTGAGTGGTATAATGCAGAAGTTACTGCTCTCGAACAGGGGTGTGCCGTTAGACCTAGGAAGTGCCAGGAGATATGAAAGTTGTTTGAGATCCTTTATGGGCAAAACATAGGTTATTCCTCATGCGCCCTTTATTTCTTGTGTGAGTTATTTGCTAAGCTCGCTGCTTTCTTTGGGCATGGGCACCAAGAAGGCACAGCTGCAAGTGGGCAAGGTGTGCCACAGGCTTCTCAGTTTAGCTTACTCAAGTACTTTGCTTTCAATAGAAAAAAAAAAAAACCTAGGGAGCCCTGGTCATAAACGTTCAGGAAGATGTGAGGCTCCATCCCTTCCTCTCCCTCCCTTCCTCCCTTCCCATCTGAGACTGCTCTGGCGTGTGTGTGCTGGCAGCAGTCAGCTCTGGGCAGCCTTCTCCTGCCTGCAGCTGTTCCCACTCCTTTCTGAGGAGCAATGTGGCAGGCTACTGCAGGGCAGGCTGTGCAGTGAGTGCTGTCTCTATGTGGGCTTTCAGCCTTCCCCCCATCCTACTGCTGCAGAAGTGATGGCAGATTCATTGGCATCGGCTTAGTGCCCAGTCCCTTGTGTTCTGCTGAAATGTTAGAAGAAGAACGTGTTCAGTTTGGGATGTGGTGTTCTTGTAGAGTGATTTGTAGCATGCTCATCACACCTCACAGATGAAGTGTGGAGCTGCTTAGGGAAATTTCTCTTGTCTTATCTCTAGCACTCTTGAGTGCTGTGGGCATCTTGTCTGTAGGGTAGGATACCTTGGTCTAATGACCAGCCTCACCTGACCCTGAGGACAGATCTTCTTGACTTGGGAGAGTGGAGAGTCAAAAGAGTCTGGTCTTCCTTTATTGCAGAGGTCTGGGAGCAGATGAAATACCTGTCTGCTTTTTTCAAGACATAATGTTGGGGACTGTGGTCTATGGCCTACAACTGGCAAGTGAAGCATGGATTAATTTGGGTTGCTGGTTCAGAAAGAAGTGAAGTAGAATTATTTTTTTTCTGAGAAAGAGGTCTGGGAGAGAGGTCGTGTCAGCTGGGTAGTTCACAGGCGGATACTGCTCATTTAGGAGCTTAGGTGTCAACAAGAATGGCTTCCTTGGGTTTGGATGTGGTTTGAAGGGCATAAAATCGGGCTATACATATGCTGATTTTATGTGTGCATACATTTTTAATTCATCCTTGAAGCACCCAAGTCAGAAAGACTATACTTCTTTGGTTCAAAGTTTCCTGAATGCTATCCTTTTTTTTTTCTTTTTTTTTTTTTTTCTTTCAGATTTATGCTTTGCTTAAAAAAAGAAGATCTTAAAAAATCCTATAATTTATAAAGTTTTGTTCACAAGCTGCACATTTGACCTGCTTATTTGTTTCTGGCACCGCAAGCTTGCTGTGAACAGGTTAGAGTCATATTGGAATTCAAGGCAGTTTTTGCAGCACAGTGCCAGACTTCTCTCTGGTGGATATAGTGTTTGCAAAATGCTCCAACAGTAATAATGCTTATAGACTTGTTGAGGGGAAAAAGAAACAACACTGAATTATAGTGTTTTTTTTCCCATTCTCACTTGTAAATGTGTTGCAATAAAGTTCTTAATTAAGGCACTGAACCTGCCATATGTGTTAGTCTTCCTAAACTTCAGTTTTGCTAATGAGTAAATGGTAGTAAATAAGCTTTTAAATAGGCAGCTTGGCTTCTATCTAAGCTGTCTCATTCCTACAAGGTGAAAACACACTGACAATTAAATAAAAGAAAATGGTTATCTAAGGTGCACAGAAATTATTTTATTTTCAAATATGGGATAGATTAAAATAACTTTAAAAATATAATTACAAGCAAGTTGTGCTTATAAGCCTAGGGAAATGTAAAATGGAGTATTTGTATTTTTACGTTATTTAACTACTTCAGTCATTTAAAACAATTTATTTGACAGAAAATAGATTAAAAATCTGAATTGAAATGTTTGGCTATAGAAAGAGTGTCTACCTTTTTGAAAATTTTGCTTAGCATCAGTTACAGAAAGCAAGCTCTGTACGTAAAGCTACTTGAAGTAATTTGCTACTGTTCTTTTTGCTCAAACACATTTGAGATGCATTTGAGGCATATTTGCACTGCACAGTATTTTCGGAATGTCTTTTAAGCATTAAATAACATCTGTATGAAGAGACTTGATGCTGTTTGCGCAGTATTTGCAGTGAAATTTTGTTTCAGGGAAATGTTGCACCTATTAAAAAATCCCACATGTTTATAAAGTCACTGTTTTATAAAATTGTAAAAGAACTCAAATGTATTTCAGTCTCAGCAATAGGGAAAAGACATTCTCTTATTTTATGCTGTTTTTATAATCAGATGGACTGAAAAAGTTTTCTGCAAATTACTGCTAATATTCGAAAGAAGCTTGAGATTCTGTGATGTGTAGAGACTGACTGAAGGATGCAAATTCATTTATTCAGCTGCATAAATGATATTTTAGTCTGGGGCTATTTCAACACGTCAGTGCATCAGTAGGGAAATGTTTCCCAAATCCACCTTGTAATCCCTTTACAGATTAATTTATGTATTAATAAGAGTTACATACTGTTTAAAAGCATGAACATGTCTGGAGCTTGAAAGCACTGATGCTGTGATTTAGCTAACTCAAGATGAAAGAGCTATATCATAGCAGGGCAGGTACTCTTTCTGAAGGACAAGAGGTATTTGAGAGCAGTTTTCTTAATTTACTGGCTACTAACTTTTGTAATAAGCGTTCTCATTAAGGAGACGAATGGTTTGCTCATTGAAGCAGGGTAGTGGTGGGGCTGAGGCTGTGAAAAGGCTTACAAAAGGAGATTAACGATTTAAAGCCTGGGGTTGAATAGATTACTCACAACTGAAGAATTTCTTGAGGAAATTCCTGCCCTGAGACATCAAGACTATTTTGGGGTGCACATATCTAATGGAGTGGACACTTGTACACAGAGACAAGAACAAGTGTCAGGACGTGCCCAGAGCTGTGGTATTTGTTACCCTGACAAACAGCCTCACACTGATTTATTGCTGAGGTTGTCAGTAATTGGGGTACTGATGGAAAAATATACTTTCAAACAAATGATGTCCAATCTGAGGTCTGTGCTTCACTTCTTAAAAAACTCATTTGTGCTCTCTGCTCTGGCTGGGATGAATCTACCCAGGGCCTTGAGAGCTGATATACTGCTTTTAGCTCCCTCCTATTATATCAGAGGCTGCTTTGTATCTGCAGCATAACTGCTGATCAGACACGTAACAGCAATAGCACAGACAGCATCCGCGGGAACTTTTGTGGCTTGGATTGACATGAGATGGTGCAGGTCATTGGAGCAGAAGAAATTAAGCTGTTTCCTTTTGTCTGTTAGGTCCTGTAGTATTAGCCAGGCAGCTATACCAGGGCAAGATGATTGCAATTTTGACTTAATAGTTTTCAACTACAAGCCAAGAAAAAATGAGTCTATTAGCGAGTTTGTCAGTTTATCACTCTGCGTTTCAAGCATAAGCGGCATGCATGCGTGCTGCAGAGGTAAGCTGAAGTTCAAGTTTCTGGTCTGAATGAGGAGCAGCAGGGACTGGGATTAGTTCTGTCATGTTCCAGAGAGTGCCATGTTCCTGAAGGTTGATCTTTCATGTACTGGAATGAATACGTAGCCCTAGGTGATCAGCTGCTCTGGGTAAGTCAACCTCTTTATCTTTTGAGAAGGAAAGGATTCTGCAGGTCCTAGGATTTTTTCAGTGAGGTACAGGCATAGGCATCTTTTTGAAATGGAAGAAGTTGAACAGAGATAAGGAAATAGTCTCCGGCTCAGCTGTAGAATTGGGATTGTTGGCTGCTAGGAAAAGCTGTTTAAACCCCTTGAAACACTTATAGTAAAGGAAAATACTTTTTTCCTTTTAATGATTTTTTAAGAGGGCTTACATTCTTTTTGTTGAATCTTTTAAATGTGGCCCAAGGTTTGGAGAAGAATGCTCTATTACCAGCTGTGCAAAATGGCAGTGAGATGGTAAAGTCTTTATTCCTGTAAAAATACAATTGAGGTGAGTCATGCCTGTGCTCACAACACGTGCTGTGACTGCAGTATAGAAGCATGTGCAGGATACTGCAACACTTGCTCTTTTCCTTTGAGTCAAGTTCTATATTCCCATAATACTTTCTTTCCTCCAGATGCTTGGTCTAGTGTTTAAAAGAAAAGAAAGCCCAGTTTGCTACTCTTTGATTTATTCTGTAGCATTAAACGGCTTTGTATAGAAGGAAATTCCACATGCACATTTTGCCTGCCGGGCTTTCTTTGGTGTGGGGCAGTGACTCATTCCTGTATGCAACAGTAGCTTAGTTAATAGAGTGGAGGGGGTAAAAAAGGCAAGTGATAACAGTTTAGGGCAGGTTTAGCAACAGTCTAAAAGTGAATGCTGGGAGCCCTGGTGCCTAGATTTTATTTTTGACCCATTGGTTATTTAATATGTAATTTTCTCCAAGTCCCATCACTTCTCTGTGGCTTTGTTTACCCAGGTATAAAATGGGCTTTTGAGCAGTAGAACCTTGAAGGAGTGCTGTAAAACCTGTGGTAGTTAATGAGTGTTGATGAATTGCTTTGGGATCCTTGAGAAATGGTTTGGGCATTCCAGCAGGATGGAAGCAGCTAGACTTTGAGCCAGTCCTGCTCCTGCACCTTGTTGCCAGCCCTTTTGGTGCTGCCTTGTGAACAGAAGGGATAATCCAGCTGAAAAATAAAACAAGTACACCCTTTTGGTGGGGCTGTTTTCCAGTTGGGTTAGTTTTCTACGTGGTAGAAGGATGCGGGCATGAGGTGGGAATGAGATATGGTGACAGAGCTGACCCTCACAATGACAGCGTGCTACCTCTTCATAATGTAGAGCTCAGATACTTCCAATTCTGTTCAGGTTTAAGCCCTCTAGTTAGGGGCACCAAAACTTCATTTTACAAATTGTTCTGAAGTTTTGTCCATCTGCATAATTCATATAATTCTTGAGAATTTGCTCAATCAAGTGGTGTTATTGTGTTACTTGCATATGTTGTTTCTGTGGAAATAAATAAGAGTGATTACTTTTGGGGTAGCTTACATAGTTTGACCTTCACCTGTCAGCGATGGAGAACATTTGAATCATTCCTTACTTTACTCTCTTTTCTCTGGGAATTGAAACCAATCAAAGACATCTGGCTATGGCTCACAGCGTGGGCTTGGCTGAGATGAAACAGTGAAGGTATCTAGAAAGATGTTGCCAAGCTAGAAATTGATGCCTGTATACCACATCGTCCTCTCCAGAGGGTGTCTGAGATTTGGTAGCCTGCCCACAGATCACAGTCATTTAGAAGGACTCGGGGTTTCTAACCATCTTTTCTTTTTTTTTTTTTTTCTTTTCTCTTTTATTCCTTTTTTCTTTTCTTTTTTTTTTTCTTCATATTCTCAATATGAGAAGAGGAGGCTCACGGGAGACCTTACTGATGTCATAAGTCCTGAAGGGAGGTTGTAGTGAGCTGGGGGTCAGCCTCTTTTCTTGTGTAACTGGTGATAGGACTAGAGGGAATGGCTTCAAGCTGCGCCAGGGGAGATTTAGGCTGGACATTAGGAAATACTACTCTGAAAGATGGTCAGGCAGTGGAATGGGCTGCGCAGGGTGGTGGTGGAGTCACTGACCCTGGAGATGTTCAAGGAGCGTTTGGACATTGTGTTGAGGGATGTGGTTTAAAGAAGACAATTGGTGATAGGTGGGTGGTTGGACTGGATGATCTTGTAGGTCTTTTCCAACCTTGGTGTTTCTGTGATTCTGTGAAATATATTTAAGAAGAACTTGCTGCTTCATTGCAGTGTAGATTTAGGCCAGTAATGCAGGAGACATATATTAAACAGATAACCATGTTTCCTGAAAATTGAAAATGTCTGCACAACTCAGTTTGCTCCTGTTTTGAGCACATTCTGTGATAAGAGCTGCTCTTGCAGTAGGCGGTGTGGTTCCTGTGGCAGGATGCTCTGCACCAGCTGGGATCTCCTTTGATTGCTGACATCACAACCCTTCCCAGCTGCTGGGGCAACCTACCTTTCTGCTGACATCTGGCAGCCTGTGACAGGTCCTCACTGGAATAAATGCCAGCAGCATTTGTCAGTATTTGCTCCTGCAGGCAAGGTCACCTGGAGTGTGGGGTGTGAAGAGTCTGCCTTTCCCTTTTATTCAGCTGCCTCCACTCTGCCAGAGTCAGTCAATTTGCAATGAGGGCCTTTTGGAAAAAAGTGTGTAAAGTGTGAAGAAGGGCAGCTGTAAAGTATATGGCATTGCCTATGTTGTTGGAGCCTCTGCCACAGCAAGCAAAGAAAGATAACTCGACCTTGCATTTCTGCTAAGACCGTTCTGTCACTCACTGTGCCTGCCTGCATGTTAAAGCTTAGTTCAGCTCCTGCTGATGTTAATAGGTATTTTTCAGTGAGAGCAGAGTATAGCCCTTGGGGTCTAACGCTTCTGTCGTGCTGTAGCCTTGGAAGGTGGTGGCATTTTGCAAGATGAGCTTGGCACACAGCCACCTGTGGAGAATGCTGATTTGGTAGCAGTTAATACACCACTTGCATTCATTTTTTTTTTGGTTGCATGTGGCAGCTCAAAAAGCAAAGGAATGAAAACCCAGGCAATGAGGGGATTTTTGCTGACTGTCCTCCTCTAAATCAAAGCAGGTATTCCCCTTTCATTCCTCGATTAGCGTTCCTACTGCTGTGTGCAGCACCTTCTATATTCTAATTCACAGCATGTGAAAATAACGTTTTAAGTGCATATGCATGAATTTCATCTTAACTACTGGGTGAAAAGTTTTAATTAGATGTTTCACGTGGAAACATGAAAAAGGATTGGAAATTAGCAATGACCTCGCAGCCTCAAATATGCTTTCTGATAGCATGTGGCAAATGCTAAAAAAAAAAGCCATTCTCAGCTTTTTTTCACTCTGTGGAACAGGGAACACTGATGTGTGGGAGCAGCAGGTGGTGCTGGTTGAAGGAAAAAGCCTCATTTGGTGCCTTGGAAAATAATAGTGACCTAACTCAGGAAGATCACGAATAGTGTGTGGTATTTCCTTGAGCAGCTTGCTGAAAAGCAAATCTCAGATGGATTTCCAAGCTCTGTATTGTGGTGAGTCCTGAGCAGGGGACAGTGCTGAATTACACAGCCTTGTTTGGTCAAGGGAAAGGCATACAGCCCAAATTCTGTTTTGGCTGTGTTAATGCATCAGCTCTGTCCCCTGTCTGACACTGCATCACCTGCAGCAGCAGACTGAGAGCACCAGCCCTTAATTCACCATTTTCTCTGGTAGATGATGGGAGCAGACCTGGGCAGGCTCTACTTGGAGCAGCACTTCTGCTTAACCCAGTGCTGGGAAGAACCAAGAACCTGCTCTTCTTTAATTTGAGACATTAGCACCAAATTCAGATATGCATTGCCTTCTTGATGTGGTTGAAATATTGCAGTATCTCTTGCGTTTTTAGATTAACGTAATGTAAGTCTAAGTCTTTTTATCAAACAATTTTGATACTGCAAATAGGGGATCTTTCTCCACAGAAACATTAAAAATATTTTTACCTGTGGGTACAACTACAACAGTTGAATGAAGTGCTTGCAAAATATGCTGTTTGGCCATATTTAGCAAGCTAATAGAATTGATGTGGTTATGGTGAAGGGAAGGCAACTCAGAGCTTGCTGGAACAAAAGGGTCGGGATTTTTTCAATTCTCACATGCAAGGCCTTGTTGTTTAGGTTTGGAGCTAAAAACCAACCACATTCAGGCCTGGATTTCCTTGTGTGAATGGCACAAAGCTGAAACCTATACTGACTCTCTGTCTTTTTTTCCCCATGCGTAAGTTGAATCAACACACTGAGTCTGTCTAAATAGTCAGTCCATACATGGTGCCTATAGAGAGATATATTGATCCTTTTTTTTTTTTTTTTTCCTTCCTGAATTTAATGAACCTGTGAAAAAGAAATATGTAGATTCTAACTGAAACTCCATGTGCAGTAAGTCAGTAAGTCCTTTACTGCCATTCCCCACAGAGGTAGAAGTCCATCAGGTCTGGGTTAGGTGAGGACTGTTCTGCCTGCTTTATCACTGCCATCAGAAGGTTTTCCAGAGGAGTTTGAGCAATGTGAGCAATGCCCTACTGGGAACCCAGGTGATGATGTCTTATATATGGGGTCTTTCCCAGGGTTTCATTAAGGATACGGCAGGCTTCCTCCACCAACAAGCTCAGGGTGCTCGTGGTCCCCCAGTTCTCTCTTCTGGAGAGATAAGTGCCAATGTGTGTTCATGCTGTTCATGTATTCATAAAGTAGATTGTAAAGCCTGCTGAAAGCAGAGCTTATCTCCTACACGATGTACTTATGGAACCTTTTTTCATGTTGGAGAAATAACCAGCCATTTGCACACAGCCTCAGCTGGTAACATAAAGAAGCTGCTTTCTGCTGATGATCCATCTGTGGCAACACCTCTCTCCTTTACATCTCTTCAGACTGTACCAATTGTTCCTCTAGTAGTTTCTGAAAAATTTGAATCTCTTTTTCAGTACTTCAAAGCAGAGCCTGAATCTCAGGGATGGCGTCTGAGCCCTGTACAAACTTCTGTGCCCCTCTCTCCGAGATGTTGGTGCTGTGCGTTTTGCCTTTCCTGCACTCCATCTGGTGCCTGCTGATGGAGAGAATGAGACATGAAGGCTGTAGCAAGCTCCCCAAAGAGCAGAGCTGGTGCTGGAGCCTGGGCATTACGCAGGGACCCCTAGATCAGGTGCAGTCTTAAAAGTGACCTTTGTTATTTTTTTCAGAGGGACAGCCTTCATTGCAGGATACCTCTCAAAATCAACCTTTTTTAATTTCATTTTGGGCATTTCCTTGCAGGAAGCTATGCTGGCACAGAATGCTCCAATTGTACAGCGGAGCAGTGGGCATCTGTACTAAGTTGTGTGGGATCCATAGCCATCTGCAGGAGGGAATTGCGCTGTTCTTGCGCTGGGTGGCTGTATGCTTCCAGGAACTCCTCTGTTCCCACTCCCACCCTCAGCTGTTACAGGCACGCTGATGTATTCATGCTGATATGGCTATATTTTCCCTGTTACAAAAGTTACATTTCTGTTGTGCGGGGAAGAAGGGTACAGCTTGTCTTTCTTATTTTCCCTGTCTGCTGCTATTGTAATGATATCACAATGCTTGCTGGCTAATATTTACCTATTAATCAATTGATATCTACTGTTTTCATTGCAGTGACATGAAAATAGTAAATATTTGCACTAGACAAAGGCTATGCAGTAAATTGTACGTATATCTGTTGTTCTAAGACGCTATTAGTTTTTAATTTGTCTGATGTTCACTCTGTTGTGAATATCTCATAGGAGTGGAAAAAAAAAAAGGCAATTTAGTAATTTAATTATAGTGGAATGGTAGAAAAGATTGCCTTACCTGCAGTAAGAAGAGATGAGGGTTTTGCAGTCCAGCAGATATAGCAACAAAGCTGTAAGATCTGCCTTACCATGATACTGTGTAAATTAACTATAATCTTTTAAGCATTTGCAGTTTTTCTTGTAACTTGTTAATGCTGAGGTTTCCTGTGTTCCAATGCTCTTGTGCATGGAGAAGATCTGTGTCAAATAGCTGGATGCCCAGCCTGCTTAAAAAAAAAAAATCCTATTGATTAATATGCTAATAATTCTTCCCATGGTATGGAGTCTTCATGTTGGCCATTTTGCTAATGCAGCACAACACGTAATATCAAAATGCTCGTACCACTTTTGCTTTTATAGCAAATAATTTGTTCCAATCCTTTTTATGTTCCTGTTTTTTTTTTTTTCCTCTCTGCTTCTCCACGTGCATGCTAAGTGCTTCCTATAGCAAAACTTCCCTTTGCTACCTTAGACAGTATGTTTAATGAACTTCATCTGTATTGCATTGTTAAGGGCAAGGAGTTAACTCTAGATCAACTGGGGCTTTTATAAAAATTAAAGCCACAGGAAGTTGCTTTGTCAGGGGAAATCGCTGCCAAATATCATAGGAGCTCTCACTTTCCTGGCACACTCAGGACAGGAAAACATTTTCATTTTCAGGCCCTAGCAGTTTGACATTCAGCATCTTGACTTCTTTTGCTTTACCTCTTTTTAGTACATGAATGTTGTCCATCAAAATGAATTGTTATGAATTTGCTTATATTTAAATAAGAATTGAGATAATATAGAGATACCAGATAATTAGAGGCTTAGCTCGTGCTGTACAGAAACATTTTAATCAGATCAAATAAAAAATTGCATTTTTCTTTAAGCATAGTCTAATTTTTAATGAGACAAAGCTTAAACCTGATGAATTGGCACTGATTTTGTGATGTGATATTCAGAAAAAATGCATCCTGAATACCAAATGAGTGAAAGTTACTATCATTGCTGTGTTTTTTATTGTGACCTTGGAAATTAGCTTCGTGTTCTCCACATTGCTAACCTTGAGGCACAGCAGTTGGCAAAATAGCACTGGAGGTTAGCCATGCTTTTGCTACAGTGATCGTGGGGGCACAGTTTATGGGGGCAAAGGGGAATTGCCTTCAAGGTCTGCAAACAGCCTGAAAGTTCTAGTGATGACTGCATTTTCAATTTTCATTATCCTAGCAACGTCCTTCTATGCCATTAGAGCCTTATGCAGCTAAAAGTAAAGGGACGAGAGGCTGGGTCCCCCAAAGGGACCTCTACATAGGGTCATTCAGCATGGAGATTTGTCCTCACAAAATATTCTTTAGCACAGCATTTCCTTGGGAAGGCAAGTGGGCAGCTATGTGCAAGGTTGTAACTGTATGTCATACAACAACCCAGGAGCCTATGACTGTGCTGTGCCAGCACAAATCCAGTGGTGGAGAAGGATTGAGCTTTGAAGAGAAAGATTTTCCTCTGGGATAGATGGAGGCGTAAGACAGGGAGAAAAGCTTTTCTTTCCTTTTTTGCCTTTCCTGGGTAGTTACATGAGTGGATAGTTACACGTTTGTTACTAACACTGGAACATAAATCCTAATGGATCTTTAATAACATTAGATTGTGATCACTTGCATTTCAAGGGAGCAGAGGAAAATGTAAGCCACTTCTGTTTCAAATTACCTGAAAATATGATTCATTTTATTAAAAACCTAACAGAAGCCTTAATATTTCTGATACTAGAGATTTATAGACTTCTTTTTTCCCCAGTTGAACTACTGTGGTCTTTCAGATTGCATTCTCTGAATCCTCCTATGGCTGTGTTAAAATTCAAGGCATCCATAAGGCACAAGTCCTCCTGACCTAGTGCTGTAGTTAGGATAACGCATAAAATAAATCATCGCAATTACAGAGGCAGTCTCAAGCACTTAGTAACTCAGGCGATTGCTTCTTGAAACATGACTGAACTGAAGAAAGGATCATTAATTATTTCCCTAGAGTACTTGGATATTGTAACCCTCTCCACAGGGTTCTATTAGGGAGGTAAGACCTGGTCATTTGTTCACACATCTCATTTTCTCTTTCCTTTGCTCAAATCTCTCTGACAGCTGATGAATTCCGGAACATGTCTCTTCTTCAGCTGTGACATCTCTTTACCT
Organism: Tetrao urogallus; assembly: GCF_951394365.1. NCBI lineage: Eukaryota > Metazoa > Chordata > Aves > Galliformes > Phasianidae > Tetrao > Tetrao urogallus. The sequence continues at coordinate 21,344,157 of NC_136820.1, forward strand.
GTCAAGGTTCAGGTCAAACAGCAAATGGCCAGTGGGATGGGAATGGCAAAGAAAACAGGTTTAAGAAGTTATTGCTGGAATGAGTTAGGGTAACTGAGAGATACAGCTGTAAAAACGCTTTCCTGAGTAAGGAGGAAGGGGTTGGTTAGGTGAGAACTCGAGTTTGCACACAAAAAGAATACAAATCTAAATAAAGCTCTTACATAAAGCTATGATAGTCGGGAAGGAGTCTGAGCTGGGAATGAGGGAAGAGAGGTGAGGATCAGAGATATGGAAGGGCTTTGTTGTTTCTTGGGCACAACCATAGGTGTTGGTAGTGTCCAGGGAGTCAGTGGTCTGCTGTGAAGTGGTGGTGATGGAATGTGGGATGGGATAGAGAACAGGGTCAGAAGGGAATCTGCACCGGTGGCCAGAGAAATCCCTCTGTGTCTGGTGTGATATTAGATACCGGCATGTAGTATTGCACTGTTGCTCTCTGTCATTTCCTGTAGGTGACGCTGTGTCGGGTTGCTTGGGTGTCCAAGAAGGAGAAGACATTTTGGGGGAGGAGAAAGATGGTGATCCAAGGAAGATTGCTGGGGAATCATGTGTTGATGCTGCTCTTGGAAGTGAACTAAAAGGATGGGGAGGGAGCCATGTGTGGACATGATAGTGGTTGAATGAAAGCTAGAAAAGAGCAGCAGCCCAGAGACTGATGGAAATTTTAGTGTTCTGTGGATGTGACTGGCAGGAAAGGAATATAGTCTGGGGAGATTTTTCTGGAAGAGCTGTCTTTGTAGAAAGTTGGGAAGAGGGGAGGCCTCTGAGGGAGAGTCTGAATTTTGGCTGCTGATAAGATCAGAGCCTGCAAAAGCATGCAGCAGCATGGTTTGGGACTGAGGCAAGGGCAGATCGGATGTCCTTGCTTCATGGGAACGGACATCCATCTAATGGGTGGGGCAGGTGGCTGGGGACAGGAGCAGCTCCATCTGCCCACAGTGTGCTGCTGCACATCCAACAGCTCCTCATCCAACAGGAGCACTCCTCTAGCACTGCTGTGAGCAGTCTTCTGGTGCCAGGTCCAATGTGACCTTGAGAGGCACGTTGTCAGTGTTAAATGTTAAGTTTTGACTGAGGTGAATCATAACAAAGCATTCAATTGCTTATTATTATTCTTATTATTTTAGTAGTCCTTTCTTTTCTAATGATGGGTCCAGTTAAAAGATCCCGTACGAAAATAACATTTTGAATCACTTGTACCAACTTTTTGTGGAGGAGACAGTGCAGTCTGGACTATGGCACTCCTGTGCACATTCCTCAACAAAGGAGCATTCTGTGCAGAGGACACACAAGCATACGTATGAGTGTTTACTCAAGATGCCTTGCATCTCATTGCAGAAACCATGTGATTTACCAGTTGCCATGGTAACTATGCATTTTTTCTATTCCATAACTTGTATAAATGTTGAGATTGCCCTTGGTGTAACTAACTTACCTTCCTCCTAAAGTTGGACACGATTGTATTACCAAAAAGAAGCAGAGAGGAGACTGCCAGCATTCATACTGAAATGTTTTTTTAGACCGTATAGTCAGTCAAGCAGCAGATATTTTCACCTCTCTGGAAAAAACTGAAGTATCTCAACATGTGATTATTTAAATTCATAAAACAGGAGAAATATAAAATGTTACCACATCTAGCTGGCATTGTATATTTTTTGTGATTATTACTGTTTGCGACATTTTGGTTTCCTCAATACCTGAAATTTTAATTTTATAAAGTATTATTCTTTACATAAGTATACAAGAAATCCCTTCTTTTTTTCTATTGTAATCTTGCAATGAAATTTCTTTCTTGCATGTTGTAACCTCCGCTTTGGGGTAGATTACTGCCAATAAATAACTGGTTAATTGTTAACCTCCTCTTCCCCTCCTTTTCTCTCTTTTCTTTCATATTCTTGCTAAATGTAGACAACAAATCTACCAAAATATTTCTGTTATATACTATTGGAGTTAGTAGGCATTTTACCCTGCTTAAGAAATGCAGAATACTATTAAATGGAAAGAGTGGGCTTTATTTTTCCTTCTACCCCTTTTTTCCTTTTTTTTTTTTTTTTTGGCAGCTTCATTATCTCCTTAGGATACATTATCAAGTCTGTATGTGATTAGTAGCTTACCTATTTTCAAGTGATTTAGATGCATTAATTAATTAGCAAAAGAACCATTAGGAAGGTTTAGAAAAAGACTGGTAATTTCAGGCTATTTTGGAGGTAGTTAAAACTGTCATCTAAACCCAAAGACATGATATTCAGTGTGATAATAATTTTTTTTTCTTCTCAGAAGAAATCGCAGCATTATATCCAACTCAGAAAAAAAACAAACACAGGGTAGACTCTAGTTTGTGACTGTTTCTGTTCGATTAGCAGATAAGTACCTTGGTCTTATTTTAAATGTTGGTTTGGAATATATGTTTTACTGCCTTATTCAGTGCTTGTTCACACTTTCTCTTGGAAGCTCTGTTAAATGTCAGTGTGTTTGAGAAATTTTGGTTTTGGAGTTCTCTGGAGTGAGCATGAGCTTCATATAGTAATCTGGTTTCTGGAGTTCATTTTAAGCCTTTTGTGAAGCCAGAACCAGACAGGCTTTTTTGCTCGATGTTTGATTGTGAACAATCGGTTCCTTCTTTCTGTGAGCGTAGGGGCTTTAGGAAAAGATAGGTGCTTTTCAGGGATAAATGCAAACGGCACCTCAGTTTGGTAGCTAAGTTTTAATCCTCCATGCTTGCATTTATGGCTTATAATATGGATAGCATACATGCTTGTATTTCCCCATTTCCTTTTTTTTTTGTACTAGAGTGGCAGTGTCAGCATTCAGTGGTGCTACAGACCTAGGGCAGGAGACAAAGGTTTCCCTGGCAGACAGTGACAGGATAAATCAGTTTTTACAAATAATGTTTTATTTCACACTGTGCATAAGTTGGAAAAAAAAGAGACTAACAGCCATGTCTGTTTGACTAAGAAGCTGTAGGTGCCCAACGTAGGTAATTAGAACAGTGTAAGGCTGACAGTGTCATATATTTACTGCCGTCTCTCTTCCTTTCATTCAGGAGACTTTATTTATTGCTATGTCCATTATAGAGGCTGTAAAGCCTTTGCACATGTGTCCTTACCAAGGTGAATATTTGTCTATGTTAATAAATTAAACCAACTAATGTTATTGAGTTATGTTCTGCAGTTTTCATGGCTGTGGGAGAGCTGCGTGCATGCTGCCGTGGAAGCTGAGTTCCAGCTCTTTCAGATGTTAATCAATTTGTTATTTAGTTCCTCTTGTATTCCAGTAATTTCTAGAATTTAACATCTATGTTGTCAAGATTATTCTCAAGTAGAGCTTCTGTGTATAAATCACCCTTGTTTTTATTTTCCCTTACACATATGGCAGTAGTAGTTAGTGTTGGCAGTCTTGGGGTATCTGGGTGAAGTCTGAAGTCTTCCCCACTTCATAACTAAGAAGTCCTGTAGTCATCCTGTTATTTCCTTCATGAATTTCACTGAACTAAGGCTTGATCCTCTGTCACTATATCACTGAAACACGCTTCTGTCAGCAACTGCTGGGTTGAACTGGTGCTTTATGTGCAAGACAGATACTTGCACCTGACTATAGGCTTTTTGTCCTGTAGAAAGTCTTAATTCTTCAGAGGAGAAAGTTCTGATTCAGGTGAAAACAATACAGTTGAAAATGAGAGTAGAAGTACAGACTTAGTTCTCCAGCCACCTATTCTGAAGGCTCAGGGACTTGGATGCCCAGGCAAGGGACTGGGACCCTGAGGCCCTGGCAGCATGGGGAGTGCAGAGAGCCTGACAGCTTGGCTTTCCTTTGGCAGAAGGCAGAGGGTCAGTTCTCAGGAATCCACGTATTTTCAAAAGGAAAAAGAAGTTGTGTTGAAAAATCTCCATCCAGCTCCACACTGCTGCGCTAATCCCATGGCAACTGAAAGAGATAGTTAGCACCTGCCCCTTTGCTTCTACACTCACATTAATTTATCCTGCCTTGTTTCAGGTTTGGGTTTTTTATTTTTATTTCTTTTTTCAAGTACACGTGCTCTAGGCCTTCAGTTCTTCCATATCCTTGTGTTTTTGAAATAAGTGCTGCCCTGCCAGCTGTGAGAGAATGATAACAATATTAATATTGTCCTCATGTCTTTTGTCTCTCACAATCCCCCCTCCTTTTCTCCTCAGCTTTTGTGTGGTTTCAGAGGGAAGGACTCCTGGGTTGTCCTTGCCAAGGTGGCAGCACTCTGTCAGGCTGTCAGACTTATCTCCAAAGAGCTGTGAAGAATGAGTGCTCAAAGACAGGGGAAAACGAAACGCACAGCCTTCAGTTGTCTCAAAAAGACATTTGTCATTATACAACAAGGAGTTGTGGAGGGCTGAGGCTATGAAGTCATTACTTTGGTGATTGTGACACCAGTAATGCTTTCTTTCATGTTATTTTAGCAACTGTGCTTTTTTCCCCATGTTAGACATTTTGCTTCCTTTCATTGACCTCCGATCCATAAAGATGCTTTTAAATGGCAATAGTTGGAGGTAATGGGGGCTCAGTCAGGGGCCTGGCCTTGGTCCATTCCTTGTCACTAACCTGCTGTGGAACACAGTGGAAGGCTCTCCTCTTTTTCCTTTGGCTTTCCTGAACTGTACAGATTTTTACTTTTTTAAGTGATCTGCACAATGAAGCCCCAGTTTTGCCTGCAGTGGGATCACTGCTGTAGCTCAGGAAGATATGTGACTGAGGTTTCTTTTGCCTTCTACTCACACGAGGACTGTGTTTAGCAGAGGCCTGTTCCCGTGAGTGGTTTCTTTCTTCTTAGTAATAGGGAAAGCAGAAATAATCCTACTCTCAGCAGTTTTGGGATTACAGGCAAAAATTGAGTTCCTTGATGTATGACTGTGTAGGGATATTAATCTTTTCCCTGATGCCTGTTGTCTGTCATCTCTGTCTTACCAGCACTATCCGTTTGACCCCTCTACAAGGGTAGCTTATTATTAACGTTGCCTTTGCAGCAGCCACTCAGTATGCAGATGACAGCACCAACAATTTTTGCGAAAGGGCCTTTTTCTCTGCATTGCTAGACGTGATATTCCAAAAGATTTTGATTTTTTTGGCCAAGATGTGGCTCGTGCTTGTTTTAGCACCATGTGCAAAGTGAACTTACTCAGAGCAGGTTCTGATCAGCATAACTGGGGTTCTTTGCTGTGCATCACTGAGACAGGGAGCACGGTGTGAGACACAGGGAAGTTTTGGTGTGGTCCCTGCGTTCCCTTTGGAGGTGGCAGTTGAATAATTCCAAGTGTTTTGTAGTTTTATAGACTAGTCAGAAGTCACTCACAGACAAAATGAAATTACTGCATAAGCCATTTGAATTTTTCATTAGTGGATATCTGTTTTTCTCAGTATTCTCTGGATTAGCACATAGCTATACAAGTAGATTTAAATGGTAGACAGAGAAATAGAAATATCTGAGTACCGAGAAGAATTGGAGAAAAGTTCACGCAATGAGAAAAATAATAAAATGTTCTACAGGCTGTGCTTTGTGGTGAAATAAAATAGCATAACCTTTTGAGAGTATTTTTTAATTCTTATTATTCTTAAAAATTGCCACAAGAAAAGCTGCTTTTGATCATCCTGCTGTTCAGTAGAGTAATTTTTCCCTTGAAATTTGGAAAAAGTGGTAGACATGCAACTGGCTACAAAATAGGCAGTCCCATTTAAAATGTTTTGTGCTACAATTGTAAGTTGAGGTAGAATAGTAACATTTTTTTTTATTTCTGTCTTTCTAGAATAAAAGAATATTTACCAGTCTCCTTCCGTAGCTCAGGTCAGTTGTGCTGGTGACTTTGAAATGCTTTTTTCCTGCTGCAGTTGAAAGTGACTCGAGCCTCTTAATGTAGATATTGGGCTCTCTCAAAACTCAGTGAAATATGGCAACACATTCTGAGATGTATTATCCACAGAGATCAGAGGTACTGCAGTCAGTCTCCACTTTAATTGTGATGTGTTCATTTCCAGTTTCTAGTCAGAAAACGAGAGATATCCTGTAAAGAACAGTGCCATTTTTTGGTATGGGTATGTCTACGTAGGTGACTTGAAATCTAAATCTGCTTACAGATTCCAAGTAAAAACATAGCAAGGTATAAGCAAGTAATCATCTTTAATCTTTGATAGATGTTGGTCGCTTATAGGGGAAGCTGCTAATAGGATGCTTTACTTTTCCTGCTTTCTGCCACATGTGTAATACAAATATGTATTTTATAGCTAGAACTAATCTCATTGTCTACTACTAGCATTTGTAAACACCTCACATTGTGAACATCCATTTTTGGTTGTGTGTGAGCCTGTCAAATCTTATCTGCTTGTTCCAAAAGGTGTCTGCCTCAGTTTTTAATGAAAAATAGAGCTAATGTGGTTGAGAGGCTGCTAAGAATAAGGTTAGATGTAAACTCTGTTTTGCTATGTTAAAAAATACCTGACAGTGGTTTCTCTAAAAAGCTCCTGTACCCTTCTACTTCTGAAGTGGGATTTAAAATCCCTCTGGGATCAGTCTTTGTGGCTTTCTTTCTTTCTTTTTTTTTTTTTTTTTTTTTTTTCATCTTCATAAAAATCCATGCAACATCCGAACAAAAATATATCTGTTCAAGAAAACTATCAGACTTCTGCAATGAGGATCTTTTTACTTGGTGTCTCTTGTCCTGCTTTTCCACCTATTGGAGCAGCTTCCCTGTACGTCAGTGGGCCCTCCTTTACCCTTACGTTTCCAAGTGCCTTCCAGCCTCCAGCTTTGAATTTCACACTTCTCACAGAGAAATATTTCCTTGTACCCCCAGATTTGGATGCAGGGATGTTCCATGGGTTCCCTGAGCAGGGCAGGGGTCCCACTGTTTGGGACACGAATGGTCCTGGGAATCCTCTGTCTGTTTTCCCCATTGCTCAAGGATGACAACACAAAACACAACACAAAACAGAGGCAGATGTGATCAGCATTGTCTGATTGTGTTGAGTCAGTTATACCAAACTGTCTATGAAAACAAAATGTTCTTGCACTCTATAGCTCCTAGAGAAGGCAATTTCCTTGTTATTTAATGTGATTTTGAAGTAGATAGCCTCTATAAGATTTGCTTTGTTGTGTGTTGCTCAAGGATTCTCCTTTTTGCCTTTGCTCAATTGTTTGGCAGCAAGAAAATGGTATGTGAGCTGGCTTTTTGGTGCTCTGTAGATGCCTTTATTCAGCTTCTCTCTTAATTTCTGTTACTTTACCCATTGAGATCAGTAATGTGAGAGCCTGTCTATAACAAGGTAGCTCTAGCTCCCTTTTTTGAAAAGAAAGTGTAGAGAAAAGTTCTGTCATTGGGAAGAGCATTGCTAGCTAGTGGTGTTTCCACGCTACAGGTGCTTCACTGATGTCTATAGCAATGTACAGATAACCTGTCCTGGGAAAGATACAGTATTACATGTCCTTTGCAGAGCACTGTTCTTTTTAGGAAGAAATGGGCTGCCAAGAGTTCTGGGTCACACAGAGCTTTTCAGCTCCGTTTCCAGCTGTGGATGTTTCCAGCAGCTAGCAGGCAGCACGTTCTGTGTGCAGTTTCCATTTCAATTTGTTCAGTTAGGTCCAAACCGAGGAATTCGAGTGACATGGAAATGTCCCTAGCTGATATCAGATTTATTGGCTGCTTTGACTGGAAGGTGAGTTCTTCCATGCCAATTGCAGAAAGTGCAGAAACCAAGTGCAACAGGACAGGGTCAGGTTGGGGGTTAGGAAAAGGTTCTGCACCAGAGGGCAGTAGGCATGGAACAGGTTGCCCAGGGGAGTGGGCATAGCCGCAAGCCAACGGTGTTCAAGGAGCATCTGGACAATGTCCTCAGACATATAGTTTGAGTTTTGGGTGGTGCTGTGTGGAGCCTGGACCTGGACTTGATCCTTATGAGTTCCTTCCAACTCGGGGTATTCTGTGATTGCAGCTGTCCTCTGTAACAAAGCTGCTGACACACCGGGGCTGTGCGCAGCACTAGCACAGATTCCTCTTCCTTCTGCTCCAGCAATAACTCAGATGGGCATATTCCTGCTCATGCGAAGCGTAACCTACACAAGTTAAGGCCCGCTAAGCAAGGAGCTCCATGTTTTGTTCCAGTAAGCATATAAATATTTATACCACCCCAGGCCTACTTTCACACTGAAAAAAAAAGACAGTGCTTGTCTGCTGTTAAAATATATTGCTTGGGAGATAAATAGCTTATCTCAGTAGGAGAAAGATAGATGGGAGTGGTGGAAACTTGACCATAATATTGGCCAAAAGGCTGCCAAGTACCGAGGGCCATGCTGCTGGCTTGGAACGCCTGCTGGGAAATGGCATAGAGGTTGATAGTGTCGTGATCAGCTATCAGGAGATGAGAGGATTCATTAAAAGCCGTAATAAATGTGGAAAAAACATTCCTAGCACTTGTGTAGCGTGGGAGTGAGCGGTGCTTTTGAAGAGGCAGCTGAGGCATGAAGAGTCTGGGCAAGTGGTTTGCTCGAGGCCACATATGGGTATTGTCGTGCCCCTACAAGTGCACAAATCCAAAGGAAAGGGTCAAGCAGGCAGCACAGGAGGCTGCAGGCTGAGGGGCAACGTCACCCACCTGAGCGTAAGATACTGTTCTGTTGATGTGGTGGGAGCAGTGGCAGCGCTGAGCCGTGTGTGGTTTGTGCAGGGTACCCTAGTGAGGGCTGTGTAATGGTCTGAACAAGTGCTGGGAGGTCTAGTTCATTGTCAGCATTGTGGAAATGTCACTGGAGTCAGCATGCTGGCTTGTAAGGCTCAGCTGGGGGCTACCCTGCTCCTCAGCACATGCTGCTGTCACCTGGAGGCCCTGTCCTCATCCACCGCTGGATAGAGTGCACTGAGAGCAGCCCGACTGGCTGCCAGGGAGATTAATTATTTCACAGACTGTTCAGGATTCCAAGAAATGGAGCGTGGCTTTGTGTCATTTTAGAATAATATCTATCGTGAAATCAGAACTTGTGAACAGTGGGAGAATCCACAACACTTGTCTCTGGGTTTTCCTTTGTGCAGGTTAATTGTTGTTGCTTGTGGTGTGATTAAAGGGTCTGGCTGAACACAGAGTTATGTTGCATATAAGTGGGATTGTAATGAAGCAATAATTGCTCTCCTCGAGTGAAATTATTTACAACAGAAGAGATCAAAATGAAGAAATTCTCTGCTCCTCCTCACGACTTTGTGGAAATAATGATTCCTGATACAATAGGTTGCTTGTTATTCTTCCCTGACAATTGATGAAAAGGGCAAGGACAAAAAGAAGTGCTGTGTGAGAATCTCCCCACTGGGGTGCTGCACACAGTGAATTTGCATACAGTTATCCAAAGGCTTTTTGGGCGTGATACTGCCTGTGGGATGCTGTAGCAGGAGCGCTGCCCTCTGGAACAGACACTGCTCAGTGCAGCAGAGCCTTCTCTCTCATGGTGCTCTATGCTCACTCACTGCTCACGTGTGTCATGTCTGTTGTTGAGCTTAAAGGCCATTTCCATCTGTGTGAAATAGATGTGTAAGCACACGCACGCCCCATTCATGCTGCAGATCACAGTGTTAGTGAGCACAGGGAATGAGTATCAGGGCTCAAAGGATGCCAGAGACAGAAGTGGATGCATGTGTATAAACTTCCCTGCTACTGAGCAGTGGTAATGCTGTGCCTGGTTCTTGCTCATGGGTTCTTTCTCTTCTGCTGCTTCTCTCAGCGCAGCTTTCTGTACATGCAGGCAGCACCAACCCGTGGCTGTGAGACAGAAGATTGCAGTTATGCTTCAGTATTCTTGCAGTGTGGCTCCTCACTAATGTCCTTTGGGAGCCTTACAGTGAGGATTTGATGTTAAGTGGTGTGGTACCTGCATGCCTGCCCTTGCAGATATTTCACAGATCAATCCTACATGTTGTTTGCAGAGAGAAAAAACTTGTCCAGGGCAGGGCTGCGTCTTGGAGCATGCCAGCAGTTAGACCGACCGCTCTTAGCAGAAATCAAAGAATCGGAATGTTTGTCTGACACGCTGAACGCTCAGACTAAAGCAGGGCAGAGCCGGGACTCAGACACAGCCTGTCCCGGAGCTCGGCTCCTGCGCTGCGGCAGCGTTCGGGTTGCGGGATGTGCCGGCACGGCCGTACTCCGCAGCGCAGCTCGGGCTCTGCCGGAGGCTGCCGCCGCGCTCCGCTCTCTGTGCCGGCGTGCTGCCCGAGTTCAAAAGTTGTTGCAAGGGAAGGGAAATCTACGCACAAAACATTTCCACAGATGCTTTCATTGAGTGCCTACCCCAACGGCTTACTGCCTTTGTTTAACTGCGGAAGCGGAGCTCTATAGAACGCACATCAGCCGTAAGCTATCGGCGGAGATCTGGGGAGCGCTGGCCACGTTCACACTTAACGTTGAGCGTTACCCTGGGCTGGGGGCCGGGAACTGCTCGCAGAGCGGCTACTGACGACTGTCTGTCTGTCTGTCTAGCAGCAAGCGGACGATGGAGGCGGCCGCCGGCGGCCGCGGGAGGAGGCCGGCCCCGCACTGGTGCTGCGGAAGGTGTGGTCACGCAGCCCGGCCCCCGAGCGGCGCGGGAGGTAAGGCACCGCGGCTCGGGGCTGCGCGGGGCCGGGCCGGGCGCTGTGCGAGGCGGCGGCGGCGGCGGCGGCGGCTCCCGGGCGGGGCTGCGGCCCCGGCAGGGCGATGGCCCCCGGGGGGCGCGCGTAGGGGCGGCAGCGCTGAGCCGGGAGCCATGGGGAGCGGCCGGGCGCGGGTGCCCGAGACGCTGGCTGCGGAGCGGCCGCTGCCCACCTTCGACGTGCCGTACTTCAAGTACATCGACGAGGAGGACGAGGAAGACGAGTGGAGCAGCCGCTCGCAGTCGTCCACGGAGGATGACTCCGGGGATTCTCTGCTTTCCGACAGGTACGTGGTGGTGTCGGGGACGCCGGAGAAGATTTTAGAGCATCTTCTGAGCGACCTGCACCTGGAAGCCGCGCAGGACAAAGAGACGGGTAAGAAGCGCGCCCGGCAGCGGGGTCCCGGGCGGCCGAGAGGGGGCGGGGGGCGATGCGGGTACACCGACTGGAAGCCGGCCGCTTCCCGACGCTGGCACGGGGCGAGCAAAACAAGAACGTGCGGCACGCGGCCTCGGGGCGCAGGCAGCCGGGAGGCAACTTCGTGCGGAGTGGAGCGGGTGCCGTCCCCGGGCCTGAAGCCTCCGTCACAGCCCGGCACTCGGCTTCAGCCTTCGCGCTGCCGCTCGATTTGCCACCGCTTCGGCGCACTCTTCAAGTGCGGCTTATAAATTTCCTCCTAACGCTGTGGAGCTGATGCTGTACTTATGTGTCTTCAACCAGACATTGCAATTTGTTCCAGCCCGGAGCAATGATTATATTGATCGGGCTACTTGACATGCAGTTTAATTTTCAGTGGGATCTCCTGGCTCCATGCATGGCTCGCTGTCACAGGAGCTCCTGTAGTAGTTCATCAGGAGTGCCTGCAATTCCCATAGAGCTTAATGAAAGTGGAAGGGCTACCGAGAGCTCCCCAGGTCCCACATCCCAAGGAGCCGAGAGAGGCACTGACTGTGCATGGAGCCTGGCGTTCCATTGCTCCCCAACAGGGTTCACGTGCGTGCTCCTCGTGGCTGCATATGTCTCTCTCTACAAATGAGATTACTGAGAATAAACAGACTTTAATCCTTTTAAGTGACTGCAAATATAAATAACATCTGTGATTCCCAGAGGAATGCCAGGATTGGGTTCTTGGAACAAGTCATTAGTTTAACGTGGGACAATGGGCATCTTCCTAGCGAAGATGCATGAATGCCCTGAAGAAATATATGGAGTGTCTGGTAGTGGTATTATGATGGTATTCGTGGTGCTGCTTTTGTCTGCCTAGACATTAATATTTAGTGCAGAGGGAGGCTGTGATTGTTTTGCTTCTGTGGATGATGTCAGCCTGGTTCTATAGGCAGTGTGGGGAGGGTCCTTAGCTGGCCCTTAAGATCAAATGTTAGATCCAGAATAAGTTTCTCCATGAATGTTTATTGCCTGCAGACTGAGAAACATCAGTGACCCGCCCTTAGAGACTGCCTCAGCTATTTTTTATAAGCTCATAATCTTGCTGAAAAACAGTGAGACTTTCACTAGCGTTATGCATTGTATTTCAGTGTTTTTAAGTACAAAGGGCTCCTTATACAAAGCATTAGGTGCTAAATACATTCTCACCTGTATTATCTTTTCTGTTCTTCCCCTGTTTGGTCTCTTCCTGTCAGCAGGAGGCAGTTTGTAAGCCTGTTCTTATTGTTACAGAGAGGGGCTGGTAAACTGCCATCAAAACCAGTGCTAAAGCCACTGCTTGACTAGTTTTTTAAATACTTAGTTTTAAGTATTTAGAGGTAGATTGGAGTCTCCTCACCTATCTTGCCTTACTGCATCTCCTCTGAGAAAGAAACAATTTGCTCTGCTTTGTGACCAGGGCTCACTGGGTTCCAGGGCTCAAACAAAGTAGCTGTGGTTAAAGTAGCTCATTCTGGACCATCATAGAGGATGGTAGAGTTGGAAGGCCCCACAGGTTTGTGTCTTTGCAGACATAGCTTAGTGGAACAGAAAAGGAAAATGATGTACCCAGCTGCTGCTGCTCCTGCTGCTGGTTTTTCAGTTCCAGGATGACTTCTTCAGCCTCCTGTTTTCCCTGCAGCCCCCACCTGGTTTGCTTATTTGAAATGTATTTTGGAAAGAGTATTTGTTAAATATCCTCATGCACAGGAGCTGTTGTTCTGTTTGATCCTTGGCATGGATTCGCAGTCAGGGACATTTCACATGTTTTCTTGCCTTTTCTATAACAAATCATAATTACAGCCCTCAGTGGTCGTTACAGAGAACATCTGCATTCTCTTGGGGCTAGAGTGGCCATGGAGTACCACTTCCTAACCATTGACATGGCTGAATGGTGTCAGTAGATCCAGACATTCTCTAGTCCCAGACAGAAGAGTTTGTAGCTCTGAGAATAAAGGAGGGCCCTGGGGCTCTTCAGTAAGTCAACTAGTGCCTAGCCCAGGCCACACAGCACTCTGCATTTGCTGCTAATCCCATAGTAAGATACCTGAAGCATTCTGCTCTCAGAGCATCTGCTATGATAGAGAGTTGGGGACACTTCCAGCCATCCTGAGGAGTCCCAGTGTCTCTGATATGGCTGAGCGCTGTTACAGCAGCTAAGGATGCTAAAGGAGATATTACCATGTGCATACCTGAATTATCCTGTAGTTCAGATGTCTTTTGTGGCAAAGATGTCTTGAAAGTCTGAGTTTTGCAATACTCTTCAAGCTGCCATACTTAATAACTGTTTAATTACAGGAGTTTTTGGTAATGACTTTATTAGTAATACATGTGAGCTCTCATGGCAGCATTGTAAATGGGGACTTGCTACTAACAATCCTTACAGCCTTCTATCTCAAAAGGAGGGTTTTTTTTGTTAGGTTGCTGTGGCCTGTCACATACCACCTCCCAAGAAAGCCATTCCTTTTGTTTCCTGCTGTGACATGGTTGGAAATTCTTCCATTTCTATAACTGTCAACTTTTTTGAATAATCTCTATGATTGTTGGAGTCACTGGGGTGCCTGCTGCTTGCACAGTTTAAGAATTGAACAGTGAGGCCCCTGAAATAAGTCAATAACTAGGCAGAAAATGCTAGGCATGCCTCCTGGCTAATCCTCATTGAGGATCAGGATTTGAATGAGTAATCTCCAAGAAGCCAAATCTTAGCGTCTCAGGATCTTGAAAGCCATCCCATTGACTGCAGTATTTCTTTCAGGTAAGTTTTTCTCTTCTGCAAAAGCTTTTCTAACCTGGATGTGAGAAACATTTCCTTCCTTGGATGCTATTTTTGGTCTGTTCTTTGAGTATCCTCTGGCTGGTTGCTGTTTGAGCATACCTCTTGCCTCACAGTGACAGCATTCAGTGTTTGACCACCTCTGGAATGACACAATGGTCATCACACCCACAGGCTTCCACGGAAATTAGGATGGCAGATCACCCTTGTGGGTCTCCTCCAATTTAGGATATTTCACAATTCTGTGATGAATGCTTGAATAACGATTGATGGGACAGAAAAAGAAGATGAATTCTCATGACCTGTCTAAAATAGATGTGTAAAGGTGTAGATGCGGTCTGTATATCTTTAAAATTGGAAAATGAAGGACTAGCGACATTTGTTCCATGCTGTGTCATTGTATCTGGGACTGTGAATGAATGGTTCTGGGATTAGTGAGAATTCTCCCCTCATACATGCAGGTAGTTTTAGCTTTTGGATCATACCCTTGCGTCAGGGAAGGAGGTACCCTCAGACCATGTCTATTTGGACTGTAAGTGCTATTTAAGTAGAGGTTACTTTTGTTTAATTCCTTCTCTTCCTGCACTTGCACCAAAGATAGGGCTTTGGTGTGAGGTGGTGGCACCCACTGAGAAGCTGTGTATACCTCTGAGAGGAGAGCTGTGCTGTCCTGTGTGAGCAGATGCAGTCAAAGAGAGCTGCTGAATGGTGATGCCAGAAAAGGATATACTTCTGCTTCTCCTAGGCATTGAATTTTGTTTAATAATCCAAGAAAAAAGAAGAAAGAAAAAAAAAGATCTGATTACTTTTTGATGTTGTTTCTTTGTTGCAAAGAATGCTGTTAGGATTCTTGCTCACTGTGCTTTATTCCCAATGAATAAAACGTGTTAAAAGCATGCTCTGGTGATGGCCACAAAGTGAACATGGTTATGTCTGATTCATAGAGACTGATATCAAGGGGAGCAAATATTTACCTAACACTTTGCGGTCCTATTTTCCAGCCTTTAGAATGGAGAGAGTCAATACCTGCTAGTCCTATCTTCTACTGCTTGTCCATACTGAAATGCTTTTTGTCATCATTCTGACCAACACTGTAAACACAAAGTCCTGGGAAAAGTTGATGAACTAAGTAGACTAAGTGCATGTTGGTGCCATGCCCCACACTGAGGAATAAGGCTTTAGCAGAGTTTGTATGCATGGAGCAACGCTGGTGTGACAATAGCAGAAAAGCTAAAATAATCATTTGTCTCAGTGCTCACTGTGCAGGGACATGAGGAGTTTTTTGCACAGGTCTGTTTCTTCATGCGCAATGAGTCTAAGCTTTCTCATATTGAAGTGTCAGTAGAAGTAGGTTTAGAATAAATCAATAAAATGAATAGTTACAAATCACCAGGATCAGATGTTACTCCCCAAAGACTTCTAAAGGAACTGAGATATGAAATTGCTGAACTCCTAATAGTGCCATATAGTCTATCATATAAATCAGCTTCCGTGGTAGAGGAAGGTTGAAAATGTGATGCCAATTAAAAGAAATGATTCTATTTGGGGAGCGTCTAGGCAGTAAGATTGTCATTTTATGGATGCATTATTCTAGCGTAAGCTGGCACTGAGATTGAAGGCGGCTGCTCAGCTTTCCCCAGCCCATTACTGTGGTTGCACTGGTCCTGCTGTGCTGGTCCGGACTGCTGTGTCATTTTGTGCTTGCTCTGAGCAGGGAACTGGTCTTGGTTGGCAGTGGCCCAAGAAATACTAAATTTTTGTTAGTGTTAAGACTGATCAGTTTACTTAAGCACAAACTTTGTCCCTGTCCCAGGGGAGACAGGGTAGCACAGGGTGGGAAATGGGGGGACAGCAGGACAGAGGACAGAGGGACCAATTCCTCTAGCAGCCATGATTGCTTGCAAGAGTTGGAATAGCGTGC
Organism: Tetrao urogallus; assembly: GCF_951394365.1. Classification (NCBI taxonomy): domain Eukaryota; kingdom Metazoa; phylum Chordata; class Aves; order Galliformes; family Phasianidae; genus Tetrao; species Tetrao urogallus. Next base: position 21,359,944 of record NC_136820.1, read on the forward strand.
AAAACTGCATCCTCAAATTTTGACTTTGTGCTGGGAGATTCATAGCATTACAGTAAAAGCAGTAGGAAGAAAGGCACACAGGAATATAGTGCCAAGAGAAAGGAAAATTATAGTGAATTGTCAACAGTCAAAATGGAGAGAAGCTGCCAGAGAAGACTGGGATGCTGCTGAGTGTGGGTTGAGACAGAGGTAACAGAATGTGCTGATAATACTGTTTGAAAATTTCATGATAAGTGAAGCCATTGCTTCATCTCCAGTGGCCATGCAAGGTTCTTATACACCCTGTTATCTCTGCCTCTGTGTGGTCTCGTCCTGCCATCCTGCTGACTGGAATTGCTGGGGGTCTGCGCAAGGTAGGTCAGATCAGGAAGCTGGTCTAACACAAAAATAGCCTTGTGAAAGGAATAAAAGTTTGGCAGTTGGGACTGGGAATATGAGCTGGAAGCAGGCCCCCTCAAGCCAACCTTGTGGCTGAAGAAAGATAAAAGGAGCAAAAATCTGCACAACTGGGTGATGAATTTGCAGATGAGATCCAAGTTTGGTAAATGCAAAGTAATGAATTCTCTAACATGGAGAAAAATGGATCCTTGTTATACATATTCAGTGGAGATGCTGAATTAGCAAATATCGTGCAGAAATTAGGTCTTTGGAGACGGTGTAAATAGTTCTTGGAAAATTTTGTTCAGCACTGATTAAAAAGGAAAATTATATTTGGGACAGTTAGGAAAGAAGATGAGCAAGAACCATAGTTACACCATTATATAACTGTGTAATATAGATATATAATATGGCTCCTTTTTCTGTGTGGCTCAGAAAGGTTATAAATGAACTAGAAGAAGCATGGAAAGGGCAACAGGGTTGATTACAAGTATAGATTAAATAGATCTGAGACTAAATAGTCTAGGGCTGTTCAGCATAGGAAAGCAACATCTGTGAAGAAGGGATGTGGTGCAGTCTGTAAGATCGTGAATTATCTGGGGAAGGTGTATATGGAAAGATTATTCATTATTTGTTATATGTAGGAAGTGCTTTGTAACATAGTGACATTATTGGTTTTAGAACTAGAAAATATGTTCTAGAAAATATAATATTATATACAATGTACAGCTAAACAGTGAGACTCAATTTTGTGAGCATTTTGTGGAAACCAAAGTTTGGAAGGATTTAAAGACAAATTGGCTGTAATCCTGGCAAAAATTCCATCACTGCAGTGACGTGGGTGTAACTTCCAGTTTGGGAAGTCTACACTGCCGATTATTGGAAGTTAGTATGGTATAAAGGAGGGAGAAGGTCATCTTGGTGTTTGTCTGTTTTGTTTTTCTTCCTCTGGGCATCCTCTGTTGGACGTTGACCAAGACCTGATTCTGTTTTGTGAGGATCCTTGATCTGACAATGCATTGTATGCAGCATGCTGCAGTTTGCAAACAGTTAATCAGGTTCTAAATTGCATGTGTGATAAGGCTCTGTTTTCTTCAACTGGGGCAACTGCACAAGTTAGCTGCTCAGCTGGTAGCAGTATGCTGAATGGCTTTGCCAACGGCCCCGTGGTGCCTAGAGCAGGGACGAGAAGAGTGGGAGCCTGGGGTTAGGATGAGATCAGGCGCTGGCTTCTGCTGAGATGGCAACAGCCTCCATTGGTTGTCCTGTTCAGCGCCATGTAGCCCTTCTCCCCGATATACTTGGTTTGACCTTGTGCCAAGTAGATCTATCTTTCTTAGTAGGAAGCTGTTTTTCTCCTTTGCTGGTATTATTTTCTGTCACATTAGTGAGCTGAATCAGCCTGCAGAAGGAGTGCCACGTCTGGGATTCACTACAGACAGCATGTCACACGCTGTGGTGCCTAAGCTAATAGGAAATGCCAGCAAGCGGAATGTGTCTGTGATACTGTCTCCTGGCAGGAGCTCAGACAGTTATTTCTGCGAAATGAGGATGCAAAGCCTGAGAAGGTTTTGTGGGTGTTTTTGCACTCATGCACTAGTTTAGGGCAATTTCTTGGAAAGGCAGAGAATGATAAATGCTGCTCCTGGATGCTGCACCATTGAACCCAGTGACTGGGGAGCTCTACAAGTCAGTTCCCTGCTCCTCCAGGAATATGTCCTGTCCATGGTACTGTGGGCAGGCGCTGCTGTGTTCTCATGAACCCAGTGTTCCTGCTGCAGGTTTCCTGATGTCAGCACAGGAACCACGAGTGTCCTGTTGTGTCAGTGCTCAGGGCTCTCTCCAAAGATACTGGTGGTATTTTTTCAGTTCATCACCTCAAACACTTCTCACTAGGTGAGCTCACCCCATGGCATGAGCCACTAGGTTTCAGTTTGCTTAGGAGCAAGTAGGTACATCTTGGCACCCTGACATCTCAGGCACCATAAATAAACATTTTATGTCTTGTGCAAGAGTAACTTTGACAGGAAGGTATTTTTCACGCTTTGAGTCAGATTTGCAGAGGAAAAAGCTACCCACCAAATATTAGTCAATTAGATCATAACATTCTTAGTGACTAGTTGTCACGTCTTGCTGTGTGCAAAAGTGATAAGGAGACATTATGAAAGAATAGTGTGAAATTACTTGCTATGAAGATGTGCTTTATAGATAATGTGATTTGTTTTGATAACCTTTTTTCATCTTAGAAGTATGCCAGCCACTTGGGTTGGGTCCCTGTCTGCCTTAAATGCTGTACGGGAGGTCTACCCAGTTTGACAGCTACAAATTTGGGGACGAAGTGTACCAGATCCCTTCCATTGCAGTCGGTGTTGCATCTTGCAGATGCAGAGTGGAGTTCAGCTCTGTTGAGCACACAGTGAGCAGTGAGCATAAAGCAACATTGTCCTCCTTTCTCTGTGGCATGCTCATATACACATGTAGGCTGCATTTCCTACTCAGCAAAGAGCAGAAAGTTAGGTTAAATTCGTTCCTTTCTATGATGTGGAGTGCCAGCAGCTTGCTGAAACCCTGTCAGCTGAAGGGGATTGGAGCCTCATCCTCTGGGCAAAACAGAAGCAGAAGAGATGGTGTCATGACGTAGTCAGTAGTAAGATTATCAAAGCCAAGAAAGTCAACGTTGATGTTGGTATAATGCAGAAAGGTACCCAGATGCTGAAATGAGTCTGAACTGTGCTTGTGTTGGCTTCCTGTCAGCTTGGACTCCATTTCCATATAGCAGTGGATTTAAACATCGAAATGTGAAATATATGAAGAGATAGGACAGCCATGCTGTGAAGGTGACACAACTTTCTAGATGATCTCAACCTCACATATGGCCTTGCATACACATGGTGCCCTTCACATCTTTTCTCAGTATTTACTCATCCTCACACTTAGTGTTGTCCTCCTTTCCTTCCTTCTTCAAACTTTCCACTATTAAACCCTGATCTGTAGCCTCTTGCTGCTGTAGACTGCTAAAAAAACTGAACTCTAGTCTGCAATACTCTCTTTTTTTCATTTGTCTTCCACAGCGCAGCAGTTCACCACCTGCTGCCCTAAGTGGGGCTGTTTGTTGTTAATGACTCCTGTCACACTGTTAGCACTCTGCTGTGGCTGCTAAGGAGTGAACTTGTTTGCAGAATAGAGCAAAGCACTCCTTCCCAAAAGCTGCCTGTCTGTTATGTTGTGAATCGTGGGTATGGTTCTCAGAACGATTTCTGGGGAAAGAAGTTTGCACAGTGGGAGAGTTTACATGTAGCAACGCTGAAAACATAAAACTATCTTGAAATAATTGCTACATCATTGAGTCCAAGAACACAGATCGTGCACTGTCTTCAGGGCCTGAATTGCAGTGTTTCCAGTGCTCAGTGTTGCTACAATACAATGATTTTTTTGTGAGATTCACAATTTCTGAGGAATATAAAGAGCGTGTTCATTCCTCGCCCACAGGGTGGGAGCTGGAGCCACTGTAGATGCAGGACCTGTGCTTTGAGGTTCTAGATGAAAAATCTGAAGGAAATCTGTTCTTCAAAGCTGCTTTCTCCCCCCGTGAACTAAATTTACTCTCACGCTATTAATTCCTCCTTCCCCCACAATGCTCCTTTGCACGCCCTCCTCTCAGACAGTCTCATGGTGTTACAGAAGTAGCAGCCTCAGTCTTTTAATGAGCATGGGCAGGGCTGCTTTTGACTGCAGCCAAACTGTGATTATAGTTACCTTACTAAGCTACCCGTCATGCCCTCTGTTACTAACATTTGCAGCATGCTCTGGGTTATTGTGCAGTGGAGCTTGGCTGTACCTCTGGATGCTGCTTTCTCTACCATGTCTGACTTTAAGAAAAGAGAAGAACAGCTGTGGCAACAGCAACTCAGCCACATTTGCACTTTGCTGGCTGTGGTTAGCTGGGATTCTGTTGTGGTTAACGTGGTCTTGCTGGATTTTGGTTTCAGTGGGCAAGTCAGAAGCTCAGCTATTGGATATAGGAATAGATGATTGCAGTGGGAATAGTTTTGCAAGAGCTCAGGTGCCTGTCTAAAAAGTAAATATTCAACTGGAATGCCCTTTGTATAAATCCAAAAACATTATGAGCTTACGGATTTCACTTGATGGACAGACAGGCTTTAAATGGCAATATTTTTTTCAGAAAAGAGGGCTTGATACAGTTGGGTATCTGTTGGGTTGTGTATCACCTTTTGGGAGAGTCAGCATGGTTGGCATTGGAGGCAATCCTTCATGTTTTTTAAGTCAGTTTTAAGTGTTTCACAGATTGAAATAGGAATAGAATTACATTGCTGACAGCCCAAGGTTTCTTATGGCACGTCAGTAGCCCTCATGGACTATAGCTGATGCTGGCAGAAAGCTTTTTGGAATAGCATCAGTTACTGCAGTGAAGTAAATTGCTTGTCCCATCTCACAGACAAAATGAAAAATACCTGTGTGAGTGGTGGCTGTGGCAGCAGCTCATGCAGTCTCCTGAGCTGAACTGAGATCAGGAGATGACCTTGTCTCAGCTCAGAAACAGCATGGGATCTTCCCCAAGTAGTGCTCTGCCTCTGAAGTGAAAATGTTCTGCCTTGTTTTCAAGGACACGTTGACAGAGACATTGGAGGATGGCAGGATGGGAGAAATGGATCAATGTAAATAAAGTAGCAGTTCTGATGGATCTCATTTTGATGGAAGCTAATAATGTAAATCTTACACTTGCTCATGACAACACTTGGGATCAACTGTGACTTTATTCCTTTGCTTGAACTTGAGTTTTGATGCAAATACAAATTGGCAGAAATTAGAGGTGTAATTATGGAGAAATCATGCTGTCTGACCCAGGATGGCTGGAGGCTAGTATACCTCAAATTCTAATTGCTTTTTCAGTTTCTTTCTTTTTTATCTGTTCCCTGCATCCTTCCATGCCATTCCCCCCCCCCCCCCCCTTCCTCCTCCTGTTCCTCAGTGATCCAACAGCCCTCCTTCCCATAACCTCTACCCACTCCTCAGGATTTAGGGCTGTGTGAGCGGTCTCTAGGAAATGTTGCAGCTACAAACAGAAATGCAGATACTGTTTTTGCTCTTTCCCAGCCATGACATCAGAGCACCAGCATCAATACAATAATGAGGCCTCTGTTGGATTTGTTTCCCATCCCAATGCAAGCCTTGTCTATGGGATTTTTTTTGTTGTTGCGGTTGGTACAGCATACGGGGTGCACAGCCACAAGCTGGAAGCAGCAAGCAAACAAACAACAGCAAAAAGAACCAGCCACAAACAAACAGCATTTATCAGAATTCTGTTGTCATGGGATTTTCTTTCAAACTCTTGCAGCAGCAGTAAGAGTGCAGTGATGTTTTGCATATCCCAAAGCATGTAAACCCCCAGTTATAGTAAATAAAAATATTTAGCCTCTCAAGATGACCACAGCTTCTCCTTGTGCTCCTCCATCTCCTCGCCATCCTGCTGTGTGCTGCAGGCTCCTAATTGCCTTCCCTGCCCTCTTCCCACCTGAAGCTTGAGGTATATGCAGAACGTATATGCAGTTGTTGGGTTGTGGGCCGTAGTCCTGGGATGGTTAAGGAGGAAAGGCCACTTTGCATGGAGACTCCCCAGGTGTTCCCCAAAACTTCAGTGCTCCCCCAAATACTTCTTCTGTTGCAAAGCTGCAAAAATGCATTTTCCTGAGATCTGTGTGGTGTCTCTGGTTGAAAACCAAATTTTGTTACAGTCTTCAGTCTAGTGACCCATCTCCCTAGGCAAAACTTCTGGCACATCTTATGAGTTGCTTATGGAGTTTATGCAAATATTTCGAACAGTTTTGTGTTTTTTTCTTTGATGTGTGCATGCAGATTCAGCTGGTGTTAATGAGTCTGATCTTCATATTCAGTTGAGGGTTTTGACATGCGGATGGGCCGTAGGGCATTTGATTTAACATCTCAGTATAAAGGACTGCAAATCTGTTCAGGGAATCCAGGTTAGTAAGATGCAATTTGGGAAGTTAGAACTATATACTTGATTACAAAGAGCAATAAATATTTAATAACAGTTTTCTAAAAGCTTTGAAAAGCATGAAAGTGCCATTAGCTTTGCAGGAAACTGCTGTATTGGGTTTTCCTGACAAATTGTAAGAATTCAGTTCCTCCTGGAAAGTACTGTCATGTAAGTATGGGATGAGGGAGCTGTTGCCCAAAGTCCTGTTATTTGTGGAGCTAGCAGGAGAGCCTGCTTCTCTTCCAAAGCTCTGTGCCTTAAGGGAGTGCCGGGCATCGATCAGGGCAGAGAGGCTGGGGAAGACCTTTATTAGGTCATGTACAAGCTCAATTGAGGTCAACGTTTGTCAACGTATGGCTTGTGGATTTCTAGTATCTGTGAAAAGAGTTAGTGTGAAGCGAGCCCATTTGTGTGCTGTAGAGGTACTTCAGGTTATCAAAATAAAGCAGAACTTGTAGCTTAGAACAATCATGAAGTTATTTCATCTAGGGCTAACGTTTTCAGAGGCAGAGAGGCAATTGGTGTGCCTACAGTTACAGATCAGCAGATTGTCTGTGTCTCAAAGTGAAGAACATTTTGAGATTGTTCAACCAGCATAGTATACTGGTAGTGAAATACATCACGTGGAAGACTTCCAGTGTGTTTATCTGACTGCAGAGAATGTCAATCTGTGCTTTCAAGCCTCAAACTGAACAAAAAAATGACAGCTTTTGTATTTATCTTAAAATAATTAGGTAGCTTTGGTGGTTTTGGGGTATTTTCATTTCAAATGGGAAGTAAATGCCCCACTTCCCCTGCTAATCTGTGAACCCAGAGGCTCGCAGCTTTCACTGTGACTATTCATGATTTATTTACTTTTTAAAATTCAGACGTAGGCATGTGTGCGATGATTTATTCCTACATGTAATTGGATACAGTGATTAAATGAGCTTGCATATTGTACTTCATTGTCCTTTTGGGATGTGGGCTGCTTTGTCTTTGAAACAGCCGCTCCTAGTAGAATTGATTCCGACTCCTATATATTTGCTGTAGTTGCTGATGTGTTTCTAAAAGCCGATTTGGAAAAGTGCTTTTAAATATATGCTCTTATATAGGAGGTACTTAGCCAGCTGAAGAGTTATATGTAATCCTCAGAGCCTTCCTTTAAGATGCCTTGCTACCTTCTCCTAGAGGGACTCTTATTAAAATTAAATGCACACTCACTGGTATGTGAGCTGAAAGAAGCTATAGGCTACCAGCCTGTGCCCATGGGCCAGTGAATGTAGGAGGTAGTCATCACATAATTGCTGATTTTCTCTAGAATAGTTAGGAATGATATGAGGAAAAATTACAACAAGATTTTTATAATTGGCCTCAATGAACAGCTGAATAATCAAAGCAGTTTAATGAACAGAAAGAAATGCAGAAAGACATTTTGAGTTGTCATTTTCCGTGTTATGGGCATTCAGCAGCCTCAGAGCCCTTGGTTGGTGCTGTGCAAGCATAAAGTAATAGGCAGTGCTCTGCCCAGAAAATCCCTGTGCTCTGCCAGGACGCTGCACAGCAGTGTGGTGCAGCAGAGATGAGAACAGCAGCAGCAAGACTCCTTGTTAGAGGAACTGGTTGTGGATACAGTTTGCAGAATTTTAAGCACAGAATATATCTTGGTGATGCTGCTAGTCCTAATGTTGGAGATGGTATATTTTGGTCTAAGGAACAGTCCTGCCAAGAGCAGCTCGAGGTGATCTGGCTTTGTCTCTTCTGGCTGAGCTGGTTTATGTCTGAAAACATATCTTTGCATATGTGCAGCTTTTTCTTGAATGAGAGAGTAATGTGTCTCTGCAAATTACTGCACATGCACTTACTTTCATTACTTGTAGAAGCACAGTATATTTGAGAATTTGCAGCCTCTGCCTCAAATTTGTTTGAAATTTGTCAACAGATTTGAAAATTCCAGGGGCAAAGGAAAGCAAGGCTGCCAGGCAGTTGGGCAGACAGCCCAGTTCTGTGAATGGTATTCCCATAATGAACAGGAGAAAACAAGGAATTCTGAAGGAAAAGATGATAACTTTATTATATTGATAATAGTAAAGTTGTTGTAGAAACTGCGCCACTGTTGGCCTGTTTGATTTGAAAATGGTTTAGAATTTTGAAAGCAAAAGAGACTTTACACTGGGTTTGCTATCTAACTTGATAAATTTGATGGCTTTGGCTCTCTGGCAGGAAGCCAAATGCTCTGGTGTCCCATGCATGATACCTTGGATTGACAAGCTGTAGTAATGGGAGATGGCACTGAGCGCTAATCACTGCCAGGTGTGTGCTGGTGAAATACAGACCCTGAGCCCAGGAAGGCACAGTTTTCATCTAAGCCAAAGAAATTCCTTTGTGCCCCATGGAAGTCCATAGAGCAGCTGGCAGGGTGGATGAAGCAGGATACTGACCAAATGATTTCTACAGGGTAGACTGTATCTCTTGTTAGATGTTTCACAGGTTATGCGTGAAAGATACAGGGCCTAGTTTAGACTGGTAAGTACAGCTCTTTTTTTTTCTTTTCCAAGTGCAAAGTTGTATTTATCCCAGAATTGTTTTCTTAGTGTAGTTTTTGTAATTAAATAATGCACCAGCACATAAACAAATTCTAAAATAATGACAAAATTGAGTAGTTACCTTTAGAAAATGATCCTACTAGGCTTTCATCCGGTAATTGCTTAATATCCCAGATTTATTTCACTGAAATAAGCAAAGCCATCAAATAAAATCCCTGAGTAATTATGGTACAGCTGAGTCAAAGACCTAATGCTGAACTCCCCAATGAGACAAAGTATTTGAAATTTATGGAAATAAAGATGTTCTTTTTTATAAGTGCAACACTCAATGACCATATTTGCAAACAGCCAGAGGTTACTGCACAGCAGCACCTTTTTTGCTTCTGGGAATAAAACAGCCATGAAAGTATTATGATGCTCACAAGCAGCTGAATGATGGATAACATCTGTTTGGCTTTTGTCTCAGCCCTGTATGATCTTTAAGGAGTGCAGGCAGGAACCTTTTCTTTCTTTTTCATTCTGCTGTCAGGACAAGGTTGTACTGACAAACCTTTTGGTTTGAAGTTGTTAGATATTGAAAAACATGCTTTCTTGTATTGTAATTGTCAGTGATCAAAGGAGAAATGCTGTCTTTAATTACATGTTAACCAGTCACTGGAATGATTTGGGTGTCTCAGCATACTAAGTGCAATTTCAGGTTCGTGATTTAGGCACATATATGTAGTGTATGTAAGTCTACAATTAATGCAGCGTGTTTCACCACCACCACCATGACATGTATGAGTTTTTTTTGGAGCCCATTTACCACATGGGGAGACAAACCACAGCTCCCCTCTGGGTGCTATGATACTCGTCTGTGGGGTTTCATCCCATGGGAACATACTGGGGAGAGGAAGGAAGGCAGGCAGCAGCAATGTGCACTGTTTGCAGCACATGCTCTAGTGCCACATGTTGTGGAGCTCACTGCTTAGCATATTTATGATAATTCGGGTCCCAGGGGCAAACAAGATTCTTCTTATATCTCCTTCCTCAGGCTGAAGCACAAAGAAATTTCCCGTTGCTTCTTTGTAGGGGAAAAATAATGGATCAAAGTTTCTTGCTAAACACTTTTCAAAATACACAGAGCAGATCTGTACATTTCTGTCCCTCCAGGGACCTAGTGCTCCAGTTGGTATGGAAAGCAGCTAACAGTGGTTATGAGAATAATTCTGCACACTGAATCCAAGGCATTGCACTGACCTGCAGAGCTTGAGATGTGGCATTTCTAAGTGTCATTTGGCCTTTATCCTATGGTTACTATATTGTGCTTGTCACTCCAATCCACTGGACTAGATATTGTCCAAATGCTGTGTACCTTTGAGCTGTCGTTAGGCACTACTTTAAAGATTTAAGTGGCAGTATCTCAAGTTGGAGATCAAAAATAAAGAATCGGCAAGAAGAGATGACAGTTTATGTATTTATATAGAATATGAGATCTGAAGGTTACTGTTCCCCAAGAGAAGGTCCTCCAGCTCAGCAAAGAGAAGGACATGTTGAACTTGAAACCTGGTTCTTTCTCAACACAATGAGTTTTAGACAGCACGGATGAAAAGTACATACTAGATTAAGTACACATTACTTTCTATTAACTTTCTGAAAGTCAAATGTCTCATCTAATTTTAGCATTCCCTTTAAACTCAAGTGCATACTGAGCCAGTGAACCTTGGGAGAAGGCACAGGAGCCTTACCGCACCCATTGGCATGATGGGGCTTGCAGGGGCAGGTGGTGCAGCCCTTATAGTGCATTGCTGGTGAGTGCTGCCTGCGATGGGCAATGATGCTTACAGGCAGTGAAAGGTTCCTGCAGAGCAATGACAGCTCTCAGTGTCGCCTGGGCGTGGTGGCATAGAGGATCTGGACTGGAGGGTACTGCATCCCTTTGGGTGCCTGGAGGTGGAGGTGATGACAGGGATACAAAAAAGTCCAGGTGAAAGAAGAGAAAAAGAAGAAAATTGCACTGTGTTTGCTTGTCTGACTTTTGGGATCAGGGTGATGGGCTGTGTGCCTGCTGGAGGTGAGGCACAAGTGAGGGCTGTGCGGGCACGCTGTGCTGTTACTGCTGCATGCCTATCTTCTCTGCCCCACAGGCAGCTGGCTGCGGGCGGAAGGATGAAAGAGAACCATTATATCTTTTATCTTCCATCATGTTGCTGCAGGCACTCCTAGCCTGGCTGGCTTATTATAAACAATCGATGGAAAGAGAAGATGGTGTTGGTTTTTTTTACCCTGAAGTACTTCAGGAGATTCCTGATGTGAACAAGGACTGGCTGCTTTCTGCTGCTAGGCTGCCCTGAGTACTTCGCACATACCTTTAAATATCTCAGTTTTCTGCAACTGAAGATTCACTGCAAGGAAAGCTTGGGTGTTTTACTTGCAGTAGTCAAGGGATTTTTTTTTTTTAACAACAAAAAGCAGCAATGTCTTAGGCTGACAGCTATGGGCACTGCTTCTAATACTTTTAAATGTATAAGGCACTGTAGATTTGTCCAATAACTTCAAATAACCCAGACCATTATAGCTGCACATTAATCACTGCTCCATCCTATCTGGAAAAAAAAAAAAAAAAAAAAAGAAGAAGAAGAAAAAAGCTTCAGATGTCTATATGAAAAAATTAGTGCCTCATTAAAGCTAGACAAGTCTGACATTTGCTCTCTGCCTGTGGTTTCAGGTCTTTTTGTCCTTCTAACAAAATATGAAGCTGCTTCAATATGTGTGATGGCAGCAACTGGAATGCAACTTTAGGAGGATCTTTGACCTTACCAGACAGAATATGTTTGATTCATTCTGCAGATGTTAAAACGCTGCCAGACAAAACACTGGGAGATGACCTTAGAAATTATTCCTACTTCTGATTTTTGTGCTCTAATAAAAATTCTGGTTGTACAGGTTAAATATCTTGCCTTTCTATATTTTCTTTTCCTAACCTGGTGCAAGAAATAAATGTCTTGCTCTTTATTCCTTTGTGCATTGATTTCTCAGTGCTTCAGTGGCTAGATGACATAACTACTATAATTGTTTTAATACATTAGCAGCAAATTATATATTGATGTTCCTTTTTCTATTGACCTTTCTTCTTCAGCATAATTTTTGGTTTCTGCTTCATGCTGTGTCCGTGGTGGCATAGCATTTTCAGAGTGTCTGATTTTGGATTAAGGGCTAATCCTGTGAGGTTCTGAGTGTCAGTGCCATCTGCTGAATGAATGCAAGGGGGGGGATTTGGGACCACTCAACGCCCTCTCTGAAACAAGTGGTATCTTGCTGGATCAGTAATGATAGCAGTTTGCATTTACTGTTGGTACTCAGAGATGTCCTGACATTTTTAGTAAATTGCTGTGGAATTACAGATTATTGAGAAACTTCTGTCTTTGAAAGGAGTTGCCCTCAAAACGCTTTTCCATTTCTGCAGAACAAGCAATTTTCTGATTACTACCTACAACTACTGGACGGGCATTTGCATTGCTGAAAGGTTTCAGAGCGTTGCATAGTATTGTGTGAACCAAAAAGACTCTGTGAAGCAGCCTTGAGGTGTGATTATAATTTTTCACGTTTTATGGAAAGGAGTAGGAAGAACGACAAAGAATTTATCAAGCTTAAGAGCTTTCAGCGGTGAGAGGCAGGAAAACTTGCAAATGCATTGCTATAGCTCTCATCTAGTTTAATTTGAAGTCAGTAAGTGCATATTCAAAATAGCAAAAAAGTGTCTATTCCCTACAGAACAGTAAGCAATCAGCATCCATTTCACTCAAGCACAGGGATCTCATCTGTCTGTTTGCCCAGCTGTAACCCTATCTCATAGGGCTGCTTTTATGCTTAATGAAATGCAAGTTTTAACTGTTTCTGAGCATTATGGTATTGCTAACTCTATCTAGTATTATTTTCTTTAAAGAATTAACAATAACAAAAATCCCACAACTTGCTGATGTGTGCCTTGAATTCACAAGCTACATCAGCATTATTAAGTCCAACTTTTTAATGTTTTTCAAATATACTCCTGGGGATGAGCCTCACTAAAATGCTAAAGGAACGTGGCTGGTTCTACAAAGTAAGGATGACACCGTGAATGCAAATAAGAGCCAAGTTTGAAGTTGTTGGCAATTTTTAAATTCACAGTGCTGGCTTACACTGATTAATCCATTAACATAAAGAGATGACTGGAGCCAACCATATGTTCATACCATTGTCTTTGCCATAACTGCAGATAGGAATTGTCATGGCTGAAGGATTATAGTTTCGGGGGTTTTTTTGTATGTTGTCTAAAGCACATCTTTCTCACTCCCTGCTTCCTCCCCCTCCTACCCCCCCCAGAGCACCAAAGAAATTAATTCCTGCACAAAACCAGAGTTTGTGTTGATGTCTGAGAAATGTGTGTGTAACCCCCATTCACAGTTGTGCTGCTGGAGCTCCCACACACCAAATACTTCATACTCAGGTTTGAACGTGCTTCAGGGCAAAGGAGATTTTATGATCTTCTCTTATATCATACATTTATTAGAATGAGAGGTAAACTGAGAGTAAGGGCATTTAGTGATTCCATTGGTTTGGAGGGAAAATAGTTTGAAGAGTAAAATTTTTAGTTCAACAAATGAGTTCTTCACCTTTTTACTTTGTCAAATCCTATATATGTATCAATATATATATATTCAATATGAATACATGACAACTGCTTTTTTTTTTTTTTTTTTTTTTTGCCTTCTTCATCCAGATTTGGCCTCCCCTGGCAAATCCTCAGAGAAAGCTGAACATCTACTTTGCATAAAGTGGAAAAAGGCTTTATCTATATTTTCTTGTAATCCGATTTAATACAAGCCTAAAAAAACCTCAAATCTTTCTGTCATTCTTGCACAACCATTCATTCATACCGGATTTGTAGAGTGCAAAGTGTCAGAGGTTTGGATTCAGAATGATAATAAATTTTCTAAGGAACTAGATTAGTAGTTTTTCTTTACAGTTTAACAGATTTCACTATTATTGTCCTCTTCTCAACTAACAGTGTGTGATGTAGACAATCAGCAGCTAAAGGGATACAGTCATATGCACAGACCTTGTATTCTTATGCTCCTCTATACAAAGGAAGCTACATTTTATAAATCACGTAAGAAAAAAATTATGCATTGAATATTGAAATCCTGTTGGCCAGATTGTTTTGCATGAATTTATTTTTTCTTAATACTTAAATAAACATTTAATGCAAAAAAAAAAAAAAAAAAAAGAAAAAAAAAAAGAAAAAAAAAATGAAAACAGAAACACCACAGAGTGAGAAGAATAGGATGCAAAACATTGCTTTTGTCAGATATGAGGGGAAAATAAGTGTTTCTTGTCATCTGAGCAATTGGTTGATGATGGAAGTGGGAAGACTGATTTGGCTTAGTTTTGACCTTTATATTTTTGCTGTTAGCCTTTGAGAAGCATCAAGACAAAAACTATTTTGAGTGATTCAGTGTGATCAGAAATCCAGGACAAACTGGATTTTGTCTTCAAGTTATCTCTTCTTGTGGGTATAAAGGGATTAATGACTCAGTGCTGGTATTAGGAGCAGTTATGCCTGGCTAAGCTGGATGGGGTGTCTAATATTAGCAATTGAGCAATAGGTGTACTCTGAACAGTTTGATCTATTGAACGTGTAATGCAAATATGTTTACATCATTGTTCTAGCTTTGATGGTCTAAAGAGAATGATGCACGTGCATACTAGTAAGTAATACATGGACGTACAGTTTGATAAGTAGTTAAGTGTAAATATTTCTAGCACTGGAATATTTCTCTGCTCATTTTCCTTCTTTACTCATTCTATGTGCTGGCCAAACTGCATGTTTACTTCTAAAAATTTCTCAAATTAATTTAATAAAAATAATTTAACTTTTGTTTCATTTAACAAAGGCATTTTCTTTGGCTTAAGTCTCTTTCCATACTTCTGTAACAAATTATTAATGTCAGAGTGCTTCCCTGATGCCTTGTACCAATGTGCTAGTTTAAGTGAATGTCCATATTTGAGAATAGCTCACAGGTCTTAGACACAGTGATGACATAAAGTATACTTACTGCCAATCCTGGTTAGTTAAATATGTACAACGGAAGGTGTCAGGCTACAGCTGTTTATTAATTTGTTTTCTAAGCCTTGGTAATTAATACCTTGCCTAGAGAAGACTGTGAAGAAGAGAGTAGATTAACCACTGAGAAGTAAAATTTAATGTGTTAGCCCCTGTGACAATCCCATTCTATACTCCTGCCATTTAAAATTGTGCATATGTAAAGATATACCCTCATGTCGAGGACAAACTCCAAAATATTTAAAGTTACCCCTTCAGAGAAAAGAGGTGTGATCTGGTTAGGAAAGTGGGTGCATGGAGAGTAGCGGGAAATTCTCTGGATTTTGGAAGTACATGGTAATATGCAGTTTGGTGTTCATCTAAATATATGATTATTTATTGTTTCTGGTACTCCAAATCTGTGTTCCCAGTCAAACACACCATTGTTGCCATTGTCTCCCATCACCCTGCCCATGCGATTCAGCTACAGCTTCCCTTGGAGATGCATTGCTGATTCCTCCAGTTGCTGACTGAAAGCAGATGTTCCTTGGGAAGTGCAAATATTCCCTGGGAAATCCTCATGCACTGGAACATCCCATGTCTACATACTGCTCTTTCCATTCCTCACCCACCCTGCATGCGTGTTGCAGAAGGACCTGTATACTACAGAAAGATTGGAAATGTGGTGCTAACAGCTGCCAGTGAAATTGGTGTCTATGCTACTTTATTTGACCTGGGTGAAGGGTGAGCCCATGAGAAACTGTCTCAGCAGAAGCTGACGTGAATTGATTTTTTAATAATGAGGAAGCACAACGCTTTCTTTTTTGTTATTTTTATGCCTGTGATGTGATACCAAGGGCACACATTCAGTGCTGAGATTACTGCCCAAGGCTGCCCCTAAAGAGCTGCAGGAGCAGTAGTCCATTGAATTCATGCTGTTTCCGTTGCACGTCTTAATGAAGTTTAGAATGCTTGAAATTGTCTTTGGAATGAAATATTCCATAGCTGCAAGCTGACTGTGTACTTCATAATAATTGCTTAACCAAATAAAGGAAAACTGTGTGGAGTATAGAAAAATTAGATTGATGGCTAAGAGAAAATGATTACATGAAAAATTCATGAAGAAGAGAAATTAAAAAAATAACATCACAGTCTTCTGCATGAAGAAATACTTTTCCTCCATAGGAAGCATTTTTTCTTTGTCAACCGTTACTGTGTTTT
The DNA here is from genome assembly GCF_951394365.1 of Tetrao urogallus. Classification (NCBI taxonomy): domain Eukaryota; kingdom Metazoa; phylum Chordata; class Aves; order Galliformes; family Phasianidae; genus Tetrao; species Tetrao urogallus. The sequence continues at coordinate 21,376,148 of NC_136820.1, forward strand.
TACTCTCCTTGAATGCTATAAACACCAGAAAAACTTTTTCTATAGGAAAAATGGGGAAGGTGCCACAAATGTATGCAGAAACAGACATAGAACAATAAAATTTAAAAGCTGAGGTACTTCATCCGCATTCTGTATGGCAATGTGGTGCACAGTAAATAATCAATGATAACTGGAATTGCCCTTTTTTTTCCTCTTTTTTTTTTCTTCTTTCCAATTCTTTTTCTTTTTTTCTTTTCCTTCCTTCCTCCCTCCCTGCTCCATTCCTTCCTTCTTTTTTTTCTTTAACTCTTAAATCAACCAAATCTAAACAGGAAAACCCTGAGACAACTGCTATGCTTAAAGCTCTACCTCATTGAAGTTTACTGTTGTAAGTGTCCATTAGTAGCCAGAATGAATAAAATGCTGTGAATAAATTGTCTCGTGTAGTCTTTCTCTGTGTTTACACATTGAGACCAGGAAACAGTTCATTGTAAGCACATCTTCAAAAGCATTTGAGAAGTGTGCATCTGTTTATGTTGGACAAATTATTTTTTAAGAATTAGTTCATACTTAGTTTTTGTCCCCTTGTTGTAGCATATAAAGCCATTCAGGAATTATGTAACTTATGGTGCATTTGAGAAGAAAATACACAGTGAACTACAGTGATAAGTAGTACTTTGGGGAAGTACATACAAGTTGGTAGAGAGATTTTAAAATATGAGTATTACCATAGAGTCTTTAGATGATTTTTGGCAATAGATATTTAATCTAGTAAAAGCACTTTCATTGCTTACTTGTTAAAGCAATTTAACAGATGACTGATGCTATTAATGGTCTACATGTACAATCTAGACCTTTTTTCTTCAAAACATTCCTTTAGGGTATACATTTCTAAACAAGTTTAAAGACAATTTGTAGAGATCCAGCCCTACGCAAGCTACGTGAATCAGTATTTAAGGACTTTTCTTTTTAGCCTTTCCATTTAAGAGGAAAATAATTACAATTTTAATCTTCACTGTTTTTTTTTGTTTGTTTGTTTTTGTTTTTTCTTTTTTTTAAAGAATTGCATTAGTGATATTTGTAGCACAGTTACTGCAAAAAATGTTTAAGGAAAAAAATAAAGTCATAGCAAACCCAGTCCTTCTTGCTACTCCAACACTTTGGTGTCCTGGAAGCATTTTAAATAGGCGTCTGATGATCAAGTGTCTATGATGGGTAAAGATGATCAGGTATTAAAAATAAGCTTTAATACTGATATTTTAACACCAGCTAGTATGATGAAGTCACAGTATTTTGAACAATTGCAAAAGTTTGTTGAGAAGCCTTACAGTTTTCTCTCAGCAAGTACTTCATCTCTTTTCTGAATGAATGGCTATCTATTGCTGAAACTAAGGTATCACCTAAAAAGAATAGAAAGTTTCTGTGGAAATAATCTGTTATAACTGTATCTTTGACTTGATGAGCGCCACTGCATATAGTTTGGTCAAGAACTAGAATAGCAGGTTAGATGTGGTTATTGTCTCCAAGAACTGGAGCTTCCAAATAAATATTTGTGAAACCTCCGACTTTAATAGCTGCATTGTAGCTAACAAAAGATGTGCAACAGAATGAACTGCTGACCTTTTGGATACAGAACAAGCTGTTCACAAGATCTTTTCATTTATGGAGACAAAATGTCCCTTTTATACAAAGATAATACTTTCCACAGTTTTAAAACAATGTCGGTGAAATATAAAGAATTTAATTGTCTTATTTGTGAATGCAAGAGGCTTCAGTTGTGCCCCTTCAGATCAGGAGTCTTTCTAGATTAACTATGCTAAAGGCATTGATTCTCAGCTGCTTTTCTTTTGTTAATGACAGTGGAAGTATTTTTAGTCCCATGCTGACAGGATGGGTTATCATTAGCTATCCATCCATGTGATATTCACATGGCATCTGGCTTTGAATGATAGGTGGATGAATTTATTGCCATTCTACACCTTATCTTTGAAGTCAGTTTACAGACAGAAAGGTAGCTGTGACTGAAATGGGCCTAAATTGTTGTGAAATTACGCTCTTGGTCTGAAGAGCTTCTGGGAAGCTCTCAGTTGCACACGCATACACAGGCACTAGCTGGTTGAGATCAGGGACAGTGAGGAGACCCAGATAGGGAAATTAGGGCACAACCTTGTTTTTCTCCTGTAAGGAGCAGTTCGTCCTTCAGTCTTAGCAGCTGTAAATCCACCCATGAATCACTACTTCACTTGTAACAGTTACTAGTAACAGCTAACTAGTAACAAGTAGTAATACTGCTAAGGTGTTTATGCTCTACAGTGCTTCAAAGAAATACTTATATGTTAGTATATATTACCAGAATTACTACAGTTATCTGTTTTGCTGTTCTTACTTGGTAAAACAGAGTAATTGCATCCTAAAGATTGTTTTGTTTGTGAATGAAGTATTAATTCATTCCTACATCATACATAATTTATGAGTAATTAAAATTGGAAGCACAGTTGTGTGAGTTACAAACCAATGTGGGTTGGCAGTGCTCAGAGTGGGCTCAGTAAGACAGGCAGCTCAGGTCCTGGCCAGGTGGGCTCTGAATAACCCTGGTCCTGGAGCTTCTGCAGCCTAGCCAGGCAACCTGTCCTCACAGGGGAAAAAAAGTCTCTTTTAACTAGATAAATTTTCCCTTGTTGCAATCTCTGATGTTTGCCTTTGTCATTGTGTTGCATGCCTCTGGGAAAAGTCTGGCTTGGTCTTGTTTCTCTGTGCCATTGGGTTGTGGGATGCCGTCACAAGACTTCCCCTGAGCGCTCTCATCTTGTAAAAAACCTTTTTGTTTCAGCTTTCCTCCTTGCATCTGGTGTGCATGGTGAAGGTTTGGATAAACCCTAAAATTAGCCTGGCATGGGAATGAGGAATGTGAAAACTACGCTGAGGTCTGAGTTGGCAATGCCTCTTGTCCTGACAGCCTGAGGTGTTATGGCTGCAGGAGAGGTGGTCTGTTGGCAGGTGCCTTTAGTTATACTGATAGAAACCAAGTGCAGGAATGTCAGGAGCAGAAAATAACTTTGAATAATGTAATTAAGTAAACCAGAGAGAAAGTATCCCAGCAATTAGCGATGCACACAAGTCTTAACTAGCTGAACATTTAAGTATGCTTGTTTTTGCTTCTCAAATACTGTGCCTAGATGTTCACCAGAGTGCATGGCAATCTCAGTTTTCTATTACAAAAATTTGTCTTCTGAAATTCTGAAACAACTTACTGGTGGAAATGTTGAATAGCTGGAACCACTCAGAAGAGCCAACTGGAATGTGGTGTTTGTGATAAGGACTCATATTCATTCCTGAACTGTGGCTTATTCTGTGTATTCTGCTTGTTTATTCATTGAGAACTGAGGATGTGCTTGTTAATAAGGATCTCATCTCTGCAGTGTGAATGTATTGTTAACTGTGTGACAGATCAGTGATATACTCTTTAGGCTTTTTTCTTGCTATGCACATTAACAATAGGTACTGTCTTCCTCTTCTCAAAAATATATTGTACCTTTGACTTTTTTTTTTTGTCTTTCTGTGCAGAAACTCTCCTGGATGACTTCCTTCTCACATACACAGTCTTCATGACAACAGATGACTTGTGCCAGGCACTTCTGAGGCAATATCCTTTTAAGTGTTGTGTTAGCACTCATCACACAGTGACACCTAGGTTAGTATATTGTCAAGCTTAACTCATACCAACAACGCAAACCTTATAAATGTTTGGTTTTTTTTTTTGTTTAAAGCTATATGAATCTTTTCACCTTTTACAAAACAGTGTTTAAAATCAGCTAAAACCTATCCGGAACATAAGTGTTAATTGTTAAGTACCTGTGTAATATACTGCAAAGTATGTAAAGAATAGGTATTTTACCATGTCTGCACCTTTTGTTGTGTGATACAGTATAGAACTTTCTTTGTATTTCCGATTATTTCTATAAGCTATAGAATGTTGCTTGAATGAACTTGGAGCTATGAATTGAAATAACTTTTTTTTTTCTTTTCTTTTTGTTGTGAAAGTCATTTCACCTACTGAAAAAAAGAATAGCGAAGGGACAGGAATGATGTATAATGTGAATATCTTCTGTCATTTGCTGTTTCTGCTTTGTGAATAGAGGACAATAGTGGAAATTGATTCTTTTTTTCTTAATAGTGTTATTTCGGCTTACAGCGTAATTTGTACAGGGAAAAAGAAACTGACTTCCTCTGCTCAATATTTTTCTTGTTGTAATGATGCGTTGTCCTCTTTCATGCAAGCATTCATGTTGGTGTCTGTGTGCAGGCAAAGCTTTGTTCCAGCTTCTACAGGAAAGTTATAACTCAACATTGTATAATTTCTTTTAAATGGATTTTACTTTTCGTAGACTTTTCTTTCTAATCTAGGAAGGAAAAAAGTTTTATTGACATAGAGAATGAACATTTATATTACTGAGCATTTCATTCCAAAAAGTTGATGAAACTCCCAAAGCTTCAAACAGGATAGGTATACGTTCAGAACTGGACAGTGTAGTGAAACATAGTCTTTCATTGCCAAACAACATGGAAGGTGATTATGCATTGCTGAATTTCAAAGTTTCAATGAGTTCTTAGTTTTTATTTTCCTTAACTTACTGCACCTATTGTGCAAAGAACCATCAAGGGAAAGAAGATGACTCTGATGTATCCTGCAGGAAACGGAAGGTCTTGCATTTGGTTTCTCAGTGGACTTCTCTCTACAAAGACTGGTTACATGAAGATGAGCATTTAAAACAATTTTTAAAGGTATTGAATCACTTCCTGATGCATTTCAATGCTGTTTAATTAGTATACAGTGTTTCAGAAGCTGCAACAGGAAAAAGTATAAAACATCGTTTTTCATATTTAAATTTTGTCCTTGATATCTATAATATAAAGTGTATAGTATAAAGTTTTTGGAAGAGGACATTCTGCATATGAGAGCAGAGACCTTAGGATTTTTGCTCTTTGGTACTAGGCTGTGTAGTACTGTATTGGAAGATGGGCATCATTCCAGCCACCAGCCAGGTTATACTGCTGCATGTACCTTGGTGCAGTGCCTTTCTGTCTCTAAGGGTGTGTGGCTGTCCAGTTTTTGTACACCCAATATTTCTGCTTGAGGATTTGGTGTGATACAAAACAGTAGTAACGTAAGTGATGGTTGAAGTTATATGTGTAAAAGCAATATACAGGTTTATAATTCAGAATTATTTATGCTGAGATTCTTAGATGTAGGAGTATTAATTGGGCTAAAACAACTTGATGACTCAGCCAATACGTATGATCTCCATATTTTTAGAAGGAAAAGAGTAGCATTTGTGTGCAGATTCTGAAAAGGCATAGAAAAAATGTTTACCTCAATTTCAACCAGCTAAGCCAATTCATTTGACTTACCTCTTACCTGTGGTGGTGTCTCCCAAAGTTAACTGAGGCTCCTAGTTGAGGGTAGTCAGAAAACACTTCCTCCAGAAAGAAAAAGTAAGGTTTATTTATTTATTGGCTTAAAATTAAGAGTACGTTTTTGTTTGTGAGAGAGATTACTCAATTTAAGTGTACGCAAATATGAGGAAAACTGGAGTAGAGCATTCATTTTAAAAGTCTAAGTCACATAAATCTGTTTTTACCATTTTGGATGTCGAATGTTGGTGTGTTATGTTCTCAAGCTTCAGAATGGATTCTCCTGAATTAACTTAGATTTTGTGTAACAACCATGAGTGCCATTTTGTCTGTAGACTAATGAGCATCAACATTTTGCTCATTCACTTGGTGTTGATACAGAGTGTTTCTTCTTAGCCAAACTGAGCACTGACTAGCCTGTAAAAATAAGCAAGGACATTCCCTGATCACGGATCTTGCAAAAGAATTATGATGAAATTTGTTGCAGTATGCTTCCGCCTGATTGATTTAGACCATTGCTGGGATACTTCAGATTTATTTTTGAGTTATCAGATGATTGCATAAAGTATTTATTTTACTTTGTAGACAATATACCGGAATGTGTTAGATGATGTGTATGAATATCCCATTCTTGAGAAGGAGCTGAAAGAATTTCAGAAAATACTTGGGATGCATCGTCGTCAGTAAGTATTGATTATCCTTGTTATCAGATCTCATGTTCCTTAGTGTAATTTATTTTTGTTGTCATCTTGCTGTAATTCAGTAAAGATAGAGGGACGAGTGATACAAGTACTGTATTCATTTTCACAATTAATCTTTAAAATAGAGCCAGATTATTCCATTTTATCTGACGTTTGTTGGGTGGTGTGGAACTTTGTGGAAAAACTGTCAAAATGTCACTCAGCAGTCTCTGATTTCAGATGATGCATCTTATCTCTCCTTCTCTCTCATGCAATATTGAGAAGCAGATCTATTTCTCAATGGTAGTGTCAGGGTTATTATTTTATTAATCTGATGGTATTTTTAAAAGATGTTCCCTTGGCACATTTCTCCAGCAAGTGGAAATTATTTCTGTGGTTTCTCCATTTGAGAACTGGAAGGACATTGGCTGCCACTGGTATTGGCATTCTCCAGGAGCTCCCAGACTGGCAGCATTTCTTTTTTCTGTACTGACTTTGTGACTGCCATGAAAGTTTTGTAGTTGAGCCAAGTGACCTCAGCTTTCACTAAAGGATCTCTACAGCCGTTTTGTGGAGACTGTAATTAAAAAAAAATAATATATATATATATATATTTTTAGATTGCTGAAACTTTCTAAAGTTTGGATTGAAAGATAATTAGAATTTTCCTTTTTGTTTCAGCACTGTGGATGAATATTCACCACATCGAAAGGTAACACAAACCTTGTTTTGCTCATTGCTAGCTAACTTACAACCTTTCTTTCTTTCCCTCCCTCCACTTTCACTCTTTTCTTGGCAGTTCAATTGAAAGTGACAGGTGACCAAAAACATGACAGGATACATCAGTGAGGCTAGACCTGCAACATTGCTTAAGGAAATTTTTTTTTCTTGCAGTGTCACCCGTATATCACTTGTGTGAACTAACCTGCAGTGGCTGTGACAGTATTATCATTTTAACAGCATGTCCTGAGATGTCACTGTTGAATATTTTGAGTTGGGCGCTTGTCCCGCCTGGCTGGATAGATGCAGAAAACCTGGGCAAACCAGTCTGAGCACAGGCATCAACTGCAGGTGTCAAGCAGCCAAAGCAAAGGGGAATTTGTTGTGATAGGGCAGAGAAAGAGAGAAAGAAAGAGGAACATGGATTTGTCTATTTAAGCAGAAGGAAAAGGTGCTACTGGAGACATATGAATTGTGCAGGGCTGAACTGCTGACCTACTGAAGTGCCTGGGCTGAAGCATGTAAAGGGCTTGAAATGTTACAGTGGAAATACAGGAAGCAGAACATGATATTGTAATGAAATTGCTAAATAGGCCAATTGGTACAAAGGAAATATGTATGAGAAAAGTACGTAAGAAGTGACCTCTGCACATAACTACAGAGAACCTTGAGGTGTGGCTGCTGTTTGGTATAGGCATGTCTCACTTCCTCAGAAATTCCCACCTTTACCATTATTAAGTTAGGCAACTTCCAGCTTACTGATGCAGGAAGGGTGGGTGAATTTCCTATACTGCAACCTTTTTGGCCAGATGTATGCATTGAATGCTGTATTTTATCAATTGCTGCATGGTAAAGGGAAGGAATGCAGACAGTCATTGTTGTGTCTTTTTTTTCCTCTCCCACTCCCTTGCAGAACAAAACCTTTTTCCACCAGTTCAGTCTAAAGGAGAACTGGCTGCAGCACAGAGGAACCATGAATGAAGCAGAAGAAAGTAAGTATGACTTAAGAATGGGAAAAAACCTTGCACAGTACTTTTAAATGTCAGGGTAACCTTTTTAGTAAGAGCTGCCTGTTAAGGTACAGTCTTCTTCCAGGCGTACAGCTTCTGAACTGAGCCCTGGGGCCCCGAAAGAAGAGAGATTTGCCTGTGTGAAGATTACTTGTCTGCCTCCTGCTTTGCAGGCGCTCAGCAGTGGAGTGAGATCTCAGGCTTTCCACCTGCCCGGTTCCTCTGTGGCCCTGTGACAGAGCTGTGCGGCTCACAGCCTATCCATCAGAGTTGGAAACTGTAACACAGGGCAGGAATAGTCTCCTGACCTAGATCCTGGGTGTGAGAGGTGAATGCACCTGTCAGGTTAAGTGGGGCAGGATCTGCTAACTCTGAGAACCTACGTAGGTGCTCTCCACAAAAACATTTCCATGTAGCGGGTGAGACGCCACTATGCTTTAACGTCAACTATTTCATTTTTCCCTTCATTGCTGCTAAAGCAATGGTAAAGTGAAGCTCTCATCCTGCTGTAAGGCCTGCGAGAGGAAGGAGGCAGAGAGGAGAATAACATGCACAGAAGCAGAGAATAGGCAGAATTACGCAGTATTATCTTCCTTTCTTGGTGAAGAACTCCAGAAGTTCAGGCTGAGACAGGGTATTTTTAGCACTCATTTTAGTGCCACACGGTAAGAACTGAGCTCCTGTAGTGACAAGTCTCCCTTTACATTATGTACCGCTGGTAGATAGATAGCCTCTTTTGTGCCTGAAATTTATTTGAGGTTTAGGCTGACCAGGCTGCTTCTAAAATGTCATTTCTGGATGAAAACCCCCACACTCATTTTTCTTCTTAAAAAAGTTTGACACAGCTCATGAAAAGCATAGAAGAGAGGGCACAGACTGAATGGCCATGGGGACAGGAAAGGCTGGACTCAGCAAGGCCATAAATTTCTGTTCTCTCTCTTCTTGCGAGCATGAGCCATGGAATGTGCTGGGACTGAGGGAATGAAATAGAAGGTGCAAGACTAGGGGGAAAGAGGCAGGTGCCTGGGCACGATGGAGGGAAATGGGATGGGCTGTGGAGTGCTGCCGCATGATGGTACTTGTGAAGGATGGGTTTGTCCAATGGCTCCTGCCCTCAGTGGCAGAGATCAGACCATGAGCATTCTACCCTCCTTTTCAGGGTGGTTTACAGTCCATGCTCGTGCCCTCCTGTTAGTGTTCCCTGCTGCGTTTCACTGAGGAGCAGTGTGGGCTCCTGGAAGGGATGACATGGCCCATGCCCATAGATACCACAGACAGAACATTTAAAAGATGTGTTGTGGGGGGAGTTTTGTGATAATTGCTGTGATGATTGTTTTCAAGAACCTGACCTGTAGATTGGGTTAGTTTGGTGCTAAACAGAAGATACATCAATAGCTCAAGTATAAGTTAATATTTTGCTGTCATTTTCCTCTCCCAAATGACAGAGGTTGAGGCTTCAAACAAAATCACTGCAGGCAAGTTGTGTTGCACTTTGCATATGGAGGGCAAATATTTGTGTCAGATTTACTTATTTTCGTATTTAGAGTGCAGTTGATGTATCTGTCTATTCATGAGTTATATGTATTCTGAAGAAAGATTCTGACACATGCTGAGCACCTGATTTACTGTCTGTCAGCACAGACAGGTTAAGAAAAAAATTATAAAATCAAATTGCTTTTCTTCCCCAAGGTTAAATGTCGAGTTCCTCCTTCCTTCTTATCTTCATTTTTCTCTTCTACAACACACACAAAAAAGATGTTCAGTAAGATAGAGTTGTTAACCATTTCTGGCATGGTCTCAGTTAATGGTACTGCCCTGAAGCCATGAATATTCATAGGACAGACAAGGAGCTATTGCTGCATACATCTGTCAATAAAAATACAGCATTTCTGGAGAAGCAAAATATTGTATTATACTGCCATGGTAGCAGCCTATCTGCAATAAGAAGTAGAAAAGTAGAAGAAAATTGAAAGTTTAAGCACAGAAGTGAGTATGAAATCCAGAGTTGTGGTGATTCTCATTAGCAGGTGTCATTTTTAAAATATTTTTGCAAGTCTACAGCTCTTTCTTCCCTTTTTAAGTACAGCAGCTGTATTTCAAATGACCGGCTACAGCAAACTCAGCAAAAAAGACTGCAAACCTAAAATTCTGGGAAGCAGAGGGAGTATACCTCGCTTCTGAAGGAGCAACAAAGTATTACATGAGCTTCCTGCAGCATTACTGATGGGAATCGTTTCCAGAGCCTAATTGGTTCTAGGACTTCAGTGGAAGTGATGAGCCCAGGGTTTGTCCATTTTCTCCAAATAAGTCCCTTTTACGTGTATTGCAAGTGACTCGGGATGGATTTGTCAGAATTAATTGCACTGCTGTTCAGGCAGCCTCTGCTGGTGCAAAAATGCCCTGGCAATGCACATCACTAAATGTCCAGACAGATAAGCTAGCGAGAGTAGTTACAGAGCAGGGAGCTTCTCGAGAAGCATGCTGTTCCAGGTGAAAGTGGAGGAGCAAAACAGTTTCTGCAGCAGGTATGAGACACACCGAAAGAATGCTAATTTATCTGGGCCTAGAAGGTAAGGACAAAAGATGATAACTGCTAAGGTTGCAGTGGTTGCAGAAGGTGCACAGCAAGGGAATTTGTCTACATTGAGTCCTCAGGGTAGGAACTCTTAAATAGGCTTCCCTGAAATGAATCCACGGAGATGCATTTGCTTGTCCCTGTCATTTCCTAGAGGGAAGAGGTAGGAAGTGGGGAAATGGTGAGGTTTGTGCTCAGTTTCATGCCCCTGTTGGGCAGAGTGCAGGAGTGGCCTGTCTTGCAGCTGGGACTGGGGCTGCTATGCTTTCCCCTGTTCCTTCAGGGTGCCTTTGGCTGCCACTGAGCCTGCCTTTCTTGCTTTGTGCAGTTTTCTGCCGCGTGTACATCACGGAGCACTCCTACGTCAGTGTGAAAGCTCAAGTAACCACTTCAGCGCAGGAGATACTGAAGATTGTTGCAGAAAAGATCCAGTACCCGGAGGAGGAATTGGCACTGGTGATCATCACGTTCTCTGGTGGTAAATAATCTTACTTCATCCGACCACTCACCTCTTAGTGCAGCATGTAAGGGAGGATTGGGATTCTCTGGTGCAGGATACAGCTGTGGCCCACAGCTGGATGACTATGGAACAATGAGAGCTGCTTCCCAGAGCCGTTCCCATGGAAACAGCTCATTCCTGAGTAACACTGGATGAGGCATTCCCTTGCTGGAAATGGACTGCAAAAGACTCTCCTTATTCAACAGTATTACAAGATTTTTTTTTTGCCCACACATAAATCTTCAACTTTCAGATCTAAATTAGTTTAGAAGGTGTTGAGGAAAGGTTTTCCTTTAAAATATGAAAGGGAATAACAGCTTCTGAATGTGTGGCTGTTTCTTTACAGGATGGGTAGTGAATATTCTCCATTAGAGAGAAGGGAGGCATATATTTGCACAGATGAGATACTGAGCATGACCTAGCAGTACTTCGTAGACAAACTTGCTTATGACTGATGTTTTTTGCCTGTTAATGTTTCTTGTTTAACAGAGGAGGCTTACTGTCTTTTTCTGAGGAGGATCAGACTGAGGGTAGGCTGATAGTAGGGAACTGCCAAGCTATCAGGTCTTAAGATCTTTTGTTCAGGTTTGCTCACTGTGATACCTTATTGGGCTGTTATTGAAAATAAAGCAATGTAACTGGGTATGTAGCATGAACAAGTGGACCCACAAAGTAGGATTAAGCCTTTACAACACCTGGGTCATCTTCTCAGCCAGCATTGCTGGATGTCAGTCCCCTAAGGCAAAGGATGAGCCCTTAAATATACTTCACTCATACTTATTTCTTTGGCAGTGTAGTTGAATGAAATATAGACAAATGCTGACTTGTCCCACTTACGTATCCAGTTCAGAATTGGAAGCCCACATTTTCCTCCCCCACACTAAGCACAGTTAAATAATTCTGTGGGTCTCTGGTGTGAGTGGCAGGAGCTGGAGCCTTAACCAACAGTCAAGAGCTTGGGCACCATAGGCAAAGGGTGGCCATATGGGAGCTTCACATGTTGGCATCTTGACCAGCTGGGTTGCATCTCTTGCAGACACATTTACCCTTGTGCGTGCCCTTCCAGCCCTACAAGATCAGGCTGCTGCGGTTGTTCTTCAGATCTCGTGCTCCTGTTCAGGAGCAGGGCAAGCTTTGCTCCGCTAGCAATGAATCTGGCACTAACTGCCTACTTGCTTATGTAAAGAAAACCGACAATTCACAAGTAATGAAAAACAATATCATTTCTTAACTGCATTGTTTACTGAAAAAGCCATAGAATAGAAATAATTGCCATTTGGCTGTTCAGTAAGAAATAATAATTAAAAAGCTGGTACAACAGACTGTCGTCTGTACATGACTATTGTAATTCCTAAAATGCTCTTTGGTATTGACTGAATTAATTGGAGATAGAACAAGGGTACTGAATTTGTGCTTATGCATTGTCACTTGTGCACTGTGTGCAATAGTCAGCAGCCTGCCATGATTTCTTCATTTTTTCTTTGTTTTTCTTTTTTGTGTGACTCAGAACTGTCATCTGCCATCCGCTTGGAGGGCAGCAGGATGAGCATTGAAGAACACATCATTATTATACTCCTAAAATGAACAAGCAAGGTCTTTTTGTTCAAAATTACCTTGGAAAGACATACTGATAGTTCAGCATGAATGTATCTGGTGTCAGTGTGAGCAAGGGAAATGGCAAAAATGAGTAGCATTTTTTGATACTTCGCCCTTGAATGCCTGTTCCTACTCCTCCTTCATGGGCCATGAAGAGTCTGAGGTGGCTGTCAGCATGCTTGTAGTTCTTTTTGGTCTACGTTAATACAGCGACTGTAATCAAATATCACGTCAGCTCGCCAGAAAATTACTTGAATCCCGTAGGAAAAGACAGTTTTCTTAGGGCATGGATGTTTAAACTTTGTTCTGGGTTTTTGGTTAGTTTTTCTTCCACTTTTCTCTGGTACCTCTAAGCTTGCCCACTGGAGAAAAAAAAGTCCTTTCTCCTCACTGCTTGTCTGGAGAGTCCTGCTCTTTCACTCAACTGGTTACTAAACAAATTGCTATAGGTCTAGAGGAATTTCTCTGTGTAAATTAATTAGCAAGGGGTTGGTTTTTATTTTTTTTTCCACCCAGTGCTCTTGTCTGTGGGGTGAATGGCTATTGATGACATCTCCTCGTTCTTTTCTGCCTGAGACACACAACAGCTCTGTCTCTTGAGGCTGAGACACATTGCTCTAACTAAAGTCACTGTACTTGTGGTAGATACATTGGGTTGAAATGAAATGTTCAATAATGCATACGAGGTTAGGCTAGAAAATTTAAGAGTTTATCCTATATTAAGTTGAAGTTGAAAGCATATATTTTTGGTTGTGCTGTAGTCCAGCATCAGATACATCTTGCTTTTATTGTTCTGAATAGTGTGGAAATGATGAACCCATGCCTGGAATTGCATAGGGATTGTGTTTGATGCTAAGTTACGTTCTAAAAAGCTGATGTGACTTTTCAAATATAACTGTAATATTCTTCTCATATTTATACTCCTTTTCTTAAGAAAGCTTATACTACTTTTCTGAAGCTTCTGCATTTTGTTTTCCATTTTCAAAGAAAAACATGAACTACAACCAAATGACTTGGCCATCTCAAAATCTTATGAGTCATCCAGTCGTATGTTTGTCTACCGAAGAGACCTGACTGATTCTTTGGTAAGCATATGTATTTTGTATTCCCCTTCTTGATATGTCTGATTCAAGATCAAGGGCTTAGTGTTCCTTTAAGAGAGTTTTTTCAATATGTAATTTATTTTTTAGTTCCTCAGTGGAGCTTACTGAGCTGTTCTATACCTGGAAAAAAAAATCTTGCATTAACAGCAGTTATTTGACTGAGCAGTAATGGAATTTGTTCATCAATTTCAAATAGACCAAAGCTTCTATAGAGCTTAAATCTTTCAATCTACGTCAGCCCAGAAAAGCTGGCTTGTGCTTGTACAGGACTGACTGGGATGAGGATTACTTCAGAGCTCTCATAGCTTTTTTTTTTTTTTTTTTTTTTTTTTTTTTGCCTTGTGTGCCTGTACAATACTTAAAATGGCTGATGCAGAATTGTAGGAAGTGATAAACTCTGCATAACATATGAACACAGAATTACTACATGTAGATATATATAGAGTGAGTTATATGAAAATTACTGAGCATCAGCATGGCTATGGTGTTGTGGTATCCATATGGTTATATTGCTGCTGCCGTCACCCCTCCCCTTCCTTCTGTCTCTCTGGTGCCAGAGAGTGGGTTGGAGGGCTGCAGTTCTCTCATTCCTGCTCTCCTCCAAAACTGAGATCGCAAAATCTCTCTCCCTGCTGATTTCCTGAAACCTCAATGAGGCAGGAACTCCAGTAATTAGTCTTTTCTGCTAATTATTCATGTGCTTTGAGGAAAGTGTGGGGACAGTATTGCAGATGACTTTCACGTGTTGTCAGCACTAGCATTTGTGCATTCACCCTAGCTATGAGAAATGTCTATTTACATTTTGTTGGATCAATGTGCCCTGAAGAGCTGACATGCTGATATCATTGTAATCTGTCATCCCCATTATCTCCAGCATTTTAGCTTCCTCTAAAAACGCTGGCATTAAGGAAAGGTTTGCAGTGTGGTCAGGTGACAACCAATCTAGTTTCATTAGTTGCATAATAAAAACGGCAAAACTTGCTGTAACTGTCAAAAATAAAGTGCCAGAGCAATGACTTAACTGATAAGAATGATCTTTCATCTTGACAGATTGTTCATGTGCCAAGATTCAGACTGATGAGGTAAAAAACCCAAGAGAAATACAAACCTTTGAAAATCAGAGCTAATAATGGCTATGTCAAGTGACCATTAATACCAGCAGTGCCTGTGAACTCCACAGTAATAACCTAAGTAACGTTTACGAATCAGAATGCGCAGTGTTTGTTGGCATTTAGAGTAAATTAATCATAAAACAGGTGGATTTACGTTTTTTGTAAGCATATGTTGAATGGTGGCAAGTTTTGTGAATTTTTTCTAAATCTGGTATGTTCGCAGAAATTTCCTGGTGTCTTAATTAAAAAACTGCTTTCTGATCATTTCAGGGATCATATTTTCATTACGTTCATTACTTGTTTGGTCATTTTTTCAAACTCAAAGCTTAGAGAGAGAGAGAGAAGTCCTAACCCAATAGGCCATAGTCAATCCTATTGACCCATTTCTTGTTTCAAGCTATTTATTAAATTTGCTATCACTCACCAATTTTAATTAATGTGGGGAAAAAAAAGCCCTCAGTGCACTTAGAGAACATTACTTACTCAGCTTTTTACCTTGGTCTAGAATCTGTTTCATTGTGAGTCTTTTGGCACTTGCTCAGGATTTTTTGTTCTTGTCTATTAATTCAGAGCCCATTTGCTGAAAATGAAGAGTTGCAGCAACGGTCTGTGAGAATTTTGGGAATCAACACCTGGGATCTTGCCTTAGAACTAACCAACTTTGATTGGAGCCTCTTCAATGCAATTCATGAGGTGAACAGCATCATGTCCACTTCCAAATATATTACCATCGTAAAATATTATGTTGCTATGGGGTTCTGAAGTTGCACTAGTGTTTTGGTACATCAGCATTCCTTGGATTGTAGTTCATCACCATGACAGTGTAATTTCTCTATAGTGATGTTAATTGAATCAGGTCCGAGAGCTGTGCAGTAATCCTTGATACTGAAAAAGTTTGCTAAAGTTTTGTAGCTTCCCTATGGTGATGCATCTCATGTCCCCTGTATATCTCATGGGTTTTACTGAGATTTACCTGAAGAAAATAAAAGATCATGGTTATTCTCAAAAATTCCCTGTATTCACATGTTGTCTATGCAAGTTGTACTTTGCATTCAACATTATTCCAGCAAATATGGAACTCCACAAATAGGTATCCTTGGTATGGCTATAATCGCAACAGCATACACTATTTCAGAAACTTCAGATGTTCATAATACTGCTCTGGTTTGGCTTCAGTGGGATAAAAAAATATCAGACAGGATATAGAAAGGGGCATAATTGCCCACTTCTGTGTCCATTGGATTATTTCAACAACTTTGATAGGTTCTGGTGTGAGCTGCTGAGTAAAACACACAGCTCACACTGCAAAATGTCACTTGAAAATATCACTTACTGAAAAGTGTGATGGCTTTTTGAGAAAACAACACGGAAATTCTCTTACCTCCCATCAGATTTTCTTGATCTTTCATTTCATGTTCTTTTATTCAGGTTAAACACAAAAACTAGAGCTAGTCAAGGCTTTTTGCACAGAAGGCAAGAGCAGCTCTTCTGTTCGTGAAAACTCAGTCATTTTTAGAAAGAAATTGGAATGGAAAGCTTTCAGATTCTGCAGTGCTCTGATAGGGTTGCTTTTTCACACTAGAGTAGGAGTGATGAAATACAGAGACAGGTTGGTATAACCACATGTGGAACCGCAAGAAATCTCACAAGGAATCTTGCAGGACTTTCAGTCTATCTACGTACTGAAATACACCTCTAGAGTTTGCTAAACCAGATTTGAAACTTGAATCATTTGTGATTGGCCCGTGAACAATAAAAAATAGCCATTTGTTACTAAATCTTGTTTCAAAACCAGTATTTTAAATAATTTATACCTCATTTATATTTGAACTGTATTTCTTTGTTCATGTCTTCCAGCAAGAGCTGATATACTTCACATTCAGCAGACAGGGCAGTGCTGAAAACACTGAGAATCTCAGTCTTCTACTTCAGAGATGCAACGAAGTCCAGCTTTGGGTTGCCACCGAGATTCTTCTCTGCAGTCAGCTCTGCAAACGTGTACAGCTAGTCAAAAAGTTCATCAAGATTGCTGCCCAGTAAGTTTCTAAAATTACAATACAAATCCTTGAGTATGTGTGCCTTACATAAATATTTATTGGGAAAGAAGAGTTAGGTGCAAGAGCAAAGACAAAAAGCAGTTTACTGTGTAGTAAACATACATAAGTAAAAATAGCCCATTACAATAACAGCATACACTTGCTGAAACTAAATGTGGAATATACAGTGTACAATTCTTTTCCAGCAGTTCAGTTAACATATTTGCAGTATCAAATGGAAAATCCCTGATGCTGCAGAAATACCTCCTTCATAGTAGGGATAGTTCTTTTCTTTGCAGAGATAACCTGAAGGACTCCGATATAAAGCTATTTGACTAGCAGCACTGTTATTCGCCAAAGACTATAAGAAAAACAGAACATTCTCTTTTAAACCTGAGAGGTCTAACTGGAGAGGAAAACGGCTGCAGTAATATGTTGCCCCATACAATCTTGTCTGGAGTACTCTCTGATTTGTTGGAGCAGGACGTTTCCTCACTAATCAGATTTGACCATCTATTCTTGCACTATTAGTAAGTAGTACTGGTATTTATTTTGTGCCTTGGACCAGCGTACATATGTATACTGTACACAGAGAGCTTTTTTCTCTGAAATCACTTTTGTTTTGGTAACCAAGGGAGTGGAGCAGTTTAAATATGTACAGCCATTCTCCTTGCCTCTTTCTCCTCTTGCTGGTCTTTTGCAATATTTGAATATGCATATTCATGGAAAATGTTTAATTTGTTCCCCTCATCGACTGGATTGATTTAATTTGCAAGGCAGTTACATACAAAAGCATGTTGTCTGCTGAAGCAGTGCCTTTGGCAAAATTAATTCTCCTAATCTAATCTTGTGTAACTCATAAATGTGATCTGATTTAGTTTGCAAGTTCTATGGTATATGGTAATATGTTCATTTTCTGCCTTATCAATGGCCATGTTTGGTCCAATTACATCAAAAGTGAATGGTTCTGTCCCATATGAATGTAGATATATTTGTCTCCAGACTAGAATGTTGCTCTGTCTCAATTCATGTCTGTGAAGTGAATAGTCCAAGTTGTGGAAACTAAATACAGTTGTAAGTAAATGATAGACAGGCTCTCCCAGTGCATTGGAGAAGCACGCCATCACCCAGCATGTTTCCAAGTGAAAATATGATTGTATCTCATAAATTCTGGAAGAGTTGAAGGGGAAGCGGGTAAGGTGCAGGGATAGTGTTCCAAGCAGAGACATGATCCAAGCAGCCCTGCTGTTTGGTTTATGAGGGAGGGAGGCAGGGAGCTCTGAGCTGCTCTGGCTGCTTCCTGCTCCTTCAGAATCAGCAAGGAGTTTCACCCTGATTTCCACTTTGTCAGCAAAATAACAGAACTAAGATCTTACGGTGTGTGTGTGTGTGCTTCATTATTGAGGGAACTCCACCTGCAGAAGATGGGAGGCTTTTACACAAGTATGTCAATACTTAAGGAGAGACAGTTATTGACACACAGATGTCTATTCTTCTGTTGATGAGTTAGTCTAAAATAGAAAACAAGTGATTTGAGAGAGAAAATAAGTTAGCATTGCTAGAAATGAGCATCTAGAAGAGTCAGAGAAGCAAGTCAGCATGGTGTTAGAATAAATGGATTGTAACAGATGCCTTCATGTTGCTCAAGGGGTGGCTGACTGAAATACATACCTTCTCTCTGCAGTTGCTTGAGAGAATTGGATCCTCCAATAGGAGTTTACCCAGGTTGTGTTGGACTCCTTTCTTGCTTCACAGAGGATTACCTCTGAGAGCTGCCTTACTTTAATGATAAAAGAACTCAAACAACAGAGTCAGGATTAATTTTAAGATAACTGAAATTAAGTGAAAGGCGCCATCTAAAAGTGGTATGCAGTGATGAGTGTGAGCTTTATGCAAACTTGTAACAAGTGCTGGAGAGTTTTCAGTTTAAAGCATTGGCACATACTTTTCCCTGATGATTAATCCCATTGATGACAGTGGATTCGCTCATACTTAAAATCATCTTAGGATTCTGTCTTTCTCATACTCACAAAAGTATACATCTGTTTGTTGTAGTCTTCAGGAATCTATAGGAGTGGAACCTTCTTTGGGTCTTTATTTCGGGATTTCATATTCTCTAATTGATTAGAAATAAGCAGGGACTGACTGTATGTAGAGAAATGTCAAAGAATAGAGGTATCAAGTGAATTCTGTAGAGACCAGTACTAGAACTAGTGCAAACTACAACTAATTTATAGGGATATGTAAAAAGAACATTAATCAGATTTTCAGACAATAAAAATGATGAGGGATTGTAAATGCATTGGAGGATAAAAAAAAAAAAAAGAATGATCTAAGGAGTCTAGTGGCATGTGCAAACAACAGTGGGATAAGATTTAATTTAGATAGATGCAAAGTAATTCAGCTAGGGAATTCTAATACCGAGCTGAAGAAATAAATGCATGATTGTAAAGAACGGTACTGTGACAAAGGTCTTTGGGTGATAATAGATGACAAATTAAAGACAAGGACAAAGTGTGATGCTGTTCCAAGTAGATATATTTTATGTTTATTTTATACTCGCACAGGAGAAAGATGTAAGAACTTAGAGGGAAAGCAGTAATTGTGCTCCTCCTTCCTTCCCCACTGTCTCATTACTTCTCCTTGGTAAGAAAGAGAGAGGGAAGAGAAGTTAAAATGAAATACAAAGAATTCAATGAAAGATAATAGCAGTATGAAGAAATAGATTGCAATCCATGGCCACAAGGATAAATTGAAGGAACCAGTGATGTACAATTTGCAGAAGAAATGAAAAAGGGGATGAAAATATTTACAATGCAAGAGAATAGAGGTCAAGGATTTATTCTGTATGGTAAAGGACAGCAGAGAGTAACTTGAACACTGAAAAGGGAAAATTACTTCCGACAGCAAAGGAAGAAAAATAACCTGCCAACTACAGGCTTGATGAAAGATGGAATACTTGCTAAAAAACTTCTTTGAGACCACATCACCTAGACTGCAGGTGGCCATGGTAGGATGTTTAATGAGTTCATTACGTGGAAGATGATTGTATGTTAGTGCTGAGAGCTGAAATTGGACTCAGTAACCTAGGATACCTGTGCTTTCCATTTATCTCTTATTCCGAGGACAAAAAATCAGAATACAACATTCATATTTTTATTCCACAGCTGTAAAGCCCAAAGAAATCTGAATTCATTTTTTGCCATTGTTATGGGTCTCAACACTGCGTCTGTCAGCCGGCTGTCTCAGACCTGGGAGGTAAGATGCATCTTTGTATTTTTTAGATTCTGTCAACACCAATTCTCACGTATGTTGTGTACTAGTGAATTACCTTTTCTTCCTAATTATTTGTTTTTTCATGCTGAAATCAAATGGAGAACAAATGTCAGTAGAGAAACTGTACTGTGACCTGAAGCCTTAGATATGTACCTATTCAAATAAATGTGTCCTTCCAGAGCTTTTGAATAAGAGCAAAGCAAGGAGTTCTCAGCCTTTTAGAAAAAGTCAGGTACATTATCCTAGCATTGTAAGTATATGTCAGAAAAGAACGTCTTATAAGGTTGGTTCTAAACAAGGCATTTCATTTATAAAATGAAAAACAAAACTTTTTAACTTCTCCTTGATTAAGTCCCTCACAGTTGCCATGAATTTACATACTAGAGAACAGAGATTGACTGTTAAAGAAGCTATCAGTTGCCAGTCAGAGCATGTTTAGAGGAGGGTTCCACTGAGACTTGTGTTTATATTGTTCCTTGTTTGTTTGTTGTTCCATCTCATAGATTACTGAGTAGTAGTTATCTGCAAGTTTACTGTATTTGCTGGTGAACCTAAAACTGAGAAAGGAGTAATTTGATGTTATATGGGGAGAAACATCATCCCTTGCCACTGCCCTAGCACCACAAGCAGGCAGGATTCAACAAATGTGAACCTATAACACAAAGTGACAAAGAATGGAATCTTTGGAGATGCTTTTGAGTACTAGTGGCTATTGAAGGGTTACCAAGCTATCTAACACATGAAATCATGCATATGTAAATGGCACTGCATATGCCAGTGACTTTGGCATGCAGAGAAATGAGGACAATGACTGTTACTTTGGGGTTGAGTTTGCAGGGACTCAGTCAAAGCTACCTTTAAATAACAGATAAAACAAACAGTATAGGGAAAAAACACATACATTATGGAATCCCCTTGTGTCTTTTGATTCTAAAACACTTTGCCCCACTCTATGTGTTATCTTCATCCCTTTTATGTGGACTGTAGTGGAAGACTGTAAGAGACTAAGTATTGTTGGCAACAGTGTATGATTCTCTTGCCCATACAACAGGGAACTCTCCTGCATGGTGAGACCCCTCTGAGGATCATGTGCCTCTGGCAAACTTCTCTAGAAAGAACAAACTGTGTTGTCTGTCTGAACAAGGAGTGTCTCTGCACTTGTATCGCTGTAAATATGTCAAGTTCCTGTGTGTAAAATATTTATGAAGTCATAGGCATTTTTAAAAAAAACTTCTCTGCACTGCAAATTTCAAAAGCAGAAGGTTATTTGCATTAGTAATGTGACTTCTAGAAAGTAGAGCAATGTTTATAAATTAATTATAATTACTTACACATGTAAATGAAGCCACCTAAATTTAAGCAACCATTTACACACTAAATTATGTTGGTTCTGCACTCGAATTCTTAAACAAGCAGTGCGCTCCCAAGCATATTCTACATTTTTTTCTACAGTATGCAGTATTTTAATGACCCTAACTTTCGCTGATTAAAGATATTAAAAATGTGCAATTGCAAATCCATATCCAGTTATTTTAGCATTTTAATCATATCACACATCCACTTAATCTTAATTGTTCTGAATTTCTGTTCCCTGATAGTATCATTGTGGCTCTCGGGGTCTAAGTACACGAGGGAGACAGGATTTGTAGTAAGGGGGATAACTTCTACTGAACTATCCAGTACAGCTGGAAAGAAAATACAAGTTCCCACAAACCCTTCTGAAATACCAACAGCAAAATTCATAGTAAGGAAAAATTGCTTTGACTATAATGACGTAAATCCATTAAAGCATCTTAGAGATACAGGCAGCAGATGCTTATGGAATAGAGTAGGCGTTAGCATACAAAGGATGAAGGAAGAAGCTATTTGTGCTTAGGCTCTCATGGAATCCTTCCCTGTCAGATTAGAATGAGATATCAGAGATGAGGTACTCATTTTTTACGAAAGTTCTCTGACACCAGCATGGGAGGTAAATAAAACGGCTGTTAATATGCTGTTTTTATAAAAGAACACATAGGTGTGGAGGCTGCAGGATGTAGTGCAGCTCTTGCCAGCAGGCACTTCACAGATCAGTTCTGTAGGAAAAAAATTCAGCATTTTTCTTTTTTTGTTTGTTTTTATTTTTAACCAACTCTACTTATTTTTTTTCTCTGCATTCCCCACTTCAGAAAATTCCCGGAAAGTTCAAGAAACTTTTCACAGAATTGGAAAGCTTGACAGTAAGTACAGCATTGGCAGCAAAACAGAGTTGCTCATCTTTACCTACCACCCTTCTTTCTAATTTATGTCGAGCCTGCCTGTCACTGGAGCTAGAACCTGGTTGTGTCAGATCAGAGATTTGCTGCAGACCGTGCAGCCCTCCAGAGCTCAGAGGTGGTCTTGAAAAAACAAAAAAGAAACAGGCTGTGCTCCTGACAGCTGGAGGAAGGGCAGAGTGAGGCGAATGTGTCACCCGTTCACCAGTATCATCAGTTTGAAAACTGTTCTATTGCTCTGCTGGTTAATCATCCTCTGTCTGAGGAAACGTGCTGCAGATCTCAGAAAAGGAGGACAGCTGACATTCAAAAAAAATAAAAATAAAAATAAAATAAAAAGTAAGAACCTAAAGGTCTTTGTTCTCCATTATCAAAGCTGAGTAAACAAGTGTTTCCTCTGGCTGTCAGGGAGCTGGGTGAGATCGCTGCCTAGTGCAGGGAGCATGAAATCCAGCCTTTAACCATTGTCATGCTGCTGCACTATGAGTCCTTTATTAATTAATGTGTTTTCAAGATTGTCTGTAGGCTGGTGTACAAAACTACTTGTTTAGAGAGGAAATTGAGATGAGTTTTTGAATTGCACAATGCCACTGAATCATGCTCTCTTATTTTCTTTGAAAATGTTTGTTTCATTGATCTGAGAATAGGTGTTTGTTTGGTTGTTGTTTTGCTTTTGTGAGGGAGGGTGAGTGGAGGTGTGGGTATTGTTTGCAAGAGGAAATTTATCAGCAATATGCTCTAGGGGTACATTTTGTGCTAGAAAGTAAGCTGAAGGAATTTAGCTAATAGAAAATCATGGGGAAATTACAGAGTTGTTGAGGTGTATCAGTTCTGCAACTTAGTCCAGTTTTAGAACTGCTTCATCTAGAGGAGCATAATTACTTTTGTTCTTCTCATTGTTTACATTTCCTTTTCAGTTTAGTAAGCCACTCAGTTTGAAAACCTTTATCTACCTCATTTCCTGAAGAAGCATTCTTATATCTAAGTCGTGTTCGGATCATAAGCCGATAATGGATTTAGAATTGCTCTTTTTATAGCCTATTGATTTTTCTCTCTATTACCCAAATGGTATTGTAGGACCCTTCGCTGAATCATAAAGCTTACAGAGATGCATTCAAGAAAATGAAATCTCCGAAGATTCCCTTCATGCCCTTACTTCTGAAAGGTAATGTTAAAGCTTGTCTGCTTTTCTTTGTCATGTGAGTGCAAAATGTGCAAAATTTTGTGGAGGTTAGTTAAAATACTCATAAGGAGATTATTCTTTCACATGGAGTTTAGGCAAATATGTGGCAGATACAGTGAAATCCACAAGAAAAACGTTCTGTCTAGATAATAATAAACACAGCTGCTTTTCAAGTCAGGAGGAAAGTAGGAATTTTCACAGCTTTTTCCTGGGCAGAGCCATGCCCCACTGCTTCACCAGGGTAGAGCAAGCTGATGTTACTCATTTTGTAAAGCTGAGTGAATGGGATGCACCCATCTGTCCTCCAGCAGGCTGAAAGGCGTGACAGAGCTACTTGCTAGCAGTGACTTGGGCAGCCAGCTCAGTAGCAGGTATCTCGGTTATTCCATTATCTCAATGTCATTAATTATTAATCACCTTGTCTAGAACATGACAAATTCATTTGATTATTCCTGTGTTCCGAAAGTGTTCTCCTTAGGCTGTTTGTGCTAACTTGCTACTGCTGCAAGTTTAACACGTTTGGAGACAGTTTTCCAAATAAGCTGGTGACAGTTTGGTAGCCACAAGATGCTTCTCTTGGCAGGCTTCAAAGGCATTTGCATTAATTCAGCTGGATATAATTACCAAGGCTTCAAAGGAAGGCAAACCTAAACAAGTAACTTGTAACAATGATGTTTGCACTGCTCTGCTATGAGGGATGTAAAAGCATGCACCTAAGAAGCATTCATGCAATGCAATCTCATGCCTCTAAAGTGTGCTGGATAGCAGAGACATTGCAGAATAACACAGCAAGCTTCTTCAGTATGGTCATCCAGAAGGAAATGTTGCCAAGGCTGGCGATTCCCAATGTGTTGCACAGCACGTATGATGTAGGAGGAAATTCTTTACTCAGAGGGGGGTGAGGCACTGGCATAAGCTGCCCATAGAAGCTGTGGATGCCCCATCCCTGGAGGTGTTCGGGACCAGGTTGGGTATGGCTCTGGGCTGAGCTGGTGGGTAGCAGCCCTGCCCATGGTTGAGTTGGAAGTAGATGATCCTTAAGGTCCCTTCCAACCCAAGCTGTTCTATGACTTCATTCTACATCAAGCATGTTTATATTAAAATTATTTGCACTATGATGTTAGCACAGAAATCATTAATGAATCAACAAATTCCTATATTTTATATTTTAGCACAAGAGGAACAAAAGTAGTTTCAAGTAAATGAAATAAGAACCTTGCTCTGATTATGAGAAATAACTTCAGAGTGTCCCTTTAAAGTTAATTAAATTTAAATGTGAAGTGCAGACACAGCATTAGAAAGTCAGGCAAATTTTTCAAATATGCAATAAATGCTGTGTTATATCCGTACAACCTAGCTCAAATGCAATTTTCTGCTCCATTGAATTTATCTAGACTCTTCTTGTTGGCCACAAAGCAAATTTCTGTTTCTTCCACCCTCAGAGATATTCACTGCAGTCATAGACTTGAAAAGCTGTCTGGAAATTTCTGCTTCCTGTAGAAGTTCTTCATTAGAAGTGACATTTTTTAACTGCGCTGATAACAGAGACAAGCAGTGCCTGGCTGCCTGCAGTAGAGTCTCGAAGCCTTGTCCTTTCCCTGTCCCTGTCCCTGGAGAAGGTGCAGTTGGTCCTGTGCCCTTCTTCCCCTTGATGCTCAGAGTGCTGCCCAGAAGCAGGAGGTGGTGGAGGCATGCCCAGTGTGTCCCCGTGCTCAACCCACTTACTCAGGAGTGCCGGAGCAGATCCCAGCTTTTCAACACCCCTCAGGCAGAGCTCTGCCTAATGAGTCCCAGCCCTGGGTTTCCAGGCTAGTATTAAGCCATTAACATTTCCATTCTAAGCAATTACAAAAATCCCCCTCAGGCACAGAGCTAATCTTTAAAACAAAAGGAAATAAATCAGGTTGGCTGTTTTGAGGTAGGATGACAGAGATGATAAAGCAGCCCACAGTGTCAGCTGCAGGTTCCGAGATCTAAAATCCCCCAAATCTAGGGGACCAAGTTGATGTGAGAGGAAGCCCAGAGATATCCTGAGATGTGCAGTTACACAGCTGTCCTGGGGGCTGGCACGTCAGCAGGGAGAGCTGTGGCTTTTACCGAGGAATGGTGTCAATGCCATCTTGTTAGATCAGTGCTCTCTCATCCCAGTCCTCGCAGGCATGCGCACATCCATGCGGTGCATGGCCGAAGTGGGAGATGAGGGGTATGTGGTTGTGCTGCTTTGTGTCATCCAGAGGATGCACTGCTAAAGTCTGCCTGTGACCTCAGTATCTCACATTCCAGACAGGTCTTGCTTTGTGTCTTAGCATGCACTAGAAAAACAGAGAAAATGACCTCCAGTTCCAGTTTTAATCATAATCTTAGCAGTGCTTCTTTCGCCTGATTTCTTTTATTATTATTTTTCCCCTTCCTCTCATTACAGTGTGTTCAGTTCCCTTCCTGGAGCTAAATATAGACCTTTGCTGTTTCCTCTCACTGACCTTTTTTTGTCTTTGCAAATCCTCCCCAGCAAAGCTGTGTAAGGCTGTTTTGATTCCCTAAGGTTTCCCTGGACATAATGCTTACCTCACGCAAGACTTTGAACTCCAATTTGGTGGCTCTCACTTAATCTCACCGGTGTCCCTGAGGGTACTTCAGGCAGTCGCAATGGAGAAGGAGAAAGGAGGTGTCAGAACTGCCCCCAAGCCTCGTGTTGTGCCCCTTGTGGAGCTCACAGCACGGGGGCTCAGTCCCAGCCTGGCCACAGTCCCAGGCTGGATCTAGGCTGCAAGCATGTGGAGCAGGTGTGCCAAGCTGGGTATCTCTGTTACACCCAGTCATTCTCTGCACCACATGCACTTCATAGGTAACTCAGATTCAGTAAGAATCTGCTCTGACTTGAAAATCCTCTCGTTTTGATGCCTATGTAGTGCATATCGTTATGCTAAGCTTTTTTCACCTTTTGTAAGCTATTTTGATAATCATTAATGGGATGTTTTCCTCTTGTTTTCTTTTAGTTGCTGTTTAGAAATATCATTTCTTTGTACAGAACAACAAAGTCCTGCAAAATAATTATTTTCCTTTTTTTTTTTTTTTTCAGATGTAACATTCATTCATGAAGGAAATAAAACATTTCTGGATAACCTTGTTAATTTTGAAAAGCTGGTAAGCTTTATTTTATCATTTCTGTTTCTCACAGAAATTCCTATTCTCTTCTTTCCTTTCCCCTCCTTATATGACTAAAAAGGGTTTCTTCTGAGTAAATCAGGAGGAAGTAAACAGAGGTTAACTTTGCTTCAAAGAGCAAACAGGATAAAGCAGCTGACAGTTGAACTCTCCCCTGCCCCTTCCTCTGCTCCTCTTCTCACTCATTCCTCTCCACTTCTCTGTAAAATGGTTAAACCAGAGTTACCCAGAATCAGTGCTGTACAGTCGCCTCAGTTTATTCCCAGGGGAATCTGTTCCTTTGCACCATCTTGTACATTTTTTCTCTTCAGTTACGTTCTCCAGTTTTCTCTGATTTCTGTCGTCTCAAGGCACTAAAGAAAAGGTATCTCTAGTTTAACCACTCACGACTGAAGTAAAATTTATGATCTAGGTTAGATGATGAATAAATGAATGTCTGAAATGTAACTCGAACTGAAGGTACACACCACTCTACTAACTCTCGTGTAGAATGACACTTAATATCTTTGGGCTCTTCTGCCAGTCATGATGTCACCTCTATGCTATGATGATTCCCAATGAATGTTTGATTTGTCTAATTTGCACTAAATCTTTGCTGATAACGTTTTTGTAGTGCTCAAAGCCATAGCTTGTATATTTGAACTGTGCTGGCAGGGAGAAATGTTGGTTTTGTTGGGCTGATGTATTTGATCAAGAAACCAAAATGTTCTTTCTGATTGCTCTGGATGTGCCATGAGACTGTGAGTCCAGATGGCTGTTGCTGGGGAGTTGTTTTTGACTATTTTCTCCATGTGTTTACACTTGTTTGAGAATGATCGTGCAAACTGGGAGTTATTCATGAACCAGATGTTGAGCTTTTTTTTTCCACATCCCATTGCCCTTCAACTTATAAGCAGATGTGGACTTTGACTTTTGAACCTGAGACCATCTTTTTGTGTTTTCTATTTGATTTCTGCACCTTATCTTGTTGCAGAATTGGAGAACACTGATTTGCATTTAATGAAAGGTTTTCTTGTCCCAAGTCCATTAACTGTTTGACCTTTAGGTGTTTGCATAAAACTCATTAGCATGTTCTTCTTCATTGCCTCTTGGAAGTTCATCCAATTAACATGTAAATTAAACTAGCCCTTGATGCACAGTAATTGTTACTAAAATCCCCCCACTGGCCCATATATTAATTCAGTGAATACGAAAGATCTGATTCTTTTTTGAGTCTTAGCCAGACCTTGTTTGTTTGTTGTTTAATCATGTATACATTTAATATGTGCTGGGCTTGCTTGGTAAGATTTCCTATCCTTGCTGTCACCATTGTATCTCCAGGGGTGGTGGGATCTTTACTAATTGACTTCAGTGAGCCAGGATTTCACCATTTCCATGCAAAAAGATAAATGGGCATTTTAAATGGGGGAGAGCCTCTGTGATGCATATGGGGTGAGTGTTGCTGACACTGATGTTTCCTCTGAATTGTTAGTCAGATCACACCCTGAGGAACCTGCTGTCTCACAGCTGCCTGTATCCATACGAATGCAAGCAACTGAAGTGAAGGCTTAGAAAACATTACACATTATGGGTGTAATTGTAACTCAGATAGTATATGTATCCTGGTGGTTCACTTGTTAAGTTCTATGGGCATGAGGTTACTTAACAAGATACATTACACATCTCCATGTATATGCCCATGTTTTTTTCCAATTTGTAAGGGTTTTGTCCCAAGGAAGTCTTCCTGGGTGTTTTACATTATACTGAGCTCTTTCTGGCCTCTGAGAAAAATAAGGATTGACATTGGCTCCTGCTTAGTTTGGATCAAGCCACTGAACCTCACCTGCAAATTTACTGTTGCAGAAAAAGAAGAAAAGAATTATTCTACCATAGCAGATTACTGCTTTGGGGAAGAAACTTACTCACTGTCATAAACGCGTAGAGTTTCTACTTAGGAATTTTAAAGCGAGGATGGTTTATTATGTCTTCATTTGAGTAGGTATTTTTGAAATACTTCAGACCTGCGTTAAACACCTGACTAGAAGGAAGATTTGTTTGTCTGAACTATTGTTTTTTTCTCCCAATAATATCAATTGGCTTAATAAAATATATACTCTTTTACTGCAATCCCTGCTTATTTTATATTCTTAGACCATCATGGCCACAACAATCCTACCGTGACTGAACTTGATTTGACATGACATAATTGCAGTGAAGACAAAGCTAATTCAAAATATAAAGAAGAGAATTTGCAAAGAGAAGAAAAAGAGATGATCTTTTGTCTCTGGAATGTTTTGCAGTAATAGCAAAAGTTGAAGGGATTGCAGTGGTTTATTTAACTCCTTGCTGGTTAAACTCTAGTTTACAATAGATCGATATTTAGTTTCATACCCTCTTCCTATACTAAATCTGAAGGAATAAATGAAAGGACGGTCTTTTACTGTTTCATCACAAGATATTTCCATTATTGAGCTGCTTCAGTGAAATGTAGCTTCATTTTTTTTTTCAGTGGGTAGCCATCACCCATATCTTAACAATGGCATGTCTTAGCCACACTCCAGCAAACTCTAATATAGGTCAATGGCCATTACTGGTTTAGATAATGACATCTTACATAGTACCTTCAGTACTGAGCTGAAGATTTTCTTCATCATAAAATCTTTCTGATTCACACCCCAAATATCTGTGCAACTCCCAAGCCTGTTCTTTTCTGCTTTCATCAGTTGAAGAAGTGCTAATCATCTCAAGATAGATGGTAGGCTGAAAACCACAAGAAAGGTGTTGTTTATCACACTAATGGAGTGCAAGCAAACAGTCAGGAAATATTAGTTGAATATGTGGATTTTTTGTATTACAGTTGCATCCCAGAGAGCTGGTAACGGACAGACAGTATAATTAGACTAGTAAAGAAGGGAGATTTGGAATTCTGCTTTAGGAGAGTGTTACACAGATAGATTCTTTGCTGCCAGACCATCACATCCAGAGGCTGTCTTGAGATGGACCCCACAGTGACCACCAAAAGTGAAACAGGAAAGAATGACAGTTTGTGAGATAATGGGATCTCTTACTTCTAAAAGCCAAATTCAAAGGGTAGCAGCTGGAAAATGTTATAGCAGCAGTATCAGTAAAAGTTATAGCTCTGCCAGTACTCACACTATTGACAGTGAAGTCTAGGACATCACGATGGTACATCACTATAATCAGTGCAAGGACATCAGCACAATAGCTACCCATGATTGCAGGGAAGAATGAAACACAAAAGATAGGGAAAACAAACAAACAAAACAAAACAAAACAAACAAACAAAAAAAAAACGAAAAAAAACCCACCTTTGGTTCATTGATAGAAGGAATATGAAGAAGATTCCAAGAAAGATGTGCTGTTTTTCTTGAGATAAGCTCTCTCCTTTGGAGAGGTCCTGTAGGTGCTACTCTGTGGGTGGTGAGAGTTGAGCTGTTATGTGTCATTCTGATCTTAAAGATAATCTGCTGAAGGCAACTAATTCATTCCACCTCTGCTTATTTTTGAGGGAGATGTGAGAAGAACACAAGCAGTTCACGCGAGCTGTTACATTATCACTGCTAGCTGCAATTTGTTTAAATTAGTTACCAGGTTTGGTAGTTACTGGCTAAATTTTATTTTTTCACTTTTAGGTCACTGAAGCAGTCAAATAAATAAAAAGATCAATGCTTCAACACATTTATAGGTGACATCTAGTCAAAATGAGCATACTTCACTGATTTTTAGTGAACAATTCCAGTTTTCATAAGTTGAAGACCTGAGCCTGAAAGAAACCAACCTTAAACCTTTTTATTTCATCTGCGTTGTCTTTGTTTTAGCTGGGACTGGATTGTTTTCTTCAGAGTGTCTGGTATGATGCTGTTTTTTGGGTCTAGGAGAAAAAGCTGATAACACTTTCGATGTTATAGTTGCTGCTAAACAGTGTTGTACAGAGACAAGGCCATTTGCAGCAAAGGGTCCAAGGACTAGGAGAGAAAGGAATTAGGACAGCTGTCTTTAGCTGGCTGGAGGGATATTCCATACCGTATGACGTTATGCAAAAGGAGTTCTGAAGGGAATAAGAGTTCGTCTTGCTCTCTTCTGCTGCTTGGGGGGCTAACTGGGCATCAATCAAGGGGTGGTGAGCAATTGCTTGTGCATCACTTGCTATATACTTTCGTACATATATATATATATAATATAATCATAACTATTATCTTTTTCCTTTTCCCTTAGTAAGTAGTTTTAACTCAACCAATGAGTTCTACTTTTTTTTTCCTTCTGATTTTCTCCCTCTTCCTATTGGGAAGGGGGGGAGTGAGTGAATGACAGTGTGATCCTGAGCCACTTACTGGGTTAAACAACAGCATGCATAATCTAAGGGAACATCCAAAACTTACTGTACCTCAGAAGAACAGAAAAATAAAACTGTTTCAGATGAATGCTTCATCAAAGCAAATAACGTATCATTAGTTATGTCTTGTTAGAACAATAGAAATGGACAGACATTTGTAACTCAGAGGAGAAGTATTTGCAGATATATGTTGTGAAGTACCAAAGAGAAATCTCCTATGTAGCATCAAGTTTCACTACCTCTACTATTGTTTCAGTGAATATTCAAGGCAGGTCTCTCTCTCATCTCCTCCCCCACTATATTTGTGGCATTACTATATGGCAGTTGCAGTGGTCTTCCAGATCAATAATGATTCTGTTAACAGTGATCCATAGATGGCTTTCATTATTCTACCTCAGGGGAATGTGAGCATCAGTAGCTGCTGAAACCACGTACATTGTTACCACAATAAACTGGGAGAAGCTGACAACTAAGAACAAATCTTCAAGATCTTCCTTATTTATATTTGCATTGGAAAGAAGAATCAAAGATCAAGTTTAGGGATTTTTTTTAAATTCCAGCATCAATTGTGGGTGAATTCTTGAGGCAAATCTTGAATAACCATGGAAAGCCATAATTAATGCTTTGCTAAGACCTGAAGTCAGATTTTTTTCTAGTGGTAGTCTGAATTTACATTCATTTTTTCCAAGGCTTTGTTTTCTCAGAACTTTAAAATCTTTCCTCTGTGGTTGGAAAGCCCAGCAAAATGAAAAGTACATCGTTCTTAGAGCCACAAGGATCTATCACCATCATTTCTTCTGCAATGCAGTGTGCTGTTCCAATTACCTAGGACTGTCTTTTGTTCCATGTTCTGCAGGTAGTCATCTTGTGAGTGTAGAAAGTACCTAGTGTTTTGCTGTGTTTATACTTTGACCTGTCAAAATGGGACAAAATTCTGTGTTTTGGACAAGAGAGTTATGTATCCCTGTTAGCTGATATCCTGATACTGGGACCTGATTGTAGTAGGCAGCATGCAGATGTACAAAGAGGGGTTATCTGTGCCACAAAAGGCTTACAGCCTGGTTAGAAAACTTGTGGAGACAGGAGAGATTGTAGACTACTGGAAACCCTGGATAATGAACAAGAAGCATGAGATAGACCAGAAGCATCTAGCCAACCTGCAAGACTTTCCTCCTGTAGGCTTTCAGTTTAATAGAAGTCGCAGGAACAAAAATAAGTAATTGTATGGCTGTTTTTCATTACTGCTTTCCATGGGCTCTGAGGAAGTTGTTCTCATTTAATCTGTGCAATATCAATAAGGACCTGTTCTCCCACTGCCCTCATTTTCTACTTTACTACAGTTGATTTTTTATTTTTATTTTTATTTTTTTGCTTTACAGTGTAAGCCAGGGAGTTTTTTTCAGAATTTTCTAATGACAGAATCCCTCTCAGACTTTTGCACTGATGTTTTATGTCTTGTCTTTGCAGCACATGATTGCAGATACTGTTCGATCATTGAGACATTGCAGGAATAACCAGTTTGGTGAGTAGCCAGAATTTGTTACTTGTTTTGCCTTTTTACAGCCTTAACGCTGGTTGTTGGCTATTGAATTACCTCAGTATTTTCCATGAATCTATGAGGTGTCCTGGCTTCCAGATGCTGAAAGATGTTACTCATTGCCATGGCTTTTCACTTGGTTTCCGCCATCAGTATTTGTTTGTTTTTTTTAATGAACATTTCATGCAGTGGCTGAAGTCTTGAAGACACTGAGATCCTCTGGGTTTCATTGACTAGGTGGAAAGGAGTTGGCTGTGTTTGTGCCCCTGACAGGGAAAATCTGCAAGTTGAGCTCTGCTTGTTTTGGATACTGGAGAACTTATGCAGAAAAGGCTTCTCTTTTCCACTTTCCACCCTGTTAGAAACCAGAGAATCTGACCCTAAGGACCCATGCCGGAAGACCCTAGCTTGCTTTGTTCTTTGCTAACAGAGCGAAAACCTTGTTTTTCTCCTCTTCAGCATTTCTCATTCTCTGCGGAGAGGTTAAACGCAGGAAGGGGACAAACACAGCACTGCTTGAGGAAGTGGTTATCGTTTCTAAGCCAGAAATACTAAACATGTAATGACTAAAACTAAGGCTGCTAAAAACTCTTATTCCAAAGAGCTTCAGAACTTTGCTGTAGCCTGAATGCAGGATTTTAGTGGTTGGAGAAAAAGAACTTGAATCTTTTTTTTTAGCTGTATTTTCAGCAGCTGTCAGCACAAAGCACAGACCCTGACGAAAAGAATATTAAAAATTTGTAGTATTAATAATGTATCATGGAGAATGATAGCTACTATTAAGAGCTCTGCTGAACACTTTGTTCTACAAAATTACCGTACGTATGCACAATCTTTATTAAACAAAGGTGGCGTACCATTATGGTTTTTGTGTTATTTAGATATATATTAAGAGAAAGAATGGGAAAGGGAGAAGGGCATACCTTTTCTGTTTTTATTCTGTTAAACCAGGTGCTGAAGGAATATGTCTCTTATTTGCCATTATAAAGTTATAGTATTGATTCCTTTAATGATGCAGGGTTTTTCTGCAGCTTCTCTGCAAATCTTTTGTTTGTTTGTTTGTTTTTTTAAGTGGTTTTGTAAACACCACAACATAAATCTGAGGTTAATACCCAAGATTTATCATGTAATCTGGTAGTTTGAAGTGCATGATTGTTATTTTATTTTACTGCAGACTTGATTTATTGTGAAGCTGGCATTTAGGAAGCAGCTTTTACAGATATCCCTGCAGGCATTTTATTTTTTGCTATATTCGTTTAGGCATGAAATGAATTCTCTGAATATTTATTGAGACTTTATGGACAGTTTTCCTTTCTAGTGGGCATATTTTGCTCTCAGGATTGTGAATCTTTCTACTGCATCAACTCCCAGATTGGCCCGAGAGTGGCAGGCATCTTACTGTAGGAAAAAAAAAAAATCAAACAAAAGCAAGCAAAGCACATTATGATTGCTTATGAACTGTATCAAGTGCATTAAGCATGCAGGCCAAAGTGTTTCTGGATAAGAAGCTGATTAGGTTCCAAGCAAGACTGAAATGCCTTTTTAATGGAAATAATATTTTATTTTTACATACTAAATCCTGAAAACAAATAATTGTGTTTCCAAAATCAAGCAAAGCAGCCTGAACAAATAACATAGTTCAAGCTTTTGTAATTTCAGGTGTTAATGAGAAATACAAATGTTCCTTCGTGTCTGCAGCACAGCTGCTGCGAGCCTATTCCCCGAGAACAGAAAGGTCACCAATGTGTTCTGACACAGATTTATCACATTCTCATGTTCTCTCCCACATTTCTGAAGTCAGAGAGTTGCTTGGCTATAGCTCCTGAAAATAGCTGCCCAGGAGCACCATTAGCAGCTGTATGTGGAAGCTGCTGCTTTGACATCCAGTGTTACTTACACTGCCTCAAATGGTGCTCATTAGAGTTAAGGAGGATGGCCGGTTCCTGGAAAGCTGTTGGTGTAGCTGGAGAGCATGGGAAAAAGGATGATAATGAAACAAAAGAGAGGGTGGGAGTGTGTGGGTTAAGCTGATTGGTTCTGGGAGTCTTGAGCATTTTCTTCTTTAATTGATGGTAATACTATTAATGGACTAGAGCAGAGCTCTTCAACCTTTGGCAGCCTGTCAGCAGTCGGCAGCAGAGGGCAATGTATCTCATCGTTTCGTTTGCCTGGCTCAGTGGGTCTCAGCAGTGGATGTAGCTCTTCCTGCTCCGTTTCTGCTGGTCACCAGCACTGCTGGAGGGTTTCACAGGCAGAGAGTTCCCCAGGCTAGTGCTGGGCACAATAACTGTAGCAGAAAGTATCTGCTATTCAAGCCACCCTTCAAGTGTGAGTTGTACAGCCAACTCCTCTTGCCTTTCAAGCATCCATAAAAGAACAGCTGTCTTCTGAGCCACTGTGGTGGCACGCTGGGGGCTTGGAGGTGCTATGGTGGCTCACAGAAATGAAAAACAGGCAAGGGTCGGCTTTCTGACCCATTCTCTTTCTCTGTTTTGTAGGCAGTGAAGTTCCTTCGAAAGAACATCATGAACTGAAGCCATACATCCACCACCTGCATGTCATCGACAACCAGCAAGCTCTCTTCGAGCTTTCTCACAGGATAGAGCCGCGAGCGTGAGCGTACACAGCTTCGTATACCTTGTAACTGCAGCACTTTGAATTAAGTGAATGTTTATGCTAAGCATGTTGCTTCCCTATATGAGAACAGTTTACTGAGTTTTATCAGTAGCTCACACAACATGCACAGGAAAATCAGGCAGAGCAAGCAAAGGAGCTGCTCGCAGAGCTGCAGGGCAAGCTTGGTGCCATCCCCACTTGTCACCAAACGGAGCAGCATTCTTTTGAGCTCAGGAGCTTGGTTTCTGTGAAAATACTGTTTGGTCCAGTGTAGCTTTCAGTGCAGATTCTGCCAGTATTAGAAAGAAAGGAAGCGTCGTGTCACAGCAGCAAAACATTTCCACAAGCAACATACAGCAAGGGGATTCTCAGTTCACCACAGTACGTACCTTGCTAATTCAAGGTTGCCAAAAATACTGTGCAATCCATGCAGCTCCCCTGAGTCCACCGGAGCAGCTTGTTTGAGATAAGTACAGACAACCAGGAATAGAAACACAAAAAGGCAGTGCGCCAGGTGAAACTCAAGAGCCTGTCATGATCTGGAGGCCAGAACTAAAGAGTTGATACTGTTCTGGCCCCTCAAGCATCTACGTTGTAGGATACACTATCAGAGCCAATCCACTTCTGTTGCAGTTCCTGGACACAATTGTTTGTACACCAAAAATACATTCATTTCTTCCTTTTCAGTTATCTCAGAGTTAGTATCAGCTCCTGCAAACAATGTGTAATAAACTGTCATAGCAGGAGCTTTTTTTATCAGCTTGGATTACAGCCTCTTCTATATCTATTCCAAGGCAATGCCTAGGCTCACCACATTCCTAACAAATCTTCCAGAAATATTCTATTCCAGCAGGCAAAATGTCACCTCACTTGCACACACTTCCAGTTTCTAAAGAGCAGCTGGGTACCCCTTACAGGATACTAGGGAACCACCTGCATACACAGCAGGCTCTCAGTATTAGGGTCCTTTTCGATTTCACGTAGCTAAAAGTAGTTCTAAGCACATACTGAGATGGCATTTGTAATGTCCTATCTATGACTGACCTAAGCCTAAGCACCACTATCACCACAGCTCTGTTTTTTAGTGAGAAGAAGTTACCCCAAAATAATCTGGTGTATGCCACAGGCAATAGGCAGCGTGCTACTCTGGCACTGGTTTGTACACAGACTTGTAGTAACAGTCCCTTTGCAAAGCAGGGAGTTGGATGCATTGCACTGCTTTGCCTTTCATTATTGCATGTGTTCCACACGAGGAAGACTTCCAAGAAGATGCTGCTTTACTGAAATGTGGGTCTACTGAAGTAGCACGCTCTTCATCGTAGTTTTATCTCTGGTTTAAAGGGATTAAAGAACAGCTTTAATAGGTAGTCTGTGGGGGAATCTGTAGAATGCATTCAGTTTTCCCATCTGTGAAATATTGTATAGATCTATTGTAAAGGAAACAGATGTTTCAGAAATGTATTTGCTTGTACTTTGTTATTATCAAATCCTATATGATTTTTTGTTTTTAGAAAAAATATCTTCTTTTTACCCAGTGAAAAGAACAAAAGAAATAAACTCTTGCTGGCCATGGAGTAAAAATTTGCTATGTTCTTCTGTAGATGTGACTGCAGATACTGTAAATAACTCTTTTGTGCAAACAGACCAAAACTGTTCAGATGAGGACACTAGCTGCACTGGGCTCCTTTTGCAGTGTAAGAACACAAACCATGGGTTGTGTTTGCTTCTTGTTTTGTTGCAATTCTTCCTCTGGCTACAGCACTCCCTGAATCCCCACCCTAATGTATTACTTGCTTTGTTTGCTGGTTTTTGAGCTCCCCCTTGTGAAAACTCATTATGTGGCATTATTTTTAAGAGCTTGGACCTGACTGCATGCACTAGCTCATACAGTACTCTTCTCCACAAATTGTTTTATTGAAACATGTGGAAGAGGGAGCATAAGAAAGTACCATGGTTCACTGCATTCAGCTCTGTGATAGCTGCGGTGGTTACTGCTGATGAAGCAGCAGAGTGCCAGAGGTAAATGAAGGAAATTAAAGAAGAGGGAAAGAAAAAAAAAAAAGATGACTGCTCAGGCATTGATTGGAAGGTGTGCTGAAGCCAACCTGAAGGCACCTCACTGGCTGAAGTAAGTGGCTGGGTAATGCTGCACCACTGGGCTATAGGCCAGGTTGGGTATTTGCTTTCTGCACACTGCAACTCTACACTGAATTGGGATGCTGTCAGCCCAACAAACTGGCAGAAAACCTGTTTGAAGTCACACAGCCTGCACTGAATGGCTATCTGGGCTATTTAAAACTTGATGAACTAATTTTCATAGTGGCCTTTCTTATTTGAATATGATGTTGTGGTCTGAAGGCCCAACTTTGGTGCATCAATCTCACAATGAAAAGATGGATCTTCCGACTGTTACCTTAAAAAGAAAGGCAAATAACCTAAGTCTAGAGATAATCTGCAACAGAGTCTTCCTTCAGCAACTGAAGTATCGCAGAGCTGAGCTGCAGTCAGGCAGGCACTTTGAAGGGTGGTTGGCAAATGAGGAGTAAACCCTGTGAATGAGATGGGGGCCCCACAGTCTCTGCCAGGGCCCAGCACAGGTAATACTGTGAGTTTTAAGTCATTCTTCCCTCTCCAATAACACATTTATGTTACGTGGATAAAATTCAGGAATGTTCTGAGACACTTGTGGTTAGGTACTCGGCCTATTTGCATCAGTAGCTAGGAGGAATAATTAGACAAAACAAAGGAAAAAGCTTCCATGACACATTTAATTCTAGCCCCATCTGAGACAGAAGTTAACTCCATTTGCATGACACTGGTTTAAAAAAAAAAAAGAAAAAAAGAAAAAGGAGGGTATTGGAAACAATAAGATGTGGCTGTAAACTGATACAGAAAGATGTAAATAGTAAACATTTTAGCAGAGTAATATTTATTTGCATAGCCTATTTATTGTCATTGTGTTACACCGTTAAGAAGTACTGGGATGAAGTCAGTGGGCTGAGGAAGAACACCTGCTTGTTACGTTCTCTCTGAGTGCCATAATGCTGTCAGCTTGCATTAAGAGTAATAAAATAGAAAATCCCAAACCATGGTGTTTACCTAACTTCTCAGGGACTACAGCTAGTAGTTATCCACCGCTATGAGACTCGGTATGTATGAAATAATCTGATTTACCAGAATCAACGTCGTCAATGTTTTCCTTTTCATCTTACATGCTTGTCTGCCTCTGTACATATTAATTGTATTGTGTATTTATGAGAGCTAGTAAGCAATAATTTATATGTCAAAATGGCCAAGCAATACAAGGTTAAAACTTGTAAAAGCAACTGTTACGTTTATCTTGCATTTTCCAGTGTTTTTTAATATTGCTTTTCAAAATATAAAGACTAATGAAGCTGGGCTCTGTGCCTTCCTGCCTCTCACTCACCCTTATTGTTCGTCACTGATGTATTTCATACTCACACTTTCCGTCATGCAATCCTGAAACCCCTCATGACATTTGCAAGGGGAATGCAGCACATATCAGGAGCCTGATCCCACTCAAAGCACTGCTCCAATGGGTGGGACTTGCTAATGCTGATACATTCTAGGTAGTTTCAGAAGCAGATGATGTTAATGGGGTCTCAGCTGTGCCTTATCATCACTGCACTGAGAAGGGCCTGGAGCTACTGTGAGAAGTCCCTGTGGGAGAAGGAGGAGTAAACCTGTCTTCCAATCCCCCAGAGTCTGCTTATCAGCACTCAATCCTCTTAGTGAGGACAGGAAATGCTTTCCCCTTGCTTCAGCTGTCCTTGCTGGTGCTGCTGCATTTTCCCCTGTCTTCTCTCAGCTGTCTGCAGCAGGAAGGATGAATTTTAACTGGAATAATTAAGACAGTGCAAGCTCAGAATGTTGACACAACTCTATAATGTTGTCTAATGATACTTTATGGCCAGGCATCCTTTTCCAGGATGTGGATCCTTTTCCGGCTGTGCTGAAGACTTTGTGCTCCCAGCTGTTGATCGCAGTCCCTCCCATGAGATCATTTCTCCCTTTGAATCACTTCAGGAGGCCTAGGGAGTATTTCCTAACCTCAGTTAGGAGTTACTTCAAGCCCTGTGTAGCTGCACGCAAACAGGTAACTTTGCACAAAGGGCTCTTCTTCCACCCCATTGGAACCATGGAAATGTGTAGGGCTGAGGATGGGTGCTTACAGCTGTGGGAAGGCACAAGGAAGTGAGTGGGGAATTTGCTGGGGCACTGCACAGCCCTCTGTGCAAAGCAGGGCTGACTTCCACGAGGCAATTGCTCTGTCCTATGCAGAAGTGATTCCTTCCTCTCCATATAAGAGAGAGCTCAGCCTGAGAAAATCCTCCTCGATATTTGCTGTTCCATATCTCAGCAAGTTTTCCTGCCACACTGGGCACATGCCCTGGGTCATGCTCTCCTCTGCCACGGGAAGGGCAGCTGAGTACATGCAAAGCCAAGCTCAAGAAAGCAGGAGGAACAAGTAAGGGGCATCATCTTGAAAGCCTTGGCAAGCAGATCTGAAGGGTGCTGCTGACCCTTTCCAAGTCCCACTTCCCCAGTGGGAATCTCAGGGTAAAGACAATCCTTGTCCTTACCTGCCTACTTAAAAAATAAAAACAAAACAAAAAAAACCAAACACAACAACAACAAAAACCCACAACAGAGAGGAAATATGTAAGATCCTCAAAAAAAAAAGTGGGGGAAGGAGAAATTGGGAAAGAGGAGAACTGTCACATAAATCCAGCAGCTGAGGGGGGGGGGGGGGGGGGGGGGGTGAAACTCTTCCTTTATGTGCTCTCCTTGGGTCTGATTGGTTGTAGCTGCATATATATAGTGTTGGGCTCACATGTAAGTAGGAGCTGTTGTCCTTTTTTTGTGTGGGCTGGCTGTACTCCTGGTGTCTACAGTGTCTTCCAGTGAAGTTTCAGCTATCATCTCTGGTAAGTAATGAGAGCAGTTCTGGGGTGCTAAAAATGCTGGATCAATTTAGTTCAGATTACAATTTGGTAGCATAAGCCAAACTTACTCTTCCTTCTATGTTTTAAAGAAGTATGTGTCTAAAATAAGCAAGGTATGAAGATTTCTTTTAGCAGAACCAAATGACTTACAGAATACCCAAGGACAATTGTTCAGAACCTCCCTTGGTAGGTTTAAATGATGGCTCTGGAAGGAGATAGGATATCTTCACTGCACAATGTTTAGAACAATGTTTTCTTTTTGTCTTGTACCAAAAGCTGTGTGGAGTTTTCAGGGCTTCTAAAATGTAAGCAACTTGGGGTTTTTCTCCTGTTCTCCTGCAGTTGCTCTTTCCTAAAGTGCAAGTCCTTCCCTGTCTAGAGTGATGGGAAGAGCTGCCTCTGCAGGGAAATCATTTTGGTAGCATTACTGAGCTTGAGGAAGTGACGCTGGCACAGCTCATCCATTTAACCTAAGTGGTAAAGTGCCTCTTGAGAGAAGCACCACCAGCTGTGACAGATGGCTTGAAAGCACAGAGCTGTGCTTTGCTGGAGGGGAATTTACCAGGAAACCTAAGTAGGGGTGATTCAGATCTAGAAAAAATTGTTGTCCAAATGCACCTTGAACTCTAGCAGCTCAGTGCCATGGGCACTGCTCCCTGGTGACAAACCTTTTTCTAAACCCCCACCTGATTCACAGCTCCATTCTGTTCCCTTGGGTCCTGTTGATATCATAGAGTAGAGCTCAGTGCTGCCTGTGAGAGCTGCAGCTGCCATGAGGCCTCCCCTCAGCTCCTCTGCCCTGGGCTGAACAGATCAAAGCACCTCAGCTGCTCCTTCCTCATGCACATTAACCTCGTGACAATCATCTTCATCATCTTTGTCTCCTTCAGACGCTCTCTAATAGTTTTAGGTCCTTCCTGTATCGTGGCACCCAACCTGCATGCAGTGCTGGAGGTGAGGCATGCAGAGCAGGGCCATTCTTCCCCTCGCCTGGTGGCAGTGCTGGCCCTGGGCACCCCAGGATATGGTTGGCCCTTTGGGCTGCCAGGGCACACTGCTGGATCATGTTCAACTTGCTGACAGCTGGAACCCCCCAGTTTCCTTCTGCAAAACTTCACTGAGGGATTTGGCTCAGTGCTTCGAGGTGGTGGTTCTTCAGTCATAAATCTCTTGGAAGTTTCAAGTCTTCAGGTTATGTCAGGCACCTTGGGAAAACTGTCAAAACAAATCCAGCTACTGTTGCTAAGAGCGTCTCCCCCTCTTTCATTCAGGAAGACGATGTAAAGTTGTGTTGCCTACTGACTGTTGGTTGGAGACCAACTGTGAGTTGATGATGTGTTGGTAGGAACTGCCAGAGAGTCATAGAGCTCAACTGGGAATGATTTGAACGAGTCTAAAATAGTCTACAGTTCACTTTCATACTCTTATCTCAGTGTTTATTGGATGAGATTTACTTCATTTTAAGTGAAGTAATTAATTTTAAATAGTTTCTGCTGAAGAATGTAAGGCAGTTTACTTAATTAAATTTAATTTTGTGCTTTTTTGTAAATGTGGATTTTGTAAATGTGGACTCAGTGCTCTGAGTGACTCCAGAAGACTCTGGCTTCGTGCAAGAGCAAATGACAGAAATCCAGGGCCAGATGCTAAGGTTTTCTGAGGGTGCTGAGTAATACCAGCATGGCAAAGGTGGCTATCATTTTCCAACAAGAACTGGACAAGAAGCTGCCACTGCTGTCTTTTTATGAAGACAGACAGGATTCTTGAAGGAAGCATCTCTGCAAGGAGCAGATCAGCATTTTGATCAAGCAGAGGGCTTAGTTGGCATGGTTGCTTCCAGTAAAGCTGCTGCCAGCTGGAACAAGCTTTTCCTGCAGCTAAACTGCTCCTAGCAGTAGCTTCCCTTTCAGAAATTCAGATACCATTGACATCTAGTGGTGAAGTCATGTGTCAGTTTATTGCATCGAGACTTCCAGTGCAACCTCAAGAGACTGTGGGGTATAATGCAGCCAGGAGAGGCTCCTCTGTCATCTGTGTGGTCCACTGACCGCAGTTTATTAGATTTGTTGACTCAGATTCCCATTTAAGTCGACTGATGGGTTTACCTGTTCAGCCTTTTTGTATACATTTCCCCCTGGATTTAGTTTCCAGCTTTTATGATGAGAGGGCAGATTCACTTAGGACAGATGCTGATGGGAATAAAGACCGCTGCCTCCTCAGCTGTCAGTAGTCACCAGAGTCAGCGTCTCATCCAAAGCTGCTGGCTGCAGCGTGAGCATTTGGCCCAGGGCAGCTTCTCCAAAAATGCCACAGAGTTATCTGTGAGCATTTGACAAAAGCAAGCAAATTCCCTGCCTGCTGGGCTAATAGTGTGATGCTGAATTCGGTGTTTCATCTAAGTAGTGGTTTTGTGGGGAAGAGTGGCAGTTTTTCTCCAGGAGGTGCTGTTGAACACATGCACCTTGTTCTCTTGGTGGTGGTTTGCAGCTGTATTCACCTGACCTTTGAACAAGAGGAGGTTAAACTGTCCTGTGTAGCAGTGCTAAGCATTGATCCCAAATACAATGTGCAGCAAATAAATCACGCTATGAAAGGAAAATGGGTTGCTGCAGGTTGAGATCTTTCAGGTGTCACTGCCGCTGTGGCAGAATGCACAGCTCTGCTGGACTGTGTCCTCTAGA
Source organism: Tetrao urogallus (assembly GCF_951394365.1). NCBI lineage: Eukaryota > Metazoa > Chordata > Aves > Galliformes > Phasianidae > Tetrao > Tetrao urogallus. Next base: position 21,418,880 of record NC_136820.1, read on the forward strand.
GCATGCACACTTCTGCACCTGTGGTAGGTGCTGTGGGGCAGATCTGCAATCCCTGTGCCATTGTGTGTCACCTCTTCAAGCCTGGGCATGATGCACTGAATTCCACATATCTTTAGTACCTCTATGTACCCAGCTGGGTGAGGGACTGAGCATAGCTGGGGCCAACATTCTGAAGCTAGCATGTGGCATCACAGGGAAGCTGCAGATATATAAAACAGTGGAGCATTTGGAAATCACTTGTGTTATAAGCTGCTGGCTGAAAGCCAGCGAGTACTAAAAGAAGTGAGATTTGGAAAGGACAGCCATCTCTGCTGTTGATTGTGATAGTTGCAGGTTGTAGGGACCCTGGGAAAATCTGAATTCCTCCACCCTTCCAGCATATTAATCAGATTTTGGGGGAACTTGGGTACTAGGAGTGCCGTGGTTTTATCGTGTGTGTATCTTGCAACTACAAAGAAGTGTGATGCACTGGTACTGAGTTTGCATGATCAGCCAGATCACAAACCTGGGAGAGGTTGTCATCCAGGGCGAAACTATTCTGTGTAATAACCCTTTCATTTCAAACACATACACAGCTCACTAACTCTGCTTTACCCTACCACTTAAGGCATTCAGCTCATTATGGGGTCTCCCCAAAGTTCAATTTGGGGACACAAATCACTGTGCTATTGTGACTGTGGTCACTGTGATACTCACTGTTCAGCCTGGGATAGCAACTGGGACTGTTAATGCTCCTCTCTGGACTCAGGAAGAACAGCACTTATGAACAGCAGTTAAAAGAAATGTCAATAACTCTTGTTCATTTAGTGGACCCATAAGCAAGGAAAAATGCTAACTGGAAAAGACCCTTAAGATTGTCAAATCCAACCATTCACTGAACGCTTCCAAGTTCGACTCTGAACCATGTCACTTAAGTGCCCTGTCAGCACATCTCTTAAATACTCTCAGGGATGGCATAGATCTTCCCCTCAGACATCTACATTGTCTGGCCTGGCTGATGAGCTCTCCACAACTGCTCCTTCTCCAAACCCACTTCCATGTCCCATGGTTGCTTAAGCAATGCTCCTTGGCAGACAAGGAGTCCCCTCTTTCTGGGGCCTGTTTCTGCACACTGTAGACATGGTCCCAGTCTGAGCCTCAGCATCTGTCTTAGTGGCCTGCCATTAGCAACACTTTGCTCCCTGGGTCTCCTGTTCTGCAGAAACGGTAGATCTTACTGGTTTGGCTTTTATTAGCATATAGTGCAATGGTTTTATTTTCTTCTGTGAATACCTTTGTTGGAAGAGGTTGAAAAGAGGGTTACTTTTGTATCCTTAGCTTGTAATATCTCAGGCTGGGTGCAAGCAAGAGCACACTGTGACTGAAAGGCAGATAACTGGGCCTAGAAAATCATGTCCTGTCTTGTGCACAGGATTGTGCCATCAGATGATTGGCAGAAGAGGGAACCATGAGACTTAATCCTGCTTTTGAGCTTTATTCTCCCTTATGAAGCAGTCACATCTGGAGTAACCCGTAGTGCTTGTGGGAGTAAGAATTTGCTGCTCGTACAATTGAGGGAGAAGAGGAAGCATTTTAAGCATAGTTTCTAAAGAAAAAATGTCTCACATGCTTGCCCTGTCTTATCCCTTGTTAACTTTCTAGTACTGGAGACTCATTCAACCAAATCTGAAAGTGTAATGAAAGCCTCAGAAATAATTATATGCCTGTGGAGAGATGAGAAGGAGTCACACAGCAGCACTGCTCCTCAGCCCCCTATGGTGGCATGGAGCCAGCTCCTGTCCAACACTGTGTTTGCTCGTATCTGGTGGAAGAGTTGCAGGTCATAGGAACCAGTGTGGGGGCACGCTGGAGCAAGGCACTGTTAGCACAACTTGCCTTTCATGCTGGAGGTTTAATGGCTCGTGGAGACATGGCATGGATTCAGGGTCATGATCTAGTTCCTGCTTTCAGCTCTGCAGGCAAGTCATTACTGCTGATGTTCTTTTGTTTCACATTATAATGCTTTCCTCCTGCCTTTTTTCAGCCTTGCCTTTTGCACCCTGCAAAGAGGATGAATCATCTCTTGTTATCTCAGGTTATCTTGTTGACCATTTGTGAGCGCTGTGTGTTATATATAATATATAATAGCTCAAATGCTATTGTTGCCCCACTCCTACCTGATGAATACCAGTAGAACACCAGTGTCATATTAGATGTGTAACTGGGTTGTGTGCATCTTTTTTGATTCCTTCCATGCTTTCTATGTCCTGGAAAAGAGAGCAGCTCAGGGGACAAGAAGTTGAACATCAGTCCTGTTTCTCTGCTGGATATTTTGCAGTGCAGAGACCAATGCTGGACTACCTTACAGCATCTTTTCTGAAGCTCACTTAAGGAGTGTAAGCAAAGTGTTTTAAGGGCTCCCAAAAGCCCTAAATCTTGTCTGTCCAAAGAAGACAATATAATTTGATTGTATCAGAAAGGCTCCAATCTGAGGGAGGACTGCTATTACACAAAGCTGATAGCAGTGCAGATGTGTTTCAGTACAAAGACATTTTGGACTTGCTTTTAACCAATAAAAAGACATTTCTAGCTGGAGCAAATTGGATAAGAATCAGATAGTTTCCTGCCTTGATTTCAAGTAGTAAAACGAAACAGATCTGAAATAATGTGAACTGATGTCTGGGTAGAGCATGGTTTTGTTTGCTTTTCTTTTCCTTTTCGTCTTGTCTTCCCTCTCTGTCGTGTAAAAAACAAACAAACAAACAAACAAACAAACGAAAGAAGAACCTATAAGAACCTATCTCTTTTCAATTAGCACTTAGTGCTGCCGAGTGGAAGAAAATCCTGCAGTGCCATCTAGGGGCTTCTGTGTTTAGAAGAGGACTTTGGATGCTTTGGATGTTGAAGTTCGCACTCGTTGGGAGTTGGCAGTACATTTTAGCTGCTTCTACTGTTCCAAAAGTAGACCCCCAAAATAGATGATACTTGTTTATTACTCGCCCCCTCTCATATGGAGGAGAGCATAACATACAACAAAGGTGCACTGCCAAAAGAAACAGGCACTCACTCACCTCTGATTCTTAAGAGGTCCCATGTAAGCACCACATCTGAAAACCATGTGGATCATTATTTACTGTTTCCCTAATTCAAGTGCAAACGAGCACAAATATTCTTAGTTCTGGCAGACAACTTGATCAGGCTTTTCTCCTTCTCCACTCAGTAGTGGAGTGTTGGTGTAGAATGATATATTTCTCTCTAAGGAAAGGTAGTCTTTGCATCACTTTTCTCTTTTTTTTTTTTTTTTTTTTTTTTTTTTTTTCCCCCCCTATGTCCTGGCTTTTCAATTAGTTTTCTGAGCACATAGAGTCAAGAAATGATTTATGTATGAGCTGAGTGACCATGGCAGAATTTGATTTGGGGAAGTGGCATTGTCATACTTGTAGTTCATCTGAAGCACACATGCTGGAACAAAAGTACAGCCTCACATTGTTACTGCAACAGTGGTGGCAAAGACGACTCTAGGGCATTATGACTGAAACGGGAGCATATAGCATCACTGTAAGACAAAGGCATTTGGCTTCCCATGCCCTTCCCTTCAACTGCAGTAGCTATTTTAGGCTCTTGTTAGTTTTATACATTAACAGTGTTTCCTACTCTCATACTATGAGCAGAAAGTAGGGCATTCTTGAGAGAGGAATGATATTTGGGGTATCTTTGTTAACTGGTGTGATGTCTCTGAATAGAGGTGGCCAGGTTCCTGGCAGCTGCTAAAGGTGTTCCACATTTGTTTTCAATAGCCTCTGTACTCCCTGCACCTGTGCTGTGATAAAAGCTCTCCTGAGCACTGTGTGTCGGACATGGCAAAAGACTGCAGGTACTTGCTGTAATGAGGGTCATGCTGGCTCCAATGTTCTTTTTAAAGCAGATTTGCTTTTATTACAGAAATGTAAGGTTACATTTTGTAGGATTACACATGCTTGATGAATCTTCTTTGCAAGGAAACAGAAGTAGTCTGCAGAGTTTGTCTATACGTATACTTAAATCCTACAGAAGGAAATATTTAATCTTGAGCTTAATATGGGACAGCCTGTGCCTGAATGAGAAGGAGAAAGGCTTATTTTCGGAAGAGTCTTGCTGAGTGTTGTAGTAGTCAGATGGAGTTCGTCAAATGGAGCTGCACAACAATGACACCTTCTGTAAAACACCAGAAATGCCATGTCCTGCCATTTCAGGCTTCTGCCTCGGAAATTCCTGACCTGGTTGCTGGCAGAGAGCTGCTGGTGTATCCTCTGAAGCAGCTGTCTCTACAGAGAAGTGGCTTTGCTACCAGGCAATACAAATGTGCCCCACGTACAGGTTGCTAGCTGCAGCTCAGTGAAAAAGGGAAGGCTTTTGTAAAAATGTTAGAAATGTTAGAACCTTTTCAGCATTCTTATTCAAATTCTTTCTGTCTTTATTTTTTCTATCTAAAAGCATGCTTATCCAAATGAATGGGAAGCTGAGTTTCTTATCTGAAGTGTTTCAAGCTCACAGTATGTATGAGGGCCCCAATCCTATGCTAGAGGTGCTGACAGACCACTGGCTAAAAATACTCCTCTGCTTCATATTTCCCAAATTAATTCATTAAAAGGATGGAGCACAAGAGGGAGCCAGACTCTGCATCGTGATAAGCTCTTGGCTGTGTGCTGGGCAGAGGCAAGAGGAGCCGGGGCTCTTGCCCCTCTACTCCGAGCTCCTTCTGTGTTTATGTGACAACTTCAGCCCAAGGTACACAAAGTCCTGTAGACTGGAGGTGGCCAAGGGGACAGGAGTGTAGGACAATTAGGAGTTGAGCTTGTGCATCCTGAGCCTCAGTCCAGCATCTTTGCCACCAGTCAGCCTTCAGCTGCACTGAGCATGTGGGCTCAGTAGGGAGAGATGCAGAGACCACCATGTTCCTCTAATGTCACTTCTGCCATGCACTTGTCAGAATGCTTAGCCCATAGTTGCTATATCACTTTCTGAAATTTCCCTGATATATTCTATGTTTGTGCTGAGATGTATGTCTCTCCTCTCCTGATCCAGTGCACAGGCACTTGCACATCTCTTATCTTAGTAAAGAAAGGATGTTCTATTCATAGAAGCCAGCATGGTTAGATGCTGGGGCTTTTTGTTTGTGCGCTGTGGGGGTCCTGATCACTCAGCAGGGGTCGGCATCCACTCCTGCACACAACACATTGTGTGCAGTGTCACCAAAAAAGAGCATTAATTAAAGGATGTCAGGAGAGGGGAAAAAAAAAGAGAGGGCATTTCTAGGGGAGGGGAAAGCATGGATAAGACATTTTCTAAATAGGAGGAAATAGAAAGATATTTTACAGTCTTTTCTAATTTTGAAGGCAATTTTCCTTGCTTACCCTATCTTCTGCCCATTTCCACAAAACTTGCCCAGGCAAATTTCTTGTGATTTATTTTCTATATTTAATACAGTACCAATACTGTTACATGCTTTTGGATCCAACCTGCTACTCTGCAAATGATGGGCATCAGTAGTAGGAAGATGCAGCAATATTTTGGTTATTACTGTTTTCACTAGATATATCTGATTTTTCTTAATCAGATACTGAGATATGAATAATATGATACTTGAATTTCACTGCAGTATATAAATTGTCTACATCTTCAAGGGATAAAGAATCAAACTAAACAAGTATCTGCTCCTTGTAATGTACCATGATTCATTTTTAATGCACCAGAGTAAATTTGCTAAAGAAAAGTATCATCAATCTCCTTTCTTTAGAAAACTAGGCTAAAATGTCTTGGGAAACCCAAGTCCAGAGCAGACATCAGCATACAGAGAGCATTTCAAGAATGACGCGCTGAGTGAAGAGAACAGATGAGTAAATTGGAGTGTTGGCAATATGAGATATTGGTAACAAGAGGAAAACTTAAGGGAAGTTGTTGTCCATTATCCTGAGGAGATTGATAAGTGGCATAAAGGATGGAAAAAAGAACTTGGTCATATTAATGAATTCATTTCTTTTCATCGGTTTCTAAATGGCCTTTCCAAATTCATGTTGTGCTGCACAAGGAACTTGGAAACACTGGAGCTCCTCACCACCCTCATGGTGATGCCACACTCTTTCACCCTGCTGCTGTTTGGGGAGAAGAGCAGCTCCAGAATGTATCTCTCTTGGGCACAGTGCTGAGCTGCTCATTAGTGGTTTAGAAATGTGATGATGATGAGACCTTTGGTATGGCGTGGGAGTGAAATAAAGGTGAGCTGTGCATCAGACAGAGATGGAGTCTTCCTGGGATTTAAGTCTGTGCCAGAACTTTCTGCTTTTCCTTTATGTTGTTTCCTCTGTGAGGTACCTGAGCCTGAGGGGCTCCTTGGGCAAGAATGTGGGCTGTGACTGGTGGCTGAGTTGTACTGACACAAGCAGCTGGCAATTGTGGTACTAAAAATAAATAAATAAATAATATCTTTCTGGTAATTTTTTTGGTGAACTCTCCCACCCTCTAATGTGAGCAGAGCAGAACGCATTGCCCTTTCATGATGGGAAATGTTAAAAGAAGTGGGGCTGTGTTCGGTGGTTACAGACTTGCATTTGGGGACTGCTGGCATTGAAATCTCTTTCCTTTGTGCAGAATCAGATTGTGTCCCGAGCAGCCTGTGATCAAAGTGGGCAAATGATTAGAAAGAACAAGAGTTTTTCATCTCTATTCCCACTGAGGGGATTCTTTATAAAATCTTTCTGACGATTGCTTCAAATCCTCGTTATTATCATGTTGAGGAAGGCACCTTTTCATCCAAACATATTTCTGGCTGGCTGGATGAGGCCAAAGCCAACCTTCCCGATGAAATTGCCATGGGAGAAGAACCTTTCTTGAGTCAGACAGGCTAATTTTCACCCTTAAGCCTCCTCGTGTAGGAAGAGAGCATGGAGTACGAGAGGTCTGTCAACCCATGGGCTTTCCCCACTCTCGCTTTTGTACAGAATTAGACCATTAGTAACTTCATGACAAAGCGTGCAACAGCAGATCTGTGTTCCTCCTAAAAACCTCTGTGAGTGTTGCAGGCTTTGTAACAGTTAGGAAGTAAGTGATGTGACACCCCTCATCCCAGGTTTACAGTCTGTATTCTTCCTTTTTCACCTTCTTGCTTATAACCTCGGCGTTTTACAGAGTGCTTCAAGGATGCCAGTGCAAAGTGAGTAATAAGTGGTGACAGTTACGTATCTTATTAAAGTAGGTGGAAGGGCAGAAAGAATAATGCCAAACAGGCATGAAGGGTGAGACAAGAAAGGCTGAAAGCTTTACTGTTAAAACTGCAATTCATTATTTGCTAAGACAATGTGATTTTGGTAGGGCTTTCCCAGAAAATATTTGTTTGAACCCTAAAAACCCAAAGTGTATCCAATTTTATGTGCTTGTTAGTAAGAGCAAAACAAAAATGTGGAAGACTTCTTTATGCACTTAATTATGTAGCTGATGCAAGTTGCCTTAATTTCCACATCTAATCTGCATAGATACAAAGATCATGGAACAATCTGGAGACTTGTTCTGTAACGGAGAGGAAAAGAACAACAAAGGGAGTAATTAAATCTCAAAAAAAGCCATATACAAATAAGATAGTATCTGACAGAAAGCCACAGGGGGCGTCTTCCTTTGTTATTTTTATTTTATTTATTTATTTTTTAATGGCAGTATTTAAAAGAAATCAGAGAAGGAAACAAAAGTCGCTAGGAAATATGTGAGTATTGGTTTTCAGTTTGCAATAACTAGGAAGATTTTTTTCATTTGTATGTTGTGCTGTCCCACACTTTATCATTTACTGTTCTTTAGCTGTACTTATTCATGAATTAAAAGACTCTTCAGAGCTGCAGGATATGGAAAAATGTCCTGGAGTAGGTAACAATAAACACACATTTATCTAGACATTTAGGTAAGCACTGAACTATATTGAATGGTATGTGGCTCCCTGTGAAATCCCATGTGTTGTAAATTGGGGTATGAATGCCTTTATTTTCTCCAAAGACAAAAAAATCTGAGTGAAACATCCTGTGAAAGGAGCTCCTGGATTATGGCATGGGAAGGAAGAAGATACAGTAGGGATAGGCTGTGTATTTATTTCTCATTATTTCAATTACTTAAACAACAAACAGTGCCCCTGGGGGGGAAAAAAACCAAAAACTTTCAAAAATGTTTGATTCCTAAAAGGCATCTTTGCAAACTGTATCATGTGGATATTCTAGTGCTGGAGTGATGTTAATGAACAGAACCAAATCAGTAGGTTTTTAGCTCATGTTGATGCTGTGGATGCTGTTATAAACCAGTAACTGTGATACAACATATACAAAGGTCCTTGGCTACTCTTAGGCATGTGATAATGCATGTCATTGATGCCATAGTATTTTAAATTCCTGTGGAAGACTGACAGTCACATATCTCCCAATAGTGTTTTTTTTTTAAAACAAAAAACAAAAAACAAAAAACAAAAAAACAAAAAACAAAAACAAACAAACAAAAAAACCAACACAAAAATAAGTAATGGCTGGACTTTTTTTGATGTTAGATTTGTCTTATGTCAGGCCTCCAGTGCAGTCCCCCACAGTCCTTGTTAAATCATTCCAAATATCCCAACTGCGAAAACCAGTCACTCTCTATACTCTAAATGATCTTCCACTTCAGATCCCACTAATGTCTTTGACTGCTTGTTTATTATCACCATCCCATACAGGCACATTCATGAGAGCGAAATTGATTATGTTAAATGCATAGAAACAGGATGAGTGCCCCCCAAAGTCCCTGAACTAAAAATGCCTTGGGAGAAGAAGAATTTTAGAAGGAAGCATCATAAATTTGACCTGTCATGATGCCCTCATCTACTTCAGGTCCTATTAAAGAGGAAAGTATTGGGCTACTTTTCTTCCTTGATCAATTCTAGCTGCTCTTATCTTTTCTTGTTGGTATTTACAGGTTTATGTTGTTGTTTGTTTTAATGTATCACACTAGGTTTTGTCTGATCTGTTCTTCGGATATTTATGAGGAGCCCAATGGCAGATTTGACAACAGGGCATCTCTTTGGCTCATATGAATATAACACTGCAGGTCTTGAATTGGGGAAAGCAAGATTGTGGATGGTGTTTCAGTAAGAAAAAACAAAATATAACTTCTCTAGAGCTTTGTGACTGCCCTTTCTTGGCAAACACAAAGGTCACGCTACCTTCCCACTATAACTAGTGGGTTTGCTTAGATGTGCACAAAATACGCATCTTAAGGGAACTTATTTAAAGAGCTATGTTCTCTCTTGATAAGCATTTTGTATGTTATGCATGTTTTGGGGTTGGTAATACAGTAGTTTTTTCTGTGATCCATACAAACAAAATGCCCAAACCAATAAGACAACTAAACCTTTAATTACTGTAATGTATGTGCCGAGCATTTCTCCTCCTCCCTACTTCCCTTTGCCCAAACCATCCTTAGTTCCCCTGGGCATCATCTACATGCTAAAGCATCGAATCTATCACAGCACACTTAAACGGCTGCAGGAAATTTGTTTTACAAGGCTGGTTTTAACTGAACTACCTGCTGTGCACCACATTGCTACTGTTTGTGAAATGAATGATGGGAAAAGCAAGTCTGTGATTTCATTTGTTCAGACCGATTAGTCACACGTTGCATATGGTATCATTTGCTTGTCACTTAATGACTGACCAGCCTGCCTGAATCATTAGTGCGGCAGTGCAATGAAAGGAAGACATAAACATAATGATGAGCTCAAGGAAGTGGAGTGCTGTTTTACCTAAAAGAAATGGTGCGCAGAAATCCAGCACAGCTGCAGGTGCTCCGACGACAATGTGGGAAGCAGTTAGCTTCCAATTTAGCAGAAAATTAAGAGCGAAAAAACTGTTATTTGTGAGAGAAGATACTCATGGCAAGCAATCATCCATGCTCTATATCCACAAGATGAGCATTCAGCTGTCTTTGTCGTGACTTAAAACAATTGGTATCTTGGGCTGCATTCAACACCAGATTGGTGCTTATTATCTGCAGTTTATTCTTTCTTGGGATATTTTGTACCCCCCCTCCTTTATTTTATGGTTAATTTGCTTGCTTGAATGTAAAGCCATTTAAGCTGAAAAATCTGGATTGTGGTTCATCATTGTGCCAGTGCTCTGAGCTGTGTGATGCAACATAATTGGCAATTTTCAAATTCATAATCCATTTTGTTTCATGCATACACACATGCGCTGCCACACCATCTCTTCAAATCAGTAAAAAAGCAAGATAAGGACATGTGGATTCCTACAGTGAAATAATATGAATCAGCAAGAGGAGTGTTTTTTATAAAGTTAAATAGTTAAATCTCAGGAGCCAAGAGAACATCTCTCCCAAAGAATTAACTTTCTCTTCCAAAACCTCCAACAAATTTATCAGTCTGAAGCTTTCTAATCCTGCACCAAGCAAGGCTTCCACCAGCTTCAGCAGGGCATTGCATTGCACAAAAATACCAAGTTTTAAATTATGTTGTTTTTAATGATTTTTTGTTAGCAGGCTGCAGAGCTTTCTAGGAAACAAAAACATCTTGGAAGGAAGGACTGGAACTTTCAATTGAAGAGGAAAATGCAATAATTTCTGAAGTGCATGGTAGTTTATGCTGATGCACATTGCTATTTGTTCAGCAGAAAGTTAAATTCACTTTTATGTAACAGATAATAAAATGCACAACAGATAGAATTCAGGCCCAGAGGTCTTCTGTAAATGCATTTTTTTTCTTATGTTTCATGTTTCTCCTTTGTTACTAGAGAAGCTTTCACTTCTCATGCTTACATAATATGGAGGCTATGGGAGTTTCTTTGTCTCACCGTCTTAGTGACAATACACAGTATTGGCAGGCTTGGTTTTCTTTTGTTTTTCTGTTTGTTTGTTTTGTTTTGTTCTTTAATTCTGAATGTAACTTCTTCAAGAGCTACTTGGTTTTCTCCAATACACTCTGTCCTGCCTGAGTTTTTCATTTTTACTACTTCCTTGTGCTCTCTTTCTGTTCTCACCAGCTGGCCACAGCGAATGCTCAGCTACACTCTATTTCCCTCTGCCTAATAGCCAGCCACCTCTTCTGCCAATTCTGCCTGTGATTGCTCTGGTTTCCCTCTATCCCTTTCCAACAACTCATGTCAGCTTGCAGCATCTACTTCATTAAGCTTCGTATTCTGTTTACCAGCACTGAAGGGGTCTTTATGGCACAGGGGCAGAAGCGCACAGTCCACTGACCATTTGCACACAGTGTGGCATGTGCCTGATCTCCAGGGTTTCCAAGTCATCTGACAGGCAGGACATCACACAAACTGCTTTAATATGAGATATGTTTGTTCATCCCAGTATGCAAACCTTAGTATCTGTGGTTGGTTCACCTAAAATTGTTAACATTGTTATATGCAAGTCAAATTTTTTCAGTGGGTTTCATAGGTCTACACTTCTGTTGTTGCAAGACTTACAGGATTGCTGCTAGCTTCACATTCACTGGGTCTACATACTCAAAATTTCCCTGTTTTCTGGCAACCTGCCAATCTGTTCTTCAGTGTGAAAATGCTGCAGCATTAAGGCAAATGATCTCAGGTAAAAGACAAGCACGGTAATCAATCCATGTGTTTCAGTAGATGAGAACTCAGCAAGCAGAGAGCTAGCAACTGCTAGGAAAGGAGTGGAGCACAAGGTGGAAACCATCATTTTGTTGCTTTGTGAATTGCCGATGTCCTTGTGTCTTGGGTACTGTCTGTTGTCCCACTCAGTCCACCATATACAGGGCAATAGCATGTGTCAACAAATATCCAAAACTTGAGACCAGGATTTTTCACCTGGGAAAAGAAAAAAAAAAACAAAAAAAAAAAAAAACAAAACAAAAAAAAAAAAAAAAAACAAACAAACAAAACAAAAAACAAAACAAAAAAAAAAAAACAGGGTGGAAAACAAGGGAGCATTTACAGAAAGGATAGCCAAAGAATCAATGTTTTATCATTATATGTTCATTTTGATTTGGAGGGCATAAGGGAATCGTGTGTAATCATGGTTTCCCTAGTGAATTTCAGCTTATTGCTTTAAGAAATGTTGAATGTTCTGGATATGCTTGCAATTATTTATATCTCTGCTTGGGAGCAGAGCAGCATCTCACCAGAGCTGTGTTCAGACAGGAAAAGGAGTGAAGCACTGAATTCAGAAATAGCTCCTAAAACTGTTCAGCCATCCAAATTTAAGGAAAAAATGTAACAATGTTGACAGTCTGTCTTTGTGATGGGCATTTGTAAGTATGGCAAGGTGAATTCTATTAAAATCTGGCTAACTGAATGGCTGTTTAGCCCAAATGTTATAATTTGAAAGTTGTAAAAAATTTAATCGAAGTTGGCTCATGTTGAGTTTGTGAGCTTCATGTATTCAGATGGTGAGGTGCAGTCCCTGCATCCTAATTGACAGCAACAAACTCTCACACTGGCAGCTGCCTGTGTATAATGACTCATATTAAGAAATGTTTTTGCAGTTGATTTATTTACCCGTTGAATTGAGAATATCTCCAGTGGAAGAGTTCCTTTTTAAAAGCAAGCAATGATCTAAGCAAAAAAAATACAAAACACAAACATCAGTATCCACAGAGCATCTTCAAAATCTTCAGGAGAGACCATTCCATCTTCGCTCCTACTATTTATGGTCATCAAAATTCAGATAGGAGGCAACAAAAGCTATCTGTAAACTTTCCTCAAAATAATTAAATGGAGTCAAAAGAGAGAAAGAAAAGTTTAAGGTGTGAAGGGTTGGGGGAAAACTATTTTGATACTTTAGCTCCAAATTTTTTTCAGAAGTAATTCTGAATTGAATTCAAAATATGTTAGTGCACTCTGTCCCTTTCAATTTAATAGTACAAATACATAGCAGATATCAAAACAATTCTTGTTTGTTCTTTGTTCACTTAGAACTGCCCACTAGTCAGGGCTCTTTTTCTTTTTGAATATTTCTGTATTAATCTCTGGTTCAGTCTTCAAAGTCCAAATCTGTATCTTCACTAGGATTTTTTTGACTAACACATGAGAAACTATTTTCCTGTTTCCAAGTGCTCAGGCTCTGGCTTTCCAGGAGTACTGGACTCAAAATCAAAAACCTGGTGTGCCACACAGTTCCACACAAACACAAAAAGTAGCCAGAAGTCAAGTCCTAATAATGAAAATTGCTTGGTCAGATCTGTTCATATTCCAGTCAAGCAAACAGCAACTTGTGTTTTGTTTCCTGTAAGCAAAGATACCTTGGAAATTCATCCCTGATTCCTATCTCCATTCCTATGACTGTGGTGGAGGGGCAGCCAGCAGAAGAAAGTGACCATGTGTAGGACAGATCTACGTCTGATGAACTGATGTTCTAGAGAACTTTGCAGTCATAATTTTTCTCCAAAGGAATGCTATGTTAATTACCTGTAAGTCTTCTGCTTTTAAGAAAAAATAATTAACATTTATCAATAACATTTCAGAGAAAGTGTAAAGGCGAGTAAATTGTTGGTGTTAAAAATGTTACTTGCTGGTTAAGTAAGTTGTAAAGTTCGGAGATGAATTTCTGGGTCTTGATTAAAGCTTGATTCCTCTGATACTGAGGAATATTCACATACATACAGCCAGCCATTCACTGACTTGTTAATTTTCAGCCTTGGTTTCTCAAAAGCCGTGAAGAAGAGAAAAACCCTCTGAATGTGAAAATTAAACTCATAAAAATAATAAATTAGATTTTGAGGTTACTGTAAAATAGAAAGACATGAAAAAAAAGGCTTTGGAAAAAAAATGAAAAACGAGGTGGGGATGAAGAAATAGAATGCAAGACATGCCTAAGGCTGTTAATGCAGCATGCACCTACTTCTGTACCAAACTATGTAGTGAGATGAGTGGAGTCACTGTCCCTGGAGGTGTTCAAGAAGTGTTTAGATGCTCTACTAAGGGACATAGTTTAATGGGGAAATACTGATGATAGCTGGACAGTTGGACTGGATGATCTTGGAGGTCTTTTCCAACCTTGCTGATTCTATGGTTCTATGATATATGTTCTCTTGATTTCAATTGCTGTGAATTAAACAACGAAAGGGCTTTCTCTGTTTATCACAATGAAAAGGATAGCATTCAGTAATATTTGGGCTATTTGGTGGGTGAAAGAAATGTTTTCTTCTATTATGATTGTTGTTATTCTTTCCTAATCAGGAAATGGTGGCATTCTATTCTTTTACCAGCAAGTAGTAGCAAAACAGCTTTGGATCAACTTTCAGCATATTACACATTCCTATAGCCCATCCTCCTCTCACAATTAGACAAAGAAACGAGTAAAATCACTGAGTACATCTAGAGCCTTGTTTTTTTTCTGTTATTTACTTGAATTCAGAAAAAAAAAGTCATATGGAGATTAACTCTGCAAGCCAGTATGGAGACCAAAAAAACCTAGAAAAACAATTATACTGCTGCTGCAAGCATTCCTGTACAATGCTCAAATTGCATGGTTGTTAATGCTTCCTGCCACGTATCTTTTATAAGCCACTTTTGTCTTCAGCTAAAAGCATTAGTATATTTTGCATCTATTCCATATTCTGTACCATTGTAATTGAAATCTTTTGAAAAATAAAAATTAGACATTTGAATAAACCTCTCAAGTACTGAATGTATTATACATGATGAAGTCATTATACATATGTATTTCTATATCCAGTCTAATTCTATAGCTGTGTGGATATATCCTACTGAGTACCTCAGGGATGTCTGAGTCCATCTGACACTGAAGGGCACTGAAGATATTCACCCCACAATGTGTGAGAGTCTTGTACATAACATAGGAAAGTCCTGAGTAACTGTGCAGTCTAGTCAGCAAGCAAACCACTGGAAAACCTGCACAGCTTAAACTGCTCATGATCAAGATGCCTGAAGGAAAGAGTCATCTTGCCCTTGAATTGTGGTGTTTATACAGTACTGTCTGGATGTACAAGGTAATCTGTGCACCTGTAGTGCTCATTAGTAGTGGCATTTTGTATTAGCTCAGAAGTGTGAATAAAAAAAATTTAAAAATGCTCCGAGGTACAGAAGGATTGGCAGCAGGGTAGAGTTGTCCACACTTATGACTGGAAGTAGAGTACAATGAATGCCAGATTTATCTGGGATGCTGAGAAATATTGTTAGATAGTAGTGAGCGTCTGCTGATTCTATTACAACACCCCTTACTGACATTTCCACTTTACTTACATCATGAAGATTGTAGCTTTCACTCATTTCCCAGGACTGGCTTAAGCACTGGTTTACAGTTTCAGAGCCGTTCTGCTGTGCATTCAGCATTCATTAAACATCAGAGGAGAAGTGTGGTGCTCTACCCTAGTGAGTAAAGACCTCTTCTGAGATGAGATAAACATATCTCAGGGTTTGCACTCCAGCAGGTAAGTGGCAAGAAAGACCTCTATAGTAGGTCATACTGGCACATACCTAGAATTTCCTGATATTAATATGAGACAAATGCTTCCTCCAAAACCAAAACAGAACAAAACCAAACAAAGCACAGAACCCAAACCAACCATCTAAACCCACAAAAACAATTACATTACTCCTTCTAACTACTAAGCTTTGGGCCAGATGTAATGGAGCTTGAAGCCAAACCAACATTTTTCATTGTTTTATTCATACAAATATTTATATTTCTATGAAGTACAAAATTTAAATAAAGTTTGCATGCTATAGTAATATCTTACAAAATAGTGGCTAAAGCATAAGGATAAGTGCAGGGAAAATCCCAGACAGAGGAGAAGGAATAGATTTGAATTTCCCTTATTATGGGGCTACTGTACAAACACCTGAGCTACTGAGAAAATGGGAGATACGTTTTTCCTCCACTTCTGTGAATCCAGCACTCCTGATTAGCTGCAAGGAATGTTTTTAGCCAGGTGAATTTCTTTTTGTCTCAATGAAAGAAAATATAAAAAAAAAATTGATGCAAATAACCTACTTACGCAGCCAGCTGAATTGGTTTACCTGCTCTCTTAAACATCTCTAGGAGTCAGCCTATAAATGCATCACTGCGAAAATTAAATTGGTCTCATGGAAGAAAAGATAGTTCAATCAGCAAGGGAACCTTTCTGTGTGATGCAGTGATAGCATCCATTTCCCCTTCCCCAGCCACATTCTCCCGATCTTCACAGGCAGAGCTTCAGCGAAGTAATTGAGAGGGTAAAGTTACCCCTGCTGTGGCAAAGAAAAGTAAAACAAGGCTCCGGGAAAGAATAGCAGTTATGGGATTGGGATTTTCCCACAGAGTAAATTGGTTGTAGGAATCACATGGCTCCATTGTAACTGTCCCTGCAGCAGCACCTTTCGTGGTGCCTTGCTGTTCTGAGTCAGCCTAGCAGGAAAGTGAGCTCTGCACGAGAGGTTGGCTAAGTAGTCATTATCCTCTTTAACTCTCGCTCATTAGTTGGAACTGTGGGAATTTAACAAGACCTTCTTCTGTAGCTGCCTGAATTCTCAACTTTAAGAATTAGTCCAAAGAAAAATCTCCCTCCTTCCTCCCTTCTGAAGATAATTTTAACGTTGTCAAAATCAGTTAAAAATCTTTATTCTGCTCTAATGTAGCTGCATTCTCAGCTGCATCCTCAGTATTGATTTTGATACTGGACAGTCTTCAGTCCCTCTTGGTCCCTGTTGAGAATCAGCAGGAGTTAAATTCTACCTGCACTTTGTGCCAACGTACATTCAAGCTGGCTTTTCCATCACAGAAGCTACTCTGGACTTCAAGTAGGGCCTTTTAAAAGACCAGAACAGATCTTTCGCTCATTGCTGTGGATCCTACATGATGAGCTGCAGAGTTTGTGGGGTGTAAGGTGTCCCAGTGAACATGGCTGGGACTCAGAAAACCTCACAGCTCTGCCACCAGTCTTCTGGGAGTCTCCTTGTTGCATGCTGTGTAGGTGCTTGGAAAAGAAACAATTATTCCTCTTCTATGAGGAGTTCTAGTCTAGAGATAAAACAGTGTTATGTAGGTGCTACTAGGAATATATGAATTTAGGTGGGTAATGTGAATACTACTAGTGACCTTCAGTGTAAATGCAAGTTTATCTGATTTCTCTCTCTTTCTACGCCTTCATGTCAGAAGCAAGAGAAGAGGAAGAAAAGCAAATGAACTAAACTATCACATGAAATTAGTTTAGTTTGGCTACTTATTTAGTTATATAGCTATGTATCAATTACATATAAATATATGTCTGTCTGTCTATCTATCTATCTATCTATCTATCTATCTATCTATCTATCTATCTATCTATCTTTTAGTTGTATTCTATACTTACCTTTTAACTACCTTAGTGGTAGAGGTCTGTAATAGCAATAGGATTGTTTTAGGAAGCTATTGACAGATACACTGCATGCTTTTCTGTAGAAAATCATATCTGATAGCAATTACATTAAAAAAATGTATTTTGTGCGAAGTCTTTAAGTTAGATAATATGTCAAATACATGTAAAATATATGTCAAATATTAGCATGAGAGGTAATGGCCCTAAATTGCACCAGGGGAGGTTCAGGTTGGATATTAGGAAAAGTTTCTTCTCGGGAGGAGTGGTGCTGCAGTGTCACAGGCTGCCCAGAGAGGTGGTGGGGTCACTGTCCCTGGAGGTGTTTGAGAACTGTGTGGATGTGGCACTGAGGGATGAGGTCAGCGGGCATAGTGTGGTTGATAGTTGGACAAGGTGATCTTAGAGGTTTTTTCCAACCTTTATGATTTCATGATTCTATGTGATGCAGTAGAAATACAGAGAGCTAGACATGACTGGTGAATTAAAATTTACTTATAAAAAAAAACTTGAAAGTGAGTTGTCTTCCATATGACTAGACCAAAACTAGATCTAGATATTGCACAGAATTAAAGGAAGAACTAATTAGTGAAGTTGGTAACGCTACTATTGAGGACAACAAAGGGTGAAGACACCTCTTAAGCAATAGTGCAAGTGGTCATCTGAAATACATCAAATGCTATGTGTGTTGTAACAGATGGCACACCAAGTGCATTTGATGTGAATGTAGGGTTAATTACAGTATTTGAAAAAGCATTTGGACACCCATTTTTGGCATTTCATTACAATGTGCATCAACAAGCACTGAGAATGAAAATAATTGAGCAAAGCTTGAAGAAATGAGTAAATTGCAACAAAAATAGTAAACTTTAGTATCTCATTTGCACTAAGCAATCACCAGTTCCAAATACATTGGAAATAATCAAATTACTGTATTTAGGATTGGTGAAGCATAGCATTATACGGTGGTTTAGCCGCTGGTGTGCAGCTCAATATGCCTTTTATTGTTTGGAGAGAGATTGCACACGGCCTCTGAAGATCAGAATAATTCACAACTGCCTCATCAGCAAAGGCTCAGAACCTAATAGTTTTGTTTACTTGAATTTGCATTTGAAACACATTCTAAACTTTTGAAGGAAATATGGATTTCTGGGTACTGAAATAATTTCAAGTCACAAAGCTGAATTTGTAAAGCATGGAGTATTTCAGGACAGTGTTGATTCTAACCGAATATTGTGAAGGATAATAATTTCTTAAATTCAATCTCTCTCAGTTTATTAATTTTGACAGCAAATAATCTAGTTTACCACAAATCTAATCACAATTGATTCAAAGCATTTCACAACTCCTTTATCTCAAACACCTATAAGATGAAGGTGGCTAAATTCAGTTTGGAAAACAAAATAATCCAACACAATAAATAAAAATGAGTGATCTGAGGACTTATTTAGGAATTCCTGAATAGGATGCACCAGTGGTGAATGGTCAATCATGAAAATAAAATTCAGAGCCTGAATTAACAACTTGCTTTAAGACAATGAGATGTTTATAACTAGTTTTGTCATTACTTGCAGAGAAATAGTCTTGAAAAGTTATTTTTTACTTACACGGTGTAGGAGATTTGATACAAGACACTTTTAAAGCTGGAATGTGAATGGCATGTACTGCACTGAAAACAGTTAAATCAAGCCAATAATGATGCTTCTCATAGAAATGAAAAATGGAAAAATGTTCTCAGCCAGGCAGTGTGTACTGGTCTTAACAGCATTGCTGGATGTGTGCACAAACTGAGAGAGCAAAATGATTGCCATCTGGCAGGGGCAAAACCACTTGCACTGGTAGTATTTGTAGGTGAATCTGTGCTTCAAAGGGATGAAGAGCAGTGACACGATCTGTTGACCTACAAGTGCCACATGTTCCCCTGCCACATGTTCTCTCAGCTGGCAAAGGCTGGGTTGTGCTCTCAGACAACTGGTGATTCCCACATGGCGCCAGCTCACCACCCAACTCCCACCCGGTGGAGCCATAATGGAGAAAGACCTTTCTTTCAATTGGAGTTATGTTAATGGAATTTCTCTGAGTTAATCATCTTTCCTGGGAAGGGTTTCCAGATTCTGACCTACAAAACAACAGAGAAAACAGAAGCTGCAGAAAACAGATATGGGGAAGGCAAAGTCTATTCATCTGCTTTGTTTGGCTGAGCATGGTAGTCACAGACAAGGTGTCCAGCATGCTTGTTCATTTGCTTCTTTGTATCATACATTGTAAATAGCCTGCAGGAATCCATTCTGCCTGATTCACACTTATTTAAAATTATGCCTTTACCTCGGTAAACTGCCAAAAAGGGTGAGAAAGTTGGGTGGAATGAACAAACACATTAAGCCACTGCCTCAATCAGTATCGATCAAACTTCTCATATACCTACAGTGTCTCAGTGTCAGTGATAGAAAATGGACATTAGTAGAATTTAGCTCTGTTTATAACATTGGAACACTCTCATTCCAGTGCTCAAGGCAACTGAACAAGGTAGGCAAAACATATGTATGCACAGATCTTTTGGTGCATTATGGCCAAACCTGGCTACAAGCATAAGTTTGTCCATTCAAAAAACCTTCCCATTTTGAGTTGTATCTTTTTGCTATTAATTGAGCTGATTGGGAATTCTCATCAGAAAATACCAGACAAGATCACTGCACTACTGTCCCTGCAAAGTATCCCTGTATGCAAGAATCATCTGGGGGGAAAATAGACGCTTTGAAACATCAAATAACTCTGTGGCTATGGGACACCCAGATGAGATTTCTATCTGTATAATTCACTTTGTTACCTGACCTGATATATTTCAGATGCTCTGTTCTTACATTCTTATGCCCATCTTACTTGATTAATAATGACTTCTCAGTGTAGATAAAGACACTGTGGGAGAGAGCTGGTCTACTGAGTGGTCAAGAATAATTCCATAGCACCATCACACAGCATGTGGGAAAAAAATGGAACCACCTCTTTGGACTGATCATTGTATGCATATATAAACTGGGATATATCTGCTTTCATCACTCTGGGCTTCATTTTTTGGGCACAGCACAGAATAGGACTATCAATTTTTCCACTTACGGAAAGAAATAAGTTAAGAGGGTTAACAATCACAAAATCTTTCTTTGCTCTAATCCTGCTGCCTTTTGACTCCTGAGAAGGATTTTCTCTCCCCAGTCTGTTTCTTATAGATTTTGTCATGTTTGTTTCTTTTTCAGTTATTATTGCTTTAGATCAGACAGCAAGTGGATTTATTGCAAAAAGCTATAGCATCCTTCTTGTAAAGAAGGATGATTCTAAGATGCTGAACACATCTGCTGGTCTTTATTTCTGGTAGGTGATGATGAATAAAGAAGGTAAACCGTCCAGATTTTAGACTCACAAATTGAAGTGATCTCAAACAGCAAGTCCATTTATGGCCATGAACTTACCCCAGTCTATCTGATGTTAGCTTCTGTTACTAGATGTTAAAAATGTATCAAAATGATATAGTTGCTTAAAGGAAAACAAACAAACAAAAAACTTAGGTCTTTTTAAGCCTCATCAATGTCTCTTGCATTCAAAAGAAGAAAAAAACTACCAAAAAAAGCAGTACAACTAATACAAATCTGTTATATCATTCTTTGTACAGCACAGGCTCTTCTGTATCTGAGGGGTTGTTTGGCTTCCAGGGGAGCAAATGTAGTAAGCAAACACTCATTTCAGCTCAATGGGAAAAGAAGAAAGATGTTTCAAAGAGACATTTGACTCTAGATTTTTTGGGGAATAGTGAATAATAATTATTATTATTTTATCTCCAAGTCCGTACTTCACTAGGAGTGATAATAAAGAAAGACATATCAGCTTATTTTTACAGATAGTAGAACATGTTGCATCACAGAAGAAGTATCAAATTATGCATTACTTTGCTCTTTTCTGTGGCTCTTGGCACAGTAGTGTAGTTCCAGTCATAGCTATGAGACTACTCAGCTTTGCCCTGACTTGTGACCATATAGTCAATGCACATGGCATTGTGACTGTAGCTAATGCTGGGGCCAGGAGTGCTTTTGGCCCTCTGCATAATTCTGATGATGGAAACCTACATGAAGCAAGAGATCTTGGGAAAGTCTTTATCTCCAGGTATTTTGCTTTTCCGGTGGTGTTTGTCTTATTTCCTTTATGCTTTTGTTTCCATTCCATAGTGACAATCAGAGGCACATAACCTGTCATTATTTTTTATGGCCATTAAAGCATTTTCAGCAGTATTAGGCAAACCTGCCTATGAACAATGACTTTATTTACCAGACAAATGGTTTCTAGGGAAACCACTTTTCAAAAGAATGAGAAAAAAAAAAACATGCTGTTTATTACAATGGCTTCCTGCAGACCTGCCACAGGTGAGGGTGTCCTGTGCATTTCCATTACAACTTTCCTTCTCCAGGGGTGAAGATGGAGTTATTCTCAACACTGTGCATGGTTTGGGGTGCCACTACCCAGCAGAGGTGTTTTTTTTGTGATGGATATTTAAAGAAGTGCCAGCCTGAGCACAATGCGTTTTTTAATACAATTCTTTTCAACAGTGATGAAAAGAGAGAAAAAATAAGACAAGAAAAGCAGATAGCAGCACACAGCCCTTTTATAAAGAAGCTAACAATGAACTCATGAAATACCTTTAGGCTTTAAGTGGTTTCTATTTTGACAACTAAACAGCTTTTCAAAACAAGAAGACAACATGTTGTCCTTCCTACTTCCTTGTGTTCCTTCTCACCCTTTTCCCCAGTCAGACAGCTTTCTCTGCCTGTTGATGTGTCAAGGGAATGCACAGAATGGTAGAAGGTGTGTTGTGCCAATTCTCCATTGGACTTGAGCACACAGCAGGCTTAGCCTAATACCCTGTGCTTCTGGGTGTATGCCAGCATGGCAGAATCCACAAGATCTTCATGCCATGTCTTTGCAGAGAGTCTGTGCTAGACTCTCTGGAGGCACTGGCTTTAGTAGCCTTGAGTTACCAGCAGCTGTAATTCCTAGTTGCAAGCTCCACACAAGGTCCATCACCTGGGCCTCATTTGCTTCTGTGGGCCATGCAGATCAGGGGAATAAGCACAAAACATCTTTGCTTTTCAGGCCCTGGACGTGTTGAACAAACCCACGGTCCTTGTCTGGACACAGGATTTTGTATTTTTTAGGCAGTCATGACAAGAGGAATCTGCCTAAATCTCTGAAAAGTAAGCTGAAAGTAAGCACAGCATCTTCTTCCCACTGCAATCAACTGTCTTGACTGGGGACAAAAGAAAGGTATGTGTGGCAAACAGCCACTGAGTTCTCCACATCTCCTTGCACAGCACTGGGCTCTCCCCAGTGAGAAGCAGAGGCAGCAGGGACAGCTTCACTCAGCAGAGAGATGACCATAATGTTTACTGTCTTCTGCATTTCACACCTCCTTGGCCTCTCCTATCTCATGGCTGCCTTGAACACAAAGAAGATCTTTAGGAGAGCAGCGAGGCTCTAGGACAGCCACCCCAGGGACCATGGGGCTGTACAGTCAGACCTGTGTAGGGGCAAGGCTTGAGAACGTTAAAGCAGGAAGGTTTCCTGGAGAGTGGCAGAAATCAGAATCCACAAAGTCCTTCCCAGACCCACTGTCTCCCCAGAGACCTCAGAGCTGTGGGGCTCTTCAGCCAGGCTGAAATGAGTGAGTTGCGGACTGCTAAGCAATCCCATCTCTATTTAGTTTGGGAGAGATTAAATTATGTTTCTCACTTTATTTTAATGTATTTAATGTTTATTTCTATACGTGCATGAGTACTTAATTTAGCATAATTATTGAGATGAATTGCAGCTAACATTACAAGAAAATTGTAACTTGTCATAAAACAAGTGGGCCATATTGTAACAGAGCTGTTACCACACATAAACGCTCTGCTAGAATAGCTTAATAACACAAATAAATCCACACTCCCCAACATGATACTTCTTTGGGGATTTGATTAATTATTAGGAAGCAAAATGGCTAACAAAGTAGTATATATAAAAATATCTTCTCACATCAATAAGATTGTAAATTTTAACTCTGTTGCATGACAGCAAGTGTAAGCAAGAATTACACACAATACAGCTAGCTGAATGAATTAATGTGCTTAGGTCCTTTGTTGCTAGAAATACTTTGCTCTGTATTATAATCAGCCATTGTAACTGCGCTCAGCTGCAATTTAGGTTTCTCCTCACAGTTTAGTAAATGACATGCGAATGTTTGAGCTCCCAGCAACATGCTTCTCTGCAGCTTTCCTGTGTATGCGGGCCTGGCCCTCAGGACTGAGCATCTTCTCTCAGTAGGCAGCTCTGAATCCAGTGGCCACTTTCACTTCTTTTCCAGCTCTGATGCCTGCAGCCTTGTCCCTTTAGTCTTTAAGCCCCTTTGGTGCTTCCAAGTATGACTGTGTGGCCCAGCTCACCTCTTTGGGGGACCAAGATCTGAGCCACAAGTTCTGACCAGACTGTTGTGATTTAGGGAAGAATTTCCTACACGGATTTCCCTAGGGTTAGGCAGGAAGCCTGAAGCATACTCCAGAAATTCAGCCTAATTTCAGTGCCAGCCAAGTGCATGAACCAGAAAGCCCATTTTCCCCCCCCTACCCTAGCATGAATGTGATGGGGGAGTCACACTGCTGCCTTTGCTCTTTGATCAAGATGTGCTGGAACATCACACTGATGTTAAATTTCTGCGATAAGACATGAACTGTGTCTTACCAGATGGATTATGGCAGGGCATCAGTGACAAAGGTCGCTATCAAATGGTTGGTTACTCAGAGCCTCATGAGGCTTCACACTATGGAGATAACCAAAACCTGCACGCGGAAGGGTTATCTTTTAGCAATATGTTAATTTCCCTTAATGCTAGAGTTTTGTCACCCAACGTTCATAAACGACTTCTCAACCACAAAGGCTCCTCATGAAATTGGCTTAAAAGCCAAGACTTTAGAAGCAAAATATCCTTTGAGCTTCTGTATTTCCTTTCCACTTTGAAAAATGTAGATCCAATTTAGTTACAGTTTCAATCTTCTCAGAAGAAAAAGCTGAAAGTTTACTTTTTCTATTTATATAAGTGGTTCGCATTAAGCAATCACATTAAGCTGCTAACTACTATGTGAAGCAAATTGTGGGATGGAGTAAACAACGAAATTCTCAAAATGATGAAATTATGAAGCTGGCACCAACCAGATTGTATAACTTCTTTGCTGTTACCAGTATGACAGCAGGCATATGGTTGTTTTAAAAAATTATTTTATTTTGGTATAATTCACCCCATTAGTGAAAAGGGGGGAATAGAAAAACACTGGTTTTGGTTTCTTTGCAGATACACACGCAAAAAGACCCCAACGCTTTTGACAAAGTAACAACTGGATAAAAGCCAGCAGAGCACCAGCCTTGCAACCTGAGGGTTTGCTGCTAGGTTCAGTTCTCCACAGGCCATGATCATAGTCCTGAAACTTCTGCAGAGGAGGTTGTCAGAGAGTCATTCGACTCAGACATTTTTCCAAGCCATGGAGGATGCCAGCACTTTCCTTTGGCATTCTATTGCATGGGCATCTGGTCTTAGTGTTGCTAAGTGGCTGATTTCACCAAGCCAGTCATGTGTCTCCACATCACTCATTTAGTCCAGAAGTAGAGAAGGATAAAAAGAGCAGATAATAGCAAAAAAAATTACTATTACGGGAAACAAAATCTCCCCTTTCAGAAGCCTTTGTATTCACATAGGAAAGCCAACAATGTGATTAAAAAGGTATTTTAAATTTGCTACATTTTATTTCCTGCACTGCTACTGCTAGATTTTCATCTCCATATGTCTATCCAAAGTTCCTGGAAATTAGGATTCACAGGTGCTACTCCTGCTTCATCTCACATGTGCTTTATTTTGTATGCAGTCTAAAAAAACACTCTGACATCTATACTGAATTTCACCTTTAGGTGCTGTAGTGGAAATGCTAGATCACAGCTTGAACCAGTGATTGAGCACCTGGTGAAAAGGCAGGGCCAAAACCCAGGGGAGTTCAGGTGCATGCAATGCACCTGAGTGACTGGAAAGGCTGGAGCTGGGATCTACCCCTTTCCAGACCACACTTAAGGGTTGGCAGTGGAGGTGAGGGTATCTTGCTGGAGATCCCTATCTACCTGAGAATCTTATAGGCTTTCTAAGGTTAAGTAGCTTCTTTCTCTTATTTCTGTGCCTGATGCTTTTGTGTTTGAGTGGCTCATTGCTTACTACGGCCTGAGATTTTGCTGCTCTATTTTCTTGTTTCACTTTATATTGTATTACAGGTGAATGTATAACAGGCCCTGGAATGGCCTGCCCAGAGAGGTCATGGAGTCGCTGTCCCTGGCAGTTTTGGAGAGGTATCTGGATGAGGAGCTACAAGATATGGTTTAGTGGCTTGTGGCAGTAATGGTGATGGGAGGACGGTTGGACTAGATGATCTTGTAAGTCCTTTTCAGCCTTGCTGATTCTATGATTCTATATGCTGACTTCTTAACATGGCATGTGTCGTTCCTCAGAAAGACTGACTGTAATGGCTGTTCAAGCTGATTATTCTTACCCCAGCTATATTTTCTACTCTAACTAGGTTTGGGGCACACCAATGTGCAGTAAATCACTATTTGCCAAAAGTGTCTTCAAGCTTGATAGATAAAACAGGGAAGAAGTAATATGATCCCTGCTTTCAGCATTAGTCCCAGGACTAATTTTCATTAGACAGAACTGAAGCTTAAACTCATGTCTTCTACCTCCTAGGCTGGATTTCTGATTTTGTACTCTAGTTCCCACAATACAAATAGTTACTACAGATGTGCAGACTGGTGGAAGATAAGCTCCTTACTAGCTTGAAAGATACAGGCTTTTGTAGATTACTCCCACTGACTCCACAGCACTACCAATTTGCATCTTGCAGAAATTACATCATATGTCTATGAATGCCCAAGCAGGCATTACTGCTAGAATTCCAAAGCATCTCTTTTACAATGAAGAGAGACTAGGACAAATCTTTCTTGGTAATGACCACGTTAAGGGCCTTCTAAGGAGCATCCCAGAATGTACTACAAGCAAAAGAAAGAATCAAGTAAAATCCAGACAAATGAATTGTGAAAGCATTGAAATAAAATTATTTTGGTCATGTTCTCTGATCTAGAAGGAGGTCCAACCAAAGTCTATCAAATCAGCAAGTGCTTCTGTGTTAATGGCTGCCACTGAGCAGTCTTACGCCAAAAGGAAGCGTGTGGAGATGTGATCTGATGCATTCACGCTGTATCTTGCAGAGCATATCATACCCTTAAGGCAAATTCTTTAAAACAACAGTGAACTAACAATTGCCCCCCTGTTAAGATTTCAACATCCAGTTAGCATGATCATGCCTTGGTAAAAACAAATAGCCAATTTCTAATGCAAGAGCATTAGGCAGTTGGTGAGATGAGATACCCAAATGTATCTGCAGCTTTGCTGGTGCAGTGCCAAAATTAGCACCCAAAGTTTCAGTAATATAGAACAGTGTGCAAATCAGGCCAGAATTAACCTCCTACCTACTGTTTTTTTTGCTGCTTCAATGATCCTCAAAAACAAAACTTGAGCCTTAAAAGGTAGCTTTTGCCTTTGGCTCTCTGTACTATGTTTTTTCTCTCTGCTATTAAACTGAGTTGCCTTTCCCTGGTTTGCTGTCTGCATCGAGAAGAGCTCCAAGCAAAAACAGGTTGGCACTTCCCTGAGTTCTCTTTGCTGTAGGTTTCTGCTAGTCAGCATGCTGGGACTGCAAATGAGTGGGGTGAAGAGGCCCCAGGTGTAATGAAAGAAGCAGAGCCCCTTTGAAGCTCTCTTAGAAGCAGTTAGACCATAACAGGATGTCTGTCTAGACTCAGGGCACGCAGGCAGTAACTCTGAAACTAGGCTGAGGTGAGCTCAATTGGGGTGAGAAAAAGAGAGCCCTAGCAATGACAAACTGGAGGGGCAAAAGAGAGTGAGAAGGAAACATCAAAAGTGATGAGTAGAGAAAGATGAAAGAAACCTTTTAACAAGATTTTAAAGATGTTCTGACTACTGGAAGAACTAGCAGTGAATATAAGTTACATTCCAAGCATATAGTGATGAGATGTTACTTAGTTTTAGTCTTGGTTTGCCGCAGTCCTCCTGCCCTTCCTTTTTCTCCTTTTGCATACTGGTTGCTCTAAGAAAGGAGCCTTTGCCGAAGCCAGCTTTGAAATCTTGAGTCACCACCACTGACTGTGTTTAAAACTGTTTGGATGTAGCACTCAGGGCCATGATCTATTGGAGGGTTGTTAGAGTTAGGGTAATATGGTTAGGTTGCGTTTGGACTTGGTGATCTTTAAGGTCCTTTCCAACCTGAGCAATTCTATGATTCTATGTAGTGCCAACCTGGTTTTGCTTGGAGCCTCAATGAGTAATATGGTTACACATGACTGGCAGGGTGCCATCAATCACACACGGCGGCACTGTTGCCTGGCACTTAGTAGAACTGGCAGTGGTGGCTGGAAAAATAATTAGGACATTTATATTTTTATTATAGAGAGATCGACTGAATAACATCCTAGCGATGTACTATAATGCTTTAGCCTTACAGAATCAGCTGTCAAGGGAACTCAAGAAGGTCGAGAGTTAATTAAAGCACATTAGTATTCAGCATCCAGGACAACACTGAAGCAAACAAACTATAAAGGCTATATGGCCTTTAATATATGATCCTTTCTCTCCCTCTTTCTTTTTTGAGTATTATTTTTTTCCTTGCTTGCAGCAATGTTCCTGACACAAAATGTAGTATTCCTGGTTTTACTTCAGCCATTTCCTGTGAACTCTTCAGTATATACACTATGTTCACTTTCATTGTGTCATGCAAAGCATGACAGTTCAGAGTCATGTCATTCAAATCCAAGATACTGAAGAGCATGAAGATATTCTGGCTGTTTTTTAAAAAACAAATCTTATTTGAGGTGTTAAAAAACAGAAAACAACAAAAAACGAACTTACAAATGCTCTGATACTTCTTGGTGTAGGAATGATATGAGGCCATAGCTGAACTGTCATTGCCCTTTGCAGAGCTGGAAGTGAGATGCGTGATTCCTTCATCAGTGAGTCACCTGCACATTCAGGCTCAAGGATCAGGGGTTTAGCTTGCTGATTCCCTAGGCAGCCCTGAACCTGTCTGATATTGGTGTTTTACTGCCTCTTCTCTCCTTTCTCTAAAGACAGAGTGAGGGTGACAGAGGCATCTTCCTCTTTTTGCTGCTCATGCGTTTTCCAGCAGTTGCAAAATGGGGGCAAAACTCCACTCCTAAGCAAAGACAGAAGGGAGCTGCTGCTTGGGTATGTCTGCCTCAGGCGATGTATCCTATGCTGCACCTTCCTTCTGAAAGCTTTTACCTTAATGTATTCCTCAGTGTACATAGATCAACAGCCTGGGCAGCGTGTGGGCTGAGGGCATTCACCTGCCTAAATCTAATCATCCTCTTGATGACATGGATGTAAAGAAACTCCTGAGATACAAGGTGGTGCAGAGGGAACAAAATAGAGAGGAGAGAATGGTACCCACAAGTTTTGTGTTTCTATTACATTGTAAAGCTGTTCTTTGTCTTTCTAATGTTGTTGATCTGCCTTTGTTCTCTTAAGTGGTAAACTTTTCAAAGCATGGTATTCTTCATTCTACATGCGTAAAGTTGGGGCACTACTGCATCCAAATAACATTTATAAGATAGAGGAATACAAGAATCCTTGCTTTGAGGTTATCCCCATTTCCAAAACAGAATAATCTCAGTTTTTTATAGACTGTAGGCTTGTCCTACACATCTTGCTCCAGGATTGCTCAGACATTAATGCATTTTACACACAAACATCTTGCAAATTACAAAACATCCATCCATCTCTGCTGTTCTAAAATCACACATGGGAAGAGAAGCTTTCTGGTGCTATGTGTGGTTGGGTCCTCCAAAAAGTAGAAATGGGCTTGATATATAAAAGCTGAGAAGTGCTAAAGGGATTCTAAGTGAGAACAGAAAGGAAGAAAGAGTTAATTGCTATGAAGACCAGCATAATCCTGACCTGCATGGATTGTGCAGGTTTTCATTAGCAAACAATTAACAACACCTACACCAAATAAAATGAATTTCTAAACAACAGGTAGTAATAACAAAATACACTCTTTAGCCAAGAGTCGTTAGAAGGTATAGAAGGGCTATCCATAAAGAGAGGATTAGAAAAAGGAGAAACCCCTGATGTAGCAAAGGGAGCCCCAGCAGGCCAGCTGGCTAGATTGAGGTAATAGTCCTGCATTTCTTCAAAGAAATAATAAAAGAAAAAAGAAAGATCAAAGCCAATAAAAGAACCCCTTCACATGATATGGTGTACTATGGATAAATGCATGTGCCTTTTTAACAATCTAACAGGCAGACAAAGAAGGATCAGCAGTAGGGTTCAGTAATATTTAAAGAGACCTAGGAGATGATAATGCTGGTTTTATACCTGTGTAATTCCCTTGCCTTCTTGCTTTTATACCACTGTAAGTAGGAGAAAAAATTGGAGCCATACTGTACAGTACAGTGTGCTGTAAGACAAGTTGTTTTTTGCTGTTTCTGACTGCCAAGGAGTGGACGGAATGAAATAAGTCTCTTAGGTGTTTTTTTCTTTTTTTCTGTTTTCTTTTTTTTTTAAAGTATTTTATTTTTTCTTAGAGATGTTTCAGATCTTGGTTATTTCCTTGCCTCAGCAGTGATCGATCGTAGTTCCATCTGCTTCATGCTCTGCGGAAGAGTTGACCTTTTTTACCTAGTTTCACTGTTACATCGAGGCCTACCCTCCTTTGCTGCAGCATTACTACGGCCAGGCAGCTCCATGGAGGGAGGAAGGAGTGGTCCAGGGACCAGAGGCCGGCTGCGGCAGAGCCTTCTCTCTCGGGGCACAAAGCCTCGGGCACCAGCAGCCAAGCAGGTGTCAGGACGGCCCACCCGCCCCAACACTGGAGAGCACTGCGATCGCGCTCCAGCAGATGGCGCCCTTGCAGCACGGAACGGCGGCGGGCTCCTGAGGAAGCGCGGTGGGGGCCGGAAGATTCGCCCGGTGTGCTGAGTTTATCTGGATGTACGTGAGAGAGAGGTTTAGCAGGGGGCAGTTTTATAGGAAAAGTATTTATGGAATCTTAGTGGAAAAATTAGTTGAATCGTGTGCGCCTGCAATTAGGAAAGTGGCTCCTGGGTTGCTTTGGCTTCTACCAAGCCACAAAGGCTTCTACCAAAACCACTGTGAGCTTCATCTGTTCTTATAGCTCTTATTCTTAACAAGGGACCAAATGAACAAAACGTAATCGCAGGAACATCTGGGCACACCGATCTGCTGGTTGGTGTGGAGAGCCAGGGCACTGCGCTCTGGAAACGCACAGGTTGCTAATGGTAGTGAAGTCAGAACAAAGTCCCTGCGCACAGCCTGGCCACAGCACTGTGCTGAGAGGAAGCAGTGTGAGCCATTACTCTGTAAAGTACAGCTGCTGCTGCAGCAATGCCAGAGAATCTGTAAGGTTGGAAAAGACTCCTAAGATCATGAAGTCGGACCATCAGCCCATCCCCACCATGCCTGCTAATCTATGCCCTTCATTGCCACATCTCCTCAGTGCTTGATCACCATGAGGGATGGTGGCTCCGCCATTTCCCTCAAGCCTGTCCTTTCTGCGTACCCAGAGAACTGCAAGCACAGCAGCGTGCAAAGAGCAACACACCTTTCCTCTGTCAACCTGCCTAAGACCCTCAGCAGCATCTCCTCCAGGTAGGACACCTTTTTTCAGTCCCATTCACATGCATGTGAGAAGGCAGTGCAGGGAGGAGAAAAGCTCAAGCACAGTCTCAACAAGGACAAGCTCCCTGGAGATTTCCTCCCACTCTGCTCCCTCCTGTGGGTTCTCCTGGAGGAGGGGGCAACCAGGTCTGCTATTTACTTAATGTCAGTTTGTTCAGAAAGAGGCTCGAGCTGACTGTACAAAGAAAAGTAGGTTTCATTACCTATAGCGCTTCACATTTCAGAGGAGATTGTATTGTTATGCAGTTTGAATTCTTTGACAATATAATTATTATTATTAGTCCATAATGTACACTAACAGGCCTGGTGGTGAAAGGCTGTATATTAATGCACAGTAACTATGTTTCTCTAGAGGGGGTTAAACAAAACTGTAACTAGGGTCAAAGCTATGCCTTTACCTCCATCTGCTAGAAACCAGACGTAGTCACTTAAATTTTAATCGCAAATTAATTAAACATAAATATGGCACATATTGCATTGGAGAGGGGAATGCTAATTGTGCAACAAACCAAAAGATATCTAATATGGGAATGGTCTAATGACAAAGGTTACTGTAGCTACCTTTTGAAAATGTACCTGATAAGATCCTTGAATTTGAATGAAATGCTAAAAACCTGGAAAGAATGGCATAGTCCAGTAAACTGATTTTTACACCTTCTCTCTTTCTGAAGGTTCAGATAATTTCCTGGCAAATGCAGTTAAACCAATATTTTTTTTTCTTAGTAAAGACTGACAAGTTTCTGGAGCTCTTCTATAGCTGCAGTAGTTTCTGTGAAGGAGAGATAAGCCCTTTCCTATTTGCCAAACAATGATGGCAAACAAAGCAGCATTCTACAGGAAGCAAAAGGCTTTTTAAAAAATGTGCTTTATTTATTTGGCTCAAGGTAGTTGCCTGCTAGACCGAACAAGCTCTCATTATGCTCTCATTTCTCTGTAACCAAGTACAGACATCAAAGTATTGGTACGGAACTGGCTACAGGGTGATTGGTCTGGTTATTTTCATAGTAAAAGATTTTGGGGGGATAATAATGCTGGAGATACAGCATACTGGTATGAGCCTTGAAGGTGTTTCTCATACCTAGCTCTTTGCCAGGGCTGTACCTTACAAACTGTTCATCTCTTGGAAGATTTAACAGCTGCTTGTAGAGACCACAAAGCGTTGTTTCTTCTTCAGGGTTATCAAAAGAACAAAAATGTGATGCCTACTGAAAATAAATGGTACCCACTGATAAACTAGCGAAACCCATCATAGAATCATAGAATCACCAAGGTTGGAAAAGACCTAAGAGATCATCCAGTCCAACCGTTCACCTATTCCCAATAGCTCCCACTAAACCATGTCCCTCAACACAACATCCAGCCTTTCCTTGAACACCCCCAGGCTCGGTGACTCCACCACCTCCCTGGGCAGTCCATTCCAGTGCCTGACCACCCTTTCTGAAAAGTAATACTTCCTAATGTCCAGCCTGAATCTCCCCTGCCGTAGCTTGAAGCCATTCCCTCTGGTCCTATCACTAATGACACGAGAGAAGAGGCCGACCCCCAGCTCACTACAACCTCCCTTCAGGAAGTTATAGAGATCCTGACATAGGCGGGAGGCAGAAGGTGGGAGTGCTGGCTAGATGTGAGCCTGACAGATGGATTGCCAAGCTCCTGAAAGATCTCTATCAAAACACTAAGGAAGCTGTACTTTTAGTAACACCCTTACGTTTAAGCCAATACAAACCTTAACATCCCCTAATCTATACAATATCCTGTTTAAAGATATGCCCTCCTGCATTAGGCAAGTTGCACAGAACTCTGTTCAGCTCTGGCAGAGCTGGAACTCATGCTGCTTTGGGCTGTGCTGAACTCTTTAGGCAGACATGGGCATAGATTTGCCACTGGGGACCACCTTGCATCCTCACTGTTTAACAAGATTGACTGAAAGTGTATCCTAGCACTGCGATGACTGGAGGGAAAATGTATGCGCTAGAGATGCTGCCTCATCAACTGGTTATCATGAAGGAATCTTCCTTCCTGTCAGGTTCTCTTCTGAGCTAGCACAACATCTCTGACTAATTTGACAAACTTGAGTTTCCTTAAATCACTGTTTTGCAGGTGAGAAACAATTCTGAAATGTATTACTTCTGCTGCAGCTATCACCACCTCCTCTTCACTGCACTGTGAGAACTCATCTTGGCCTGCCACTTCTCCAGTCCAGCCTATCAGTTACCCTCTGAATGATGGAAAAAAAAACTTCTACCAAGAACCCATGGGAGAAGGACAGAAGGGGTACAGAGCTGATACAGTGCTGCAGGGAGGGGTGATCAGTGAGAAAAGGAAAAGCCAGCTACCAGGCCAGCTTGTTTCTTTCGTGTCCTGCCAATGGAGAGAGCTAGTGCCCTGCCAGCTGTAGGGAGGTAAGTCAAGTTTGAACTGGACCAGTGCTGCATGAGGGTGAGGCAGAGAGCTTGTGCTTACACAAACCTGCTCTGTCCTTGCCTTTTCTATATGACTACTCTATCTTTTGTGTTTCTGCATGCTCACAAGAGAGGTAATGCTTGAGAATAAATATTTGGTATCAGCTAAGTATTTGGGTTCCACAGAGATGTTTGTTCTCGCTTTCTTTGAGCATAGTAGGTGCACATCCTGTCCTGGAGATTGGCCATGCTAGGCATTACCATCCTTTCTGTGGCTCCCTCACAGAGAAAAAAAGAAAAAGAAGACTCCTTTTGCTGTTCACTGTGGCTTGTTAGTAAGGGGCTCATCTGTCCTGAGCAATGCAGTGGATTCAGTGACTGATGTGCCACTTCTGTAACGGGAACTTCCTGAGAGAAGTGTAAGCAGTATCTGTCTCACCAATTTCTGTCAATCAACCTGGATATATGTTTTTTTATTGTGCTGCCAGAGTGCCCTGAAGCCTTATCTTGTTAGGCTCTTGTTTAAATGCGTAGGAGGTGCTGTCCCTGCCATAAGAAGTGCTCTGACTAACTCAACATATGTAGTGCTGTAACATGTAGGTAAAGCATGAGCCAAACACCAAGGATACATAACTGTTCTCTTCAGGTTTTTGCTTGTGTTTGAGTTTCCCTCAAACCATTCCCTTTCATATCTACTCCTCTGTGCTCTCGGCTTAGCCAGCACCAGCTGCCTAATAAATTGCTCAAAAAATCTGTGTGGTATTGTGTGTGTGCATAGGAGAGGGACCACTGAGAACAACCGAGCACTGTTAATATTGGGAAAAGGTTGGTGGTATGAAAAGGCTTCCCTGGCACTGCATCTGTCCTATGCTCCTACAGGGAAAAACTTTAGGATTTGAAAACATACATGAGATTGTGACCTCCCTTGAATTGTCAGATCTTTCTTGTTCTTACTGCATTTCTTATGGCGTCTCCTTGGGAACAGAGCATGTTTTCTTTTTTCAAACTGTGGGTGACAGATACGTAACTGGAATTTCTGGGAAGGATGGAACACCTTAGTATGTCCTCGAGCCCAGGTCTGGCCCTCAAGCAGAGCGCAGGAGATTCTGTTTGTTAGGGGAAGCAGCCTTTCCCTCACCAGAGCTCTTAATTACACCTTTAGTAAGGGCAGGTGAGAGGTGTGCGCAGTTCCTTTAATTACTACTTTGCCCTCCTCAGAAATGTGGAACAAGATTTATTTGTAATGAGTTCATTCCTACAACAACCGACAAAAAAAACTGTTCTTAACAAATGACAGAAAGACTCTTAAATACAGAGTACTCTCCTAATTGTATGTTGCTATAAACGTGTATCTCTGCAGTAGATACGCCCATGAGTCTTGCAACTAATGGTTTATCTGTTTACATTTGCTAAAGATAGGGTCTGATCCAGAGATCTTGCACTGATACAATGAGAAGGATGATTTCGGTAATTGATACATAGAAATAAAAAGAAAGGAGAAGGACTATTCCTACACTAGACTTGAATTTTACATTCTTGACTTCCATGAGCCACAGTGCTTATACTGTGTTGGGAAGGAAAAGATTTTAGAAGTGCAACAAATTTTGGTGAGTGTGGTTTTGTGCTTAATGAAACAAGGTGGAGAATCCCCCTGCACTCCCTTGTTTTAGTCAAAGAAAGCACCCACTCTTTTTCCCCCAGGATCTGCCCATCATTTGTGTCAGTGGTGTGCAGAGCAGTTATATTCCAGGGTTGCTACATCTTGATTTGGAAAGAAAATCAAGTGTTGCTAATGTTGCAGTGTGATAGAAGATATCAAAAGATTTCCCTTGCTCCAGTCATCATTTCCTTGCCTCTAAAAGAGAAATCGCAGTGGTATGAGAGCACAAACGCAACCAGGACATCTCTTGAATCTGTGACTCTTCCTCTCATTCCCAGTTACTGATCTACATATTCTGTTTCTTGGGCTGCAAGCAAAAAAATTAGTCCCTAGCACCAAACACCAGCTACTGATTAGGTATTGAACTCCTGCAGGATTTTTGGCTTCTTGCATTCAACACCATGAACGCTTTCTAGAATTTAGTACTAAAACAACAAAGAACTTTATAATGTTTTTGTAAGAGTCATGGTTTGGTTTATTTTTTAAATGATTTGGTCACTGGAGACGCTTACAGCTACGTGAGTATAAATTAGATTTAAATAAATTTGTTCAGCAGTCAGCATTTTCCAGGTTTTCTGTAGTAAAATATAAATTTCCTTGATCTATGCAACTTCCAAATGCAAAAGATAAAGTTTCTTAACACGTATTTTGTAAGCAGGTGTTTCTACCATTACAGCTATGAGATTTTGAAATAAGATTCTAGGAAGACGCTGTTAAAAATCCTTTTGCAGTGTATTTCAACCCAGTAGATTTCAGCTTTATTTAAGCAGGGAGTATGACATAGTTGGCAACAGAAGCAGGGAACTGGACATCTGCTTCCTCAAGACCACATTTCTAATGGTGACATAATGCAAATCCAGTACAGGCAGCTGTGCCTACAAGACACTGAGGCTGCACGAGTCTTGCTCTCTTTGGTGATAAGGCATAGGAAGTGGTGGAAAATGCTTTTTTTGGTGCTGTGGCTCTAGCCAGCTCTTGGGGGGTTTAGGGCTTCTTGAGCTGGAGAATTAGGCAGTGATACTTGCTGAGGAAATGCCCAGCAGGATATAGCCATAATTTACATCTTCACCAACACAGGCTATAGGGCAAAGAGCTAGATGTTTTGCATGAGTAGATGATACTTCTAGAGGTGAACGATGTTTTGGCCCACGTGGTTGTAACAAATTCAGGTGGACAGGGCCAGAAGTGGAGAGAGCCTGGCCAGCTTGTACCATTTCCTGCTAATTGGTTTGCAACTAGCAAGTCATTCCTAAACCCATAGTTATGAGTTCTTGCTGGGGTGATTTATTGCTTTGGTTCATTTGCAGGTGCAAAAAGAAGAGTAATATTCCCAAAATACTGCAGGGTTTCAGAAATCTGCAAAAGGGTCATGGAGGCACACATGAGCCCATTATCCACATTTCTGTGGAGAATGCCAGCAGGAAAGAACGTCACTCAGATGCTGTAAAGGTGGAAAGTTTAGAGAGGTTTATGGATACATACCCATTGGCAGCTTCAACGTGCCATGAAATAATATTTGAGATACAGCTTTTTTGCATGCTGGTAGTTTTTTATCATTTGATTCTTTGGGGCATGTTGAGCAGCTTTGAATTTCAGACATCCAGTTAAAGTTTTATGATGCCCTGAGCAGATGTGTAGCGCTGGCAGAATGTCACTTGACGATCCTGCCCAACCTATGAGAGAAAAAGTGTCAGCTATGCTGCTTTGAGAGGCTGGATCCTGCAAGCTGTGCATGCACCTCAAGAATTTAGTCTATATTCAGGAGAAATAGGGAAACAAGACTGTTTCCACAAGACAGAGCTAGGAGGAGAAGGTGTACTGGCATGACTATGGTTTCTATGCTCAAAATTAGAGAAGCTGGGTGCTGGCTAGTGTTTCTTTCTACTGCACACAGCCAACTTAATTCCAGTTGCTAGAATTAAATGTGAGCCATTAATAAAATTATTTTGCTAAGATAGTTTATTGAGGAGTAGACGAGAAAATAAAGCATTGAAATAGGCAGAAGCAATGTGTTCCCTAAGCAACTGGAGACTTGGAACAGCAGTGTGCTGTGGCCCACGTCTGCAGTATGGCCCTGGTCTGTATGTTGGCCCCATTTGACAGAGGAAGGTGGGTGGCTGGGGTGAGCTCACGCAGTCCCCTCTGAGGGCATGCACCCTCCAATGTGAGTTTTCAGCTGGCTGCTGTATCAAGTAGGAAGGCCTTGGCATGATCTGGACCAGGCTTAAATTCTCTTAGAGGTCCAGGGGACGTGACATGTCAGCTGCTAGAGAGCAAGAGAGGCAAAGGAGATGAGAACCTGTACTCTGCTTCTGTATTTTCATCTCCCACTTCACTCCAACCTCCAGGATGAGTGCTCTGATTCTTTTTGTTTTTGCTGCATAGATTTAGTGAATGATGAGATGTTCGTACTTCCTGGAGATAAATTAATCTCCATATTCAGTTTAATGGCTCCGAAAAGAAAATGACATTACTTAATTTGGATTTTTTGGGGAATCCAGGTGGTACTGCACTCGGTGTCTCGCAAAAGGCAAAACTTTCACCTAAGTGTGCGTTACTCCTTACCTTTGCATCTTCTACTATCTTCAGACATGGATGATATACCTGTTTATTATGTATTATTTAGTGTGTACTACAATTTGCAATTTTTCACTACTGCTTTCACTTTCCTGTCTGACATGCAAGAGAGAAAAGGCCAGGAGAAGGAAAGGGGAAGATTTCAGAATAGAGAAACTGCCTCCTTCAGCTGAAATGTAAACATCCTGGGCAACAAAAAAAAATCCTTCCTTTCTCCTTTCACTGTATTCTCAGCAGTAATGTGGAGATGGGATATTCGTAGGCAAATTCACAGAGTAAGTGGCACAGTATGTGATGCTGAAAAATACAAGTGTGTCCAATATGGGCTGAAGCTGATTGGTCCACTAGACAGAGCTTCCAGAGAAAAGAGAGGTTTTCCCAGGAGTGCCAGTAGAAACATAGGACCAAGATCTCGGTTTCAGATGTAGAAAGCAATAAGGACAAAGCTTGAATGGAAGCTACAAGATAGGAATTGAAATCTAGTTTTGAGCAGACAACTAGGTGAAATGGAGGAACTGAGCAGTGCAGAATAAAATGTCCATTTTCTTGCTTTTTTTAAAAAAATTTAATTTATTAAAGAAACAGGTCTCCAAGTACATGGTAATTAAATGCAACAAAGAAATGCCTTAGTACATACATGCTTTCATTTTCTGCATCTAAATGAAGCAAGCTGTAATTGCCTACGCTTTCACTTGTTCAATCATGCAGATGATTTCCAAACAAGATCCAGAAGCTGAAAGAGAAAAACTCGTTGAGTCAAGATGGAATTACATTGAGATCTCTCAATTGTCAGATTGTAGAAGTATTTTCAAAACTCAAAAAATTGACTCATATTTAGTAAAGCTGAAACAGAGTTTGCCAAAAGTAACAATTCATATTAATAATTCATATGAGAAAAAAGCGCTGACACAAAGACTTCATTGGGTGTAAGAAGTCAGAGCAGATTGCTCTCCCAGTTTCAAATATTGAAGTGGACTGATGATTGATAGAGACAGAGCAGATTCTTGGGGGAAATCTATGTTACCAACAACAGTGATCTCTAGCAGGATTTACAGAACTGACAAATCAGCCTCCAAAAGAAATTAGAAGGATGAGAGATCATAGGGGATAGAATCAGGAAGAGAACTCCCTAGAGAACGTGGACGGTATGGGATGTTACCATATGTTCCTGGCCTTTTTTAATCTATGGAAAGAAGGAGGGGAAAGGTCAGATGATCCCAGCTTACACCATACAAAACAACACGTCCTCTGAAGAGAGAATTCAAAGTTCATTTCTCTCAAACAATAAGGCTCATTTGTCCCAGATGAATAGCTGGGAAGGTAGGGAAGAGATGGGCATTTCCCATATCCAGCTGAAATGACCACCTCTGCTGATGCTGTGGAATTCACCAAGAAAGAATTAGGTAGTATTAACCAACCCTGCCATGGGTAGTTTGGAAGAAGTCATCAGTCAGATTGGGCTGAAATACAGCCAAAAATTACTAAAAACACGACACACCCAAATATCAACAAGTAATTTTAGGATCAATGGACTAATACTACCAAGGACTGATACACTGACTGCTTGTCTTGACCGAAGACTTGTAGAATTAGATCAAGACAAGAATGCTAAGGATGGTTCCACAAAGTTGGAGCATGGATTTTTTTACTTTTTATTTATTTTTTTGTTGTAGCAGTAATGTGCTGAAAAGGGCAATACTTCTTGTGTGGAATGTGGATGCTGGAATTCATCAGCCCTGTGAGTATAACTTGCTGTCCAAGTGTAATGGAAAGGCGGGGAATGTGGTACTGATCCTGGTTCATCAACTTATGAATCACTGGAAAAAAAATATTAGTTTGCAATTTGAAACAATGAAATAACATTTTCAGTAATGAAAATGTTATTGGCAGCATCTCTCCCTTGAACCCTCAAACCACTGTGCAGCTCTTTTAAGGGAACTGAGAGAGCATGTGGAAGACTCTAGTTGTCAGTATTCAGGTTGCTATTGTAATGGAATAGCCTGAGGCTTCAGATTCAGATGGCACAGTGAGATCACCCAAATTTTATCCTCAGCTTCACCCACAAACCAATTTGTTGAACAACCACTAGGTGTGAGGAAATGTTTTGGGATGGGTGGGTGGAAATCAAAGTAGTAGGAACATTTGTGCTCATGTTCCTGCATCAGCTACTCTCAGATTATGAGCCTTCACCTCCACCAGCATCTTCCATGTTGGCTTTTGAAAATACTATACAAGCTGATATCAAGCGGTTTGGAAAACTGCTAGTTTTTGTACATGAACTAAAAGTATGTGCCTTGCTAAGAGAATGCAGCTTATTAAAAACTGTGTTTGCATTAAGGCAATTCAGCATCCATTGCACTTTGTAGACAACTCTGAGAGACTTGTTTTGTCCTGAGCACCATTCATGTAGCAATTGTTCATGCATTCATATAGCTATTAGAAACTAGGACAGAAAATATCGAAGCACCAAAAATAGTGATGAAAGATGCCAATGAGTTAATACATAGGCACACAGCTCCTGGACAAGCGTGACCACAAGTAAATCTTAGATTTGTTGTTTTCTTCTATACCTTCTGGGATGGTGATTTGCCCTGCACAGCAGAACAGATCTTGGCCTTTCTTTTTCACTTACTAGAGGATTTGCAGAGCAGGAAAAGAGGATTACAATTCCTCACAGCAGAAAGTAATCCTTTTAAGTTAGGTATGTCAGCATTCATTGAGAAGTGTGGGAAAGTGCATGCTACTTAAAATGCTTGACAGGTCTTGGGGAAATGTGGTGGCAGGAAGATAGGAGCAAAACCCCCAGCCATGACTACAATGGCCCCCAAATCAGAGATTGTTGGAGGGAGCAGTGAAAACAGAGCTCAGGAATGACGACTGATTTTTGCTTTTATCCAGCTTGGTGAATTTACAGCACGAAAGTCCAGAATTATAACCTAGAATGGTACCCTTTCATTTGAAACTAACAGCAAACAAATTTTTCATTTACAAGGCCACTTTGGAAAAATGGCAGTCCTGTCCTGTAATTTTACTGTGCATCAGGATGGTAGTGAGGCAGTCGACATAAATTGATGTGCTGTTCTGGATGCACATAGCTAGAGCTGCTAGTAATTCCTTCAGTCCACATTTGTTCTGTTTGGAAAGTTACAGTCTGGTTGTAATGGTATCGCTGAAATAGAACTTATTGTTATGAGTTTCATTATCCAGTTTAAGAGTCCGAAGTCCTGGACTGAGGCATTATCAGCAACGCTCTCACAGGATGATGAGCAAGGTCAGAAGCTATTCTGGACCCAGTCGTTGTGAAATAGTTCAGGCTTAATATATTAAGGCTGAAGTTGAAGAGTACCTGGAATCTGGCTGAACCTCATCTGAGCGGCTGATGAGATTCCACTGGCAGGGCAATAACATGAAAGCTATTGGGGTTAGAAAGACAAACTTTGAAGTAATGTGAAAAGAAGTAATGAAAATGGGCAGGAATTCAGTGACAGAAAATGCGTGTTGCTAAGTGCTTCAGGTAGAACTGAAGACAAATTAAACTAAGGGAATTTTTGAAATTCCACTTCTAAAAGAAGAAAATAAAGAGCACTAGATAGCATAAAGGGCTGGAAAATGCTGTGAATGGTTGTGCAAGTATAAAACAAAGTGGAAAGTTAACAGAAAAAGAGAAACAAAGAAACAAATTGCATAAAATAGCAGAAGATCTTACCAGGCGATTCATAATGTATTTGTAACAGCATAATAGCTGCACATCTCTATTGTAACAGAACGCAATTTTATTCACTCTAATTCAGCACAGGACAGTCAACACAATCATCTCAAATCTGCTGTTCACAATCCAAGGTAGCATCTTGACAGCTTTTAACAAATGAAGTGCTTCATAATGTAGACTGTTGGGGACAAGCGACAAAACTGAATTCAGGGTCAGCAACCGAATACATAAAACACGTCATTTGGGAATGCGTGAGCTCCACATTGCACGAGAGATTTTTATTCTGTCATATTTTAAAAAGTCTGCATTTCAGTTTGGCAGATATTATACGTAATTCCCGCTTTTCTTCTGCTGCTGAATCCACTCCTCCCCACCTTATCCACAAAGCTCCTTCTTTCTGCACTCTGAGTGACAACTGCAGGTGCCTCTGTAGTGGATACTGCAATGCATACCAGCATTTAAATGGCCTGCTTTGGCTAACAGGTCTTTGTGCGCTTGTAACTACTTTATTCACATTCACTGCTAACAAATACTCTCCCCTTGGCTGGAATATAAAAGCTTGGAGGTACTTCAATGGGAAGTCCACCTTGGGAATCTATCCATGTTGGTTATTCTGAGGATCAGATACTATATTGCACAGAGGAGCATTTCGTCCACTTATTTGACTGTTCAGAGTGGGGTAGAAAAAGATCGTTTCTCATCTGTCCTTCACTTTTCAGCAAGAAAATATTT
Organism: Tetrao urogallus; assembly: GCF_951394365.1. Taxonomy (NCBI): domain Eukaryota; kingdom Metazoa; phylum Chordata; class Aves; order Galliformes; family Phasianidae; genus Tetrao; species Tetrao urogallus. Next base: position 21,461,108 of record NC_136820.1, read on the forward strand.
TTTATCTGACTTTTACTGTAAGTCAGGATTTACAGTACAATATTTAAAATCCCCTATCAGGATTGGGAATCCGTGATAGTGACAAACTACACAATGTATTTTGAAGCTGTGCCCCAAATTAAAATGTGTTTAACATAATTCTTTGATGTTCAGATAGTATTAAAATAATCAAAATGACCAATTTTTAGTGTGGTAATTCCTCACTGGGTTGGAAGGTAAGCTGTAAGGGGAAGTACAGTTGGTTCATATGATTTGGTTTTATCAGCGCAAACCTCTAAAGACACTTATCATGGGTTTATTTCAGCTAGACTGCAGGGCAGTTTCTGGTTTTATTATATGCCACCCTTTGGGACGTCTGGAATTTGAACTGCTGACTTGCTGTTGGAAGAAAATAGCTCTGCCTCACAGTGGTCTCATCTTTTCAGCTTGGATGTTAGGAAAAATATCTTTTCAGAAAGAGTGGTGCTTCAGTGGCACAGGCTGCCCAGGGAGGTGGTGGGGTCACTGTCCCTGGAGCTGTTCAAGAGCTGCGTGGATGTGGCACTGAGGGATGTGGTCAGTGGGCATGGTGTGGATGGGCTGGTGATCGGGTTGAATGATCGTAGAGGTCTTTTCTAGCATTACTGATTCTACAAGCTTTACAGATCACTTGTATAAGAACTGCAAGTTATGAGTGCTTGACTTAGGAAGCTTGGGAATGCTTCTAGTCTGACTTTTTGGGTGGTCCTGCATGGATCCAGGAGTCGATGACCCTCATGGGTCATCCTTTCCAACTCGGGGTATACTATGATTCTATGCTTACCCAAGGTTTTGTAGTCACATCACGTCCGTTGTGCTTTTTTGGGTTAAGGCTCTCACTTCACACCTGTACCACGCAACCGGCTAAATCCCGAGGAGGCGCGGAGCCATGCTAGGCCATTCCTGGCAGGTTCCGCCTCCCCAGCGCCCGCGATTCACTCGGCGAAACCAGAGCGCGCATCCCCTCCCCTCGCTCGCAGACACACCCCCGCCGCAGCAGGGCGGAGAGGACGGCCCCGGCCCAGCGCCTCCCTCCGCCCGCGAGCCGCCCCTCCGTGCCGGGTCCACCCCCGCCTTTCCCGCCGCCGCGGGCCGGCTCCTCCTCGCCGCCGCCCGTCCGCCTCCCGCTGCTCGCGCTGCCGGCGGCGGCGGCGGCGCCCCCCGCGCTCCTCCCTTCCCTCCTCCTCGTCGTCCTCCTCCTCCGCTCCGCTCCCCGCGGCGGACTCCTGCAGCGATGGCGCGGCGTGGGCGGCGGCGGCGGGGCCGGCCGACCGGCCGGGGACGAGCGGCGGCGGGCTCAGTGAGGCGGGTGGCGGCGGGCCCGGTGAGGCGGGGGCGAGCGGCGGCGGCGGCGGCTGGCCCGGTAACGCGGGCGACGGCGGCTGGCCCGGTAACGCGGGCGGCGGCGGCTGGCCCGGTAACGCGGGCGGCGGCGGCTCGCGGCAAGGTGAGAGCCCTCGCAGGCCGAGACGGGCGAGCGGGCGGGCGGGGAGGTGCTTCCCGCCTCGGCAGCGGCCTTTGTCCGCGGGGCTGGGGGGCGCCTGCCGTGCTGCGCCAAAACAGTCCGTGAAGCGCGGCCCCTCCACGTGGCGCGGCACCCCCCGCGCCCTGCCCCGGCTCCTCCTACAGGGCGGCCCGGTGTCGCGGTTGAACCGCGCCGCGTTGGGCGCCGCGTTGGGCGCAGAGGCGACGGCGTGGCTTTGGGCTGCTTTGTGGCGTCCCCTTTGTGTAACGAGGGGCAGAGCCTTAAGGAGCGTCTGTCTGTCTAATTCTGCCCTTTTTAGTCTGGAAGCGAGTCCCTGCCGTGGTGCTGCAGACACACGGCTGAACCACGTGAACGCAGTGGGTGTTGGAGGCGGTGGAACGGTCGCAGGTGTGATCAGTGCCCCGAAGCGAGCTCTGGTCCCTGCCAGCTGAGTGCGTGAGGCTGCTCTGCAGCTCGGGGCCTCAGGTCTGCCAGTGTGTAGAAGGCATCGGGCTGCTTGCGTGGTGCTGCAAAGTCTGTCTGCGTGCTTGTGATCCTTGTGGGAGCTCGTTTCTGACACAGCGAGGCCTGTGGCTTTCCATGGTTCCCGCTCCTTGTGGCATACTGACCTGTGGGTTTGTCGGAGCCAAGAGGTAGCGGTCAAGGTTTCCCTGTCTCTGAGATGATGTGGCCTATGCAGGCTGCTGAGTTAGTACAGTAAGTACTGAATGTGAGTAAATGCATGCCCCTGTTGTAAGTAGTTGCCAAGTCAGTCAGTCAGTGCGTTGTGTTGAGTTGTGATGCACTGTTGGATCTGTTCCCTGTCCCAGAGGCTGATTGGAAAAGTTTGGGCACAGCAGCTTTTGTTCCTGGAGCTGGTTACAGGAGTGCTGATGGATGGAGCACCCACAGGGCCTTGGGCCTGGCAGCCCAGACATGAGGAGCATGCTGAGCACCCTGGTTCTCTGAAGAAGCAGAGATCATCTGGTCCCTCCCTCATCTTCTGATACTTCACTGGGGCAAGGATTGTTTTCACTTACGTTAGACTGATCAGATGGTGTTCACAGTCCTTTTGACTGTGTGATTCTCCTGCATACAGGACTAGAGCTTCCATTGCTTTTGCATGATGTTTAAAATGAAGCGCCTGTACAATGCTGTTTGCCATTATGGTTCCAGTAAGAAGATCAGGCTTTTGTAAATAGCTTTGGGGTTTGGTTTGGCACCCAACAGCATTCTGGCTGGAGGCCTCCATTCCTGTGATGATGGTGGTAAATGTCAGATTTGAAGCGCTTCTCTCTTCAGTTGTTATTTGGGGATGCAGCATCTCAGCCCTTGGGTGGCATTTTTAGGTCTGTGTGTTCAGCTCAGAGCAAATTGAGGTTATCCAGCAGGAAGTGGAGGTGCGAGTTTGTACATGTTTAGACTCTGTTAACATTCATTTGATATTAAACTGGGATTACTTCAGTTTGACTAAAATGAGTAAACAAAACTGAGCATTACTGAATTAGCCACCTGCTTCAAACAGGAAAACAACCTAATTAATTGGTTGGATTTTTGTTGTTGTTGTTGTTTTGTTTTTGCCTAGTAGAAGCAAAGATCGCTCCCTGCTCTCTCAGCCATGATGTTCTCCTGATCCCTTGTTGTTACAGAAGAATGTGTAAGTGTGGGACCAAAACTAATATTTAAACCTGTTACAGGGCAGACAGTGGCATACAGGTATCCACCAGAAGTCGAAGTGTGCATGCAGGTGTGTTCTCCTTTTGACCTGACTGGGAAAACCTGGCTGGTTGCCTTGCAGAATGAGAAGATGCATCTGCTTTTGGAATCAGTATGGTTGACTTTCAAATGGGGACATCAGAATTCTTGCTGTTGATGTGGAAAGTAAAACATCTTGCCTCAGGCTTTTCTTCTTGTTTTTGCCTAACACAGGAGGAATTTGTGGGGACAGCAGTTAGAGAAACCTTGGGACTGTAGGAGACCTCAGGTGCCTTTCTTTCCATCAGTTGTGTGGGGAGTGCCAGCAGCAGATCTGACATTCCTCTCAGCCTTGCTTTCCTTCCTTGTGCATTGCCTCTGGTGACAGCTCTGTCACTAATGAACTATGTGCTCTCAGTTCCCAGTAGTACCTCTCATGGCAAGCTGCCTGATTCGACAGTATTCTGTGTGCACCTGTGATCTTTCTGCAGATCTAAAGAAGGGGAATGCGAGGGATGGGAATAGCTTGAACTTTCATCTCCTGCTGAGTAAAAATGTACTCACGTGTGGTAATTCTGAAAATAGTTGGATTGCATGCTGTTGGTAGCGGGTAGTATTCTGCTTTTGAGAAGTGCTTTGTGGGTGCTTGAAAGGAGTAATGGTATTTTAAGTGCTAAAATAACTGGGCTCAATAGACATAACATTTCTTATCAAGGATGATACTTTTTCTGTATATTTTCTTCAGATTTCATTTGAATTTTAGTACTTTATGTAACTGTTATCTGTAAAAGACAGTATTTCTAAAATCATAGAATCATAGAATCACCAAGGTTGGAAAAGACCTTCAAGATCATCCAGTCCAACCGTTCACCTATTCCCAATAGCTCCTACTAAACCATGTCCCTCAACACAACATCCAGCCTTTCCTTGAACTCCCCCAGGCTCAGTGACTCCACCACCTCCCTTGGCAGTCCATTCCAGTGCCTGACCACCCTTTCTGAAAAGTAATACTTCCTAATGTCCAGCCTGAATCTCCCCTGCCGTAGCTTGAAGCCGTTCCCTCTGGTCCTATCACTAATGACACGAGAGAAGAGGCCGACCCCCAGCTCACTACAACCTCCCTTCAGGAAGTTATAGAGAGCAATGAGGTCTCCCCTGAGCCTCCTCTTCTCCAGGCTGAACATTCCCAGCTCCTTCAGCCTCTCCTCATATGGCCTGTGTTCCAGACCCCTCACCAGCTTTGTTGCCCTCCTCTGAACACGTTCCAGGGCCTCAATATCTTTCTTGCAGTGAGGGGCCCAAAACTGGACACTGTACTCGAGGTGCGGCCTCACTAGTGCTGAATATAGGGGAACAATCACCTCTCTGCTCCTGCTTGCAACACTGTTTTTGATGCAAGCATCAAAAAAAATCTGCATCATCAAAAATCTGCAACATTATAGCAGACTTCCATTTGCTCTGTGGGCTTTTGCACATTTGCTCTGTAGGCTTTTTCATGTTGAAATATTTTCTGAGTGAGCTTGAATTGTTCATCACCTCTGAGTCTTCCTGTCTTTTTTTTTTGAGGTTTGGTAGCAAAAAAAAAATCTGTCTTAAAGAGCCTGCATCCATCAAGTGCTTAGAGTACTATTTTAACATCTTTGTTTAGGCATGTCTGTATTTTCTTTCTTCGTACATGACACTTTGTTGACAAAGTTAAAATGATAGGCTCGGATGCTGATTATGAATCGGTTTCTGAACATGCTTTAGTTGAAAGTTAATAATAACTAAGCAAGTGGCTTCGAGGACAAGAAATAGAGAACTCATTGTGGCAGAGGTTTCCAGAGCTAGCTCATCTTTGATATCTGTTTGCTTATGTTGGCCATAACGTTGACTTGAGAGGTGTAGTTTCATGTAAAGGAAGGTGCAGAGGTGTGTGTAGATGAGTCTCTGCCTAGCTTTGGTCTGCTGTGGGTGAGCAAACCTGCAGTCTGGACTTTAAGGTTAATAAAGGCCTGTTTGGAGGCACTGCTTTTTCATAGTGAATTAGAAATTACACCTGAAGCCTGTACCCATGTTAAGGAACAGAAATACTCTTTAATTCACATCCCAATTACTTATAAGAGCTGTTTGATATCAGATTTGTGCTGATGGAGTTACCGACTTTGCGTAGAGATGTGGTTCTATAGGGATGGATGCAAGCCTTAATTCGGTAAGTTTTTAAACTCCTGGATTAAGTCCATTTTAGGTGTACTTGGTATTCTGCCATTAATCTAAGCCATTATGTAAAAACGGGGCTCACTGATGACTTAATGGGATTCTTCATTGACAGACTGCAGAGAGCAACACACCAAAAAGCTGTTGAAGTTCTGCAGTAGGCTACTTAAATCAGTACCTTGGTATTTGAGAACACACAAACTTTTTCAATAGAAGATTTTTTTTCCTTTGTTTAAAATTGGTAATTGTACTTCCATAACGGCTTCTCTGGTGAAGATGCAGAAGTAATAGACAAAGAAGGAATTAAGCACACAGCTATTGCAGCAGTGGCTAACTCAGTTGTACACTAGCACAGGAACGTTGTGGCTCCTGGAAGCAATTTACAACAAGAAGCTCACAGCTCCTTGTGTGTTTTGCCATTAAAATACACAGTGCTTCATTTTTAAGGTTGTGCTGTATTGTCTGAATTCTGTCATAGCAGTGGAACTAAATTCTGGCAGCTTGCTTTAAGAGATGGGGGTGAGAAAATAACCAAGAGAGTTCAAATACAGACAGTATGACTTCTGTGGCAGCTGTTCAGTTGTGCTGTTTTGTGCCTGCAAGGGTCACTGGTTTAGAGATGAATTCTGCTCTTGCTCAAACAATAGTAAATCCATTTTGAAGTCTACATTGATTATAGAAAAGCAGAGTAAGAGTGAATTTAAGCCCACGTATGCCTGTAACTGTGTTTATTTCAGAGAGCAAAGCTATGGTCAAGTGTACAAGATCATGGGTAAGGAACTCCTTGCTAGCTGGCTGCTTATCTCACTTGTGTTCTGAGGTCTACCCAGAGCAATGGCTGTCGAGCACTGCAAACAACAAAAAGGCTTGTTGTAATGAAAAATAGTGTGCATAAGATGCAGACCTTGCTCTGGGGATGTAGGAAATGAATGTCTGGGTGTTGGTTAGCAATTTGGACTTGCCTCCTCAAGCACTTCTATGCATGGCAAACTGGTAGTGGTGTGTGTGAAAACTGCATTCTGAAACTCAGTGGAGGAAGGAGTAGGAGGTTAGCGAGTGCAAAATGCCCTCTGCCTTGTTTTATAAGGCTGTGCCTTCTCACTCTGTCCTTCCACTCACAAACCCTAACGTAGCCTAGGTGAGAGCTGGCTGAAGGCTTCCTTAGTAACCTGTGATGAAAAGAGGCTTACCTGAAATGGTTGATGAAGTACATGATGGTAGGAAATGTTCAGCTCTGGTGATACAAGTTTCTTTTGGTGCTTGGGCCGAAGTTGAACTCTTGCATAGTGACTTTTGTCACCTCGGGAAGTGCCTTTGGCAGTGCTTCTTGGTGACTAAGTCTGGAGCTTCTAGCAAACAAGCATTCTTGATTAGTCCACATTTTCCCTTTCTTACCAAGTATCTCAGAAAAAACTCCAGATAAATAATGACGAAGGAACAGGAGTTGCATTGGTTTTATTTTGGAGTTATCTAAGTGATGGCTAAAATGCGTAATGGCGCTGTTACCAGGTAAAATGGTAAGGTTTTTCTGTACTTCTTCAGTGTTTCATTGCATCTGAATGCATGATCATCGGTTCTCTTATCACAGGGCAACAAAAGCTCACGAGTAACAGTAGGTTTCGCTACAAGTAAAGGCCGCACCTCAGCACTTGCAAGATGTGGGCGTGTTTTGTGTGTATATTTGTGTCTGAGAAGCACTGTTGTGGAGTTTAACAGTCTCCGTATTACATCCCCTTCCCTCCAAAATCTGAAGTCTGTATTTAAACAGCCTGCACCAAATTTTCTGGAGTTTAGTTAAATGAGATGCAGTTTTGCTACGCGTGGTTTATTTTGTAATGTATGTTTGCACTTGAATAGGAATGTAAAAATAAGTTGTGCTGCTGCCAGTTTGAGTTTTTCTATTAAATTGGCATGTCTGATTCATATCTTCTGTCTTGTTTTGAATTGGAAACAGATATCCAAAGGAGTAACTGGTAGTTTAAATGCCCTCAGTGACACTGAAGATTTTCTGGGGGTTCCAAAACGATGCTTCCAGGCAGAGATTGTAGTTTTGATGCCCTTTTTTTCTTTTTTTTTTTTTTTTTTTTCCCCCCTCCTGAATCATAGAATTGTAGAATGGCCTGGGTTGAACTGGGTTGAAAAGGACCACAGTGCTCATCTAGTTTCAACCCCCCTGCTATGTGCAGGGTACCAACCACCAGACCAGGCTGCCAGAGCTACATCCAGCCTGGCCTTGAATGTCTCCAGGGATGGGGCATCCACGATCTCTCTGAATCTAGGGTAGGAATGGATTGCTGTGGCCCAGATGTGCTCTCCTGGTGCAGTTGTAATCTGAGCCTGTATCCAGGCTGCATGAGCCATAACTCCCAGCAAAACAAGGAATCTGAGTTTGTCATATTAAAGGAAAGAACAAATTTAGATAAACTTCCTATCCTTTCCAAGTTTTGATGGTAGCTTTTAAAAAGTGCTTCATAGTATTAGCAAGAAAATGCGTTTCACTAGAAGGAGAGCCCAAACGGAATAGGCAAGTGTAATAGGAGAGAAATAGGAAAGAATATGACCATCCTAGGATCATTGCTCTGGATAAATAGGACAAGTGGAAATACATGGGAATAGATTGGTTTTGTGAGTATCCTTGCAGATTTCAAAGTACGCGTTCCAGATATTAATATCCCTCTGTTACTGTTTCTGCACTGAAATTACTGTTGTAGTGGTACTGGCCCAGAGAGGTTGTCTGTGAGATTTGCTAGTTCTCTTCTGTCTTAGTTATAGCTTGGATAATCCTGATTATTTGATGTTTTGCTTTCTCTTATTTGGTGTCTGGAAGTACCTGCTCTGTTCGCAAGGAATTACTGATCTGCTGTCTTGGCTGCCAGAAGATTCAGTTTTCAATCTTTTAGAAGCTTAAATACTTGATAGATGTGGCCTGATGTTCTGCAAGAGAGTGTTTACTGAAGTACAGTCTGTTTTGTTTTGAAGCCTGTCATGTTAAACATTGCTAGCACTAGTCATCTTCCTTGTCTTCAGCAAAGGGAACAAACAGAGTGAGTCTTGCTGATGTATGTACTGTGTGTACTATTTCTGAGCAAATACTGTCAGGAGAGATTTGTACGAAATGTGGAAGCTGTTTGGAAGTAGAACTGTAGTCTACACTACGGGGATATATGGTATCTTAAGAAGTGAAATATGCTGAGCTCTGAGTTGCTTTGTGATCTTGTTGCTCAGTGGGTGTTCTGTTGGCTTGAAACAGCCAGGTGATGGCTTGCTGTTACATTTGTGGCTTCATGCTGGGTGTGCAGAATGATTAATGAAGAAGTGGTGGCAGGTTCTTGTGTGGGATCCTGTGCTTCTCTGCCTGCTTGGTGACTGCAGGCACCTTCATTCTGCCTTGGTTTCTCAGTGTATGAGAAGGAGGTTATGATAATGATCTCTGCTGCAAAGGGTTTTAAAATCCTATGATAGAAAGCGTTGTGTAAGTGCTAAGTACTGTTACCGTGTGCTTCTAGGAATGCCACAGTATTCCCTGCTCCAAGTGAGATGTGTTCAGAATTTATAGCTGGCACTGCAGGCTCTCACCAGAATCCCCTGATCCCTTTCCGTGGGGCTGCTCCCCAGTCTGTTGTCACCCACCTTGTACGAGTAGCTGGGGATGTCCCATTCCAGGTGCAGAATTCAGTGCTTTCTCTTGTTAAATTTCATATGGTTTCTGATTGCTCAGCCCTTTAATTTGTCAGGATCTCTCTGCAATGCCTTTCTACCCTTCCTTAAGGGAGTCAACAGCTCCTCTGTTTATTGTCATCCACAAACTTAGTATACCTTCAAGTCTTGTGTCATAGTCATTGATGACAATAATAAAGAGAATTGGCCCTAAAACTGAGTTCTGCATGACTTCTGACATTTTGGAATTGTCTGTTCCTGTGCTTTTAAGAGGTGATATTAAAGAGATCAGCACTGTTGAACCTCATTGCAGTTCCCTGGGAACCTTGTTAGCTAGTTCTGTGAGCAGCCTGAAGCTGCTCTCCCCATAGCCAGGGTTGAAGTTTTGGTCAGCTCCCTTTGTACCTCTACCAGGAAGCTATCTGTAAAGTGTTTTAGGAGACTCCTGAACCTGTTTTTATAAGCTGTGTGATATTTCCAGTTAATGTCTGTCAAGTTAAACTCGCCCATAAGGACAAGGGTGGCTGATCTGGAGGTATCTGTTAGTTATAGAACAAGTTATTGATGTTGTCATCTAGGCTGGGTGTCCTAAAGCAGGCTCCTACAAGGACATACATTTCATTTGCTTATCTCTTAATCCTTATCCAGGCTCTCAATTGCATCATTTTCAGCTGTGTGCTCAGCCCTTTCTTTAAGTGCCACCCCACCTCTGCTGGCTTTCCTGTCTAGCCAGATTTTGGTGTGCCATTCTGTAGTTTATCACTGTTGAGACTGATTTTTATCCCTTTCCCTCTTCGGTCTTGTTTAAAGCCCTGCAGAAAAATCCTTTTTGTCTTCTAAGAAAGGTGCATCCCATCAGGCATCAAGAAGGCCTGATGTTGTGTTGATAACTCCAAACAAAGCTCAAAATTTGGCCATGATGCCAGCCTTCTAGCCATATGTTGATCAGTTGGGGTTGCCTGAGCCTCTCAGTAGTGTTCTCTGCTGCTGAGAGGATAAAGGAGAACACTGCCTGCGTGATGATTCTTCACTGAGATGAAAGCTCATTAATGGGTAATAATCAGAGGTCTGTAGTAGGTTAATGAGTTTTCTAGTAACATCTCTTACCCATGCCCCAGAGAGGCAGAAGGCTTCCCTTTAGGTTCCTTGACTAAAAATAAAAAATTCAAGAATTTGGTGTGAAGAGCGAAAATGGTGAGGTCAGAAAAAATGCAGTGGCTGGGAGGAGGTGAGGCAGCTGCCTTGCAGATGTGGAGTGGGATCTTCCTGCATCAGGCAATCCCTTGGTTGTCAGTGAACAATTGCATTCATAAATATTGACCAATGTCTCTGTCTTTCCTCTGAGATTTCTGCACTCCAGCTCCCGTAATCTCTGCGCTTCTGATGAGTTTCAGCAGTTTCTGCAGTAGATATCCCTGATGCTTATTTCACTGTGTGCAGACCATTATTCACATGGCATAGCTTTAGGTGCATTATTTTCAGCCACTTTGGCTAACAAACTAATTAAGATTCTCCCCCCTTTCCCCCCAGCCACTCTTTATCCTTCGTTGTGGAATTTCAAGGAGACACAGAATACATACAAACTTCTTTTTGCCTCTGAGAAACGCAATTTCACTTTAACTTCCCTATTGTGTTTGTTCCTTTCTCAAACAGCTGCACTGCAGCTATCAACAAAAGAGTTAAGCAGTTTTGCTCACAGAAAACTCATTCTAATTATCCATAATAACTCGAGGGAGATGTTTAAATGTAAAGAAACAGTGTATGTTGTAGCTCCCCCCTCTTATTCCCCTGTAAGTATTTTCGCTGAATGTACTGTATCTGTTTTTCACCAGATATTATCTTAATGTAAAGTAGCATGTAATTAAAGTCAGGAATAGGAGGGAATTGAAGAGAACAATAAAGATATTCAGCAATTGCATCATATGAAAGGTCATTTTTGTATCTTGGGTGGGAGGAAGTCACAGCAGAGGAAAACTGGGGAAAGAAACTTAAATGAATGTTGTAGACTCTCAAAAAGCAGGTGTGGTGTGAACATGCGTGTTCCTACTATGAACAAGTATTTCAATGGACTCTCAGAGATGAATTGACAAATGGTCTGCTGATTCTGATTAGAAGTATGGAAATACAATTCTGATTTAGTAAATGCACTGTGTTTAAAGATGTCAAAATAAGCACTAGATTTGTCCTGTATTTGGTATGTGAATATACATGTACTGGGAAGCATTCTAATGAGATTTTATTCTTTCATGGACTGGCATTTCATTTCCTAGTCTGTGGGTAGAATCTGGGGTCAGTCTAGAACTCATTTGAACAGTAAAAGTGAACTGCACTGCTAAAGGGAAGCTGAGCAGTTGGAAGGTGGAGGGATTTTAGTTAGACTACTGAGTGCTTTTTTTTTTTTTTTTTTTTTTTTTTTTTTTTAAGATATCTGTTGCTTCAGTAATGGTGTAAGAGCGTAAGAAGGAACAGACTCCATCTTCGGGAGCCTTTAGCACTTCTGTGGCAAGCCCAGAAATGAGTTCTGTTTCTCCTGTGAAGTGAAAAAGGAGAGCTCTTTCTTCCTGTGCTTGTGGCTCAGTTTTCTTTTCTTTTTCTTTAATATTTTCAATACAAAGCCATTTAAGGCCTGTTGGTTTTTTCTTTGTTTGTTTGTTTGGTTTTTTTTGCACCCAGAAGAGACAAACACAACAAACTCATAATTTATAAACAAGAAAACTGGTAGTTTATTTTAACTGGGTAGTAGTAGAGGACAAAGTAATCAAGTTTCTGCCTTGAGACCAAGCTCAGTTAGTCTTGTGCTCAAAATGACCAAAAAACCCAACTCAATAAGTTAAAATAACTCGGAGCTGAAACTCTGAATGTTCTCTACTTATTTTCTTCTTTTGACAAGCTTTGCTTGCAATGTGTCTTCACGGTATATATCATCTAGTTGGTACTTGATTAAGCCTTTGAACATGTTCATTCTAACTAGTCACTATTTTGTGTATGACGGTTTCTTATAGCTGGCTGGTATTTTTACAGGGCATTCGATACCAGTCCAGATACCTTACTGAAGAGCTGAAGAAGATTTTCACTGAAGACACTGATTCTGAAACTGATGCATTTGAAGGCTTTGCTTCTAGTGGGGAGGATGTGAAGAGGAAAGTAGTTCCAGTAAAGGCAGTATGTATATGTTGATGTTTTTTTCCTTTTTTTCTCTGTGTAAATTTCTATCTTATAGTCAGTGTTAGTGATGCACCGTGATGTTCATTATACAGACTGAAGAATATTGTAATATACGTATTATATTGAAAAAGGGGAAAAAACCCCACCTTCATTGAGTGCAGTATCTCATATTAGAAATGAGAACTCCCCCTCCTTGTATGCTGACTGCTAGGCAATACTGTTCCTGATAGCCTTGTTTGTAATATCTGTGCATTAATGTGCAGACTTTGTGTTGGGGGAAGTTGAATGCTGCTAGCTTTGTAAAACCTGTTGATTTGGGTGAATTTCTGTAGCACTTGGATGGTGAAACTGCTGCCTAGAATTAGTGATTAAAAATAACATTTTGTGTCATAGCAGCAAATATAACATGGTTCTTCCTGCCCGTAGGCGATGGTGTCAGACTTGAGTGATGAAGAACGTGGTAATTTATTGGGTACTGAAGGAGAAGAGGAGGAAGAGGCAAAGAAGAAAGTATCTCCCAAAAGAAGAAGCTTTGGTCTTCGTGTTGCCTTTCAGTTTCCAACCAGGAAGTCTTCTGAGAAAAAAGTGCCTGACCAAGCTTTTCCTAAGCTACCATTAAAGGACAGTAAACCCTCCACTGCTCTTTCAAAAGAAAGAAATTGCAAGCGATGGGACAAACTAGAGGGCTCTGCTTCAGAATCTGAAGAAGACATGAAAGAAACACAAGAAGAAAATTCCAGTGCTCTGCTTAAAAGAGCTATGAATATTAAAGAAAATAAAGCCATGGTAAGACTAAAGGGCACTGTAGCAGTACTGTGAACACTGTTACAGGTATCCATGTTACAGGCTTATGTTTGGAACCTGTCAGCAAACCATCGGGTTCCTTCAGGTCATTCTTATTGTTTATTCAATAGAGTTTCTACTTTCCTGTTGTATCTGTGGGGTCTTCTGTACTCACTGGTTGGAAAGCCTGCCCAAAACTGCTAAGGATTATAAATATAACTTTTCAATTATGTGGAATGTGGGTTTAATTATACTTTACTGCTACTACTGAAAGTGTGTATATAGATAAGGGAGAAGTGAGACTGATAATTGCCAATTGCTTTTCCCCCTGTCTAAGATTCCACTAGATCTCTTAATTTTCACGGTGGTGTGCAAATCCAGCACTGTAGTGTGTTGATTTTGAGTCTTTTGTGAATCCTCCAGTTTTGCATTGTTCCAGGATGTGTTGTAGCCTCCAGGCAGTCTTTGTACAAATCTTGGGTCTGCTTCCACCCTTCCTTTTAATTCCAATTTTACCACTGTAAACTTGATTAGTTTTGAGGACACTCTTTTTCAGTGCTGTTTTGACAAGATTGAATGTAATATTAGCTACCGTATTCCAGTAAGAATTAATGGAAGCTGTGAAGTTGCAAAACTGTGGTATTTTTTTTTCACTTGTACATGAATGAGCCCCTTTTTTTGAGCCCCACCTTATTTAAGTGCCTATTGAAATGTTTCATGCGCTGAAATTTAATACGTTCAAGTATTTCTCAGAGTGCATACAAAGACTGGATGATGCGTGTCAAAAATATGCAAGTTTGTATTGACTTTTCAATATGATATTACTATTTCTTTCAGCTTGCCCAGTTACTAGCAGAACTGAATTCCATACCTGACTTATTCCCAGTGAAGACACCTGCCTCAACTCCTTCGGTAAGACTCTGTGCACTGGTTAGAGGTGATGGATATTTATGCTAGCCTTTTGATTAATATGCTTCTTGATAAAACACTTTCACCAACTTCTGTTTGGGTTTTCCTTGGTTCTGGTTACTTTGTTTTGGATTTGCTCTTGGTATTGTTCAAATACTGAAGCTTATGTCAGGAAATGGTGTTTTATAAGATAATTGTATGAAGAACTGTGGAGACCAGGATTAGATGCTACTTTATAATTTTTGTCACGGAAATTCTTTTGAGATACTAGACAGATACCTGCATTTGTGCAAATTAGGAAAATTGCTTTCCTTTGTGTTTAGATCCTTTACATTTCCCAGCTAATTTTTCTTTTACTTTTCTCTTAAAATCCACACTTCCCAATGCTGATAAAATTCAACCACTTCAACATGAAACTAGGATAGTGATACTGTAGCTTTTCTTAGCCAGAAGTAGATTACTGTCTGTAATGTTTTTTCACATTACAAACTGAAGAGATGTAAAGTAAAATTGAAGAGCCATGTCTTCAGAAAACCAGCATGTAAATGCTGCTGTGTGACAGTGGTAATGTGAATCGGAATTACGAAGTCTGTGCAAATCTTGAATTTAGCTGTGGCTAAATGTGTGTCTGTGTATTCAAGGAATGGTTGTATTTCTATAGCATGTTACTTTCATTTATTGTCCTTATTTGAGGGATCGAAAAGGCATCAGGAACGTTCTAGTTTCCTTTCTGCTTGTTTTTTGACTTCCAACCTCTCTTCTTGTAAAGTGTCATTCACTTCTTGCTAAGGAAATATGATGGCAAGCAGATATAACTTCTTTCATCTTGTTGAAGCTGTCAGATGTAGTAGAGTGACACTTTTATGGATAATTTTATGGTAGGTGGCCCATGCAGGACTCCTGTTGCATGAATTCAGTTATTCCATAATTATTAAGTCTGATAATATCAAGAGATTGTTGCCATTCATTGGAATGTAGAAGAGGAGATTTATTCATGCTCTTTCCGTGACCCTTTAAGATGAAAAATATGGAAGAAAGCCTGGATTTTGGTTTATTCATTAAAGGTTTGTTCGTACTGTGGGAGCTTCCGAACCTTCAGCTGCCGAAGAGCAGTGAGAACTAGCTTTAAGTTAATATGCCATCCATAGAGTTTTGGTACAGTTCTGTGATGTTAATTGAAATATAATCTGACTGTGAAAACTGGTCTTTTAAAAGGAGCAAAAAGGTACAGCATGTAGGGAAAATTTTCTATCTGCTAGAAATTGTCGGCTTAACCGACATAATAAATGTGGCTTAACAGATAAGGAGTGGAAGAAGAATGAATTCATAAAAGCACTAGTGCAACAGACTTTGAAATCTGTCCGGTGTTTAACACTACAAACGAAACTGAAAAATACTAGAAATTACAATCACTAGATTTTTTTTTTTCCTGATTCTAGAAACAGAAGAAAATACCAAGGAGGACGTTTTCTGAAGGCCAGATAACACGTCGCATGAACCCAACCAGAAATGCTCGTCCACCTGAGAAATTTGCCTTGGAAAAATTTACCATGTCGGCTGTCAGATTTGCAGAACACTTGCAAAGCTATAAACAAGAAAACCTCTTGAAGAGGAGCCTGAGCGTGGTATTTGCTAGACTTTGATATTTTCCGTAGTGAGGAACATTCATATAGATTGTTGGCCAGTGCTTAGGGTAGACATCACTTCCTGGAGGAAGTTAACGAGAACCTTTGGTTTGTTATTAGCAATAGAAATTGTCTTCAGGCATTCCTGCCTCAACTTTCATCCATTTGCTGGCTCTAGTTGTGACTTATCTTGTCCAAGCATAACAAGACAGTTTACTTAGGTTCTAGTGTTTGTTTGTTGTCTGAAAGTTGTTAGAACTCAAATGTATAAGGCATTTGAGTGGCAAGACAGTGGAGTGGTAAGGCAAATCTTCTGAATCTTCAGACTCAGGAAAAAATAGCAAGAGCTCCTCTCTGGAAATACCAGAGGGAGGTTAGGAATTGCATAATTAAACTGAGAGTGAAGGGAATCTGCACCAACAAACCATCTGCATTTGTCTTGGCTTTATTTACCACATAGTCTTTATGAAAAAGACTTATTTTGTATCTCGATATACTGGGGACTGGATTCCCAGTTCTCAGAGCGCTGTCCATAGATGAACAATTATAGCAGGAACTTGGCCACTAAAAAACATGGAATAAAAATTGCTCTGTTCTGGAAAAAGCAGATCTGACTTAGGATGAAAGACAAAGATGGGGTAGGGGGGAGGCTCAGGATTAGGTGAGACACATACATGATTGAAATCTCCTGATGGGTATAATGATGATCCATGATTCAGGATTATAGAGAATCTATGAAAGACAAAAAGAGCATTTAGTGAGTAGAGGACTCTTTTCCACATAACTAGCAAGATAATAATGAAAGGCTGGACTAAACTAAAACTTAAGTAAAGATTTTTAGTGGAATATTAGATTGTCTGTGGTGAAAGCAATATGAGAACATGCTAGGAAACCAAATGAACAAAGCTTGGGGAAGGCAAGTGGCTATAATTTAATTTTGTGAGGAAAGTAGTATGAAATTAGTAGAGGTGTGCAGGGAATGCAAAGAAAAGCAGCAGAAAAATGGGCTTTGTGGAAGCAGAAGTAACAAGGAGATAACCATAAGAAGGGATAACTAAACAGACTAAATAATAAGTGGAGTAGAGAAGTGACTGGGGAGTAGGGGAGAGAAAACAGGCCAGTGGGTTTGGATAGTTGCTCAAATCTACTCCCGGTTCTTTCAATGATCCATGAGCCTGTAGATTGTACCCACTAAGTTACATGTGCATTATAAATGACATAATTTGTCATCACGTGTGGTGACAGTCTTCATGCCACCAGACAAAAGGTGTTGAGATTAGTTTGTTTAACAGGGGAATTGTGGCGTGCGCAAAAGGAGGAGATCATCAAAGTATTCATCTTACCGTCCAGTGGAGGATATTACTGAGGATGACTTGGACAACATTGCAATCACTGTTAAAGACAAAATCTATGACAAAGTTCTAGTAAGTGGCTAATATTTTCTGTACGGTGTCCATTAACGGTCTTCTAACAGCATATCAGATGCTTGCTGAAAGGTGCTTTCCTGAAGTTCTGGAGGGCGTAGCTCTTGCTACTGTATTGCACAAGCACGACCTGAAAGTGTTGACAGTCTTCTGTGGACTTGCTCACGCTGATTAATACTGTCCTGACAAATTTTTGCCTCTGCAAATAGATGCTTCCTTGCCATAGAATGAAATGGAAGTTGCTACAGCTATGGCTTTTCAGTGATAAGAGTTGAAAACCTATTATCTTTCATTCTTATTTAATTGTTGCTGTTGTGGTTGTACAGCTAAATGCCATTGATCCTTGCTGTCCTTTATACCTTCAAGAAACTACATTTCTGTAAGGGTTGGCTAGTTTCCAGCTAGGTTGCTGGAACCCTTTTTTTCCTTTATCTGATTTAGCTATTATTAATAGTCATCAAAAGCTGGCAGATCATCTTACTGTGTGTTTTATTCTTCACTGCTGTATTAGCAGAGATAGTCATTTTCTAAGTATGCAATAACCATAAATAAGCTCACTGCCAAATTGGGGTGGGGAATAAGAATTGTAGCATGAGCTGCATGGAGTGTGAGACTCTAAAGCTAAGGACAGGCACTGTTTCTGTAAAATCTCCAGCATCTGAGATACTGTGTAATTTATAATAATGACAAAACCTATAGTTCTTACTAAGATGTTCATTGCTGAATTTTAGTTTGGTTTGAAGTCTGTGCTTTTCTATCAGCGGATGTATTAGGATTGTTAACGAATTAAGCATTTAAGGTGCCTTTCACACATGCTTATTTTTCCTCCTCAACTTTTTTAGGGCAGTACTTGCCACCAGTGTCGACAAAAGACAATTGATACAAAGACCATCTGTCGCAACAAGGGCTGTGGAGGTGTAAGGGGGCAATTTTGTGGACCTTGTCTTCGAAACAGATATGGGGAAGATGTGAAATCAGCACTGCTTGATCCAGTAAGTATTGTTTCAGGTTTGGGAACAAAGTATAAGTAATATGATTTAGTATTAAGCTGTGCTGAATGTATGCTTGTGGTAATGTTGTGGTTTAAAGCCTTTTACTCTAAGGTCTGCAGTACCATTGGGACTGATGCTGATTTTTGTTGGAGTGCAAGGGGGAAGTACTGGACCTATGTTACAGCTTATCTGTCCTAGTGCTTCCAAGCTCCAGTTGCTTACCAGACAGCAGAGAGAGAAAGCATGAGAATTTTTGAGAAAAGAAATCTGTCCCCTTATGGAAAAAGATCAAAAAGTGCTTTCTTTTTATGCTTTTAGTAATGTGGCCTGCAAAGCAAGCAGGTTCTAGATGGTAAAAATTTAAGTGTGACAAAAAAGGAGGAGGGTACCTAAATGTCTTAGAGTTGGTTTTTTTGACTCCCCTGATATGCTGAGCAAGGAGTATGCATATACGACAGCCAGAAAATGGGACTCATGGGCACATAAAGGTATCTGGCAGAATCAATCTTTTTGTACTTAGCTTAACTTCTGAAAAGGAGCTCTGCAGAGAAGGACCTAGGTGTCCTGGTGGGCAACAGGTTGTCCACAAGCCAGCCGTGTGCGTTTGTGACCAAGAAGGCCAATGGTATCCTGCAGTGCATTAGGAAGAGGTGATCCTTCTTTTCTGCTCTTTGTGAGGCCACATATGGAGTAGCGTGTCCAGTTCTTAGCTCCTCATTTCAAGAAAAGCAGGAGAGTTCTAGAAAGAGTCCAGTGTAGTGCCATTAAGGTGATTAAGAGCCTAGAGTATCTCTCTTACGAATAAAGACTTAAGAGACCTAGGACTCTTCAGCCTGGAGAAGACTGAGAAGGGGGTCTTATCAATGCTTATAAATAAAGAGTGGGAGTCAAGTGAATGAGGCCAGGCTCTTTTCAGTGATAACCAGTGACAATTAGAGATAATGAGAACAAACTGGAGCACAGGATGTTCCATATGAACATAAGGAAAAAAACTTATTTACTTTGAGGATGGCAGAGCACTGAACAAGCTTCCCAAGTAGGTTGTAGAGTCTCCTTCTCTGGAGATATTCAACAGCTGCCCGGATACTTTCCTATGTAGCATGCTCTAGAAAACCTTTAGCAGGGAGGTTGGACTGTGTGATCTCGGAGGTCTCTTTCAGTGCTAATGATTCTGTGATTCTTGTAGCTGAAGCAGGAAGGCCTCTCCACGAGCTCCCATTGGTCAAGTGTCCTGTAGGTAGACTGTAGCCAGATGTCCTTTCTTGGTCTGGTCCCTAATTTTAGCCCAAAGCTCTCAACGTGATCATGGCTGTTTCTCAGAGGCAGCTCTTCAGAGACTGTCCACTTCTTAACATAGAGGGCAAGTCCCTCAGCCCTCTTCCAGTGTCTATCCCTTCTACAATACATGTAGCTTTCAATCATGGTATTCCAGTTTTGTGATAAATCCCACCATGTTTCCCTGGTAGCAATTAGTTCGTAATTTTATAATTGCACCATGGTTTCCATCTCCTCCTGCTTATTCCCTGTGCTGTGTGCATTGCTGTAGAGGCACTTCAGCTGGGCAGTTGGCCATGTTACCTTCTTGGAGGAGCTCTCCCACATTTCTCTGTGGCAAATCTGAGGTTTTTTTTTTGCTGCCGCTTCCTGTAATGACAATGTTTACTGGCTCTTCTCTGCCACTTAAAAGTACGTCGTCTTTCCCCATTGAATTTAGCTTAAAGTTCTGCTAATTGGTCCACCCAGCTTGCTGCCCTTTCTGGTCCTGTCTAACATCATCATGCTCAGTCTCTCAAAGATGCATCCAAAGACATCCAAAACCCTGAGAGTGATAGGCAATATTACAGGTGCTTTTTTCTGTTCTGAATTAATGAGTAAATCATTCAGAGAGCTTGAGCTTGCAGACTAAGACCTATTGAAGCAAACATAGTAGCATTGATCTTATTTTAATCCTGCAGTATGTGGAAAGTGTAACAAGTTTGGCTGACTTGTTGATTACCCTGAATAACAAGGCAAAAAGGAAGCCATACTCCTGTCTGTTAGAGCAGTGCAGAGGATGGTACAACCCTACCTACAGCTGGCCTTTAATGACACCCCCATTCTTCCTTGCAGGACTGGATCTGTCCTCCTTGTCGCGGTGTGTGTAACTGCAGTTACTGCCGCAAGCGTGATGGTCGCTGTGCCACAGGGATGCTCATCCATTTGGCCAAGTTCTATGGCTATGACAACGTGAAAGAATACCTGGAAAGGTGAGGGTTGTGCCCAGTGGTCCCTTCAGCTCAGGTCTGCAACACTGCTGCCTAAGCTTGAGTTGAGCACTTTTAAAATGTCTTCATTATAGATCTAGTGGGCACAAATGTCTCTTCACTTTCGGAATTTGCCATTTCAAAATAGCTTTACAAATCCTTATTACTGTGTGACCTTAAATTTAGTATGAAATTTGGTCTCTGAGACAGCAAATAACTGCAGTGTATTTCTTTATTTTGGATTCTCAATGGAGACTTCTTAAGCATGGGTAATTTTGCTTTAATAACAACTGTTCAATTTCTGGGCTTTAAACCAAGTTGCAGCTTCTTTTGCTAGTTGGCCTTTTAGAAATGCTGAAGCCCTTCAGTACTTGACTTCTGCCAGGGATAGATCCTTCTTCTTTCAAAAAAAATCTCTTCAGAATTTTCCTAGGATGAGATCGGCTTTGTTGAAGCAAGACATAGCCCTGCATAAACAACTAATTTGCTTTTCCCTGTTTTGAAATCCGTATGAGCTGCTTCTAGCATTCAGAGTTGTTGTTTTGGAAACTATCATCTTCAGAAATTGAAATAATGTGTTATTGGGGAATCTGAGTTTCCTAAAATGCACTAACACTGTTTTCTTATGTCTTCTAGTTTACAAAAACAACTGGTGGAAGGCAATTGAGAGCACTGAACTCAAGCTGTGCCTGCAACTGTTTAATATGTTGACAAGTTTGACAAGTTGACTTCAAAAGTTTATTACTGTGTTTTATATAAGATAGAATTTTAGAGTTTAGTGTATACATTTCAATGTGTGAAATTTTTTAATTAATGTGGTCTTATGCAAAACATCTCTCAGGAAAATGTTTTGGTAGAGAAATCTACATGCACAGACCTATACATTAAGTGGAATGGCACTCTTCAACCTTAGAGTGGTTAATTTCTAACAGGACTAGACAACTACATGATGGAGAACTTTGTTAATTTGAGCAATATTTTTACTTATGCAATTGTGTGAAGTTTCAAAAAGAGTGTTTAACAACTACCTGTAAAGGTTACTCTGTTTACAAACAAAATCCAACAAGTATACAACACCCCAAGAAATGCTTGTGTTTCAATTTGACCATAAAGATTGCATTTTCCAACCTTTGCTTTCTGAACGTGTTCTTCCATCTGAATGCCATTATATTCCAGCCAAAGCTGATATAAACCTGCCAGTGGGAGGATGAAAATTTTATTTTTTTAATCCAAAGTGCAATTAACCACTGAAACATGAAAGTGGAAGTGTTTTGTAAAAATAAAAAAAAAATAAAAAAAACAAAATAGAGAAAAGAACAAAAAACATCACACCCTAGTAAAGAAAATGAAATGCCTAGTAGCAGTTGTGTGTGAAATACTTGCTACCTGACCCAGCCACCTTATAGATATTGTTACTAGTTAACTGGTTTAAACCATGGAGTTGAGGATTTTTTTGAAATACAGGTCGTAGTTGGATTTTTTCTTATACACACAACTAAGCTTTCAAACAACTTTAAGCAATGCTTCTGTATTGTTGTATGATTATGTTCAAATTAATGTAAGATATGTATTTCATTTTATGTAGAGATAATAAAGAATAATCGAGAAGAAGATTTTATGAGTCAAACTGCAGTCAGCCAGTGTGATATTTCCCATTTACTTTTCCATAATCAATGTAATGAAGGAATTATAACAGTAATAAATATATGGAAAAACACATGAACACAACACTGAAGGATGAGTAAATAACATATAATACCTTATTGTTATGCTTAGGAATGTTTTTTTGCAAGGCAAATCTGCTGCACATACTATGAAAGGTTACTACTAAACAGCCAAGAGAAAAGCTACGCCTGCCATTTTGTAGTCTTCCGTTTGCTTTTCAGATTAAAAGTCCAGAAGTAAGCTGGCCCTCTGATTTTGGTTTTATGAATTGGATATTCATAAGCATCCTTTGTTTCCCTCTGCTATACTGTAATAACATTTATTATTTTTGTATATAACGAAAATGACTGGCCTTGTTGGAGTCAGTTCCTCAGCTGTGTCGAAGTATTGAGCTTTAAACAGCTGCTTATTGTGATCTTCTAACACAAACCTGTGTAGAAATCATTGCTTATAGTGGACTTGAAGAGAGTTTATGTGGGATCTTAAGGAAAGCTTCTGTTTGCTAATGCCAACATGAAGAAACTGCAACTCATAAGAACAGGAGGATTAGGAGCATTGCTTTTTGAGTATTTTTAAAATATCCTCTGAAAAATTCAGGTTATCTTTTTAAAAGCAGCAGTCGAACTACATGCTTGTTATCACTCCAGATCCTCACCTTGGCTTACTTTCTGGAGAAGTAATTCTCTTCCAGAAGAGTTGCTGTGATTTGGTTTTATTCCAGTCTAGAGAAGAGTGTGAGTAATTGGTTACGTTTCCCGGAGTGCCTGTTGGAGTCGTGCACCTTCCCTATAATTAGTTGTGACTTAGCTGACAACCTTTTCAGGTTAAAACTAAAATCACCTTTTGACTGTAGGCCTTAATTGTCCTTCCTAAACTAGACACTTCACTGCCATGAAAATGCAGTTCCAAAAGTGCAAGGTACCATGTTTATGTATCTTCTGTAAATTAAGCAAAAGTGAACGTGGTTTCCATTCAGGGATATCTTGAGCCACGCTACATCTACTGCACTAATTGACTCCTTGGAGACACAGGTGAAAGCTGTACTTACTGCACAAATGTATCACACATGTGGGTGCACTATTATACCTTGTGCTAATTCAGGGATTCTCAAGAATTTCCTTGTTTTTTGTTGTTTCCTCAACAAGAAGTACTGCCTTTGGCAAACAAAAGAGAGTTGGTTAGATCAGCTTAGCTGAGTGGTAACTTTGTGCCCAGAGAGAAGAAAAAAGGGATGATTTTGCAATTAGCTTTTTCAAAAAAAATCCTCAAAACCTAAAACCACATCCAAGATAACATAGATAATCATTATATGATCCAACGTATCAGGTAAGAGCAGCAGTAAATTTGTCGGTGATCAATATCAGAAACTGAAATTTAAAGTCTTTGGACTAGTTCAGAACTGCTGCTTTTCTACAAGGTCAACCACATTTAGTCTCAGTTTACAATAGTGTAAATGTAAATGCAAGCACTTGAGTTCAGCTCCTGATGGAACTTACCTACTTAAATAAGGGACCTGCAGTCTCTGTAATAGCTTATCGAGGTCAAACAATTATTTATTTCTTCCATGAAAAGCCTGCTGATGTAGGCTCCTTTCTTTGGGAAGGCCAGTCTTCTTTGGTCTCTTTGGTACCTTCTACCAAAGTCAAGCATGTCTTGGGCAAAGGCAAGTTGTTCCTGTGTGCCGTGCTGTGCAGAACAGCTTTAAAAATAACAGTCACAGTAGTTCAATATTGGAGCAGTATTTTGATGTCAGAACTCCTAATGTGGTCCTCTCAGGCCTGTTGTTTACAAGCCTAAGACTGACTGACTTTTTTTTAATCAGTTCATTTTTTTTTCCCCTTTGGCCAATAAGGCAAAAAACAAACAAACAAACAACCCAGCATTGATGCAAGTGCTTAGAAACAAAAAGTTCTGCATGCTACAAAGCAAACCAACCTCCAGCTTGCCATCAAGGGAGCAAGACTGCATTGCTGTCTGCAGACAGTCATACTGCACCTCTCTAGTTGGGTCCCTATGCAAACAAGACAATAAATTAAAATACGTTCTAGCTTTCATATGGTCCTTACATCCTCCCATCTCTTGACAGGAATGTTTGGAGGGTGATGTGCCTGTGGCACAAAGCAAACACTGAGGACCTCAGTCCTGAGAGCAGCAGCTGCAGTCAGCCCACCAGCCCTCATGCCCACACCCTCTTCTGCCTCTGTGTATAAGGGGAGATTTTGCTGTTTGGCCTGTAACATGCCCCAGGCTCTCACTGCCCATCTCTGCAGAATGATGTCAGCCTGGTCACATTTCAGCTCAGAAAGCAAAGGGTTATCTGAGTGCTACTGAAGGCCATACACAATTTGAGGTGTGCTGTTAGCAGGTTCTCGTGTTCTTCAGAATATGTTCATATGTGTTGTGAGTAGGGCAAGAGATGAGACACCAATACACTGCTGCCTACTATGTTGCCTACAGTAGCAACAACTACACAGAGAGGCTGCTGGACTTCTACTTTTAGCCTGGTAGCACTGAATTAATAACAAGAAATAAAACAGAATAATAACATTGCATACACACTGAATTCATTAAATAATACTGTTGGGAAAACTTGTACTCAACCTTTTCAACCTGTGAAATTCAGCACTTACTTAATTCCATAGCTGCTTTGTCTTCTCACTAGTGCACAATCTGGAGGTGAGTTTGAATGAGTCCTACCCTGCTTATAAGAGACAATTATTCTGATACCAGTGAATTTATATATCTACAGGAAAAGAACTACAGGATTTTAAAAATGAGACAACTCTGCTAGGAGGTGACAAAGTCTTGCTTGAGCAAAGTGCTTAGCACATCCACAAAGGCTCACTTCAAAGTAAAACTAACTGGCATTAAGGCAAGTTCTAAACAACAAAATATGTTTAATGGGACCTTCATTCAACCATCTATCCAGCACACAGCTTGGCACAGTGCTGGGCTTTCGGGCAGAAGCATTTTATGTCTCTGCTTATGGTACCCAGAGTAATCTAGATTTGGTGGGGGCCAAGAAACCCAGAGCCACAGCCAGTTCCCCTTCAATCTTCAGTAAAAGATTCAGTTATATTATTGGTAGTGTTACCAGTTTTTTTAAACATTCTGCATCTGCAAACTTCCAGAAATGTGTCTGGAGTCTATAAAAATGGCACCTGTACATTCCAACACAGTGGAATAGGGTTATCAAACTCTCTAGCACAATTTCTGTTTGCCTGCACTTTCCTGACGTTTCCATTTTCTGTAGTATTGATATACCCAGTACAAGACCATAGAATGGCATGGGTTGGAAAGATCATCCAGTTCCAACTTAGTTGCTGTAGGCAAGGTTGCCGCCTACTAGATCAGGCACTAGATCTGGTTGCCCAGAGCTCTATCCAACTTGGTCTTGAACACCTCTGGGGACAGAGAATATACAACTTTTCTGGGCAGCCTGTTGCAGCACATCACCACTATCTCTGTAAAGAACTTTCCCCTGACAACCAATCTAAACCTTCCCTCAGTTTAAAACCATTACCCCTTGTCCTATCGCTATCTACCCAACTAAAAAGTTGATTCTCCTTCTTTTTATAATCCCCTTTTAAGTACTGGTAGGCTGCAATGAGATTTCCTTACAGACTTCTTCAGACTGAACAAGCCCAGTTCCCTCAGTCTGTCTTCATAGGAGATGTGCTCTAGATCTCTGATGATCATGTGGCCCTCCTCTGGGCCCTATCCAACAGCTCCACATCTTTCCTGTACTGGGGTCCCCACATCTGGATGCATTACTCCAGATGGAGCCTCACAAGGACAGAGTAAGGAGGGACAATCACTTCCCTGTCCCTTATGCCTACCTCTCTTCCGATGGAGCCCAGGATACCATGCAGGATCATGTTAAAGGCCCTGCAGAAGTCCGGATAGAGAACATCAGCCGCCTTCCCTCTGTCCATTGATGCTGTCACTCCATCACAGAAGGCAATCAGATTGATCAGGCATGACCTTCCCTTGGTAAAGCCATGCTGGCTGTTTCAGATCACTTGCTCATCTGTCATGTGCCATAGCATGTCTTCTAGGAGCATCTGCTCCATGATCTTCTCAGGTAGAGGTGAGGCTTACTGGCCTGCAGTTCCCCAGGTCCTCCTTCTTCCCTTTCTTGTAAATGGGAGTGATGTTTCCTTTTTTCCAGTCCCTGGGGACTTTGCCTGACAGCCACAACTTTTCAAATATGATGAGTAGCTGCTCAGCAACCACATCAGCCAGCTCCTTTAGGACCTGGGATGCGTGTCATCTGATCCCATAGACTTGTATATGTTTAGTCTCAAGGACCTCAGACTCGCTCAGCCCTTGCAGCAGAGCTGGGGGGAGATGGAGAAAAGGGGGAGGGAGGGGGGGGCTTTACTGTCCAGGCTCCCATCTAGAGGCCCACAGATGTGAGCTTCAGGGACGCAAGAAATATGAGAATCCTGGCTGCTAGTGAAGACTAAGGCAAAAAAATCATTTAGTACCTCAGCCTAAAACTCCCCACCAAGAAGCCTCCGAAAATTCCAAGATACTAGTGCTTGTTCCTCTCCATAGAAATCTTTGGTAAGGGACAAAAGATGTATGATCTGAAGAGAATCCAGAATATATGATATTTGATCAATTCTTGGCTTGTCAGAAGTAGTGATCCCAATCCATTTTGCATACAAATGTTCATCACATAAAGAAATGACCTAAAAGATGATGTCCCTCCCCTTCTTTTCTGCCTGGCTGTTGACACCCAAAAGCTGGACTAGAAAAATATGCAACTCCATTCCTTCTCTCCAAACGCGGGTGTCTTGCATGAAGTTTTGTCCTGATGTTTTCTCCTCCATGAGATAGACTCTGGTGATAACTTTCATAGTAGAAGATGAAGTTATCAACCAGCTCAATTCTCAACCAGTTACTATTAACTGGGCTGTTCTGATAGAACAGGCAGGTCCTCTGCAGGGTCCTGACCTCTGACTGATGATAGAACTGAGTAAAAACTGCAGCACTCATACTTGTTTTCCAGTCTCCCAGCTCCTGTGCTGTAAGGACTTCGGGATTCACACAATCACAGAATCAAAGAATCACAGAATCAAAGAATCACAGAATCGCAAGGTTGGAAACGACCTGTGAGATCATCATGTCCAACCTAAACCTCCTCTGGTATAACTTCTGGCCGTTTCCTCGGGTCCTACTATTTGCCTGGGAGAAGAGGCCAGACCCTTTTACACCACAACCTCCCTTCAGGAAGTTGTAAAGTGCATTGAGGTCTCCCCTGAGCCTCCTCTTCTCCAGACTGAACAATCCCAGCTCTCTCAGCCGCTCCTCATAAGACTTGTGCTACAGACCCCTCACCAGTTTCATTGCCCTTCTCTGGACACGTTCCAGGGCCTCAATGTCTTTCTTGTAGTGAGGGACCCAAAACTGAACACAGTACTTGAGGTGCGGCCTCACCAGTGCTGAGTACAGGGGGACAATTACCTCCCTGCTCCTGCTGGCCACACTATTTCTAATGCAGGCCAGGATGTCATTGGCCCTCTTGGCCACCTGGGCACACTGTCAGCTCATGTTCAGCCGAGCATCAACCAACAGCCCCAGGTCCCTTTCCTCTTCACAGTCATCCAAACACTCATCCCCAAGCCTGTAACACTGCATGGGGTTATTGTGGCCAAAGTGCAGGACCTGACACTTGGTCTTGTTAAACCTCATCCCATTCACCTCGGCCCAGCAATCCAGCTTATCTAGATCCCTCTGCAGGGCCCCCCTGCCCTCCGGCAGATCAACACCACCTCCCAACTTGGTGTCATCTGCAAACTTACTCAGGGTACACTCAATCCCTTCATCTAAGTCGTCAATGAAGATATTAAACAGGATGGGCCCCAGCACCGACCCCTGGGGGACATCACTTGAAACAGGTCTCCAGCTAGACTTCACTCCATTGACCACCACCCTTTGAGCACGGCCCTCCAGCCAGTTCCTTATCCAATGGAGGGTAAAACTGTCCAAGCCATGGGCAGCCAGTTTCTGCAGAAGGATACTGTGAGAGACCATGTTAAAGGCTTTGCTGAAGTCTAGGTAGACTACATCAACAGCCTTTCCCTCATCTACCAGTCTGGTCACCCAGTCATAGAAAGAGGTGAGGTTGGTCAAACACGACCTGCCTTTCATGAACCCATTCTGGCTGGGCCTGATCCCGTGGACGTCTCACACGAGCTGTGTGATCTCTCCCAGGAGGATTTGTTCCATGACCTTCCCTGGCACTGAGGTCAGGCTGACAGGCCTGTAGTTTCCCGGATCCTCCTTACAGCCCTTCTTGTGGATGGGAGTCACATCAGCAAGCCTCCAGTCCTCTGGAACCTCTCCAGTCAACCAGGAGCGCTGGTAGATAGCTGAGAGCGGCTTAGCAATCACCCCTGCCAACTCCCTCAGCACCCTAGGATGAAGCCCATCCGGTCCCATGGACCTGTGACTGTCCAGATGGAGGAGGAGCTCCCTAATGGCCTCCACCTCAATCTCCGGGGAGACATTCTGCGTATTAGCCCAGATATCCAGATCAGGGCACAAAGTGCCCTGAAGATAACTGGTCTGACTATTAAAGACAGATGTAAAGAAGGTGTTGAGGACCTCAGTCTTCTCCTTGTCATCTGTGGTTACATTCCCCGCTGCATCAATTAAAGGATAGAGATTATCCTTGTTTCTTCTCTTGCCATTGATGTATTTGTAAAAGGATTTCTTATTCTCCTTTACTGCAGTGGCCAATCTAAGTTCAAGATGGGCTTTCGCCTTCTGGACTTCCTCCCTGCATACCTTAGCAACTTCCTTGTAATCTCCCCTAGTAGCCTGTCCCTTCTTGCAGAGGACATAGACTCTCTTTTTCTTCCTGAGTCTTGACAGTAATTCCCGGCTCATCCACACCGGTCTTCTCCCCCTACGGCTCACCTTACGGTATTCAGGGACAGCCTGTTTTTGCGCCTTTAAGATTTCCACCTTGAGGAGCGTCCAGGCTTCCTGGACCCCTTTACCCTTAAGGAATGACTCCCAAGGGACCCGTGCTACAAGCGTCTTGAGCAGGTCAAAGTCCGCCCTCTTGAAGTTCAAGATAGCAGTTTTGGTAGTCACCCTTCTGACATCTCCAAGAATAGAGAACTCTACAATTTCATGGTCGCTCTGCACTAGACAGTCTCCAACCTTCACATCACCTACCAGTCCTTCTCTGTTAGCAAAGAGCAGGTCAAGCAGGGCATCACCCCTGGTAGGCTCTCATACCAGTTGTGTAAGTAAGCTATCTTCCACACACTCTAGAAACCTCTTGGACTGCTTCCTTTGAGCCATGTTATATTTCCAACATATATCAGGGAAGTTGAAATCCCCCACAAGAACGAGTGCTGGTGATCACACGACTTTCGCAAGCTGCTCGTAGAATGCTTCGTCCATTTCCTCATCCTGATTCGGCGGTCTATAACAGACCCCAACTACGATGCCTCCCCTACAGGCCTTCCCACTGATCCTCATCCATAGACACTCCACTTTATCATTGCAATCTCAAGCTCTTCAACATCAAAACAGTCATTGGAGCAGTCCCACCATGTTTCAGTAACAGCAGCTAGATCATAGTTAGCCTGGTGCACAATCGCTTCCAGTTCCTCCTGCTTGTTGCTCATGCTGCATGCATTGGTATAGATGCACTTGAGCAGAGTCATTTGCCTCACTCCCAGCTCTAAAATCGTTCCCCTAGGCTCTTCTTTTGTGAGGCCTGTACTGTCCCCTTCCCCCGTCATAATTAGTTTAAAGCTCTATCAATGAGCCCCGCTAGCTCCTGAGCTAAGATTCGTTGCCCCCTTTGAGATAGGTGGGTTCCATGGTTGGACAGCAAGCCAGGGGCCGAGTAAACTAACCCATGGTCGAAGAACCCAAAGTTTCTGGCTCGGCACCAGCCTCTGAGCCAGTTATTCATTGCTTGCACCTTCCGTGCAAGCTCTGAGTCCCACACTGCCCCTGATAGCACAGAACAAAAGACTACTTACTTGTACTCCTGCACCTTGAACTAAGCGCCCTAAACCCTTGAAATCCCTTTTCATTGCCCGTAGGCTTGTCTGAGCAATTTCTTCACTGCCCACCTGAACTATGAGCAACGGAAAGTAATCAGTGGGCCTCACCAGCTTTGGTATTTTCCTGCTTATGTCCCCGACCTGGGCCCCAGGAAGGCAGCACGTTTCTCGGCGGCTCGTGTCTGGTCTGCATATGGGGCCTTCCATTCCTCTGAGAAGGGAGTCACCCACTACGACCACCCTTGTTTCTTTCCTGACAGAGGCAGTCTGGAGGCATGGGGATAGCCGCCTTGCCTTAGACTCCCTCCTTGGCAGATCCTCCATCACCTCATTGCTCACCTGACCTTCCATTTCCAGCATGTGAAACCTGTTGCTAAGGGGGATCTGGGGAAGCGGGGTGGGCAGGCAGGGGGGGTTCCCATGATGTTGAGCAGGGACTCTCGTCCAACCCTCCTAATCAGTCAGGTCTGTCCTACTCTGATGGGGCTGGGGGTCCACCTCTTTTGTGAGAGTGTCTCCCTGGCACCTTTTCCTCTGACATGCCAGCCAGTCACCCCACCAGTCTATCTCCTGCTCACATTCCCTGATGGTCCTAAGTTTCTGTACCTCTTCCTTGAGCTCAGTCACCAGCTGGAGTATCTCATCCACTTGTTCACACCTCACGCTGGTGTAATCCCTGCCATCTTCCCCAGGTAGCAGCAGGCTCAAGCAGTCCCTGCAGCCAGAGACTTGAACAGCCACATTTCTGAGCAGCCCCTTCGTCTGGATTGCCACAGTCTTGGAATAAACTCATTGCCTGGTGGAAACCATGTTAGCCTCCCTGTTCTCAATAGGCTGAAACAGTGGTTCACACCTGCTCTGCTGTGCGGGTGGAAGATATCTTCTGCCCTCCCTGACGCTACTTAAGGATTATTAGAGGGTGTCAACTGCTTATCAGCATTCAGATTCAGAGCCTCTCTGAACTC
The DNA here is from genome assembly GCF_951394365.1 of Tetrao urogallus. NCBI lineage: Eukaryota > Metazoa > Chordata > Aves > Galliformes > Phasianidae > Tetrao > Tetrao urogallus. Next base: position 21,491,949 of record NC_136820.1, read on the forward strand.
AACACAGACCTGTCTGGGATTTAGGCTAGACTTGCAAGTTATTGCTGCTGTGAACTATTTCTGACTGTAAGTGGTGCTTTTCACAGAAGTCATTTTTTGCTAATGCAGGGTCCTATCCACAATATCACAATAAAATTTAAAGGCTTTTGGCATTTAGAACAGTCGACAACAAGCTACTGCTCAAAATAATACCAAGAAACACTTATTTCTGAAGTAATCTTGGTTCTGCAACCAGCCATTTATCTACACTGAAGCCAGCACAACTAACCTCATCCACAATAAGCTGTGCCTTAAGACGCCACTTCGAAGCAATGCCTGGGTGTTGAAAAGAGCCTTGTTATTCACCTTGAGTGAAAGATCAATGCCATCAGGCTGCGGCACTTACTGCTCTGTGCTGGCACTCCTGGAGCCTCGCGTGCAGCCAGAACTGCAGCCCACTGAGCTCTGTGCAAGGACCCACCACCATTGTGTCCCTATGTTGTACCCCAGATGAGGGACAGCAAAGCTGACTTGTGCTGCCTAATTCTAACACACCTTGCAAAAGGTATTACGGCTAAAGCAATTCAGCAGCAACATAGGTGAGTAAAAGACAAGGCAATCTCCCCAGCAAACGCAGAATGGAGATTCATGCACATCTGTCCTGTTTGCATTCATTTGACCATCAGCCAGTGCATACAAGTTTCTGTTTTCACCAGTGCTGTAACATTTTCCAATTACAGCAGGAAAGATATAATCTCGTTCTCTGAAACAGCAGCGGATCCCTGCTCGGGGTTGGGTCTCTAAACTTTCCAAAGGCCATACAAATAGCAGTGATTCTCCTCAGGTTTCACCACCTATACTTATTTTACAATTATTCGAATGAAAGTTCAGGCTTGTGAAGGTTAATGGACTGCCTAAACGGGAAGCAGTCATTCTTTACTCACCCAGGGGCTGGATGCAGAGCAGGGACAGGCAGAACCAGCTTCCCCGTGTGCCCCTGTGACCTCCGCTGTCATTTGGAGAAATCATCCTGGCGGAGGTCACAAGTACAGTAGTGTTTAGCCTCCTCATCTCCATGGCAACTTCCTCTTGGGCCTCTTCTTCAGAACAGTTCCTTCCAATTGCGTTAATCTGCGTGTGGCTCTTTGACATATGAAAACCCACTTGCTAGGGACAGGGAGATGTGAGCAAACTGATATTGCCCAGAACCTTATGGCAGAGTTAAGGGTGAAAAGTGCTCTTTCCCTAAGCTAGCCAGGCTCAGCAAATGACCTGTTCCAACACAACTTGCTATTTTTTTTCTCTTCCAAAAAAGCTTTTTACCTTTGGACAAAGAAAAATAACAAGTCTGGAAAGGGCACTAGAAAAAGCTCTCGGGTGATTTCCACAAATTGTATGCAGTAAATGCTCTGAAGTGGCTAGCTCAGCAGCAGAGGGGTATCAGCTAGGGTTGTTCTTATCTGTATATTCATCCATATTCATCCACATTTTATACAGATCTATGTGGATGTTCATATACGAAAACAGATTAAAGTATTTCCCATGCAAGAGTTTTAGAACTAAAAGTAGCATTTTCTTCTTGTACACTTAGAAGTTCTGCCCTTTGTTTCTGAACAGAAGCAGCTTTGGCAGTTTTGCACCTTAGGCTCTTAGCTGCTCTACATGCCATCCGGGACCAAAACTCAAAGGCAAAGTTCAGATCATGCAGTATACGTCAGCTGGTGGCAATTTGACAAAGCTGAAGCTACAGAAACAGATGTGTGAGAGAGCCGTGAAGAACTCTAATAAGCTGTTCTCCCTGTTTTGGGAGCATGAAAATGAAAGGAAACATATAATGTTTTCATGCTATTATCTATCCAGAGAAAAAGACATTTAAGCAATTAGATAGAAGTCTCGAGGGTTGTGCCACTCTGGACTGCTGTATCAGGGGAATCTATCAATTAAAGTGCAGCTTAATAAAAAGCATATCTTTATTTCTGCCCAGGCATTTCTAAATAGTAACCTCTTAAAACAAAATAATTAAAATAGGAAAATTGAGACCTAAATACACTGAATCAGAAAGTGACTAGGCTGGCTATATAAAGCAGTGTTACACAACACAGAATCCAAGTTGCCAAGTAAGTGCTTGCAAAAGTATTTAAAGAAGCAGTGTGCCAAGTCACAAACCTTTGCAGACAAAATCTTCTGGTGATGAATCATTGTGCTCATTTCAAGTCAGGTAATTTATTCCACAACAGACAGTCAAATTTCTGGTATGATGGGACCATAAAGACGAGAAAGCTTGTGGACTTCCCCAGAAGGCTCCAGTCCTGAAAAATGAATTTATCCTGAGTTTAACGAACTATGTATATACATTCAAGAGGTTTAGGTATGAAAGTTATTAACACAGACGAGGTGATGAATTCTGGCAAACGTATGAAGCAGAGCCTGCAGTCCCAGGCTTCAGTGGCGTGGACACCAAAGAGACAACCCAAATCTTCCTGTAGAATCTACCCAAGATCATTAGGTGAAACAACATCAGTTTTCAAAAGAATAAAATCAAAGCTGCTCATAATAAATACTGTTATGAGAAACAAACAAAAAAAAATATCCAGTATTTCCTTCCACAAAGCTTCATAGTTAAGTATTCTCACTGCTGTTTTTTTGTTGTTGTTTCGGACATAACTACACTGAAGTACAGATTTCCTGGCTTTCTTTCTATTATTATTAATTTTTTCAATCCAGCAATAGGTACCTATAAATACTTGAGTAATAATATCAAGTTTATGACTATAACTGTCTGACGGTGTAAAGCAGTCTCATCTGAGCCTAATGTCATATTTTCTAACTTATCCTTCCTAAAAATCTTTAAGGAGAAAAGTACATTTTCAAAACACTGCATGGTATAAGAGAAAATAACTCATTAGCAAGTGAATGTATTTTCCCATGCAGATGTTTAAAAACATAATCCTCACGAGTGACAGGAAGGTAACCTACTGTGCCTTTCTTAGAGGAGAAATAAAAAAAACTTGTATCTGATTGCAGCCTTTTATATTGCCTCACTAGGAAACACCAAGAAACTGAAATTCTACTTCATTTGAATTTGGGATTTATTCAAAAAATTCAGTAAAAATTGAATTAATGTTAATCCCATTGCTACCACATCACATAAGCATTATGTTTATTGTAGAACTCCAGCCATAATGTTGCTGTTACGCTTTGTGATTAGCAGAGGTAACACATTTTATTCAAGGAACTACTGTCTTTCTGCTTCATTTGGCTTCACAGAGTTTGAAGCTTCTTTTTGCTACCCTTTGGTTTGCAAAATATGACAGTTTATGATGAAGCCTTTCCAAACAGGAACCCTTACGCCCTTGGGGGCAGTATTTGCCTCCCAACAGTTGAAGTAAAAACTTAATTATAGGCTTTAAATATTACATGATATGACAGAACAGAACACGTAAAATAGCTGCTGCTATTCCAGTATGCTTGCTGCAACTTTATTTCAATTGGAATATGTGAGACTCGAATCCATCTTTCTTTTAAATTGAGTGGAAGAGAATGGAGGGGGAAAAAAAGGAAGAAAGGTAGAAAAAAAGGCCACCAGGACATAATGAGCAATGTCACACACTGGTGATGAGAAGCCTAAGCCTTGTGAAAAATACCAACAACTTTGGCTAAAAATGGGAGTTCTTTGCTGTCAGAATAAGCTTGCGCCTCTTGGTCAGCAATAGAAGCACACATAATGCTTTTTACATTTAAAATATATTTCTCTAAAGGAATGGTTGCTTCCCTTTGTATTTTGGAAAAGTGTGTCAGTATTCTAACTCTGTAAGGCTCATTCAGACACGTACCTTTAGAAACGTTGATTACATGGGAATAATCAAAGCTCATAAGAGGGAAATTTTCACTGCTGCAAGAAAAGTGAGGGCTTTGTATTAGAAATTATTTGGGCTGTCAGGTTTGCATAACTGCTGTTGTAATTATGAAAAATTGGTCTGTTTCTATTCAGAAAGGCCTAAACCATTGCTCACTGGGTGAATACAGAGAGTAGAGCTCACATCCCCCTCAACACCAAACAGCTCCATGTATGTGCATACATGGACAATGCAGTGGAGGGAAAAAGTGGGACACTGAGGTGAGGACACTTCACCTTAGTTGCCAGTGTTGAGTGTGGCAGAATTCATCTTTGCAGTGGGAAAAAGTGTTAAGTCTAACTGAGATGCAAGAATGTTAAGTATTAATTCACAGCACAAACTGATGCCAATGATGACAGGAGATGGGAAACTCTGCAGTAGCTGATGGGCTAGCTAATGCTTTCTAGTCTATTATTCCTGGTTGTAATGTGATGCTAGGTACTGCAATAATAGTGGGGTGGCACAATCCGAGGCTGCAGCATATGAGAGCAAACCCTGTACAGCAGCTGTGGATGCAGAAACAAAAAAGAAGAAAATGTGCTTACCTTTGTAAGGTCTCAGGTAGACAGGGACCTCCAGCAAGATACCCTTGCCTCCACTGCCAACCCTTAAATGAGGTCTGGGAAGGGATGGATCCTGGCTCCAGCCCTTCCGGTCACTGAGAAGCATTGCTTGCACGTGAGCTCCTCTGGGTTTTGGCCCTGCCTTCCCACCAGGTGCTCAATCACTGGTTCAAGCTGTGACTCAGCATTTCTGCTACTCTGCTCAATCCCTAATTCTATGAAACAAGTTTGTTCCCGAAGGGTACCAAACTGGGAGTTATATCAATATATATGTATTCACACACATATGCACATGTGCATTTGCATATGAAGTTGCATTTTGGAAAGTCTTTCACTCTTCTCTCTACAATATCTATGTTAAAAAATGCTGATAAAGCCACAGTGTAATGAATCACTAACCTCTACAATGAAAAGGGCCAGTAAGCATTATTACCAAAGGGAGAGCTGAAATAATTCTTGCTCTTACAGACCTTTCTAGTCCTTCCTGCCATCAGAATCCTCCTTCTCTTTAATTAGCAGAATTAATTACCAAGCTTATGAAGTATGGTTTAAAAAGAACTAAGCTTAAAGAGCGGTAAGATTAATAGCAAAGAGAACTGAAAGTTGGAATCAGATGATTTTAAAGACTTGTTTTCTAAATGGGAAACATTATTAAATCATCACCATAAAATTAAACAATAATTTCAAAGTGACACCAAGTACTACAGAAAGGAAAACCAGTTTCATGTCCTATTAGCCAAAAAAGTTCAGTAGGGGAAAAATTAAAAAGGAAAATTAATTTCTAAGAGTAAATGCAAGTTAGGAGATACAGAGGAAAGCATATCACCAAGGGGTAATATTTCTTTTTTTTTTTTTTTTCTTTAAAGCTATAAATATCTCTCATATTTCATTAAATTCTGACCACAGGAGGACCTGTTCTGTACTAACCACATTATTCAGCAGCAAATAATTATTGCAATTATTTAGACACTGCATTTAGAGAACTTACATAAATGACCTCAACTGAGTATTTAAACTATACAAGTGTAAAATATGCTGTAGCTCAGACATAAAATTATTCATCTACCCTTAACTTCGACTCAAGGGGAACATTACTGAGAAAGTCACAACAAGGTGGCATCCTTAATACATAATAATGACACATGCAGGAAATGCACCATTATTTATACATGTGACGCGCTGTAAATTGCTTCCATCATCAGAACTAATTGTAGTGATTATTAATGCAGTGTTATGAACTGTCAGAATTGCTCTATGTAATTACATTTGTGCAAATGCTTCATTACCTGCCTAATGAATTTGGCATATATGCACATGTAAACCACTGTTTTTGTTAACATAATGAAGGGCATTTTTTTCCCCCTTAGCTACTGATGTGGAACTGGTTTGACCTAGATTATAAAGTTCAGGCACCCACCACTAGGAAAAAAAAAAAAAAGGGAAGGAGCTTTGATCTGGTTTATTTTCATTCTCAGCAACAGAACCTCATAATGCCAGATATTTAAATAACTGCTTCAGAGAAAAACTATATCCCCATTATTCAGTATGAACAACTGACTGAGACAAACTAACCTTGGCGTGTGTTTAACTGACCACTGTGTCTGACCTTTCTGTGATTGGCTAAACAGTTACAGAGGACTCTGAGGCAAACAGTGAGATCTCTAGAATAGAATGGGTATATCTATGTTTGCAGCCCAGAAGGCTAGAAGATTCATGAGTGTGAAAATAACAAAAAGAGAAAAGGATGCTCTTCAACTCCGGTTCTTTGTCACACAGTTCAAGGGTATCCTGCCAAAGGAAAAAAAGGAATACATTTATCCACTTAACAGCCAGGAGTGTTATTGACAGCTGTGCCTGCCACAGCTGCTGAAAGGTAACACACACTGGCCTGAGGTTTGGAGGAGAGAGAAACAAAGATGAGAAACTACGACACAGTCTTTGGGGCAGTATTTCCCAGAAGCAAGGTTGTTGATGGTTACCTTTTTATTTACAACCATCCCTTAGGAATTACATCTTTGAACAACTGAAACTAATAAACATAGGGAATTTAAGTAGAAATCTGTCAATAAAAACCACTATCGTTTCTTTGCATAAGCCACCCACAGGCTTCATTCCAGGTAGAAAATATGCAAGTTTGACATTTTATGAAAAACATATTGTTCCTTCAGATTTTACACCATTTCTGAAAAAGTCATGTTTGAAAGTGAAATTTAATCTTTTTTTTTTTTTTTTTTTTTTTTTTTTGCTTTTGGTTGTTTGTAGTACTGGCAAAAACTCTGAGCAAAATTCTATGAAGATTTCTAGCTGGTCTTAAAACTACTGAGATATTTTGGCATTTCCCCATAAATCTTGCAGAAATTAATTCTTGACTCCTTGACAGTTCTGTATGTTCTACCTTTTAATTTTAAAAGAAACAGACATAACAAATCCGACTTTTGATACCCACAGAGACGTAGATGTGTGGTAGAAACTTCAGAGGGATAAAGTCTTGGCTGCCAAAAGTAAACAAGTCATTGTTAACTGAACAACAGGTTGCAAAGTCTGAGCAAAAGTGAAGATTCTGTCCGACAAAAAAAAGCCTGTACTCAAGTCACCATCTTGAGTTTAACCATTAAAAATCCAAGACAAGCTTCTATCCTAAAGAAACAAAACATGAAATTTGAAATTTATTCCACCTAGCTAATGTGTAGTTTCATTTTCTCAGTACTGTTTTTTCCTCCAAAGAATTAAAATACCTTGACAAGAGATGTGTTAAGTATAATGTCTGCATGGGAACTTGCAGTAAGTTTCAAACACCAATGGCTTGAAACAAGGGGGAGGAGGAGAAAGGAGTGAGAGTGATTCCCAAAGTACCAAGCTTAGAAATAAGCTAATTAAAACACACATATGTATTTTTTGAACTGAAAATAGTCTGAAGTGGGACAATAATGCATATTGGTTGCTTTTATTAAACATTTTGTCCAGCATTTTCTTTCAGCTTTCCATTAAAAGCATTGCTATAATAAGTTATGTATATAAAAAAGAAAAAACATCAGTAGATGTGTACAACAGCAGTAGAAGATATCTGTTTATTCACAGAACTATAGCTATTCTCATACTGCCATAGTTGATGCCTTTGTAGCTACAGCAGCTGTGACACAGCTCCTTTAGTGCACAGCTCTGCTTTTTCAGGTACTGGTTGACAGAGCTTCTTTTAGAAGAAACTCTCACCCTGCTTGCATCCAGGCTCTGCCTTCATGTATCCTATGTACACATAAAGACATGCTGATAGTATTAGTGAATCTCCAGGGTTGGAAGGATGGACGAGAATAATGGGGTTCAACTTCTGGCTCCACACATGACCACCCAAAATTCAACCTGTATTTCTCAGTACGTTGTCCAAATGCTTCTTGAGCTCTGACAGGCTTGGTTCCATGACAACTGTCCTGAGAAGCCCAAATACTTTACTAGGTGGCTAAAGTAAATTATTTTGTTTGCTTTTATCATGGTATGATTTGCTGACATGAAACTTGCTACTCCACAGCTGACTGGCACCAAATGTGAAGATCTGTCTATAAGTTCCTCAGAATAAGGAGAACCAGGGTCTTAGAGGGAAGCAGGCAGAGCCCATCCAGGTCTTCTGCATTTCTACCTCTTTCTTTGCCTACTTCCTTCTATCAAGCAGTGCTCACACAGGAGAAGAGTGAAAGACAAAACAGTGAGCAGTACGTAACCTTTTGCTCATAAATTCCCTTCTTTATGCCTAACTACAAGAATTCATACATAGGGTACTGAAGCAATGCCAGAATATCTGGATGCATAAATCTACTCTGTGTGAGAATGGATATGGTCTAACCTAGCAATAACTAAGAGCCGAACAAAATTAGCGGGTACCATCAAATGGAAGACCATGGCCAAGAGTTTTGATGAGACTGTGCCACTGGGTACAGCTGGTACAATAAACATACCTTTTTTTCTATCTTTATAAACATAGCTATGTACATCCATACCTAGATATTTAATGTGTATGTATGTACTATTAATACAACTTTCCCCCCAAAATGAATGGAAAACATGGAGGTTGCACGTGGCAGACAGTACCACATGCCTTCCATTTACTTTGGAAACAGAAGCTAGCAAAAAGACCCCAAAGTTCTGGTCTGCTACACGTTAGTCATCAGCACCATCAATTCTCCCCACAGAGGAAGGAGTAAATAAAACATGAATGAAAAAAGTCCATCTTGCTTTTACCTGGTCAAAACTGTAGAGGGCAGCATATAGATTAGTTGCATCCTTGCTGGAGCTGCTCCGGTAATTTTAATCCAGTTTTCAAGTATTCCTTGAAAAACAAAGTGCTCTTCTGGGGCTGCTGCTGGTTCAGCACTAATGAAGACATGGAAATCAGAGCGACTTTCTTCACTGTATTGCTCAAGGAGTTTTTCCAAGGTTCCTAGCCCCTTGGCTGCCACACAAAATATTCTGCTGGAAAACAACCAATAGGCTTATAGTGAGATAACAAATACATTTGTTATCCTTAGGACATTGTTTTTGTTCCAAGGCCTTGATTTTGAACCTAATGAAATTATAAACCTAGAGTTGAGTGATATAGTGGCATTACTCACATATAAAAATAAGTGTAAAGTGGCAGAGCACTTGAATGTAACTTAAATTCTCCATAGAACATGAGGCCTAAGACAAAACATGTCCAATACATACCAGGAGTGTGACTGAGGAAGTGCTAGGCAACGGGAAATGTTTACAGCTATCTATAGCATAGATGAAAAATGTTTCATACCGCATCAGAATCTTTAATATTCTTACTATGCAAAGTGAATTGAATGTCACTGACAGATAGGAGAAGTTCTTCATAAATGTAAAGAATTTGTCTCCAAATCACCGGCTAGGAAATGATGGAAATATCAAGATTTAAAATGGAGGTGTGTGAGCTCCACCCATTCACTAGCCCACAATCTATACCTTTTTGTTACAGAACTAATAATTTAACTCAAGTTGCAGCTAAGCCATCTCTGACTCTTCACTGCTGTGCAAAAAAATGATTGACCTGTCTTCTCTCTCCATGCAGTGGAAGAGGAATTAAAACTCCACACACACACCAGCCAAAGAGTAGGAATATCAGCCTTGCTTGATGACTACTGCGTCACTTAATCACAAGAGCTTAGGAGGATGTTAGGAGGATGTTCCCAAATTGTCCCTTGATACGTGGAAAAAGGAATGAAGGGATGAAAGAGACTTTCATGTCACATGCTGTGGCAGTGGCCCAGTGACACCTGCATTTTCATACAGGTTACATTCATCCATGCAGAGATGAGTTTATTTCCCATTTATTCCTGTGACTTCAGATATGCAATGCTGTCTGTTTAGGGTTTCCCATTTTCTTGTTTAGTCCCCAAAGTAACACTGAAATACATCTGAAAATCAACTCTGCTCTTGCTCTCACAATACTTCTCAACATTCAATAGAAAAAGCCAGGACATTTTCAGGCCAGCTGAAGTAGCTTACTCCTATGAAATCTGGTTAAAGAATTCTTTCAGCTGCAGTTGAATGATGAGGCCAGTTTGCACATGTTTGCAGATTCTCTGGCATGTCAAGGCCTTTTGGTGATGCTATTTCAGTCAGTAGTGTACCCAGAGTCCAGCCCATTTCCTCATTTATCGCTGACAACTTGGTGGAGAGCTGAACGTGTGTTGCTGAGTTTAAATCCAGATGACGAGAAAATCACCTGTAATCACCTTCTAAGTATCAAGGATGGGATATGCATTTCTCCTATGATTTCTGGACAAAGGAATGTTGCTTTAGCAAGAGGGAATCTCAGAATCACAGAATGGTTGAGGATAGAAGGAACTTCTGGAAGCCATCTGGTCCAGCAGCCTGCTCAGGCAGTTCTCCTAGAGCAGGTTGCCTAGGCTCATGTCCAGGAGATTTCTGAAGATCTCCAAAGAGGAGTCTTCAGTGCTTGTCTCCCTCACAGTACAGAAGACTTTCCTTATGTTTAGATGGAACTTTGTGTGCTCTGTTTCATGCATGTTACCTCTACTACTGCTGCTACCTTCTTTCAGTAGCACTGATAGTTGCAGTGCTCCTGTTAACACTGTCTTTATATGTCATTTGGTTTGCTAAGGCATTGCATGGGGTTTTTGTCTGCTGCAGAGTTTGCAATGCTCCAGAGATGATCAGAGCTGTTGTTGCTATCTGGATGAGCAATTCTCCAATAGTAATTACACAGCTTCCCAAGAGCTAGTCAGACCCATTTTATTAAGGTCTCCATCACTGTCCAGTGAATGGAACTATAGTTCCTAATTACGTGTGGAAAGCATATCCCTGAGAACAGCCCTACCTACTCACCAGAGGCTTTCTGTGTTATCTCTCTTGCTCCTCCGGGGAGGGCAAGGATAACATTAAGAAAAATATAGCATACAGTCTATTAATATAATGTTTATCCTGTTACAATTAAGAGTGAAAAAGAACAATATTATTAGGCATTTAAAACTTGTGCTGTAACCTTCTTCACATTTTGTTTGTAATCTGGGAACATCTCTCCAACTGAGTGGACAGTTGCCTTCAGAGAGGCTGTATACCACCAACTTGGAGAATAAGCGAGTGGCCATACTTGGCAGCCTTATCAAGTCCTTGTCCACAACCATCTCCTGCCTTTGTCCTGAAGAGATATGAAATCTTCTGGAGTCTATAGTGAAGCTTTTTGTCTGTAAAAGAAATAATTGGGGGAGAATGACAGAAGGGGAGGAGATTGGAAAATTAGCAAAGCAGAAAGGAAAAAGAATGATAATGCCCCCATTAATTTCACTATCACTTCTGCAATGCATATTACTTCTTCTGAAGCACTTCACTAAACCCTTAGAATTTCAACAAGCAAAATTGCGAGCTCTCAACAGTGGCCTTATTGCTGGTATTAGAAAAAGCCTGCAGAAATCTGTTCCCTTGGTTTTAAGATAATGAACCTTTTGACATTTTGATAGATGCTCAGCATTGTTACTGAGCTTTAGAAACTCTTACAGGGGGTACAGAGCAATTCCCTTATAAAAAAGGGAGCAACATGTGGTAGATATCACATCAGTTTTTTAACTGATTGGTTCAGTGGGTAAATGCACAAGTCTCTCACCTTGTGAAGCCTGAGTTTAAATTGAGCGCAGTGAGGTCACAGCTGTATTAACCTGGTATTCTCACTATTGTCTGTAGGGAATAGTAATCCTAAGTATAAAGCGACAGAACTCTATACAATTGAGTATAGTTTGTATAATGACCATTATTTAGTCACAGGGGGCACAAGATTACATGAGCATGGAGAAAATTGCCCTCTGGCCCTCATCTAGTCAAAAGGTAGAAAACAGTACAAAGAAAACCTGCATTATGCCAAGCAGAGGAATGCTCAGTCTAAACATTTCTTCACACTGCAGCACTTATGGCCTTACACTTTTCATCCACCCAATTTACTATGAATATGGTGGGGGTGGAAGAAATTTAGAACTTGAATCTTCTGCTGAAAATAAACCCTGGCCAACTTTTCCATGGTAACACGTACTCCATTTTAATGACAGATCATTCTAGAGGGCTTTGATTTATTTAGTAAAAATAAACTCATACACACTCATGTATGTATGGGTACATACATACAAGCATAAATACAAATATCATATATTGGTATGTTTACATATATGGCTCTGTGTGATCCATTTCAGTTGGGAGCTCATTTTTTCTTTAGTTAAACATGCCTGCATGATCCTTGCATCAGAAGCAAATAAGAAGCTTACCTAGATCTCCATGTCTTCAAATGAGTTCGCTCCTGGAGATGGAAAGAAAAACAAAGGAGTGGTTGGACTGCTTTCTTTGTATGACTTTACTAAATCCATTCCTTTGCCTTCCACGTATCTCAAGCTACACTCTGCCTCCACAAAATTCCTGAATGTACAGAAAATATGTTCTTAAATAAAAAATGTTCCCTGATGTAGACTTTAAGCCCTCACTATTCTTGAACTTGAAATCTGATAATGATGGCCTAAGCAGTTTCATTAAGGACAGTGTCAGGAAAGTGAATTGCTATCAAAAAAATAGCCAGATGGTGATCTGTTTCTCAGTGGAATAGAGACCACATCACAGAAAACTGGAGCTTTTAACTGAAAAGGACTTCTTCAGTTACAGAATCAAAGAAGTCGATAAATGCAGGCAATGTTGTCTTGTAAATCCAGGGCACTTGGGCACAATAAACACCAAGGACAGAAAAACTGCTTTCTCAGAAGGCATCTAAATGGATAAGAATAGTGATGCTGTGGTGTGAAGGATCAGGTCTATGAGACCACCACTTAGGACCAGAAGATTAAAACAGTACAACTAGAAAGTAACTGAGATAAGAACAGATTGAATCTTTGCTGAAGAACAGAATTTTTCAAAAAAATATACTGAATTTTAAAAAAGAAATCACAAACACGTATCTCAAACATGCCACAACTCATGTCTCAACAAACCACCTGTTAGTAAACTTTCACCAGCAGAACAGTCTGGGAATGGCCACAGGAGTTTATTTCAAATTTTGGGCAATCACCCAGTTTTATAAGTTCTTTGCCTACTTCTTAAATCTTTTTTTTCTCCTTGTATTTACATACAAGCTACTCTCACACATACTCACCCTGGCAAATGTCCTCAGATTTCATACCTATGAGCATATGTCATTCTTTCTGGATGGATTGCCACCAGTATGATTAGTTTCTGAAGAGAGTTTTGTGTTTCCATTCCCAGGAGAGCTTTTCCTTTTTTGGACATTTTTGAGTCCACTCACTTTTTCCCCCTCTAGGTGGATACTTCAGTATCTTTATCTAACCTCTTGAATGCATCCATCACTGCCATAGCCTAGAAAAATACCAAAGGCAGAAATGTAGTTGACACACTTTCATAGAATCAAAGAATCTTGGGGGTTGGAAGGGAATTGTGGAGATCATCTAGTCCAAGCCTCCGAAAGCAAGTTCTCTAGAGTAGGTTACGCAGCAAAATATCCAGGAGACAACAACCTCTCTGGACAGCCAGTTCTGATAAACAAGTTTTTCCTATGTTTTCTTTCTGTGGGAAGGATGAAAAGAGAAAACAAATATTGATACTTCCAGGAATATGTAAAAAAAGTTTGGTTTAACCTATTGCAGAAGACTCAAGGTGTACTTTAAGATACTAAATCATACATCCACAAATACTATTATTTTTAAGAGTTGATTTTTGCCTGCATTGCTTTACCATCTCCTTATTGTTAAACATTAAGATATACCAAGGTAGAAACCTTGTGTGGAACATTTAATATAGTAAGAAGCACTATGAAGATCAGTGATATCTTTCTAGGACACAAATTATAGTATAACTGGATTTCTTCACAATACACAATGGCTGAGGAAAAATACATTCAAAAGGGAAAGACAACTCTTTGAAAGCATCACTATTTCTACCACAAATTCCTTTGAAATGTATGACTTTATCTGAGATTGTCTGGTTGTAGCATGTCTCCAGAAATAACATAAAAAATGATTTAGAACTAAAAAGCAATTTTCACAATCTAATCTAATGGCACTTCATGACTGAGCACTTAGGAAGTCAACAGGACTCTGGTAAGTGCATTCAACTCTGAATCAAAGAAGGAAATCCAATTCAAGTACTTGTACCTCTTTATTTCTTAGGAGAATCTTGACAGTGTACAAAAATTGAAAAAGGCCATCAGACTTGGTTCAGAGCCACTTCAGCCTTAAAGTATTCAGCACTCAAAGTTTCACTGAGTAGGGAGCTCAGAGCTACAAGGACTCCTATGGCTGCTTTTTCTGAATCTCTGACATAAGAATTTACATCTTGGTTTAAAGTTGCTTTAAAACACTAGGTTAAAATCTACTGCAGATAGAATGGTATTCAGAAATATTTGTTATAAAAGATTTTGATAGATTTTTCCAAAACCACTTTTTCACACACATGCAATTGAACTTACCTTTACTCTTAAAATCACCTTGAAAATCAAACACAACCTGACTCATATATTTTTGCAGAATATAGAATTGTTGTTCATTTATGTGCTGAATGGTAAATTTACCTAAATTTTAAAATGAGCTAACAGATATCAGCACTTGTTTTTCCTTAGATTAGGGGAACATAAGTAAAAATATAAATCTTGAGCACTGAAGATAACTTTACATAAACTTGGCTACAAATTATTTTACACTGCACTACAAAAGAAGTAATTATTTCTGAATTCCATCTAATTATCTTCAAGTATCCATTTTATATCTTAAAAGGCAGAAGTACAAGTCATGCACACCTGTCCACATCATCTTTCTAGGCGCTCTTCAGACTGCAAGCTGTCACAAACCTTTGGGAAATTTGCCATTCCTGAGTTGCTTCTTTAATTTTTTGGTGGTGATAAGTTTTTTTTTTCTTTTTTTTCTTTTCTTTTCTTTTTTTTTTTTTTAATGTTAGCAGTGGAATAGATTCATTATTATTTTGATGGAAATTTCGATTTTGTAGAAGTAGGCTACAAAACTATAGCAACCAAAATAGTTCTTGCACTTGGACTGAATGCATATCAATAAAGCTTCTTCCATGTCTAATAGGGTTTCTTCTGGTTGTTTTCCCACTTTAATTGCATATATTCCAGAATTTTCTTGCTTTCCTGCATGCAAGATAATCAATTTTCTTATGAATGCAGGCTTCTAAGAAGAGATGTCCAAAGCTGTCAAAAACATGAGGCACTGGGGGTTGAACCACTTCTGCCAAGAATCTTTTGAAGAAACTTTCAACAATCCATGAGCAAGTGCTAAAGATAGCAGTACTCTTCTTCTTCCTTATTTAACTCAGCAGATGTATCCCTCTCGCTCAAGAAAGCCAATAATTTTGAGTCCTTTCTCATAGCATCAGTAATTTGGAAGATCTGCCACAATGGATCGTTTACAGAGAATCCCTGACAGCTCCTCCTCCCTGACTCTACGGGATGGCTGCAAAAAAGGCAGGTGAGCTTGAGAAACACAGTCAGAAAACTTCATCAGAATGGAGGCAGCCAGCAATGAGGCACCTTTATGGAGGTACTGTAAACCAACAAGAGGTTACATGGCATTGTCCTTTCTCAGACTCACAATATTGTCACCGTAATCATCTGGTACAAATAATAATCAATACATTGGACTTCACTGCTGGACACCCAGCACTTCTTGCTTTGTGAAACCAAATCAAGAGAGAGAATGGTGTAACTTCAGTGAGTAATGGTAGATGGGGCTGATGCTGTCCAGACTATTCTAATGAAGTAAAGAGATGGATCAAAAGGAAAAAAAATTATTATGTGACAATTCCTTACCATAAATAAGAAGCTGTGAACTTATGGGTAGACAGCACTTGCTGGACAGACAGGAATTTGACTGCTTCTGTCTCATAGGAGTAATTTACTAAAAATAATTAACAATAAACATTTTACAGGTGAATTCAAGATGTTAAAATTAGTTCAGCAATTATTACCTTGCAATATATTTCTCCTGCAGTTGACTCAAATTTCTCAACAAGTTCGCTGTCACCTACAAAGCTGCTCTGGGCAGCTGACAGACTGAGCAGCATTTTGGTCTCAAGCTGCTTGAGCTTGATTTCAAAGAGGTTCTTCTGCTTCTCCAGCACTGACTAGCAGAGAGAAGGAAAACATTGCATTTAAGCAATAAAAAGTAGCATTAAAAATACTGTTTTGTAGCATCTGTGAGCTGCATTTTTCATTTAATTACATCTGTTGATTTAATTTAATTTCTGTAAGAGAGATCTTCTGGGACACTAAAGCAAGAATGTCAAGGTCATGGTCAAGGAGAGCACAGTCAGCACAGAGTAGAACTTCAGCTCTTTCCTAACCTTCTTTTTCAGATCATGCAAAAGGGTTGGGATCTTGCCAGAGATGACAAACAGTAACCTGTATGTAAGCTGAAAAAAAACAAGAGTAGCTCCAGATTTAAAAACACCACTTTGGCAGCAATCAGGGTGAGGAAGCATGGTTGTAGTCTGCTCTGCTGTACAGACCTTCTAAAAGAGCAATAGCTTGACTGGTCTCCTTGTGATTTTGCCAATCTCACACCAAATTCCAAAATGACAGAGGTGTGCTAAGCATACAGCCCCATGTGGAACTACGTTTTGATGGAGAGAAAAATAGCCAGATGCTTTTGCATCATGGTCTTAAGCATTCTTCTAAAGATGATTAAATTCTCAGAACCGGCTTGCCATTGCATGAAGCAGCAAGGAGATGCAGTGAACTTTTGCTGGTAAAGTTTGTAAAGCGCATGAGTTAAATGGACATATATGTTAGAGAAATAGGAAGCATTCCTTTTTTTCATTTTGTATCTGTAAGTAATTTTTTTCTTTTTTAGCTCATAGATCAGTCTGTTCAATTTCCCCTTTATAATCATTTGTTCAGGTATTTCTGCTCATAAATTACTGCGTATTTGTTATGACGCCAACAACCACAGAACTGCATCTTGCAGAAATAAATTATGATTTATTAACCAAGTGCCCCAAGTCTTAACAGTGCCATCATATCCTCTTATGGACTGGAATGAAATTTATTTGCACTTATTGGCTCAAGATCATTGAAGCACAAAGCACTGCAGAGGGTTTTAATCCTGTACTGTAAATTGAAGGCAATGCACAAAGCAAACTGAGCAGTAGAAAGAAGTGTGGGAAAAACATCACAATGAATTTAATTTCTAGCAGAGCTTTAGGTTGAGCACAGCTCTCTGCGAGCACCAATTTAAGCAAATCTATAGAAACACTTTCAACAGTTTACAGTATCTGACCCTTAAAATCTCTTTAATGTGTGGGTTACTAATAATTACTGTACAGCAGTTGCAAATAGGCAGATTAAAATCTCAGGAGCAACAGAAAGATCAAAATACATTTTTTACCTTATGGTTTTCCAAGTCAGGAAACTGGTCCTCAGAAAACAGCTGTTCTTCCAGCCTGTCCCTGGTGACAGTGAAAATAATGAGGGTGGTCTGAGCCTTCAGCTCTGGCTTGTAGGGAGGGTTTTTTTTTTTTTTTTTCGGTCTTCAAGCTGGATATACTTGAAAAGGAATAAATTGCACAGGAATGGGGGAAATAAAAAAAATCCTAATTGCAAAAGATGGGTATTGTATAATTTTGGCAGCACAAGAAACAGATGCAAACCAAACTTTATGTGCCTGCAGTTTAAGGAACAAAACAATAACTGAAGACATCAAAACTATATGAAGAATTCATACAGCATTTCTTAATTGGCAGTTTCATTTGTATATACAGCAGACATCAGTTTATTCACTGCTGTGCTGAAGAGTCGGTGACTTAGGGGTAAACTCACCTATCTTGATTGCTTAACATAAGCTGAGAAATGTTTGCAAACATTTTTATCACTTTATCACATAACTGTTAGTTCTTACAATTTTTCGTTAAGTGGTGTTTTTTTTTCCCAGATTTGTTTTGTTTTTATCATTTGAAATAGCTTTGCAAGAAATTGTACAGCACTAAACAGATATGAAAGAATGAATCATTCTGGGTTCACTTTTTATCAGTTGAACAAGAACCCGTTACTGAAGAGATGCCATTTTCTCACCGAATCAATTTTCAAAGTGATTGCAATACTACTATGGCTGAGTATTGAAATGCAAGTCATGAAAACCTTAAATAAAGTCTGAATGGAGCAAATCTGTACAAACATAAGTACTGATTGGTTTTTAGAATATCAAAGCAAACCTCCAGAGTCAGGGGCATATATTTCAACTTTTAGTATCCTTGCCTACTTCTAGCATCCCCTTAGCCAGAAGTCAGAGACTAAACAAAACAACGTTCTGAATGTACTTTTGCATTTCACCAAGGACCAGGAAGAAAAGGCAGCCAATTATGATACACTGCAAATGAATTTCTAAGAATAACTTAATGTGTTGGGAAACCCATGACTCTAAAAGACAAAATTAGATGTGTGCATAATGTATGCACTAATGCAATGCAATCTACTGGAGGTGACCATTCCTGGTTTGCACTCACACACCATAGCCATGTCCAGCTAGATACATTCAACCACACAGCCTTGCAGCCTTCCTTAGATGGAGCCGAATTCTCCTCTCAGCTCTGCAACATGGATTTCAGTTCTAACAGCCAGTAGCACTACTAACTCTTCTTCACAGCCTTCAAAATTGTCTGCAGATGGAGATAATGGAACACTACAGCTCGATACAGAGCCATTTGGCTGTGCTTTCAACACATAAGGTAAAAGACAGAAGCAGAAATCTGACAAAAGGTGAGCTTTAGTTTGCCTTGACAGTGGAAAGAAAAACTTTACTAAGAGAATTGCACTGCTTACTTTACGGGTTCTCAGTTCACAGGAGCAATAAATCAATATTTGTGATTGTCATCTATAAAAGGCAAAAACTACATTAATCACTCAGTTTTAATACTGCTACTATTCTAGGTTTTGTGATCAGATCTGGGAAAAATAAATGTTATGTATTTGCTCTTGCTTGGATCAAGGAGTATAAGCAACAACTAAAAACACAAAGGTAACTCAGTAAACTCAATAGAACTACCTTTTTTGTTTTGTTTTGTTGTTAATGAAATGCATCCGTTTAAAGTTTGCGTCCGGATTCTGAAATAATGCAGTAGGTGTAGGTACCATTTGTGGAAGTGCTTGATGGATGGCATAGCGAAAAATGAACTCCAAAGAAATTACTAAAGATAAAATATACTTTTGATAATTTTTTCTTCATAATCATTTATTCCACCAGCAGAGACAGATAGAACTGACCAAATTAATGTGTCATTCTAGCCACCAATACACAGAGTGATTCATCTAAGGTCTAGCTCTCTGTTATTTTGAAATATACTGTTTTCCTGTTGGAATTCTCATGGATCATGAAAGAGTAGATTAAAGGATTCAAAAGTGGTTCCCAAAGCACTTTTAAAATCCTGTGTAAATATTGAGGAATAACTGGTTTTCAATAAAAGTTGAGAATGAATACAGCTCAGAAGCTAATGCAGGCACCGAGATCTCATCTGTGAGAAGCCCAGGAATGAGTGCAATACCTGTTCTGACCTGCCAAAATCTGAATTCTCAGCACAATAACTGCTTTCCCCTGCGCAAGTGCTGCCTAAAGAAACAATGTGTAGGACTTTCAATCAGAGCACTGAAAACAAAGATAAAAATATGTTGATCATACATACAATAACAACTTCATATCATGAAATGTCTCAAGCTTATTAAAAAAAAAAAATCTTATCAAACACTTTAGTTCAATTCAAAATTGTAAAGAGTATATAAATATAAAGTGAACTGTCAGCTACATAACATGATTTTTCACCACAGTCACTACCATTAGCTGTGCGTTTTCATCAGCAACAAAAAAGATCTCACATGCAGCACCTGTAGAAACCTGCACCAGCGGAGGTGACCCACTGTTACTGTTGCCAACACTAAAATGCACCACCCACCCCCTTGCTGTGCTCACATCCACTGTTTGGGCTCCATAAACGTTCAGCAAACATCCATAAGCTTCAGTGAGTGCCATTTCTTCTGTATGGAGAAATTCAATTCCACCCCTTTACTTCACATGCACTTTCATGTCAGACATCATTCTGTGAGACTGCCCCTCTGCTGCCATGTGTCACACAGCAAGAACATGTAACAGAATATTGATGGGAAGGTTCAACCTCTACTGCCATACCACCATCTGCCACTGACATCATGGACCAACATAATAAAATGGGAGGAATTGCTTTCAGAACATCCCTTGTATATAGATCTATTTATATAATCTCTCTATTATTATCATTACTGTTATTTCTCTCTTTCTTTTCTGTCTTAGTAAGTAGTTTTTATCTCAACCCTTGAGTTCTACCCACTGGGAAGAAATCACACTGGGAGGTGAGGGCGTGAGCAAAAAGCTATGTAGCGTTCAGCTGCTTGCCAGCTTAAACCACAACAGAAAATAACTGATAAATTCTTGGATGGGAAAAGAAAGGGAAATGAAAGGGAAACAGTATTTTTCAGTATGAAGAAGGAGGGATAAACACGTTTTCCAGAGGAGCCTTTTTTTCACTTCCTGCTGCTTAAAATTAAAAGCTTCTGGAAAAGACTTGCAAACTCCAGCAAGTAATGTAGAGAGAGTAGTTGAACAAATCAGGTGAAAACAAGTGCAGAAGGGAACAGTTAATAGGCAGTCTCAGTAGGCAGACTGTGTAAGTTGGTCAAACTTGTTCAGGGAAAATGCTGCCTTAGAGTTGCACAGCTGGCAAGAGGTTCAAGGCAAGGAAAGCCATCCCTGTAGAGAAACCAAAGGAATTGTCTTGCTGAACATATGTGTGAATAACAGTCATGCCTCATGAGAATGGAAAGTTGTTCATTCAAACAACATTTGCACATAAATCAAATTTCTAGACATCTTAATCCTGAATAGCTCAGTCTTGCAGCTGAAGAAACCTGACTACTACTTTGTGAAGGTGCGGAGGATCTGAGTGGGTGTAGCAGCTCATATGAGTGCAAACAGCAGTCTTATGAGCAATGAATTTATTCTTTTATCATCTCCATTGCTAGTCAAAGTGACATTGACTTCTAATAGCTAATGCTTACATACAGTTATCTCTCTGGATCAGGGGAGGCAGAATAGGAAATACACAGATAAACCTTAAATATCAAAG
Organism: Tetrao urogallus; assembly: GCF_951394365.1. Classification (NCBI taxonomy): domain Eukaryota; kingdom Metazoa; phylum Chordata; class Aves; order Galliformes; family Phasianidae; genus Tetrao; species Tetrao urogallus. The sequence goes on from NC_136820.1 coordinate 21,513,046, forward strand.
TTTGTCCAGACCAAACCTATTCATTGGCATCACTTCTCTTCTGGAATAAGCAGGCTAGGGCAAAAAACAAAATAAAATAAAAAAAGATTGTACAAAACGAGTGCTTGCTTACTTCCATGCCTTGAGCTGTTTGTTTCAACAAATCTCAGTATGTACATTCTGAATCATTTTTGCATATGCTGCCAACAAATAGCACCTACATTTTACCCCTTTTTTGCGTTTTTTTTTTTTTTGTATCATCTGTGCTTACATAGAGCTGTGTACCGCAACAAATAAGGTTTGAAATCAACAACTTTTGTCTTTTTTTTCTCCTCTCTAAGAAAAAAAATGAAATGAAAATATTAGCATTTTTTAGTTCTTTTCAACATGGGATCAACATACATGAAGATCCACCGAGCAGGCTTTCAGCTCCAGAAAGCTGAACTAAACTAAAACTTCAGCACCGTAAGCTTGTTAAGCTTCTGACTACTAGCTAAGGCACTTGAGTAAAAAAATCAAGTTTTCAGAGATAACAAGCACCTGTAGTTCACACTATAATCACCCAATTTTTGAAGAAAATGTAAATGCATACCTATATTTGAAGTGTCCTGAAGCTGAGAGTCTCTTTTTTTGTTTTCATTCAAAAACAGTGGTGGAAGTGGTACAAAATATCTGATACAATCTTGGTAAGCAGTATGGGGAGGAATAGAATTTTATGAAGCTGCTTCATAGAACAGAAAGTTCTCTAATATGCAGGCCAGTAAATTTGCTTTGGAAAGAGTACAAGTTGATAAATCTCCCTATCTATGCTTTCTGTCAATTGATACGATAAGATATATTTTACTTAAAATTAGGATTGTCTGAAGCTCAGTGGATTTAATTATTTGTAATTATCCAGTTGTTGTCAGTCTGTGGCCATTTTATGACAGTGCTATCTACTGTGTGGGTCAGGTTCAACTGTATATCTTTTCAAACACAGAATTAATGTACTATTGATGAAACCATTACTAGAACCAAATTAAAGTCTGGACTGATGTATTGGTCCACAGGGTGCTGTCAGACATGAAAGGAGTAATTAGTATTCATTACCTCATACTCTGCAACATTCCAATTATTAATGAACTTCAACTGCTGGACTGCACCGTATCTATCACAAATACCTTTCTAGTCTTTCTTTATTAGGAAGAAAAAAAATACCAAAGTGCCTGACACAACTACAAAAATAAACAAATAACAGAAATTAATCCAGAATGAGGGAAACTCTCCTTCTTTAGTAATACAGGGGTGCATATATTACTGGTGCCTCACAAAGGAGACCTGCCTCATCTTCAGCAAGCTGTGGAACATGTCAGGTAGCTCAGGTAGTGCTGCTAAAATACTCACCCAGAGAACTTGATTTCAAGTCTTGGTACAGGGCAGGAGTGCATCTTCCAGTAGCTTCATGTATTCAAGGAGATACAAGCTATTGCTTAAAGTTACAGCATGGGCACGAATGCTTGAAATTCTGGATGGTGGAGGAGAGAGGTAAGTCTTTAGTGATCTGTACAAAACCAGATATCAGTTTTATTGAATATATCTTTCGTATATTCTCCTGAAATAATCTCAATCTGTGCAAGCAGTCTGAATGTTCTTTGAGTATTATTTGAGGCCCGTCAAGAAATGCTTTAGGAATATCTCTAATTTTTACCAAAAAGAGAATTGTATTCTCAAACATGAAAAGTCTACTTCGTGAATGTGTTGACTGAAAACAGAAATAGAATAGGAGAAGCCTTTAGGACTTAAAAGTAAATTCATAATTGAGTGGAAAAAATAACAAGGCATTTCAGCCAGCCAGATCAAACATTTAATGTGGTTTACGTGGTTTACGCATGCGACTTAAAATCAGTATTGTTCTTTAGGCTGACAGGTGCATGGGAGACTCAGCAATTACACTGGAAGCTTTCATGTGAAGTGATAGAAGACATCACAGTCTAACATGGTTTTGTACAAAGTGTTGTGGATAAACTCAATGATTTTTCCTATTATCATCCATGAAAATGTATTTAGAGTACGTTAACTAGATCACAGGAATTCACTTTGATGGTATTTTCTTATTTTGATAGCTATTTTATTTTTTTCCCCCAAAAAAATCTAGAAAAAAAAGGAAGGTGTAGAAACAAAAGTTGAGATTCATAGACACACCCAGAGTGTGTTGTATGCCTGCTTACCAGGTGCAACAGTTTCAGAGAGAGAAGACACAGTAAGTCAGCATTGAATTACCTGGTTTGAATCTGAATCTCCCTCTTGAACATCTATCTCCAGACGTCTGAGTCGGAGTGCTGCTACCTTTCCAATGAGAGTTTGGGACAGCTTCTGTTCTTGGACTTCCTTTATTTATCTATTGCTTTGTTTTAAAATATAGAAGTATACATTTGCACTTTGAATTGAGGAAATCTCCTGCATATCTATATTACATTTCAAGTCCAGTTCAAGAATCGAGAAGGTTTTTTTATCCAATCAGATGCAAGTACTGACATTATAATATCCATTCATCATCAGTTTTTAGGCATTGAATTTTAAAACAAACAAATAACTTCATGAAAGGTTATGAAATAGTAAGCATAAAGTGTCAAATCAAAGCAATATATATCCTGCTGTCATGGACAAATTCGGATTACAAAAGTATACCTTCCCTTTTTACCTGTATGCCTTCCAAGTAGGGAATCAAGTATGGGATCAATAGATTCAGCACTGTTTCTGATTAGTATAATCTCTCCATAAGCCAAAGTTGTATCAACAGTCTTCAGAAAACTTTCCATGAAAAGGAACAAAACTCCTCAAATATTAGAAAAGTGACGATCATAGGCAGAATTCTATAATAAAACTGAAGAACCTTTTCTAAAATAGCTTGGTTAAATTGTGCAAAATTGTTCACAAAAACTTCCTTGTTAAGAGTTCTAAAATTTGGATTTAAACATATTTACATTTATGCTTTTCTAGTCCTAGAAAATATACTGCTGAAGATTTTCCTGTAAGAAAACATGAGAATCAGGCCCCACACTGAAGATCTAGAAATCAGGGAGGGAGAGAACACATCTACTAACATTTTTTTTTTAACTTTATACTTAAGTATTGTAGATTTCTACATAATAAACATTTTCTTCAATGGTTAGACTGAATAACTTGGGAGACCTCTGCTTCAATAGGCAGCAATTAGGGAGCAGACAATTGTGGAAGATAAATAATTAGGACAAGCTAGCTTTGTGCAGAAGTGTATTGCAAAGTATGAGTGAAATTCACAAATATTTATAATGTTTGGGTAAGGGAAAGAATAAGGGCAGGTGGTCAAAAAGAGGAGCAGACAGGATAAAAGATTAACAGTTTTTAAACATGAGACATTGCTGTGACCACTTGCTATGTAATTTCATGTTTTATCTGGAATTCAGTCAAATTAACTCAGATAACTCTTAACTGGAGCAGCTCAAGACTTAAATAGTTGCCTCCCTAAATCAAGGTAAACATGAAAAATAATATGAACAGATCAATTGCATGGAAGTGCTTTCAAATTATGTGTCATCCAGTAAAAGCAACAAGAATTAGAACTGTACTTATTTATCTGCAAAGGACCAGATATTACCTCATGCCTTGAATGCAGTACTCTGGATTGAATTTTCTCTTCCTTTAGGTGCATGTGCAGTGTTTTGCTGACTACACTGTACAGAACAAGCTATGTCATACCATCAGGATTTGCACCTTACCATGGAAAATTGATTTGCCCTTCCCAACTTGTTTTTTATTCTCTCCTCAACACTTGAACAAAGTACAACAAAATGCCTCCTTTTAAGCACCATTTCAAATGGAAAATGATACTACAGGTAAATATGCTGCAGTGTTTTTAGTATTCCAAGTAGTCAAGTAAATGCATTCCAACGCAGAGCAAACACAAAACTTGGGGGAAGTTCAGAGAGCATGAAAGCCAGCCTTTCAGCACACACATAACCCTTCTCTCCTAGATGTATGTCTTTAAAATCTGCTCTGTATTTATTCTTTGTCTGTTTAATTCCTGGTTTCTAGGGATCCATCATCACAGGGCAGTGCTCACAGTGTGTCAGAATGGTGTCAAGTTCTGCTGACATCTCATCACCAAGCTTATTACCTTGTTACTCTGTGCTGCATTTGGAGCATCACCCATCAGGTTAGCATGGTCTGATCATAGGAACAGGAAACTTTGAGGCAGAGTGAAACACAACAAACCACCAAGATCAGCAGGCACCAAGACGTGATCAGTGCAATGATAACTGGGCTGGAGTAGTTTAAAGATTTTCCTGGCAGGATATTAAAGAGCACCCTTGCCAACTCAAGATGCAAAAGAATCAGTTTATGGTATTTATCTTGGATTTTCAAAAATGTATTTTCATTTAAGTTGCTTACTTCATAAAACACATTTATATTTGAGAAGGTAAACCCATGCATTATAAATTGCAGGGTGTATGGATTCTGATATTGCAAATTCAATGCTCAAGCATGCTCTAGAGCAGGTATTTCTGGAATCAGTGTTTAATTTAACCAGTGAAATGCAGGACAAATTGCCACCAATTTCTTTGCCACGTTATCCCAGGTTTCCTTCCTTAGACATGTATAGTCCTTTCTGCTGGCTTGCAGGCTTGAGATTATCTTAAAAATGCACCTTAACATCTAAAAGCATGCACAATTTTTATACAAAAATCATTACATATATATAAGTTGAGCCAAATTTTCACATTAGTAAGAACTAAACAATACATCCAATGAAGTTTCTGTGACAGAAACGTCACAGTTGCCAGAGTAGGATAAATACATAATTCTGTCCAAAAGCATCTAAAACCTGATTCTAATCACCAAGTCCAAAATAAAAGAACCAGATAGACGTATATCCTTGAAAGTATTTAACATACATATCTCCTGCATATAACACATTTATTTAAAAGTACCAAAATATGACAAGGTGATTTCTTCTGTCTCTGGACTGTAAAACAAACAATGTACTCACTTCCATGAACTGAAATACTTCTTTGTGGATAAAAACAAGCAACAGAGTATTATCAGGATTTCTACACAAGTTTTTACGCAATACAATAAATGTGTTCTAAGATGAAAGCTTACACTTCACGACATGGTACTAGTTGTTGTTCTTTCTAAAGATTACTATAAATAACTAAAACTAACAATTTTTAACATCACCTTCTATATGCACTTCTCAGTCTTTTCCATTTGCAGGAAAATAATCTAATCTGAAATAACGTCTTTTATTTATGTCTTTTTATATATAACAATCTTAAAAATACAAAATTACAGTGTAAACTATTTTTATTTTTAAAAGTTTCCATCCATTGCATAGGATGCTTAAAAAATAAAGAATGATGGTTTTTTCCAGGGCCCCACTGCCAAAACTGAGTAAAGGGAGAGCACTTTCCTACCTAGTGTTATGCTGCAAGGTGGAAGGAAGTACTTAGAAAGGACTTTATCTGCAGACAAAGTTTTGGTTGGAAAGATCAGGGAAATGTTTTGAGCAAGACATAGATCCACATAAATTATTATTTTTTTAACTCTCAAAAAGCAAATAGCTGCAAAAAAAGATGGCATTGAAGCTCTGAGTGCTGACCTTGGGAAGTCAGGATTCAGCTTTAACTGTGAATTTCTGGAGTGTCCTCAGGCAACTTAGCTCATCTGCTCTGCCTTAGCTCAGTGATTTAAAATAGGGGCAAGCATTCCACTCTTCACATGCACCTTCAGCTCTAATTGTGGTACAGCACTGAGATTTGTGGCAGACATGAAATGTGGAACAAGCTGGAAGAAGTCAGGAGCACCTACATCATTGAGGAGGAAAGGAACAAGGAAGGACAAGGAAGACAAGGTGTCAATGCTGCAAAGTCAACAACACTACTACAACCCAGCACAGAGTGTGCAGCAACACAGGCATGATGTAAGTTTATACCAGTCACACCATGTCATGTTACAGCTGTACTGTATGAGCAGTGTTAGATAAAAGAAGTGGCAGAAACAGGTGAAATATAGGTCTCCTATTTAGTAGACTACAGATTAAAATACTGAAGCATCCAAGTGAGAAAGATTTGCGGATACAACTTCAAGGGTTAGAGGCTCTCATGGAATTGGAAAGGGAAGGAACTTTCTTTTCCTTACGTCCTCATTACCGTTATGCTCAAAGTACTGATGAAAATATTTTGTACTGGAGTGTATATACTGGAAATCAGACTGTGACAGGTATTTCATAGCCACTTTTAAACATGATTAATAATCAACAACAAATACTCCAAATTTTTGAGAGACTGTGACTTTAGCAAACTAGACTCCTCAGTTTAGACTGCCATTTTGTGCGGTAAGATTTCACCGTTGCTTTTGAAAAAGAATCCAGAAATGTTCCATCTTTTCCCGACTGTATGGGTTTGTGAAGGCTCCAAAGAAAGGTGCAAATGCTGCTGCTGACATAACATCATCACATACAGTTTTCTTTTATGTTTTGAGGTTTTCAACAGGTTCGCTTCAATGCACTTTTTCAGACTGCAGAGCAAGACTACAAAATATTTCCTGAACAACTTGGAAGTGACAGAACATTCAGCCCTCACATTAAAAACAAAAGAAAAGCACTACAGGAAATGTTCCCTGTCAGTCAGGGATAAACTTCCTGAGGCTCTCAGGCTTGAAAAAATTCATACTTTCTGGTGGCAATTTGAACCCTTTGAATCTGAAAAATTTGGATAGAACTCTTCATTAAAAGCTTTTTATGGTTTTCCCTTATTTTTTTTCCTCCCCTTTTTTGATGCTTTTGCTTAGGGCAGGTACACTGTGGTAGGCATACTGCATCACTGGCAGTATCTGGCATGTGCAGGCAGATACAGCAAGGTGATGGTGCTTTGAGTCAAAGCAATCACTTCTGGACAGATTCAGAAAAGGCAGTGTAAGGAAAGGAGACTGTCAGGAAGAAAAGGAAGTACAAAGGGGGAAGGAAATAAGGTTCGAAAAGCCCACTAACTTCATCCTCTCCAACTCTCAACCCATCACCACCATGTCCACTGAGCCAAATCCCTCAGTGCCACATCTACATGGTTCTTGAAGAAATATTAGAGTCACCTTCACCATATTTCAGAGGACAGAATGACTGATGTAAATCAAGGGTGAGCAAGAAAGAAGGGAAACACACTGTTCTTTACCCACTATCAGTACTGACATTTTTCAGAGTGGTGACGTTAATAAAAAAATATTTTTTTCCAGACATTTACTTGTTCTAATCAAAATCAATGAAAAGCTTGGAATAGACAGAATTCCCCCATGGTTTCTTCCATTTAAAAAATAAATCTCTGTGTTTAAACAAACAAAATAATAGAACAACTGTTAAAGCTGATATTTATGAAGAATATTACTTCTATGTTTTTCAGGCAATCAGGAAGTAAAGTCGTTAACCAGAAGACATGAAGAAATGGAACTCTGTAAAATACAGTGCTTAATTGTTAGCTTTGAAATTTTTTACAATGAAAATGCAGTAAGGCAGTGAGCGAAGGCCTCCCAAGCCCCAGTTACATTAATAAGAGCCACTTAACCAGTGACAAGTAAAGGGTTACTTCCATGGAAAGCTAAAACAGTAATATTTATATAGAAGAGTTTTGTTTTGATGTATTTTAGACAGCAGTTTTTTTCCTATAAATATCACAGTATTCTTCCTTAAATCTTTAAGTGAAGGCAACAAGACAAGAGTCCATTAATTTACAAGAGAGCTTTTTGATTTATCCATTCTCTCCTCTTGTTGTCACTGACTGGAAAGTCATAAACAATAAAGAGCACCCACCTCATTCTCCAAAATAGCTTTGGAATTTGAAGATTTACTAAACATAGAATGATTGTCTATTTAAATCTTCAGTAATTTTACCGTACCACCCAAGCACCATAAATCACTAGTGACATTGGCTAACAAGGGTTTAAGAGTTGGAACATGCAGTGTAATAAATTTCCAGACAGTTAAAAATCACTATAATTTTATTCTAATGCATTATAGATTGCCTGTAATGTCATCCTGGCCGGGGTGACCCATTTCTAATTTTGAACAGCTGTTCAGCTCGGGAGTTAGTTAATGATTAAATATAAATTGCCTGATTTATTAGTCTGAATGGTTGAGCTTGCAGGTCAATGCTATATAGACAAAATCATCAGTCTTGATGCTTTTCAGAACATAAGTGTCTCCTGTTCTAGTCAAAAAGAATTTATTCTCAGCAGAAAAGATATGACATTCTCAATTAATCCTTTTAAATATTTCCCCCCTTAACTTACACAAAAACATCACTAATAAAAACTCGTATCTTGTAAAAAAACTTAACTAGGCATAAAGCTTCAAGTCCAATCCAGAGTACTCACTGTCAGCAAGGCCCATTGACTTCCATAGGGTCTCCAAAGGCTTTGAGGATCTGCTGGGCTAGGTCTACAGGGACTGACTCAGGCATGTTGGGGAAAACAAGAATACTCATATGCAGATAACATTGTTACACACCACTGACTTCACTGTTGTTCTGCAAAGCAAAGATTATTCACACACTACAAGTTTCTGAGTGTACTAATCTTAGAATCAGAGAACAAAAATGGATCTGTTTTAATTTCCAAAAATGGAACTGTTTATTTATTTATTTTTTAAAAATTATTTTTAGCTTTATACTTTAATGGTGCATTTCTTACAAACTGATTTAATCTTTTTAATTGCCAATTTCTGCTGAGAGATTTGCAGAAACAAAAATATTCTTTCTGTGAACCTGGAAAGAAAGGACACAATGATCTTATGAAATCCAAGTTAAAACATTTATGAAAAAGTTATTAAGGCTGTCTTTGGTATAGCATTTTAGCTATTCTTTGAAGCCCTTATTTACTGTTATTTATACTTTTTTGTGAAAAAGGAATGAATAAAACTCTAAAGGGTGAACCAAGACAGATGATTTGTGTAAGACTTAGGAGAGAGCACAGCAATGCTGTGGCTGATTTAAATGGCCAGTAACCATTAAAGAAGCATGTGTTAGCTTTAATGATGTTTGTCTATAAATAAAGGCAAAAACCACAATGAAATATATGCATAATTCTAATGTAAATGCTATTCATTCTTATTTAAAAATGAATGGTTTCTGCAAGAGGGAAAAACAGAAGCAAGCAGCAAATATCTGATTGGTGCCTTCCACTTACGTACAATCAAAAGTGCAGTGAAGGCAGATGAAGGGTGACTCCATCCTGACCTAGAGGATTATTCAGTCTTTCTGCTCATTAACTAGAGGCTGCCCAGGCTGTCAGGATGTGTTCTCAGTTATGTATAAATGTGGTGCCTTACTTATTGAGATTTCTCCTTAGCAATCATGCCAGTATCAGTCATTCAGTAATACCTGCTTTTTTTCTTTCCTTTAGGAAATGCGAAGTTGTACTCCTCAGTTGCAGTGCAGCTTCTCAGGATTTTATTACTCTCTTTTTTTCCCCTTCATTTAAAAGATTCCTTATGAGGGTCATCTCAGGTGTCACTCCCAGCATTTTGTCCTTACAACATCTTCAAAATTTGCTTCTACGTTTAATGGAACATTTCAAATATCTCAAAACTCACACCAACTACAATATTCAGGCAAAGTCCTCTTACCTCTGGTCCCTTGACGAACCTGTTGGCCATCTCAGTAGTGTTGTTTATTTGGATGGTTGACATCATCTCTGTCTGTCTTCCTCTGCAACTGATTTCTGAAACGAAGCTGTGAGTTTACACAAATTGCTATCCAAGACTTACTAAGTAAAGGGATTCATTTAAATGTTGAAGTGTAAGGTTGCTTTTTGTTGCTGTTTTATTTGCTTTTATTTCAAGTAACATATTTTAATAATAATGTTAGATAGCACCTTTAAGTTCAAAGGATAAAAATTTATGAGGAAATGTTTTGTTGTACTCTTTGTTCTTTCTGCAGCTTCTGGAACAGCATAATTAAGCACACTGTCATTTAGACAAAAAAAGTAAAAAAGAAAAAAAGAAAGAAAGATTGGAACCCCCTACCAAAAGTTGATTTAAATGGAAGAGATTAGGTGCTTGAAGACGATTATAAGTGGATAAAAATTTCTGCTAGATGACAATGAACTATATTACTAAGGGATCTGAAGACCCCACAGAACTTTCTGTTTAGTATTCTAGATGGCTGAGAACATTGTAAATATCTCCTGGGTGCTTCAGATCATTTAAAATTGCACCAAAAAGGGGAAAGAAAAAGCAAGAAAAAATAACTGGCTAACTTTTTTATAAAGAGCTCATGGCATAAGATCCGGCAATTTGCTATTGGGCAAACAGGATGGCTTTACCAGTACCAGGAAAGAGACAGATATCCTGAGTGCCTATCCACACTTTAACCATCGTCTTTTGCACTCTGCTTGAAGCACAGCAATGTGCCCTCTCTCTGCTTTCAGGCATTTCCTCCTGAACTCACCTCAACTCAGGATCAGCCACTTCTGCCATATAAATGGTGACTCACTTAGCTGTAGTGTTTTCTCCAGATTTCCTTTATAGAGCATTCAGGTTGACATTGCATTCTTAAATAAATCACATATATATATATTTTCTGTTAATGCCTGTGTAGTTAAAGCAGCTGAAAGATGCATGGAACAGGAACTAATTTTTTTAAATTGTGGTTTAAGTTTCAACATCCTGTTCTGAATAAAAGTATCCTCCACAAGAATGCACTTGGCCCAACTTTTTAGCTTTAACACTAATGACACATTACCTTACATCCTCTTTTATTTTTGCATATGATAGTCTTAGTTACTGTAATACATACATGAGTGTACAATCAGAATTTTCACAAATACTTTTAGAAGGTAACTGCAGTCTCTCAAAGGATGGAGATTCTATTTCATTTAACTTAAAAAAATTGTGAAAAGAAATCCATTTTTTAATTTTCTGTCTCCTAATCAGTTTTTCTTTCCATTTAGTATAAATGCATAGCAATTGTTCAACTAGGTGGACAAATGTCTATGCTTGTATATTAAAATTTAAACCTGCAATATATGATCTGCAGTTATCACCATCCAAAGAATATTTTTTCAATCATCTTTAAAACACAGTAAAACAACATAGAGCTTTAGTAGTAGTACTGGCTTGTATGAATTTGACATTAAAAAAATTACTGTGACAATACTCATTACAATAATGCCCATGTTTGATAAGAATTTAATTTGTCATTTAAAGATATATTCTGGAAACCATGAAAAGTGGAAAGAGGTTTGTTTACTGTGCTGTCTCTGCTGAAGATGTATTATTGATTACCAACAGCTGCAGCAATTATCATTACTGAAAATTGCTGCCCACAAAAACTTCCATATGAAAAATATGTACAACTCTCCTCTCTCTCTCAACCAACAGAAAGAAACTGAATTATGACTCAGGGAGCACAGCACAGCAGTGAGTGCAGGAGCAGAGATCACTAACAACTGATACTCTGCCCTCACTGTCTATTCTTTAGAAAATTAGATAGAGGAAGGTTGGAAAGAGACAGGCAAATAAATGAGCAGAAGGAAAAAGGACAAGGAAAAACTGAAGTGTAGGGTGCAACTGATCATAGGGATTGATTTGTGGATGCTGATAAGAAAACATTAATGTCACTTTAATGTGTTGAATCAAAAGAGACAAGATAGAAGAGTAACTGACTCATTGCTCTTACTGAATTTGTTTAGCTCCAGAATAGAGAGGGCTATTGAGAAGCTAACATTAATAAATGACAGACAGAGTCTCTCTTTTCTGTTCTGCTTGATTTGATGCAAATGTGAAAGGATTTACAGTGGTGGAGTACCTTCTCCTGTGGCTGACCATAGAGGTCTTGTGCAAGCTTAAAAGAAGTTTAACTCCTCAGAAGACAGCAGATAGGGCAGCACAGCAAGTTGACTTCTGAAGAAGTGGTGTGAGATGAAACCTTCTCACAAACTGGATCCAAATCAGATAGAGAGATATACGTAAGAATGGCTGTGCATCAGGAGTTACCTTCCTTCAGGATTAGAGGACTTCTATGTTTTACAGACTATGGAGGCATACAGGTGAAATAAGGAGCAAGAGCGTTCTGCATACTGACTATGTACATGGAGTTACCAGTACCTAAGGTCAATTAAATCTAGGCCTACTTTTTTTACACTCTTTCCCAGAATAAATACAAGTTTGCCTTCTCTTTATACTCATTTCACAGGCTCCTCTCTATAGCCAACTATACCTTTAAAATGTCTCCTATAAGCCAACTGGAACAGCTTGCATAGGGCAGAGGGACATATAACAAAATACTGTAAAGCAGATAGGAAGTTAACCACCATTGGGAAAATGGAGCTGATGAAAGCTTCCTGGATGTGAAACTCGCTGGAAAAGTGGAAGATATTGGTTAAAATTTACACAGTGCTTCATGCTAACTCTAAAAATGAATGCCAGCAAAAAGTCAGTGTACGTAACAGACTTTGCTATGGGACATCACGTTGAACATCATGTCTTTCTGCTTGTGGATTAATGCAAGTTTTGAGCTGAGGAACTCAATATGATTTTAAGTGTAAGACAGGACACTGCAGTCCCTTAATCACGTAAGACCGTTCAGTAGAGATGAAAAACTGCACACTATGTTATTTCCTGTTGACAGTTGTGTGCATGTTCAATTGGAGAATGCTAAGCCCAAAAAGTGGAGGACCTATGAAATGCCAGCTATAATTATGGTTAAAACAAAGCCAAGCACGTTGTTGGATTTCATGTTATAAGTGAATATGAATTCAATTAAAAAGCAGAAATGCAAAGACAGGAGTAAGTCCTGTGGAGTTCCTTCCACCTGCTGAACCTCTCAGCAGTGGCCAAGTGACTCAGCCTCTTATCATCCTCCAGCACTTTACAGGTACTATTTGACACTAAGGAGCAGAAGCCAGTGTAATTGCGTCTCTCTGTGATACAATTTTTTTTATAGTTGAAACTTCTTGAATGATAATTTCATAAACTAGGTGTCAAAGAATTCTTATAGAAGATGCTTAAACTTCCTTCTAAGATTTGGAGGTCTTTTTAAGTTCTATTATGCACTAACATGCAATTTTTTTTTCCTATAGTTGCCAATTGCAGGGGAAAAAAACCAATGGCTTTTATACACACATCTTCATGGTTTCACAGGCACTTTGATCATTTCCAGTCTGGCACACAGTTATCAGATAGGACATGATTTAAACATGTAATTAAAAGGAAGTTGCTCCAAACACATCCAAATCTTTTCTTTAAATCTCTTTCTCCTGATTGATACCTCAATGACTGACCAGATTAAAAATGCCTAGGAATGCATCTAATAAGTGATACATAGTAATCAAGAAGTATTCTTGAACTATTATTATTTTATTATATTATATATATATATATATTATAATATATATATTTTTATATATATATATATATATAAATATATATAAATATGTTATATTTATGTTATATATGTTATATATATATATATAACATATTATATTATGTTATATATATATATAACATATATAACATATATATATATGTATATATAGTATATATAACATATATATATTATGTTATATATGTTATATATAAATATATATATATAAATATATAATATATAAAAATATATATATTATTATATAAAAAATATAAATAATATTTATATATTATTTTCCTTCCAATATGCACTATTTTCCATCAATCAACAGAGAATTTAATCTACCACAACTCTCTCCATTCAACAGTATTGTGAGCTCTGGAGCTCATGCTCTTACAAGTAATATCTACTGGAAAATCACAAGTTAAGAAGCTAAAGACCTACTTAAAGATGTTCATCAAGTTATCAGCTGTTCTATGAATCAGTTATCTGGATCCTCTCACAGTGCAAAAGGAAGCCTGTCAGAACATGCAATATGGGCTGTATAAAGCAGTCAGAAAAAAAACCAAACTCATAATAAGTGGCAGTGTGACAAATGTTAGCCTAACACAGGAAACAGATAACTGCAAATGGAACTGCAGCTTTTTCTGTGGTGCAGAACTCTTTTCCCACCAGGAACTCAGTAGAGTTGAGAAAATAAACTGCTGCTAATCAACTCCAAAAAATTTATGAAGAGATGGAAGTGGAAGCCAATAAATAATAAAAGACAGGACGAGGCTCAAAGTTGGAAACTTACTCAGCAGCAAGATCACCTTAAATAAGAAAGGATTTTTGGAGATACTGCCAGACAAAGAGTAGAGATATATTAGTGCTCTCCTCTGAGGGACACTTAAAAAAAAACCAACAACAAACCTCTCTGAGTTTCAAGGGTGACTGCTGTGTATTAAAATTAATAATAAAAAGTAATTAAGGGCAATTTTGTCCAAAAAATATTTGCATTTAATAAACATCCATTGGTGTAGCTATATGCAGTAATAAAAAAGACTTTTCAATCAAGATATTTTTTAGTGTAGATACAACATTCATTAGGGTCGATGAGATGAATAGGTCACAGGAAGGCTATATCACTAGTAGGGAAAAATACATGTTGTACCAGCTGGTGGGATTTTGGGGGTGAAGGGCAGAGAGGACTAGAAGAGGAAGGTTGATCAATGCTATTTTTGTTTAACCATTAAATCTTCATCTCCAGAACAGGAAAAGCTGGGTACTATAGTAGCAGGAGAACTAATTGGGAATTACTGAAGGAAAGAATAAAACTTTCAGATACCGTAATCCACAGTTTTCTAAGAGTTTCATTAAAAGCAAGTCTTTTTCATTCTTTCAAATTGATACTTTAAGAGAAAAGAGTGAGAACAATCCCCACATTATGAAACCAACCAGCCTTCATTTATTGCTTGATAACTTAACTTGAGATTCCAGGTCTAAATACTCACAACAGAAAGAGTCAAGACAAAGCCTTCTGAATTCAGTTAATGCTACGTCTTTTGAATCATTTGAAGTTGTATTTGATAAGTCAGAGTAATTAGCTTGCAGTAGAGGAACTCTTTCCACCCACCATCTCCCAAGATACCAAAAGTGTCTTTGTTTGTTTCAGGAGTGTTTTGTGTTGCAGTTACTCCATTAAATGAATAATTTAATAAACATCCACAAATAATCCCTCGGAAATGTTCAGTGGGTACTTGCTGGTAAACATAGTCTGTTCAGTCAATGCAGAAAATATTTTTGTCAGTAAAAGTACGCACGTAGTCAAATTTTCTGTTTCTAATGCATGTACGCATGTGTATGTGTTTGGAAGTCTTTCAAAAAAATCAGAGGAGGTTTGATGATATTTTAATGACAAGCTTGAGCACAGACGAGCTGGAAATGCCACAGTCCTTTACTCTAGTTATTCTGATAGTCCAGTAGCTTACTTATAAACACTCAGCATATATATCTAGTAAAAATCATAGCCAATGATTTGTATCAACTCTTATTTTGGTTTACTAACCTATTTGGTATAAAATGTTCAGGTGGCTTTTGGGATATTCAGCAATTTCTTAGGGACAGCTTCATGTACACTCACCAAAACCACTGAATGTTGTGCAGTAGGAAAATATAATGACAATGCTCGATGTAAATATATCCTTAATACTTTAGCTGAGAAGTAATAAAATAGATTAAAAACAAAACAAAATAAATTAAATAGATAAATTAAATGGGCTCAAGATATTAGAAAAGTATGCATATAAGTTAAGTATTGCTTAAAATAAGCTTCTTCCTGATTGTGTGTAGATTCTCTTTAGCTGTTGCTAAATTAGTATTTGCCTACATCAATACACAACATTTTGACTCTACTTCACTGTACACCTTAAGAAGACATACAACATAAGTACAGTAGACAAAATGTTGGTTTCATATTCATTACCAAATTTGCAAATAACTTCTGTTCAAAAATTTTCGTGTTACTCTGTTGGTCTTTTATTACAAATATTTGCTTTATAACCATTCATCTACACACCAGTGAAACACGTAGAGATTTCTTTCAATATATAGGGAGAGACTAGAGGATATGCAATTATAGCTCATGTAAGGGTATTTTAAGCAGAACCAAGTACATTCTCAGGAGGGCCTATTTTTCAGCTGAAATTAATCTATATATAACTTTTTCATAGTTTTAGAATACAGCTGTAAGAGAGGCATTAAGTTTAAGTACATTTCTAACCTAATTATCTATCTTGTAATTAAATGATAATCTGCTATCATACTAGAATGAATGAAGCAAACTTGCTACCAAATGTTCAAGGGAATCACAGATGATGAGCTATATGTCTTACACTCTAAACAGCCAGACTCGGATGGACATTTTGATTTAAACACTCACATTTGGAGATGAATATTTCCCAACTGTTCAACATAATGAAAATTGAAAGGATCGGGACACCCACACCTCTTTTCCAGCTTTTATTATTTCTAAAAATAAATACATATATACATTCTGTCAAGTACAGAATATCTTCCTTGGAAGGAGGCTGCATTTTCCTCAGAACACTAAATTCAGCTTTCTAAGATAATAAAGACCTTCAATAACAGAAATTTCCCCATCAGTGCTAGTAAAGAGAGGAATTGGTACACAAACAACTAAGTGAAATTTACTGTATTGATAACCCAGGCACACACTCCTTATCGTAGTTTATTAAAGCTTTAAAGAAGTTATCAACCTGCAAGAAAAGAAGCTCCAGTGCATTATTTCTTTTCCATTTCAAAGAACCAGAAGCTAACTCCTACTTTCATCACAAATGCAAAACTGAAATCTTGAATTAAGTTGTTGCTTTGGAAACATAATGCTGTAAAAGCAAAAACATTATTTCCCTCCAAATCCTGAAGAATTTACCCTCACAAACATATTTTGTGACTCGTGTAAGAAGTTTTTAGAGATGAGGTAAATATCGCAAAATTCTCTCCCTTTGTCTTTTCATCTATTTTTCCTATTAATAAATTCCCATGGTGCTCAGGCTGGCTTAAACTTGTCACCAAACTCATGCAGAAGAGAACAAAGCAGAATCAGCATTTATCCCCCGAGACTTAAATTGTGAGAAAAGAAATATATTATTTAGTTTCTCCTTCTCTGCCTCCAATTTTTAAGTATCCTTTTCTCCTCTAATTTCAGATCCTATACCATACCCCACTGGCCATGAAGTTTCCCATAAAGACTTCCAGAGATTTCTAGCTTTGGTCGTTGGGCACTTTCTCTTATAAGTCAGTAAAAACCACTACTGCAGCAATACCATTTGTTGCAGCCACTGGAGGGTTGGTAAAGGCTTTCAGATCTGTAAGATTAACCTGAAAAAGGAAAAGCAGAGAAACACGTGCAGGATTGTGCAGTAATAGTGGATTTGTTCCACAGAACTTTCTATTAGCAGGAATTTTGAAGGCTATCACTAATATTACACTGCAAAATATTCACGATCACAGCCTCTACAATTCTGTATGTAAGGTGCAACGTAGGCTGATGGGAAGCGTAACACCAGTTCAGGTACCTGTTTTTGCACAGAAAAACAGAAAATCAAAGAAAACAGCAGGGAGACAATAGTCAGTCTTGGCCGTACACTGTAGTGTTCCCTGCAAAGTAAAACATTCGCTGTATTTTTTGAGCATAGATAAACGCATCAGATTTGTTAAAACAGCCTCCATCTTTTGGTAAATTTGCTTCATTCTTTTTGTTTTCCTGTGTTAGATCTGAAACTGTAGGGCTAAAACAAAGGGGTAAGCAAAAGAAAATAATATATCCTGTATGAAAACAGTATTTATTTCGGGCTTGGAAATTAAACATATCAATGTAAGTGGATTCAGATTCATCAAAAGTCTTTTTTTGGCTCAGATTCACTTTATTTCACTTAGCTTCAGTTTTAAGTGAAATCTGAGCACCTTCACAACTTCCTGCACTGACATAACTAGCAGTTTAAAAGCTGATTACAATTTCATGGGTGCAAATCTATCTGGTAGATTTTCCCTGGAGGGCACTGTGACATCTGCAGTTGCATATTTGGGAGATTATCATGCATATTTCTCAGGACACATTGCTTGGGGCTGAAGTTGGTTATACAAGCTCATCATTATCCTTGTACCTCATGCTCATCTCACAGGCATGTTTCCTGTTGGGTCTTGCTTAAACAAGTCTAATTAGAGAGAAGGAGGATATCACAGTGATCAAGATGTTAATATTTGGATCAAGCATTGTGCATTAGCAATAACAAGCCTCTATAAGAATGCAAGATCCTTACAAAATTTATTTTTACAACTGCCAGGGGCAGTTTCCATGTATCCATTTTTTAGAAGGGACATAAACAAACATTAGCCATGGAAATAACGAGGATTAAAAATCAATATTCCTTACGCCAGAAGTGTTACAAATAAAGTTAAATCTTTGTCTCTTGTGAAAGAGAAGTGCTGAACAGAACTGGTGTAGTTTTTAGGATGAAATTCCCAGTTCTTATTGGTTTGCACCTCAGTCACAGTGTATTTTTAAATTAATAAATAAATAAATAAAATAATGGATATACAGTTGCAGCTTTGAATTGATCTATATGGTCTCTAAGAAAGTTTGAGGCCCACGTTATCAAAATTAACTTAAAGGAAGAAATTTAAAACTCAGTCAAGATACTCCTTTGGTTAAACTTACTAAGCATTTAAGCAGGTGAAAAAGCATCACTCCAAGTATGTAGCACTTCTTACATGAGACAGTATTCTTCATTAAAACAAACAGTTAATATAAGTCACACAAATTCCATTACATTCACATAGTTCTGTCTCTTTTTTCCCTTACACTTAGTTACTCATTGTGTCTTGACGCTCAAATCAAATACAGGACAAGTTCACTTTTCTTAAGGGAGACAAAAACAAACAAGTTGCAGATAACGTTTAGAAAAGTATTTCTCAAATATATTTCCCTTCACAAGAGATGAAGGAGATTTTCACTATTTCTCCAGAAGTTTAGTCCCCTTCACATCAATAATTTCTACGCTATAGAGATCTTAAGTGATGGCCAAATTGTTAGAAAAGCTAGAAGGAATGTACCCTATTGTGTGCCATTAGCAATCAGACCATGAGCACAGCACCTTAAACATGCAATGCAAACAGCATACTTCAACTGAGAGAGGTAAATCAGAAAAGCTGGTCGGTGTGCATTCATCTTTGTCCCCAGTCCCCAGCTAATGTCACTGTCCTGTACCCACCTACAACCTCCTCTGTTTGATTTCTTCTTCTGGCAGGGTTCCCATTTAAAAATGCAGTGTCACATGCATCTTCCTCTGGGAACCTCTCTGGCTGGAAGCATTCAGAGCATGCAGACTGCTCATAAAATGACAGCAGTGTTACTGCCCAGTATTTTAAACCTCAGTAGTGCAACATTCATAGTCAGACCCTTGTTGATTACTGTATAGATATGCAGTTCTGCCATGTTTACAGGACATCCAAGCTGTTCCCATGTTTCCTGAGGAGTCTGATCTAAAGTGACTTCCACTCTTCATCTTTTTTTACATAACGCTTCACTCTGGGGAATACCTCTGGGACATTTAATGGCTCAAGTGTTGTAAAACTGAGAACATCTTTAGAAACAAACTACAGTCTGAAACCTGCAGAACAGGAAAGCCAGAATAATTTTTAAAAAAGCGGTGCATTTTAATCAGTTCCAAAGATTAATCACAAATTACTAGCTGGTGGGTTATTGGTTTGGGGACCTTTGGTAACAAAAAGATTAGGAGAAGATTAATATTCAGAAGCCTCCATTAGCCTTATAACAATGTAGCATTAAACAACACCTTAATTCCAGTGAGAATGTTTCACAAGTGCAATAAAACAATGAGCAGGAGAATATGGTAGTCATCAATGCAACATGCTGAATGTCATCTCTGAAACAAAGTATCCTACAGGTACTATTATCCCATGACAGTCACTTGATGTGGTTCACCTAGTTGCTTAATGAATGCTTTATTTTTTGATCATCTTAAATTGTAGCATCATAAGCACATAGATCTTATAGGGGGAAAGCACCAAAGAAAAGAGATTGTTAGGACATTGAGCTTTTTGATCCAATTTGCTCAAGTTTAATTGATTGCACTGTTTTGACTTGAAACTTCATAGCAATTTTTGATCCCTACAGAAGATACGGACTAGTGAAATGCTGAAATCCATAATTAGCATAATGCAAAGAAATATAAAGGTCCTGACCCAGCCTTCATTTATGTCAGTGGCAAAAACAACTTTTCCTTCATCGAAATTAGGGTGAGGCACAAGGTTATTATTGAAAGTACTAACTATCAGCTAATAATAATATCTTTTAAAAAACCAAAACAGAAGTGAATGAAAGTTTTGACTGCTCCTAAACAGCATAGCTTTCTTCATTCACCAGCATCTGAAATAGGTTTACAATTTTTTTGGCAACTTAAAGTTTCCATAGCTCAAAATCAGATGTGAACAGCTATTGTGAGTTCTTTAAAATTTTCTCTCTGCAGTACTGATAAATGACACAATGGACCTAAGGTTTTGTAGAAATGCTGGAGTTGGATGAGTCTTTCAGATTTAAAGGCAGAAGAGCTTCAGTTTATAGCATTCGATACTTTGGTGTTTAATTTCAAAAACTGCACTTTTAACAGTAGATTCAAATTATAGAATCAAAATGAAACTGCATTTCTATCCAGTCTGTGGTGAGAGCAAATACACCAAACCTCTATGTTTCCAATGTGGAAGTTGAAACTAATATATATAGGCTGAACTGAGAGGAGTAGGAGGAAGATTCACATTGATGACGCATACAATTAGGAACTCCATTATAATCTTAAAATGCAAGGCTTGCACCTTGCAGTATTGCAATGTACTGGAATGGACTTTTGTATCAATCGAGTTGTTCAATTCACCTAGAGCCTCAAAGCCTTTAGAAATCTGAAGTGCTCAGAGATGACTCTCTGACCTTTACTGTATTACAAATAGGTCTGATTCTCAAGATCCACATCCATTAAATGCTTGAATGAGCTCAGTATTTATTGTTCTTTCATCTCATTAAAACAGCTAAAAGGTTGGGAAAAGGCATAATGTAAAGAAAGGTCAAGTGGTAATCACGGTGTGAAATGCTGTTACATGTGTAAGTATAATAATTCTTTAGACTTTATGCTCCCTGGAGAGGAAGTTGTTCAAAACTATTCACCTAAAAAGGCTTATTTTCTACTAAATATAGCTCAACAGCACTAAACGAGGGAATTAGACCGACCTTTTGCTCCTCTGCTTTGACAATGGCCTTTTCTTGGCTCACTTTCTCAGTCTGAAACCCTATCTTAGCAATCAAAGCTTCAGCATCTTGATTTCTCAGTTGCAGTTCTTGCTCTTGTGAAGCAAGTTTGAATTTTAGATCTTCTACCTACAGGGAAAAAGATAATGCATTATTAAGGAGTCTGGATCATTACCTATCATTCTTGAGAAATTCTAACAATACGTGCCCCAAGAAGTTGATCTACAAACAAAATTCATGTACACTTCATGGATCTCTATTAAAAGCATCACCTTTTGTTTCCATATGACAGCTCATATTTGTAGCTCACAGAATTTTGATGACTTTGAGAACTTTGTAAGAATAGTCTAACAGCACCTGCTGCACAGCTCCCTCAGGATGCTCAAATGTCCATCTAGTTGCTGAAGCTGTTTTGTGATCGGGTGTTTCAGCATAGAATGATAGACTGGTTTAGGTTGGAAGGGACCTTAAAAATCTAGTTTCAACATTTCTGCTGTTGGCAAGGACACCTTCCAGTAGACCAGAGCCTACTGGACCTGGCATTGAATAAACACATTACCTGTGTAACCTGCTTCAGTGCCTCACCACCCTACGAGGAAGGAATTTCTTCCTTACATCTAATCTAAATATACCCTCTTTTAGTTTAAAGACATTACTTCTTGTCCTATCACTATATGTCCTTGTAAAAACTATATGTCCTCACCAACTTTCCTGCAGGCCCTCTTCAGTTGCTAGAAGGTTGCTATAAGGTCTCCCTGGAACCTTCTCTTCTCTAGGCTGAACAATTCCAGCTCTCTCAGCCCGTTTTTACAGGAGAGGTGCTCAAGCCTCTCATCTTTTTGGCTCTCCTCTGGACTTGTTCCCACAGCTCAATGTCTTTCTTGTGCTGAGGTTCCCAGAGCTGAATGCAAGCTGAATGGGGTAGGCAGAGTAGATGGGGACAATCACCATCCTTGCCCAACTAGTCATGCTTCTTTTGATGCAGCCCAAGCTGTCTTTCTGGACTACAAGTTGGCTTGTGTTGAATTTTTCATCATCCAGCATCTCCAAGTCCTTTTCTCTCAATATGACCTCAATGCAATCTTTGTCCAGTTTGTATTTGTGATAGGGATTGCCTCAACCCACGTGCACCTGACCTTGTTGAACTTCATGAGGTTTGCGCAGGCCCACCTCTCAAACCTGTTAAGGTCCTTCTGGATGGTATCCCTTACCTCTAGCTTGTTGACCACACCTCATAGATGGGCATCATCACCATCTTGCTGAGGGTGTACGCAGTCCCACTGAACATGTCACCAACAAAGATGTTAAATAGCGTCTGACCCATTACTGACCCCTGAACATCCTACTTTTGACTGATCTCCACCTGGACATTGAGCTATTGACTGCAACTCTTTGAGTATAACCATTCAACCATCCAAGTGATCCATCTGTCAGATTACCATTTGGTCATTGTCAAATTAGAATTCAGAGTATTTTAATCATTGTTTAAGCTATGCTATTTCTAATAGACATCAGTTACACTTTCCTGACTATTTTTGTAGGGCTTTAGATGGAGAAGTGGGAATGAACCAGTCAGCTCCCGATGTTAAACTCATGTAGCAATACAAAGCAAAGATGTAACTGAGCATTTCATTTATTTCATCTACATTTTTCATGTGAAACACACTGGTGGTTTTTTTGTTTGTTTGTTTTTTGTTTTAAATAAAGATATTACTAGATTACATCTAGTCATGAGTAGGTGTGTGTGTGGAGAAAGGCTGAAAGCAGCCTCCCCATCCCTGACCTGCCACAAATGAGACAGCAGCACTGAGTGGGGGCTAAGTGGCGCTGACCCCACAAGAAGCGGACTGCTGATGTAAGGCTCCAGCTGTCTTTGTTACCGTTCAGTTGGCCATGGGCCATGCACAAAAATCCCCACATACAGAGCTTCATCTTCTTGTGATTTGACTTTTACCTGACACTTGCATTCCACCACTATCCTCTAGGTGCATGTCATAAGCCCTGAAATTGCAAATGGATTCCTGAGTGAGTGGCTGAGCATAACCAAGGAACAGGAACAAACGAAATATGAGAGCAAAGAAAGGTCTCAAAAACGACGGAAGAGGATACTAAGGATGGCTCACTCATAACAGTATTCTTCAAAGTTTACCTAAAACATCATTTTGTCATCATGTAAAGGACATTGAACTTAAATGAGTCTCCTCCAACTTTTTTTTGCATATAAATTAGTTAATTCTGTGCTGGCATTCATGAAGCCTTCATTCCCATAGGAGCAAAGTGCTTCAACAGTTTTGTTTTGGTTTTTTTTCCTAAAATCTAAAAGCTCAGATGATGTCAATCACTAGAAATACAGAATTAATAAAGTTAGTCATGGTTAGACCAGATAATCTTAGTGATCTTGTCCAACCTTAACTATTCTATGATTCTGTGTACAATATATTAATTTTCTATTCCACCTCCAAAAACCCCACCTAAAAATGTATCCCATAAAGAAAATACAGTGGTTACCCTAAATCCTCTCATCTCCACATACTTCGAATATTGTTAAATTCCCACTCAGAACAGAGTGATTTTTTTTTTTTTTAATGCCATTAACTTTGGATCAGACAGAATTGGCCATCCATTACATACCCTCAGCTCAGACCAGAGGCCCTCAGGGAAGCACAATGTGAGCAGAGGTGAAAACATGTTGGTAACTTCGCCAGCTACTGGCTGTTGGTTTCCTTCATTTTTTGAAAAAGGAGCTTTAAGATTGTACTTCCCTGGGATAAAGGAACACTCTAAATTCATTTATCTTCATTTTAAAGGACCATATCTACCTGTAATACTAAAATATATCCAAATACAGATCTAAGCTAGGATACTGCATGCTAAATTAACAGGGAAATACTAGGAAAGCCTATTTAACTCTATCATTGTAACTAACTTCCATTTTGTCCTCTGTGACTTCTAGCATACTTAACTTTATAATTTGTGGAGTCACATCTCCTTCATTTTAATGATTATTTATTGCATTCTGTACAAGACTAACCCAGTTCAATTAATCAAGGTAAGCCTAAAAATCAATTAATATGAATTAAATGAGCTACACCAACTCTTAGGAAAGTCACACGTAATTTACCAAAGCATTGTCAATAATGCTTAGAGAACTTTGGGAAAATTGCTCACGAGTGGTTGTTGATGCAGTTAAATGTTTTAAGCCTACATCATTAATATTACAATCAGGCTGATGCAAAAAATCTTGCCATTTTTCTCAGTGAGAAACCTCATTATTTTCTCATGACTTTTAAAATCTAGCTTAAAAGAATATGTATTTCACCTGCAATTGCTACAACAGAAATTAATGCAAGGTCTAAACAAAGAATGATTTACGCTTAGGGAAAGCAGAAAGAAATTGCTTTACAAATAATAATAATAAAAACATACATTAGTTGAAGCAAAGCTAGCAAAAATCCATCTTATGTTACATGCACTTGTAAAAAAATGTTTCTAACAGCAAGGCTGGTCAGCAGGAATGGGCATTTTATGCAGATCTGTGCAGCACTTGGCTTCACACTGACATCTCTTACAGCCTTTTTCTCCTTTCCTATTGTGTACGACACGCACGCCCTGCCATACAGATCTTCCTAGGCAAAGATAGTCTTCTCACACATGATCCTTATGAGAGGTCTCTACTCAGCAGCCCTGAAAAGCCCTCTAACAACAATTTCATTTGTAAATCAGCGAGGGAAGAAGTGGGTTCCGGTAGAGCTGGAAGTGGCCAGAGACAACTTGTCTCAGTGGGGCAAAATAACTACTGTTACCGAGCTTAACAAAATGGCACAGCATGGGAGACACGCCGAGCCAGAGAGCAGCTGGTTGTAATTCACGCTGTTTTTCAGAAAACACTAATCGTTCCCGAACAGACCTCTTTGATGATTGGTCTTCCCTGCATTTCCAATTTGTCACTTTCTCTTATGATAAGGTCAGCGGTGACAGCACTTCCTGACATTAACAGCTGTGGCTTTTAAAAGGGTCATTGTGGAACTACTAATTGCAGTAATTTCATTAGCATAAATTATTTATTCTGCCATTCATTTATCCCCAGTTTTTTTTTTTTTTTAAATGCTACATTGTATTTTTCAGTATATGCCTATTCAGGGTTTTAGGCAAAGGAAAGTATTCTTGCTAATTTAGCCTTATTACAAAAAATATCGAACAAAATGAGTTGATACAGTAACAAAATCTGATTTAATTGCTATTCACTAGAAAGCATAAAGTAGCTTGAAACCAGTAGTGAAGAATAGGTTGTCACAGTTCAAATTCAATAGTCCTAAAGATGAGTGAGAAATAAGCCTACTTTAAACGTGAAAGAACATATATGGGCAATGTCTTTTGTTTGTTTGAGATGCAGTCTCTCTATTTTGGACCTTGGCTGACTGACATTAAGCATCCAAAAACAACAGTGCATGTTACGAGGAGGACTTAGGAGCTTTGCCTGAGTCCTCCTTGTTGCTTTCCTTGAGGTGTAAATCTGTCCTAACCAAATTGATAAATCAAGCAAGACTGGGTGCATCTCTGAACTTGAATATGTGGGAGGAGTATAAAAGGCAATAGGAGAAGGCCAAAAAATGTTATTCCTGTCTTCTTTTCCATATCATAGTTGTAAAATACTTTGCATTTTGCTAAAAGCATAATTAATTTATCCTTGGTATACTTACTTGCATGTGATGTTTAGTGCTGTGTCCTGAAGGAGCAGCATACAAGACAGCAGTAGCAAAATAAATATGAAAAGCATATATCAGAGATGTACTTTGAGTTATTTTAAAAGAGATAGATTAATTAATTTGATTCCTTTACTATGTGCTACATGAAACCAGAAGAAAGTAAGGGCAATTGTTCACCACAACGAATGTAGAGACAGACATGATTTTAAAATAATTTTAAACTAGTTTAAAATACTTTAGAGGATATTTTATACCAAGTGAGCTACAAAGGCATTTTTGGATGTTCATTCAGCTCAGAATACAGATTTTGGTATTGCTGCACAGTGTTCTTTGCTTGTGATCTTTGTGTATCCAAGTTCAGCAGTTTGAGTATTCAGACAGAAGAGGGCTCTTTTCCTCTTTCTTTTTTTTTTTTTTCTTTTTTTTTTTCTTTTTTTTTTCTTTTTTTTTTTTTTTTCCTGCCAAGGTGACATCCAATCAAAGGCATCTAAACCAATTACATTTCTCATACTCTCAGTTTTCTCTGACTGTGTCTAAACTCACTGCCCCTCTTGCCCTTCACCCCTACATTGGCCAGGAATAAGTGGGGATTTATGTGGGAAAAGGAAATTCCACGCAGTGCTCACACCCTCCTTTGTAGCACACACTGGCACTGCAGCTCACCTTCCTCTCACAGATGAACTGCATCCTACAGAAAAGCACCTGGAACTGGCTTAAAAATAGATAGGGAACTCTAGTCTTCCTCCCTGGTTCTCAATCACCCTGATTTTTTTCCTAGATTTCCTTTATCATTTAAACTCAGAGATGTTCCTTTTCCTGTTCCCCATCATGTAGGTATAATGACATATTTGTATAGAATACTAAAAGTAATACGTAACAAGCAGAATCATACAGTATGCTTCCTAAATAGTGAAACAGGAAATCTAAAAGTTAATTATGGCAAAATGATACAATAACAGATCTTTCACTGCTCTTTACAATGCCAGCAGTTACACTGTGTGTCAGAACTCCAGGTACCTCTCCTACTTTTCTAGTCCAGTTTTGATTCTCTTCTCTTACAACATTGTCACAGTTTCTTATGTTTCCATGCCTTCTTATGCTATGTCTCTGCTCTGGGTCCACTCTTCTCATCACTTTCCAATCCATCCTGTCTCCTCTTCAGATTTTCATATCCTGTCTATTGTTTAACTCAGGCATTGCCCTACCTGTGTCGATGCTGCATGAACTTTCAATCATAAGCAGTAAAGTGTTCTGTTCTTTACTACATATCTGAATTCTAGAATCATAGAATTATTTGAGTTGGAAGGGACCATTAAAGGCCATCTAGTTCAACTCACCTGCAGTGAACAGGGACATCTGACTGTCAGATCACATTGCTCAGAGCCCCATCTGGGTTGATATCTCCGGGGATGGGGCATCCACCATTGACTGCTCTGGGCAAACTGTTCCAGTGCCAAAAATTTAGGAATTCTTCTAAACAGCTACAAAGCAATTACACAAGAATATAATCCTTAAAGTAAATCATAACTTCCATTTGAAAATCCTAAATCTGCTGACCAGATGTACTTTCAAAAGAGCAAGATATAATATTAATTATGGATCAGGGTCCAGAGGAGGGCCACTAGGATGATCAGGGGACTGGAGCACCTCCCCTATGAGGACAGGCTGAGGGAGCTGGGCTTGTTCAGCCTGGAAAAAAGAAGGCTGTGGGGTGACCTCATTGCAGCCTTTCAGTATCTAAAGGGAGCCTACAAACAGGAGGGGAATCAACTCTTTGAAAGGGTTGATATGTGTAGGACGAGGGGAAATGGTTTTAAGTTGAGGGAGGGGAGATTTAGGAGGACATCAGGGGGAAATTCTTCATCCAGAGAGTGGTGAGGTGCTGGAACAGGCTGCCCAGAGAGGTTGTGGATACCCGTCCTTGGAGGTGTTCAAGGCCAGGTTGGATGGGGCCCTGGGCAGCCTGGTTTAACATTAAACGTGGAGATTGGTGGCCCTGCATGTGGCAGGGGGGTTGGAGATTCATGATCCTTGAGGTCCCTTCCAACCCTGGCCATTCTGTGATTCTGTGATCTAATTTAAAAAAATAAAAAGGAATTTAAGTTAAAACAAATGTCTATTCTCATTATGCCCTGTTATTATGTCCTGTTATTATTTTTTTTTTAAATAAATGGGAATATGTAAGCTGGCAACAGGTTGAAAAAGAACAAGCCCCCCAGATATCCCACCAGACATAACCGCGTGCTGCTGGAATACCGCGGGCGGTGCTGCAGGAACGGAGCGCAGAGGCGCAGCAGAGCTGCACTTTCCAGCCTGCCCTATAGGGGGCAGCAGCGCGCCGCGAACTGACGGCCCCGGGCAGCCGCAGCGCCCGCCCGCCAAGAGGGCTCTTGGCTCTATCCCCCGACCGGACCAGAGCCAGAGAGCGAATAATTATCCAGGCAGCAAAGTTCTAAACGCATTTGTCATGTCACAGGGGAGATTTTAACTTATAGCTTTTCTTTAGTTAGCCTGGAGTGCATACTGCAAAATTTCAGCCTTTACCCTGCTTGCAGTGTAAGTGAATACATTCAACTGAAGGGCAAAATGAATTCTGTACCTATGGTTCCTAAACAGCTCAGGATGGAAGGATACTGCAAAGACAGTGGTATTATGAATTACAGCACACTTTCCTTTTTCTGATCCCTTCCCTGAACTGCACTATGTTGACCTCCCTAAATTAGAATCACAGAATCATTAAGATTGGAGAAGACCATAAGGATCATCAATCCAGCCAACGCAACCACTCCTCCAAAGGAACTGGACAGTGGCATGCTCATAAAGTGCAGCTTCTACCAGGGGAGAGCTTGAACAACATTGAAAACAGTATGCAAGGACTTTAAAGAACATTCAGCTTATTCCGTTACCAGTCTTTCAGATATCTCTGTTGCTTCCTTACAGGGCTAACAAGCTAAAGGCTCTGATCTCCCTTCTGGTGCCCCCAGTGAGCCTCCCACTGCCCAGCATGGGGCGTCCTGCAGCCACAGACAGAGTTAGTCGATAACACACAGTTAGCAATACTGGGAGCATTCAGCCCAAGTTCCTAGCATGAGTCCAGGCAGAAACACAGAATATCTGCAGGGAGGAAAGGAAGGAGAATTATACAGTGATGGAGACCAGCAAAGAAAAGTGTGCAGTGAACCATGAACCCACACTGGGGTGAGCCAGCTCACAGCTGAGGCTCTGAACAAATTTGGCAGATACAAAACTTAGTCAGCTAGAATGGTACCTTAGGCAAATAGATTTTACTCTCTTTCTGCTGTACATACACTACATACAACTTCTGCTCTCTCTCCCCACGTGACTAGCAGTTTTCTCACTTCGATAACTGTAAGAAAGAAAGCAGCTGCACAGAAATGAAGCACGCATTCGCCTAGTCCCTGTGACACCAAACCAGCTCTTGGGTTTCTTAATCTGTTTGAGCCACTTCCAGCCATTTTAATACACACTGCAACTCTGTCAAAAGAATGTAAGTGAAACGAGATTGGGATTTTGGTTTCTACATGAATATTTAGAAACTATTTTTAAAAAAGAGGAAAGCCCAAACCAGGCTACAATAGTCAAAGAAAAATAAATTTGTATTTGGCCACTGGTATTACTAGGCCTATCCAAAGCAATTCACATTTGGGAAGGAAGGATTATTCTATTTTTCTGTTGATATTCACGGACCTACTTACTGCTTTTAAAGCATGTTTTGGCCCTGGTGTTTGCTTTTGTTTAATTAGCAAAATTAGAGACATTAAAATCTTAAGACAGGTCTGTGTTCTTTCCTATATACTTCTCATTAAATGAGGTATCCTTTTGCCTTACAAGACTTATCACAGAATAGCTTGGGTTGCAAATGGACCTTACAGATCATCTTCTTGCAATCTCCTGCCATGGGCACAGTTGCCAGCCACTAAATCAAGCGCTAGAGAAGATCACCCAGGACAATGCGAATGGGGAACAATCACCTCCCTCCCCGTGTTGATCACTCCTCTTTTGGTGCAGCCCAAGATACAGTTGGCCTTCTGGGTTGCAAGGACATTCTTTTGGCTAGTGCCTATCTTTTCACCCACCAGAATCCCCACATGCTCTTTGACAGGGCTGAGGTCAGAATCAATCAATAGATGTCCTTTGCTCACAGGCCAGGTCAGTCCGTATCACACAAAAACTTCTTATTCATGGCTGTGCAAACTGGATGGGATTTTGAGACAACTGCAAGCTTCAGATTAACGGCACCATTTTTAGAAGGCCAATTGTAACAGCAAGAAAAACAGAAGCAGTCCATTTCTCTTGTGCAAATAGAAGAAAAGAAAGGTAGAAGAGAGGAACAATGATAAAAGAAAGAAGACAGAAAGTTGAAAAGGGGTCTGAGGAAGAAGCAAGAAAGACAAACAGAAATAATGATTTTCCAAGTTCTGACAGACACCAAGAGAAAATGCTGCAGACTAAAATATTAAGTATTATAAAATAAAATAAAATAAAATATTAAATAAAATATAAAGAAGCATAAAATAAAGAAGAATTCATTGAAATCTTTCCCGGTTGGTGAACCATAAGTATTTAATAAATTAGGGTCCCCAAGTCTGTGCTTTAGACTGCATTGTGAACTAACTGCATGTTCCACTTTTTATTTAGTCCATTTACTTCTTTACATTTCTAAATGGAGGCTATTCACTAGAACCTTTTCCATTTCCAACATATTTATCAGCTTCCCATAGGTTCTCATAGTACATTTTTAATCTGTCTTATGGAACAGGATATGGATGACTATTTCTTGTTAGAACAGTGTTTTGAATTGCTGTAGTAATTCTGGTCCCCCTGCTGATGTATTTTATTATGAAACTGCTTAAAATACCTCTCTAAATCTTCTACAGCCTAAAGTTCTTCTAACACAGCTGATTTGCAAAGTGCCTATAAAGTATCTGAGAACAAATCAGCAAGATAAACCTATGGTTTTAAATCATTTGTGACCTTTGACTCTTGCAAGAATTACAAGCAGTGGTACATGTTCTCATGCTTGAAAGAAGAACGTCCCACACTGTCTTCAAGAGTGCCAGCAGAAATGTAGCCACTGGTCTATGTCTGTGCAAAAAGACAATGGAGTCCAGCTTGTACAGGGACAGCAGAAAGATCTGTCAATCAGCAAGGTGGCCTAATGTACAGAGAAGACTTTATTTGCTTTGTTTTTTTTTTCTTGAAAAAAAAAAAAAAAAATAAGGCAAGTGGCAGAAATACCCATGTAGAAATTCATTCTAGCAAAATGATGGCAACTATGCTAAAACCATAGAAAGACCATGGTAAGATCTTGGAATTTACAGCAAGATCTCATTATGCTGATGAGAAAGAAGGACAAACAAAGAAGCAGCAATCAAAAAGATTCAAGAATAAACAGTCTCCATTTCAAAAGTCTGAAATAGAGAAGTAACGTAGGTGAAGAATATGTTGCGTGTGTTTCAAAATTGTTGAACACCTTGGACACTTCTCATAAGTTTCTTCTCTTTTACACCACACATTCTTCAACTAGATATTCTCCCTCTCATTCATGTCACCTTGCTTTCTGATAAAGTTCTATAGTTATATTATCAGACACATATCAAAAAATGTTGACGTTTGTGGCACCTCATTTTCTCCTCTTACCCCTCTAGCAGCCACCTCCTCACATAAACATACCACCCTTGATATGGCAGCAATAGTAACAGAAAGCCAAACTGAATCTATCACACCTTCAAGTCTGCAAACCATAGTCCTGGAAGCTGGAACCTGGTGCTGGAACTCGCACCTTTTTCATGTTCCTACAAGGCTCATATTGGTCATATTTGGACTTAACTCTCTAAGCAAGGAAATGCAAGAAGTGTCCAATTCAAAGTCTTACACAATTTGCCGAACAGAAATCAGTATTTTTGTCTTGTGCCCTCAGTAGTATTTTATCCTTAGTAAATATTGTGCACAATTCTTTGTATGGAATGTTTCAAGCCCTATTTACATCAGTCTTGTGTTGAGCTTCAAAGAAGAAGGGACCTTCTCTAACATTTGGTGGGACTTAAAAAACCTAGTACCTATAAGACCTACGTAAGGTTATATAAACTGTGGATCCCTGAAAGATAATGTTGACATCTTGAAACCGTTCTCTCTCTAACTTCCTCCTAGTATCTAAATGCTAGATTTACAAAATCATACCCAGAATCCATTTATTTCCTCCTTGCTTTCAACCATTCCTCCAAAAATATTTGGACTTTTAAAAAAGAGTTATTATAGTAACGTGTTCTAATCTCTATTCTAATCCCATGCTAGTTCAGCACAGTACTAGTAGATCTCATGCGGGTTACCACAGGACACAAAAGCTCTTGACACTTATCTTCCGTAAAGAATTAGTAAGGAACAGAGTGTGAACAGACTGATGACTGAAGGCAGGCAGGAGAGAAACAGATGAAGCATCTAGCAAAAGCTGGTAAACATAATAAGCAAATAATTTTCATGCAGGCAACCAAGATATAAGCACTGAATGTTTCTCATATAGTAAAATAAAGTTCTCCCAGATTAATCCATTGTTTTCTTTTAAAGACACAGATTTCATGAGCAGAGCAAGGGAAAAAGCTAAGTCAAGTGGATGCCAGTCATGTCACACCACAGGCAGGTCCTTAGGATTGTAAAACAGCCTTCAAATACACTAACATAGATGTAGCCTTATGTTACTCAAAAAAAGATGGCTGACATTCGAATTAAAAAAACCTTGGAGCTTTCCACAGAGAACTCCATAAGAGCCTGCCAACTACAGAAGAAGCTAGGTTTTGCACTACAAAACTTAAGAATCCTGGGACATTCTTCACTGTCTAATAACTTGAGAATTCATTTAGTGGGGAAGAAGTGTTTGTGTGTCTCTCCACATGCCTCCTTGCTGGCATTGGTTGTTGACTTCAAAGATTAGTCAAGAGGTGCAGTTGGTAAGTGATAGATGATACCACCTCTTGTACACTCATATCCTCGTGAATCAATACCAGGCTAATATTAGCCAAACACAGAGTCAGAAGTTCTCTAGCTGGGATTAAGGCATTCAAGCTGAAAGGCATGTGCATTTATTCTCTTGAAGAAGTAGCTGTGACAACTGGCCAACAGCCCTGCTGTGATGGGGCTGCAAAATTTACAAAACAGAGCACAAGAAAAGGCTAACATGTCTTGATGAAAGAGGATTTGGAAATGGAGATAATTATTTCGAAGAAAACTATTAGTAATATCATAGATGATACTGCTTGTGGTGATGCAGGGCACCTGCCACACGACACTAACTCTGACTGAAATTTGAAGCTGCTGGAGTCCCTCAGAAAATGGAGAGGAAACTAAACACTGGCAGGACTATGTAAGGAGAAGAATGTTCTCCTTGCATAAGGAGATGTGATGGATGTGATGGCTAAAGTATTTCAGTCCAGTCTGCTCACTGGAAAGGCAATGGAAAGAAGATGTCCCTCGACAAAACAGCAGGAGATATAATTCTTATTGCTGGGAATTCACAACAGATTTCATCTACGGACCATAAACTTACAAAAGTGAGAAAAGCAGACAATAGGAAACATGTTCAAGAAACAGGAAAAAGCATTTGCAGTAGGGACTGGCAGCTTGTGAAGAATACTGGCTACACAGGGACTGAGTAACAGAAGCGCCATTCAGAAGAAAAGCCATATGTATTTATAATATATAATCATGTTTAAGAGCACTGAGAAAACCAAGATGAGCTATTAAGACACATAGAACAAAGAAAAAAGGCAAGGACAAAAAGGTGGAAAGAGTATGTTTGTCAGGAAATTTACACTTAAGAAGTACATTTCTGTAGGACCTGTGAGCTCCAAGGTATTTCAGGCCTGGTATTCCCTTTTTTTTGGGGGGGGGAAAAAGTTGAAAAGTTTCTAGAATCAAAAGAATATTAATATCAAGTGGAGATCAAAAGACAACAGTTCAGGATCTTCATGAGGATCAACTGTCCTTGTCTCATACCCATGCCTTTGAGAAAAAGTTGCTTATTCTGCCTTTCATTTTCTAAGAGATTTTGGTAACTTCCAGAGTATTTAAGAGTAGTTACTGCACAGAGATGCAGGATATTAAAAAACTTCTGGATCTCCAGCAAATAAGAGTGAGCTCTAGAAACTTTTTAGCCTATGCAATGGCGTATCTTATCTCTGTCAGCACATTACCATTTAGAGTGCTCACCCATCAGAGTTGTTTGCTTAAGCACATTCTTGCTTTTTAATTTATTCCACTGTTCATCACGAAAGCTTTTGAAATTCTCAGCTACGTATATATCCAAGCATAAACTTCAACTACAGTCCCCTGTGTTATAATGGTGCAGTCCTCTGTCTTCAACTGACATGCTTCCACCTTACACTGGCATAAACATATACCTGCATAAATGACATGTTCTCAGCATACTAATAGTGGAATTGATTGCAACTTCCAGACTGAAGACAATCAAAGCAAAAACTGCACAAAGAGCTGCAGTGGTCCAAAGAGTGGGAGTCTGTTCTCGAGGTGTGTTCCTCATCATAAAGAGAACTGCAGGGTATAGAAACACAGAATTGTAGTGGTTGGAAGGGACCTCTGAAGGTCATCTAGTCTAACCTCCCTAGTAAAGAAGGTTTCCTATAGTGGATTGTACAGGAAGTCATCTAGACAGGTTTTGAATATCTCCAGAGAAGGAGGCTCCACAGCCTCTCTGGGCAGCCTGTTCCAGTGCTCTGTCAGTCTCAAAGTAAACATGTTTTTCCTCGTGTTCATATGGAACTTTCTATGTTTCAGTTTGTGCCCATTGGCCCTTGTAATCTGACTGAGCACCCTTGAAAAGAGCCTGGTCCCATCAACTTGACTCCTATTCATGAGATATTTGTAAGCATTGATAAGATGAAGGGTGAGCAAAATGGAAATGTGGGCTTAGCATAGAATCCTGACTTTTTAGAATGAAATGGTAAAATGAGACCATACCACTTCACTAAGCCTCAGTATACTGAAACTGTCTGAATTCTTTCTTTTGTTTCTTTTCACATTTCATTAGTCTTTTATTCTTCAAATTTAGTGAAAGTAGAAGGCAGGAGGTTGCTTGACACTAACTAAAAGTCCATAGAGATATCTTGTCATGTGTTAACTCATGAAATTTTATACCTTCTTTAGTACTACAGCGTCTGTACTTTGCTTCCCTGCAACATCAATAGATATTTCCTGTTCTTGTCTCCAGAAGCATTAATTTGCACAGTAGGGGACTGGTGAAATTGTTGCAAGGTAAAAGGTAAAGGTGTTTGAAAGGCGTTTTTCAAAAAGCCCTTAAAAAGAAAAAGAAAAAAAAAAGAAAAAGAAAAAATGTAAGAGGAATAAGGAAAACACAAAGGGAAAAGGGAAAGAAAAGAGGAATAAGAACTTAAAGAAATCTGGACACCTTGTCCTAAATCATGTAACAGCCACAAAACAGAGACAAATAGCACTTACTAGAAAGAGAAACACTGAAGGTAAGCACTGCTATTGGTTATGTCACTGAAGTCCAGAAAAGTAAAATCAATATGTAAGACTAAATCCTATACAAGACTCCTTTGGACTTTGGGTTACAGAGGAAATTTGTAGAGGGCCAGAAATGATGGCAACAGAATTAGAGACAGGAGGGAATATCAGCAAAACTGAAGCAGGAAAAAAATGAAGAAAAGGTGAGAGGAAAAAAATGAGAAAATGGTATGCTATAATGTTTTTAACCTCATGATAACCACTATAACCTCACAAAGTTCAATAGGAATTACAAAATCCATCATCTGCAGAACAGATCCATGCACCAAGCTATGCTGGGGGCTGCCAGCTGGAATGAAGTCTGTAGAAGACCTGGGAGTCCTGGAGAATAGCAGTTCGAATATGAGCCAGCAATGTGCTTTTGCAACAAAGAAGGTTAATCCTGAGTTGCATTAGGCAAACTGTTGCCAGTAGGCTGAGGGAGGTGGTCCTTCACCTCTGCTCAGCACTGGTGAAGCCATACTACCTGAAGTGCCATGCTCAATTCTGAGCTGATCAGTACAAGAGAGAAGAGACATGCTGGAGAGAGTCCAGAAAAGTTTCATGAAGATGACAAAACACCCCTCCCACAAAGAGAGGCTGAGAGCTGGGACTGTCTTTCAGGAGAGGTATGCCAACATATGAAGTGTTGTGAGAAGACTGTAATATATAGTTCTTTTAACCAACTCACTACTGCCTTTTTTCCCCCAGGCATACCTTACTTTTAACAACTACTGCACTCCACTGAAGAAGAATTTCCATTAGCTTTCTGTGGTGTCCACCAAGTCCAGGTCAGTGACTTCTTTTCTGACTCCTGCAACTTTGCCCTCCACATCTTCATCAGTGAACAGATCAGGAAGATCTGAGAAAAGACAAAGAAGTTAGAAGAAGAGTACACTCAGAGAAAAAAATATATATAGTATTTAGCATGATGAAGTTTTGGTACATAACTAGAGAATTGTTCTGATAGTCAATCAAACACCATCTGTCTTATTCCCAACACCTTTTCACTTACTTAAAGAGAACAATTCTTTTTCTTTAAGGGAGAAGAAAAAATATTGTTTTAAAACGGCAAAAATATTTGCTAATAGGTAATTCACACACTTATGATGTATCCCACAGAATAGCAGTTCTTCTCTTCCCAGATGTTTTGTCTGGTTACAAATAGTAATAATATTTTTAAAATATATTCAAGATGCTCCCCAGCTGCATAGCATGGTTTTTGTCCTGTTTTCCTGGTTTGTTTTTTTTTTTCTTCTCTCCACCCCCCTCTTTTTTCTCTCCTTTCTTCAGATCTCCACAGCTGGAATCCAGATCCTCATATTTTCAAGATGGGTGCAACTGCATTATTCTCTTTTACACCTTTACTTTCACAAGAAAAAGGCTTGATGTCAGTGAAATCATATCAAAGAAAACATATTAAGTGAAAGAGATACTTATCTCCAAAAATCGATTCACTCATGCATGATAAGCCTTCACAATTTGTTTCCTCTGTGTTTTGTTAAGCAAGTTAGACTCGATGCTCAAGCTGGCTGGTTTTTTTTGGCTTCTCCAAAGGCTTCCCTTACAAATACCTGAAAGAGAAATAATCTCTTTAAAGTTCACTGAAACCACAGATCATTTGTCATTGGAGAAGATCTTTCAAGAAATGTGTTGGTCTAATCACTTGATGCCAACAAGTCATTAATCAGCACAAGAAAGCGTTCATCTGGAACTTGGGCATCTGTCAGCAAAAACACTGTGGGTATGTTCTTGGCACCAGTCTTGATGCACATACTGGCATTATCTACCTGAACAGAAAGGAGGCAATCATTCATATTCTGTTAAAATGTTGATACAGAGAAAGTATGAAATGTACATTAGTGAATAGCAACACACTGCTGACTTCTTATATTTTTCAATTTGTTTACATATTGCTAATTTGCTGCATAACATCCAAAGGGAAAGAAAGCGTGCCTCTGTTTTCTGTATTTAATGATGAGCACTGAGGTTTTGACATAAGCAAGTGGTTATGATGAAAATAGGTCCTGTGTGAAGATTGGGTTGAATTAGATGATCTCCAGAGTTCCCTTCCAATGCCTATGATTCTGTGATTCTATAATGAATGAAATCTCTCTGTGAGTGTATTAAAAGTTGGATATTGCAGCTCTACTGTCTTAAAAGTCTACTTTGTTAGCTCTGAAATACTTCTTTTTTTTTTTTAGTAAGAAAGCTCGCCTATGCACTTTCACTTAAAGACTGAGCTCAGTATGCTGCTACTATTGCTATCAACATTCATAGATGCACCAGAGAGGGACACAGAACCATTGTGCTAGCAGCTGAATAAACATGGAATGTTTTCTGGCATTGAGTTTCAGGGGAAAAAAGAAAAAAAAAGAAAAAAAAAATCTGTTGTGCTGGATTGTGATTACACTTGAAATACAGAATAAGGTCAGTGCTGGCTGATATGAATGAATTGCCACATGACCTAGCAGAAAACAAGCTCTCAGGTTTGTTAGCAAACAACTGGAAATTTTCCACTCAGCAACAGCGTGGGGGGGATTGACCACTTGTGCTTATGCTTTGCACTGAGTTTCATTTGTCCTGGGAAGGAGAGTGCCACAAGTGAGAGACTCTGTACAGTGAATAAATCCCCATTTTTCCAGGATGAAGCTGATGTATCAGGCTGCATACATTGTGGCTTAATCACAGCTCCAGGCTAACAAGCAGTTTTGAGGACCACCCTGAACCTAGTTTAGCCATGATAGCAGCCATTATTCTGTTTGAGATCTAGAAGCTTTTTTCTTTGTATACACATAGTGAAGAAAATATTTTGCTCCTTCTACATTTGCTTCCAAGATAGGGCTCAGCCTTACAAAGCCAGAAAGTCTGTAAGCCGAATAGAGCACCTCATTCAACTACCTTCCTTATCTTTGCGTATAAGCGGTTTCATTAAGTGACTAACATGCAGCAAGGGCAAAATTTTGCAACTGGGTTCACCCATAACAATTTTATTCCACTAAATCAAGACTTGTGCCATGACGTGCATTAATTGATCACTAACTTCAAAATTTCAAATACATCTTGGTAGTGTTTGAAGTAGATACTTTGAAGTAGATGCTTTGGAGAAAATGGGAAACTATCAGATTTCTGTGATGCATACAGACAGACATATTTTTGATCAGATATTTTACAGAGAAAAAGAAAATACAAAGTACATCTGAAAATCCTGTGAACCACAGGGATTATACTGCCTCATCTCTGATTTTATCAAGTCTATGCAGCAACAAAACATTGCATTCTTGAAGTATTTAACACTCAACAGACTTCAATATTATCTATTAGTTTACCTTCAGGTTCTGGCTTCCAGTCTTTCTTCCATATAGTTTGAAAGACCGCTGGGGAAGAGATGTGTGCTGCCAGCCACAAGTTTTGTTCACCACTACCAACTGCTGCAACCAGAAGTACACAACCCTTAAAGGCTCCCGGGATAGAATGCCACTCAATGACAAGAAGCAGTAACGTAATGTAGCCTTTAGCAATCCTTGTAATGAACTTTCTCAGATTCTTTTTACCACAAATATTTTTGTGCCAGTGCACTCCTGGCATCCCAACATACATTATCTCCATGTCAGCATTCCATTTCTTTCCAATAAATGAGGAATTAGAAAGAAAAGTTGCTCTCCCTCATCAAATATTGAAGGTAACTGTAATGCTTTACAATGACCAGAGATGTCTGGTTGCTCCTTCTTTATGTTGAGCAGCCCTAAGACATGATTCCAAGATCTTGACAGATGCTGACATGACTCAAAGCAAAAGCTTGGTTAACTTGAATGAAGGTTGACTGCGCTCTAGGAGTACATGAGAATACCGCATCTGCTTGAAAAAAAAAACAAAGAAACTACTTCTTCATTCTTTGAAATATCTCATGCCACAGAAAAAAAATAATTCCTGAAAAAACATTGATGAGAACTTTCTTAAATAAATATATAAGGATAGTGTATTTAATTTGGATGAATGTAATAAAGAGGTAGAAACCTGTTCATCAACCTAAATTTTACGAAATACAGTCCTCTTTGACTTCACTATAGAGCTTTGTCAGCCTTACTGATGATTACACAATGGATCCATAAAAATAAATTATAAAAGCTGGGGGGGAAATAACAACAACAACAGAACCAACTTTACAGGATTTATTTTCACATTCTTTCTTCAGTGTCTGCCAAACCGTAAGGCTGAGACACCCTGCCACTTTGTTTGCCAAACTGGGATACTACTCGGTCACTAGACTTCAGAGGAGATGATAATGGCTTACAACATTTTCAGGCAAAATTAGTGATACTTGAGAAGGCTTCTGTCTGCACTCCTGATGATTATCACATTAACCTCTAAGTCAGCAGAACAAGATCTACAGTCCGTATGAAATATCCATAAGATTATCTTTGTAATTTAAGCTCTTTTCTAATCCTCTCGGATAGAAACTTCAACAATAGACTGCTTTGTCAAGCATGTCCTCTCTTATATAGCTCCTGCCTGAATATGTGAAAAGTGAAAAACACAAAGTGCACGCAAAGTGAAAAACAACGACACTGAAATTCTAGTACAACTCAGTAAGAAAAGCTTCCATGTTAAATGATTTGACACTGCAAATAATAGAAACTGCTTTAACAATACACAGTTCTGCCAGCATGGGCCTCTCTCTCTTTCTGGAAATCATTGATATTACACATAACTAGAAGGACTATATATGTTGAAGAAGAATTATAAGTAATGAAAAGGAGGAACAATGAAGATGTTTAAGGTATTTCTTACTGGTTCTTATTTTGAATTAAACTAATTTTAAAAGCAATTTTCCTTTCTCGGAAAGAAGAGATTAATATTTTCTTATGAGGGCCTATAATTGTAGAGAAATATTTCAATGTAAATAAGGCAGATTGCAAAATTATAGATTATTTTTTCAAATAACGAGTGTTGTTAACATCTGTGTAGCAGAAAAAGGGTTAAACGTTTCTGAAAGAAACAAAATGGAGCTTAGCTTTGGTCATAGCAACACAATCTACTCTTCCACAATGGCACAAATGAAGCATGTTTACCAGGACTATTGCTGCATGGTGCCCTTCCATGACCCATGCATTAAGAGTGTTAGGAGTCAGCACTGCAATAACCTCTAAAAAGCTGAAACAACAATTTCATGCAAACATTTGTAATATCATTATTAATTACTTGTTGCCCAGAGAATGTTAATAGATATTCCACTTACATATGCTACATAAAACTCTTAAATATAGATATGTTCACTGAAGCATGCATTTCACTGGAGATCTCTAGGAACTCTTCCAGTATAGTCCACAATATTTGCAATCCTTTCATTGGCCTATAGAAAAGGGCAGTATTTGCTCTTCCCCATTCTATCAATTATTTTAATTTTCCCATTCTGATGCCCTAATTTCTATCCTTATTCTGTTTCTCTCACATCTTTTTCACAGGCAAGGGAAAGCAAGGGAAAGAAAAGATTATGAAATGAAGATGGTGTTTTACAGTCTCCATTTTTTTTTGTTGTTGAAAAATTCATATATTGCACCTCCTTCTTCTTCTTTTTTTAACTCTTAAGAAAACTATTTTCTTTTTTAAAAAATCAAACATACATTAATTCAGTATGTTTATTTTAGTTCATGTTTCTGCTTCTTTGTCTGATGAAAAACAAGCATACTTTCAAGCGAAGAGCTTTAGAAGGGCAAGTAGAAACAGTAACGTGGTCCATTTCTCCTTGGTGTTGGCACCAACACGCTAATTCCAGAAGAAACCATATATGCCATAACACCTGTATAATAGATTATTTTCTCTTTCTTATACCATGTCTTATACAATGACTGAGAGGTCTATATTTCATTACATATGACAAGAAAAGGAGGCATGCATATCCAGGCTTAACTGAGAACATTAAAGCAAAGGAACATATTTGCACCTGGCTTATATCTACAGTGTTTCCTCTCTGAAAATCAGGCAGGTGTATTATCCCTCAGCTCCATAGAGCAGAAAGACTAAAATGAAACCTGCATCTTAAGTATGCCTTGCAATTTATAGCACATTCCATCTCTAATAATTGATAATGGCTACTTTTCCTGGACTAGCAACAATGCTAACAGTTCAAAAAAAATTTTTTTTCCTCTCTAACGTGCTCTGGAATCCAAAGAGAAATTGCAATTTAAAATTAACTGAAAAATAGCTTAATTCCTTTTTTGCAAATCTATACACAAATACTGTTAGCACTCAAGTTAAACTATTCAAGGAAAACTGGTACAAAAGGAACAATTTTCCAAGAAAAGTAAAAGTACACTCTTGTGGTTGGAAGTACACAATTTGGAGATGGAGAAAATGAAAACTGCAATGTGTTTCCACGTGTACAGTGATGTACTTGAAGAATCATGTCCACAGACAGGTTGCTGCCTCCCCTTTCTAGTGAAGGCTCAGGTGTTTCCTCTAAGTTACTAACAACATCACAACAGAAATACTTGACATTCCTGCTAGTTAAACATTATACCCAAGGCAAGAAGCTACCACTGCTGCAAAGAGTTAGAAAGGGTAACAAGAAGGGAAAACTTCCTTGATTTCTCTTTATCACTTACTCAGCGCCTGCTTTTCCTCATCAAGGAAGGTGCTTATAGTGGGAGCTGAAGATAAAAAAACTGGCGTTCTACTGCTACTCATGGTTCCAGTAAATAAGATCTTTTGCTATCCAGATTTCAACCTGCTGGCATTATGTAAAATATTTTCAAGCTATTGACATAACTCAGGATATTTGAGCATAGCATCCATCATTGTTTTATGAAGGAAATTACAGCCTTTATTTTTGACTAGTTTATCCCCACAGACATTTATTGATTCATGCAGTCAAAGCTGCTGGCTGTCATTGGGTTGCTGTAAGCACTCGGGTGTAGCTAAAAAGTTAACACTGCTTATTTTTTCAGCACTCTCACTTGGTATCAAAATGTCAGTCTGCAGAATATTAGCCAGATTCTCACCTCAAAAAAGTTAATTGTGCTGCTTAATACCAAATATACATTGTGCTTGAAACTATGCCGCCTTCAACATGTACCAGAATTTCTCTTTAAATTAGTGAGCTCTACAGCCAGCTGAGTCTGCAAAAGTATAATTAAAACAAACGTCTGCTCTCTATGGAATAGCACGAGGTGACTCATGGTCTGTAGCCCTGGTGCAGCACAGAGCACAGGGAAGCATCAGTCAGGATCTTACATGTTCGCTCGGCCTGCTTTGCAGTATTGATAGAAAAAATGAGACGAAATTCATCACAAACAATTTAGCACTTTCAAATCTGTTAGTCCAAACTTCTTTCTTTAAAACATTCTGTGCCAGGTTGGGTTCAGATATGGTGAGGTTGACCATTTCATCATGCAAACCATGGTACACAGAGCAGTGTTGAGAGGAGACCTGACATTAAATATATTTTCTGTCTTAGCTATATATCTATTCCATCTACCCAAGCATAGTCACCTGGGGGCATGGATTATCTCTGTACAAAGGGCACTTTTCCTCAGAATGGTCCAGTGGGATTTGCATCAATAAATAATAAGGAGTGATGATAGAGTATCGTTAGGTAGAAAATCAACCCATGGTACAGAGTGGAAGACAGTGGGGAGGTCTCTCAGGTTGAAGGCACAGTAGAATTTAATAGCAGCTAGTGAGAAGTTTTGGACCATTGGCTTGTGAAGGCATATGGCTACTTGTATGATGGATGGAGTATTCTTCAGTACTGAGAGATTAAAAGCGTGCTGCTGAAAGTGGAAGAAAACTATCTTGTGTAGATGGTAGTTTGGGAATCTGAAAAAGACAAGTTCAAAGCAAATTCTGCAAAATGTCTCTGAAAATGAAAAGAGAAAAAGAAAGATTCCTTATCACAAGACAACAGATAAGATTAAATGGAGTGTTAAATGACAGTACACCCTGGTGAAAATCAGTCACCTGTGTGTCACAGAAAATACTTCATTTTTAGCTTCATCCCTGCTGCAGTTCCACAGCAGTTTCATGTCTGGCTCTGAGCCCCAAGGGCACATCTGCCAGGTGAAGGACCACAAGACTGCAATTGCTGTGAAATTCATTGAATTCTCAGTATCATCTCTCTCTATTTAGCTATTAGTACTTCAGGATTTTGAACCTGTACTGTTTCAGATGATGTGTTTTCTCCTATACCCTTTGCTTTCTTACCTATTGCAGAGATAGTAAATTATATAATCTTATGTATTAATCAAGAATGTTATAATACGACACTTAAAATCGTACCTAGAACTTAGAGATTATAGTGAACTGGCAGCAGCTGGATTCATGCAGGCAACTATCCTGACAACTATAAACTTCTTTAGTAGTTACCTTCTGCTTATCGTACCTGAGAGCAAATGTAGCTTGATTAAAACCAGCGACAACCAAAAAAAAAGGTCAAATTTTCAGGCTCATCCTCAATAGAAGAATCAATATTTCTGCCTTTTTGGAAATTTTGGAATGTAAATGGCCATGCAAGTATCAAATTAGGATATCATTTAAAAACTTTAAAACAATAACAACAAACCAAATTAAAAGCCGACTACAGCAACAAAGAACTCCTCCACTATTTCAAAATATTCTGATTAACATTTGTGTTGAAATGAGCATACTGTATTTTCACCAAAAATTCTGAAGACAATAGAGATTTTTGAATGAAACTAGGTCCAAACTTGGACTTGGACAGCAGAGATAAAGAAGTTCAAATCAGTTTGACAGCGCACAGTCTGATAACAGCAGATAAAGTGCATAGATTTCAATAAGAAACAAAAATACAAAGATCATTTACATGAGCATGAGGAAGTGGCTGTGAGAGCAATGTGAATCAATCAGCACCAAGTACAATTCAGAGAAAGCATTGTACTTTAAAAAGGCAGCATGCTTAACAGATCATTCCTGATTTGCACTACCATCTGATAAATGCTACTTCTGGCTCTCCAAATGACACTGCATGGCTCTAAGTAAATTAAAAGGAGACCACTATAATTTTTGAAAGAGAGACTTTCAGTATCAGGTAATTTGAGTTCTGATTAGCCAAATCTGTAGACAGCCTCATTTCTTTGAACGTTAAGATACAACTGAAAGAAGCCAAGCAGCTACCATCTTTGCAAAAACAGTACATGTATTCCCTGTTAAATCAATAAACTTCTCAATGGACTTCATAGCTAAATGCATCTTTTTCTCAAAAAATATTTTTTTCCTGTACATTTG
Source organism: Tetrao urogallus (assembly GCF_951394365.1). Taxonomy (NCBI): domain Eukaryota; kingdom Metazoa; phylum Chordata; class Aves; order Galliformes; family Phasianidae; genus Tetrao; species Tetrao urogallus. The sequence goes on from NC_136820.1 coordinate 21,557,700, forward strand.
CAACAAAACTTGCATTCTTCTCTACTGTAGATCATCAAATGTTTGCATTTAGAATTCCTAAATAGCAAAGTAACTTTTCCCTAATTTGATGCATTGTTATCTTTTGCTTCAAAAGGAACAATTTAAAACAGAGAAGCATGTATAGTTCAAAAACTGTTTAAACTGTGAACTGTTTAGAATTAAACTCTAAAGACTTTGTGAGAAAACAAAAAGATCACTAACTACAGTAGCATAGAACTCTGTGAAGAAAACAGGACAGTGCAGCAGTTAATTTTGCATGGCACTAACTTAGACATGATGGATTTCAATGAGCTAGAAATGCTTCAGATTCAAGCAGTTACCTCTTTTTCTCTTTATATCTTGTTCCTTAACAAAATATTTAGATGGCATGCTGTATTGTTCTTTCATGAGGTGAAATATTACCTAATAAAAACTTATACAATTCTGCATTAAGAGGCAAGAACCGTATAGATGCTGTTGGTCACTACCCCAGGCAGGTCACAGCACACGTGACAGTGAGAAGAGCCCGCTGTGGAACAAAAGCGTTAAGGATATAAGGGGAAAGGAATTGCTGAACACTTGGTGAAGCACAGAACCAAGCAGATACGCTCTGCCTCCTTCTGCTGAAATATGAGTTTCTATGCATATAGCCTGCCTGTTTGTTCACCTCCTTTTGACAGTGCACAGATATCTACGTGTATTTAATTTTTTTTTTATTTTTAAAATTGTTGATCACTTCCTTCCTTTACACACCAGACCATTCACAGTGTTTTCTTTGTATGTGACATAAGGAAACACATGATATAAACATTTTGCTTGTTTATTAGGCCTTATTAAAACATTGTATTTTAGTATGATGTGATCCCCAATTTTTGTCATTTAGTGAAGTATTTCCTGGATCCACAAAGAAAGATCCAAACTTCATGAAAATTTGACTTCCAGCTGCACAGGTACCTCAGCTTCTATTTTGCATGTAGAAATATGAACCTGTAGAACCCACTAACAATTGACTATAACAGGGCAGGAATCAAACCATCTCCTCTCCCTTCCTATGTCATAAACTGCCATTTATAAAATCACATAAATGTTCTGCACTAAGTGAAAATGCAGAAATAGGTGGACTTCTAGGAAAACTTCTCAGCAAGTCCTAGAGACTGTGGCTGACAGCTTTAGTGAGCAGCATAACTTCAGAGAAATTCTTGGTTTCATTCATGTCAAGGATTTGAAACAAAGGTGGTTTTGAAACTTTAATGAAGGATGATGGTTATAAACCTTACAGCACAGGAGAGAGTTTGATACAGATCCTATGCAGCTGAGATCCATTCTTTACAAACAATAGTGTTGTGTACTTGGGATATGCTTACTATTGGTCTTGCAAAGATGATGACTTTTCTTGCGACTTGAGTATCAAGAATAAAGGAGAGAAAATGCATACAGTATATGCTAACATTGTGATTTTTAAAAAATTTATTTACACTTTAGTATGCTGTATATTAATGTCTTTTAAGTCAGATAGAAAGAAGTCAAATGTAAATATATGGTTTTGTACTTGCCTTGATTTTTTTTTTTTAATGGGCAACACGTTCAAGAGTTCTTGTAGGCAGTGGGGGTGGCACTTGCATAGTGACACCTGAATACTCTGTGTCTTAGCTCCACTGCAGTTTTGACTTTCCATAGATGTTTTTGATTCTTAGACAAAGCAGTATAAACAAACATATCGCTGCAAACAGCTTCCATTAGAACAAAAGGGGCACTGTGTTATCATCTCAGATTCTTCAAACAGTGAAATAAATCCTTTGTGTACCTCAACAGTGAATTTGTCATTACAATTCAAGAAAGATAACAAATGCTTCCAAACACATTTCCACCTAGTCAGCTAAAAGGACAGATACTCACTGTGCAGACGAAAAAGAAAGATGTGCTAGAGGAAAAGATAGAAATAAAAAAATAACCTTATCGTTGTCGGTAGATGATAAGATTTGAAGAAAAAAGGCTGTCTGTCTGTAATCATCCTAATTTTCTGCCACAAAGGGAGAAAAAAAAGCACAAAAGTTATGTGCACATAAAAGTTCTGAAGTATCTTAATTATCTTAATATCTTAGGGAAGACTTTCTTCTTTTAACTAAGGTGCGTATATACCATTGCTTTTTATCCCCAAATTAAGAATGCTTGTTCTTGATGCTTAACTATAGCCAAATTTTATGTCCATATTTATAATCTTTTGTTCTCGTTACACTATTCAAACACTGCATTACAACAACAAAAGAAGGAAATACATTTAACTAAATCCCATTGTGCCTAAATGTTTATGCAAATTTACCCTGTGGCAATTTTCCAGACAACAGTATCACTCATGACCAAACTTTAGATACTAATATTAGTTTGCACCAGAAACTGACTCCGTCAAGTAACATTCTGAAATTTTTGGTGCATAGAGGCACAGTTGATGAACTATATGTCTTGAATGCTAAATAAAACCCAACACTTCATGCTTATCACACCCGCTCAAGCAGATACCTCAATTAAAATTATGTGGATACGTACAAAATGGGAGCTGGTAGAAAATTGCAGATTAAAAGTGATATGATAGGTAAGAAAAAATATGTTAACCTCAAAATTCTGGAAAGAACATGGCAACAAAGGGAATAGCTGTACTTCAGTAAGTTCAGATTTTAAGCTCTCAGTTTTGAGTTGAGACTTAATTTAAATTATTCCTTTGTGTAATCTAACATGAATGCCTCTTCCCATTTAAACAACTACCTGGTTGTTACAAACTTCCTGGCCAAAACCAAAGTTGCAGGCATTATAGTGAATTCTGTAAATGATCACTGCTTCAAATCACTGTACAGGATGAAGCACCAATGTCTGTAAACATAAAAATATAAGAAGTTATGATTCTGAGCTGAACATGACAGAACAAAATCATTCTGTCACAGCTCACTAGAAAGACATTGTAGACACAATGGAAAGCAAACACAATGCAGTTGGTCCTGAACTGCCATGCAGTCCTTCACCCCTGGTGGTGAGTGACTTGCTGGGAGAGCACTTAACTGGAGGAACTTGGCTGAAGAACAGTGGAGAGCAGTATGATTTGAAGATAACCAGAGTCCATTTTTTGTTTTGTTCATCTATTAATATTTCTTTAAAGGAATGGCAAATGCTTTACAATATTGACTTAAAATCTGAAGGAATGATACTAACGTATAAAAACAAAACCTTAAATCTTCATGAACTCTCACGTTTTATGCTACAGCACAGTTAGTTGATGTTATACTTGCATGGAAAGCCCCAATGATGCAGTGTTCACTTACTGGGTTTATTTAAGAAATTTCCTGCATGGAGAATACATAACCTTCGTTATCAGTTACCTAGGAGCTCCTTTCATCAGCTTCTGTTTGCAATGGGATGTGTTATGCCTTTGTGCTCCACTGCTTCGGTCATGGCTGCTGATAAAATGGCAATCATTAGGTAAGCAGTCCCTCTTAAAACAAAGGAATATCTAAAAACTTTCTAAGGTTGATTTCCCATTAAAGGAGCTATGAGAGTTTACATCAGCTCACGATCTCACTCTGAAGCACAGCAGATTTCCTCAAATCTCTCCCTTTCAAGGGCAGAAAGGCTACTTAATTATGTTAAAGTAGCATGCCAAGTTAACATGAATTTGGAAGCACTTCAAAGAATGAACTAAGGTACAAAGTAAATTGAAGGCAGTATTTGCTTATCCAACCTGAAGACAGAAGAAATCAACAGGAGACAGGAAAGTAGGGTAAAAAGTTATTCAGCCAAAACATTTGAATTTAATACTACTTAATCCTAGTAAAAACTTGATTGACTAGCATCAATTTAGACTGGCTAGAAAATTAAAATTTGATTACCCAAGCATCAGTCAAACCACTAAAAAAAAAATAAATAAATAAAATTATCTACAGACTCTATATATTTTGTGAAGATTTTAAAGGAGAAATTAGTTCTGCATCTTTTCCTGTGCTTTTTACTGCTTGTATATGTCATATTTTTTCTATACTGTTATATCATGACAGTTCAAACTACAGCTAGGAAAAACAAGGCTATGAGAGCATATCCACAGGCAGCTGTGCTCTCCCTCAATTGTGTTGTTCATGAGAAGCAGAAGAGGAACAGATCTTTTATGGGCCTATTTGACTGTCTGACTGCTCTTGCTCCAAAACCTACAATTGGTGTAAATGTTTTTGGCCGACACACAGCCCTGTCTGCTTGTGTATTATATCAACATTTTCTCTGCAAGGAATGAGACAGGAACCGAGAAAGTCTGGACATGTAACCAGGCCATGGCCATTGAGTTCTTTGCTGGAGTGTGAAGCAAGGCTGCCTATAAGCACTGCTTCTCTTTCTGCAGAGTTTCCAATGACCAGCTCTGGTTTGCCTTTTGTTAAGACTACATCAATGAAACACTTGAGACATGCAGTCAAGATTGCCTGAAATTCAAAAGGAAAAAGAAAAACCAAAAAACCAAAAAGCAGAAAACCCACCCGTACAACGTTTTCTATTTTTGAAAGCAAATAGTATTTTCTATTTCTCTCTATATGTCTAGGACTGAACTGTAAAAGCAATTAAACAGGATACACTATTCTCTCATTTCAAAACAATCACTGTAACAGAATATTCTGCTGAATTACCTCTTATGTTCACAGCCCTTCTGCTTAAAAATTTGTACTCAGTTTTTTCTAGTAGGAAAATATTGAAATCAGTTGGTAACATAAATGAAATAATTCCGTTTCAACACTTATGGAATGACAGTCTCTCAAAAATAAAGAAGAGAAATCAAAGGTTGGTGCAGACAAATATTGTTTAGTTTGTCATTTAACATTTGATTTACTTTTAGGCCTGGCTTTCAGCATAGCAAAAACTCTTTGAGAAAATTGTTGGCAACAGAGTAGCTTTACTTACTCAACTGAAACATCTTTCTTTTCAAAGCTCTATATTGTCCTACCCAATTATTCTCCTACAACTAAAAAAAACCCCAACCTTATTTCAAGATAGTTGATAACAGAAAACATCTGATCATCAGCTCCATATTTCTTTATCCACCAGTTTTTAATCCCCTCAGGAAAATTCATACTTGTATAAGCAATTAAAGAGACTAAAAAATTAATGCACTCTATACATTGTAAAGCATTTAAGAATATTATATGTGAATCACACTGAAAAAAAAAGAGCACAAGAAGCCAGGTGCCTCAAATAATGCAATTAAGTATTTACTCATTGCTCCCACTTTCTTCTTCTCTTAGTATTTTAGTACTACCACAGCTCCTACAGTTTCCAGCACACAAATATAATTCTAATTTCATAGGTTGATAAGAGCATAGAGGAAAAGTGATAAAGCGATTTCCCTCTCCTTGATCTCATCTATAATAAGGAAGGGAATTTAGTTGGCAAAAGAATACCTGTCCATAAAACAGGAAATTGTGGCATACAGTTTTTGTGGGCGCTACTTCAATACTCATATGGTTAAACGGACTTGGAGCCTGAGTTTCTTGTGCTGAGAAAAAAAAAAAAAAAAGAAAAAAAAAGAAGTATAAAACCACTAGCACACTGTACATGATTTATCTTCAGCACTGCTTCAGTAATGTAGGAAGATGTAAAAATACAACGTCATCATGAACCTTCAATTAAAGCCACACAGCTCAGACACTAGGGATTTATCCAAACACATCCAATGTTATTTTCAGTTATTTTTCATTTTATCTATGAATTGTAGTGGTATATTGTCATGATTTCTGCATCTAAGAACACTCTGCCGTATGGTTACTGGCATGCATACAACGTACCTGCAGAGATGCATATGGATCCACTTCAGAATTTGGAACTTCATAACACTCAGAGCCTGAACTTTGTCATCTCTGAATTGAGATAATAATTAAACGTTATGCCTTGGGATGGAAAATTCACTCCCTTTATCTTCTTCAGCCACTGAATTTGGTAATAATTGGTTTGGTAGTATGAAAGATATAAAATGGTGCATTAATTTCTTACAGTATTATTTTCATACCAAGACATTAATATGACATGCACCTACAGTGCACATGAATAACAGACTTGCAAATAAATCTTATTTTTAATTACATATATGAGTAAACTGTTACGAGATACCCAAGAATATCATAGCAATATTTTAGCATTACTGCTGTTTGAGGCTTAATTGAGGCCTCCTCCAGGTATCATTGCATAGTGGGTGCAGGTGGCAAAGTGTGGGCAGCAGGGTGGTGGAACTTCAGGTGTAAGCAGAAGTCAGGAATGCCCCATGCCAGGCACATACATTCCAGCCGGCTCCAACAGCCCCATCATGGGACACCAGCCACACTGGAGGCACCTCTGGGAAACTGTATTTTAAAAGAGAGGAAAGAGTGAGAAATAACAGAATACCAAGGTCAGAGGAAGAGGAGGTTCTCCATGTTGCTGAAACAGATTCCACACTGCAGTCCACAGAGGATCCCCAGCAGAATTAAGTAAGACATTTATTGAAGGAACTGCAGACTGTGCGGAGCCCTTTTTGGAGCTGAGGAGAGGTATGAGAGGGAAGGAGTGGTAGACAGGAACCACAGTGTACTAATCATTAGCCCCATCTACCAAGAGTGGTCAGAAAGAAAAGTCAAGAATGAGACTGAGCTTGGAAGAGGATAGTGAGAAAAGAAAGGTATTTTAGTTGTCTTGTTTCTCACTACTTGAATAAATATTAATTGGCAAAAGCTAGAATATTTTTTTCCCAATCAAGTCTGTTTTTCCCATGACTGTAAAAGATAAGCAATCTTTCTGGCTTCATCTTAACCCACATGATTTTTCACCCTATTTTCTCTCCTAACCCATAAAAGACTGAACAATCAACTGGGTGAGCGTTTCACTGTTTGTCAAGGCTAACCAATCACACATCCAGACCGAATATTTTATCACCTATAACTTCTAATTAAGTTTAAATTTAGATATGACAAGGCCTTCCTGATTAAGACCAGAGATCAGCAAGGCCTTTTGAAAAGTAAGAAAACAGATTTTAATGACCAGAAAGACCTTCCATGTCTGTTAATGCAGTAAAGGATTGTTCCTGCTTCAACCTGCATAGTTACTCTCCCTTCATCCTATGGATGATGTACACATAAATCGGTTCTTAACAAGAGCTCTACATTTGTGTAAGCACTTACATGTACTTAAGATGCCAATTGTATTTTTGCTGGTTTGAAATAGGCAAGTATGGCTAGATATTTATCTGTAAAAAAAATAAACAACAAAACTAACCAAAACACTGTCAAGTGATTGCAGAGGTTTAGACATTTCTGATTCAAACCTTTTGGCGTCAAAACAAAAGATCTTATGAAGGGGAATGCATTTGAATGCTTCACTTATATTTACATTTCCTACTATAAAAACAACAGGCAATATTACACATACATCTGACCCTTTATGAGTTTTACTTCTGGTAAGCATGACCTTCGTATTACTTTTTGTTTCTTAGGTCTTTAATATAAATAAAAATCTAAAATTGGTAACTGGTAACACTTCTCCAAGCAAACATGCCTTCTCCATGCATGATGAGTGAGGCTGCACACAGCCTTGTGCTGTAGGCAGCCTTTTACCCTTCAGCTGAACTAGATCATTTACAGATGAACTCTGATCACTAAAGTACACAGTACTACAGACCAAACAATTCAGTTGCATAAGTCATTGTTCTGCACCCTCATCAGTAATTAGTGGGTAGAAACCTGCATATACACATGTGTATATATCTGATTATGAATGCATATTTGTAGGGACGCATGTATAGATGTTTCTCAAGGACAAGTGACATACTGTGGTCATTTTTGCCAACTTACCTGAGCTTTAGGCAGTACCCCAACAAATGCCCAAATATACAAACAAACACAAAATGCAACTCATCGAGCCCTCTGAGGCAATGCATTGGCACATTTTCAGGGGCCAGCAAACAATAAAGCAGAGAACAGAGAGTGTGCAGCAAATAAACAGTAAAAAGAGTGGCTTGTGAGTCTTTCTCCTTAGGGAGGTGACAGTGACCTCAATAAGCTATTAAAATTCTTAAGTCCTTCTAAGTTATTCTTTATTAAAGTTTAATAATTTACAGCCTCATTATCAGTGTATAAGAGTAACTAACACTAGTGAATTTAATGAGCAGTTCATTTGATAGAATGGCTGCACAAAAAGTTGAAATGGCTGATCCCTGGATATTTTAAGACAGAAGCAAGATAAAGTCAGATATCAATGAAGTATATCCAATGCCATAATCACACTACATTTCTGTTTGTTACTGTGGACCACTGCAACATGACACTTGTGAACCCCTGCGTATCTCCAGAGAAAGTGTCCAGCTGATTTCATCTTGCATATATTTCAGATTCACAATAATTTTAAGCACTTTTTTTTCTGCATAAGGCCACCTGCTCAATGGACGTTTCAGAAATACTGCTGCTTAAAAATAAGTCACTTTGAGTCTAATGCCTACCTGTACCATACTATGATCAGAAATAGGACCAACAGTTTTAAAGTTTGTTCTGACTTGTTTTAAGGAGGCACGTCTTCACCAAAGACAGTCAAGTTATCCTTTTAGGACTGTTTTCTCCTTGTTTCTATCCAGCTGCCAGAGTACCTGCAAAACAAATTGGAATGCAGCCATTTTCTCACGAGCAAGAATTTGAAGAAAAAAAAAAATTAAACTTGTTTTTTAACTTCTGAAAATTGCTTGTGATTATCTAAAGTGCATTGCACATCCAGTGTAGAAGTTTGCAAGTGACATACAAGTGCCACCAGAATTACAACATTTTTATTTGTTCATGTGAATGTCACCATGCTGCTGCATTTCTGAGGGCTGTTTTGACAGCTTAGTACTGGCATATGGCTATACCTATTTTCCTTGACTGCATCTTTTGTTATAGGGAGAGCAAGGCGTAGGTCCCAAATGATGGTTTGCTCCTGCATTCAGAGGGCTGATCTATCAAAAAGCTGGTGACAGCAAGGATCCTATATTTCTTCTGTGTTATTTTAGAGCAAGCTACTTAAGATACCAGTATATTTTGTGCATACTTAAGATACCAGCACAATTCTGTGCATAAAGCTGAGGATTATGTGACACCCAAGTTCAACATGACTGGCATTGCAGATATCAACAATAGTATGTGTAAACCAGGCTGTCTGGAAAGTCTGGTATTGTATAGTTGAAGACAAAAAAAGTAATTCTTCTCATCTTCTAGCTTCTATTCCAACCAAGGCCTAAAGTCCAGTTTAATTATGTTAACTACAACGTATGCTTTGGGTCAGCAGACGCATTTCTTACTGCCCATATTCTAAAGGATTCAGTGGCTCTAACCCTTGCTCCTGCTCAATCAGTATCAGTCAAACACCACCTGAACCAATTATTTACTCGCTCACAGTTGTCCTGTTTGAACAGTTTGTTGCCTGCTGTTTCCACCTCTACACTTTGTTTGCCATGATATCATATTGCCGCTTCATGTCCATACCAGTCCTCTGATCCTTATCCCCCCAGGTGGGCAGCTTGAAGCAACACAAGGTGCTTAATTAAGTTCTCCCACTAACAAGATTTCTCTCAGAAATACATGCACTGAAGGCTTCTCCATTTGTCCTGCAACACTACTCTAATATGGATAGCTAGAAATGAAGTGTTGGTGACATATTGGAATGCTGAAAATTTGAATTTTGACATGAAACTGCAGCAATTCCACTTGAAAATAAAAACACTGATTGAAAAATATTATTTATTCTCTTTTTTACTGAAGTTTGCACAACCGTTCTGTATCAGCTCAGCAAAATGAGAGGAAAAGATCACACTGAACTTCTTAAAATTAATGCATTGAGCTTTTAACAATTAATTTCCCTTTTAAACATGAAAACTCATGTTCTTAAAAGAAAAAAATTGTTTTTACAATTTATTTGCATAAAGAACGTGTAAAACAAGTTAAAAGAGCAGTGATCCAAAGGAATAAGAGGAACAGAGAATCAAGCTGGTATAAACCACAGTGTTCTCAACAGTATCAAAGATGGCAGCTGCTATTAAAATGCAGATAGAGAACATCACCGTATCTAGATGGAAATAGGTTCTCAAAAGAAGAAAACAATAGAATGGGCTAAGCTACAACCATCATCCAAAAGTTACATTCAGATTCTAGATTTGAATTTCATTACATTACAGCATTTATAGGGCCACAAAGATGGTGAAGAGCCTGGAGCATTTCCCCTATGAAGAAAGGCTGAGTGAACTGGGTCTGCTTAGCCTTGAGAAAAGAAGACTGAGAGGAGACCTGATCCAGGTCTATAAATATCTAAGGCGTGGGGGGCAGAGTGGTGAGGCCAGACTCTTTTCAGCAGTGCGTGGTGACAGGACGAGGGGAAATGGCCGGAAACTGCAGCATAGGAAGTTCCTCATAAATGTGCACAAGAACTTCTTTACAGTGAGGGTGACGGAGCACTGGAACAGGCTGCCCAGGGAGGTGGTGGAGTCTCCTTCTGTGGAGATATTCAAGACCTGCCTGGACACCTACTTGTGCGACCTGGTGTAGGGAACCTGCTTTGGCAGGGGGGTTGGACCCAATGATCTCTGGAGGTCCCTTCCAACCCCTACGATTCTGTGATTTGGAACAGTCAAAAACATTGATTTAACTGTGTAACTAATAAGAAGGGCATAAGAAGTCTGTTGTTTCTTAAAATGACTAACTTAGATTTCCTAGTGCCAGCCTTCTCTGCTACAATGACATGAATACTTAATTCACAAAAGTTTTAAATCCATTTTGAAAGGTTTTCCAAATGCCAGTTTCAATAATCTTATGATTGACATCTTGAATTACATCAACTCATACACTAGGAGGCACAATCAGCCTTACAGTAAACGTAGGAATCTTGAAGCCTTTTAGGCTTGACAATGGCTTAATCAGATGCCAAAACATCACATTGCAATAATGAAAACCAAAGAAATGAAAGGACTGCATGCAGAAAAACTGTCTCCAGAAAAAATAAAGGGGAAAATGTGAAAACATATAGAGAGAAAGATAGTGCTTCCAAATTGCTTAGCTTGATATCATCAGTATCATTATTGAATGACTTAATCCACATTAGATCTATATTCCCGTCCAAAACCAACCATTTTGGATCCTCACAGGTAACTTTAGTTTGTTCTCTGTAGAGAAGACAGTAGACCTGTAAATTGTATTTCAAGAGAGTCACACAATTTTAGTAGTGTAAAACAATTAAAACTTCAGTCTTAATTTATCACTGAAATAAGAAGATTTTGTGGCATATCAAAACCATGCTTTGCTTTTTAGATTGTCAGTGTAAAACAAAAATAGATTTATTGAACACTTGATACAGCAAAACAACTACATTTTATACAGCAAGAGTCTATTCCTGTGTGTCAATGGTCTTAACGACATGGGGAGATATGAGAGGTTCCGCTGTTCTAGAGAGAAAATAATTCACCCTCTAAGGCAGTTGAATCAGCATCATTAAGTTCTGCACTTTTCTGCTATTACCATCATGTCCTGCCTCTAGAATTTCCACAATTACCAGTGCTGTGCATTCAAATTTTGCACACACAGGAAAAAAAAATAAAAAAAAAAGAAAGAAAAAAAAGCCACAAAAGGATTTAGTCTCTAACACCTTATCTGAATTCCAGTACTGCCTATTTCCAACAGAGTGCTGTGCCTGCAGGAACAGAGGTCTCCAGTAAGAAGAATGTGCGCTGCTTACTATCTTTCCATTCTTGGGTTGCATGGTTTATAAAACCAAACAGCTCACCAGCTGTCAGAGCTTTCGGATTGAGGTTATTCCAATTTGACTTTTGTTTCATGTTCATATAGTATGTAAAGAGGAGGGACAGACTGCATGTTAGTGTAAATTTAGAGATAGTAGGAATCTTTGATTTTCTCTCTAAACTGGATTTCTGCAGATCTCCACACTAAAACAAATCTTCATCTTGTTGTACTCTAGCCTCTGTGCGAGTATAGCACAAATATCCACTAAGCCTAATGACTCAAAGGGAGAATCTCATTCCAATACAGCTCCACTCCATAGTTAATATTCTCTAATACAAAATGTTGAAAGGGAAAGTAAAAATACAGACCTGCCAAAGTTTAGTAGCACAAACAGGCAAGCACTATCTATTCAAGACATTTACGTAGTGGTTTGGCAATATATCATTCAATTTCTGTCCAGAAGACTAAATCATTCTGCTTCTCCTTCTAATACAAAGTATTACTTAGTCTATCTGTCAAATATAATGTTCCTTACTTTCTGTCATGATTAATTTTCTTTTGGGACATGCAAACAATGTAGAAAAGTGTACAATTTTCTTGCAATGCTTGAATTTTGCCATTACACATCACAGGCTGACAGGATGGCCTGAACAGCATGCTATCATACAGCAGCCTACAGCAAAGGCAATGCATCAAGCACAATGTTTTCTGCAGGAACCATGATAATTTCTTTGCAATTGAAATGAGATTGAAAACACTTTGCAGGTAGGCAGACACCTTGCTCTTTCCAGTGCATGCATTGCCAACCACAAACACAGTGATGCACTACCACTAGCTTCTCCAGCTGTATGACCTATCACACCGTTGGAATACGTAGCAAGAACATTTGCTCTACTGTTGTCCTCTTGCCAAACAGAGGCACATACACAAAAAAAGTTATCTTTCCATTCCTCTTTCCTATCCTCTATAGTAAGAAATGCCTTCTAAACAGACTTGCCTTTGTGGAGCCAATGTTGCATCAAGAAACATCATTTGTTTCCCAAAGAATGAGAGGAGCACTAGCTTATTTTAATGAATGAGAACAACTCTTATCATTGTGTTATACAGCTGTACACCCATAAGAACAGTGTCAATCAAGGATATAGAAGAGTTATCACAAGTTTGCCATCACTTTAGAGGATCACAACTCCACAATTAAAACAATTTTGTATATATAGTTTGGTTAAATACAGTATTGGTCCACTAAAGGAATATGTTTCTTCCAAAGAACTAGTTCTGTGAGAAAAACAATGGAAAGAGCTTGACTGATTATAGATTTCTGTCTTAGTGAAGAGAATCCATATTGATTTTCTCAAGTCTAACAGGAGCAAGTTCATATTCCTCAGTGGTCATTTTCTGATTCACCCAGTTAGCAGGGATCAAAGCACCCTACAGAAGGCTGACTCAAAAGTTCCAAGGTATAGCTTATTGGTTTTGGTACTTCTGCCAAGGTGGTGGAACAAGATAGTCTGGAGCAGAAAATCCTTTATAAATCCTGAGATTAATCACATTTAGCTTGATTGGTTATTTCAGTTTCCAATAAAGCTTAATAAAGCAAAGCAGTGTGCAATTTTATACTGCAAATGTGGATGGCCTTTGAAGCATGGTGAGAATATACTTCATTAGTAGTCCAAATTTGGTCCATATACCAACTTATATTTCAATATCACTGTTTTAACTTTTCAATCTGTCTGTAACTCAAGGTATAGTTAGTGTTTTAAGTTTAGCTTGTAGACAACTAATTTTTATGAGTATGCACATGCATGTATGCTCATGCACTCATATCTCACACCCAGTGTGCATTGTATTATACAGAAAAACCCGAACAAACATGAAAAAATAACACAGGTAACCCAACATTCTATATCTACAGCTTCTTGTACGTTTTTTTTTTTTGTTGTTGCCTTAATCTTCATTCTTCCCTGTAAATATTTGCCAACTATTACAATGATACCAAGTACAAGAACTAGGTGCTCTACACAAATAAATATGTTTGCCACTGGAAACAGCCTTTTTGAACAGAGTGTATTTCCTTTTGAGTATATTTATTGTACTGAGGTGCTGTACTGCCATGTCTTTGAAATACTGAGACCTTGAGGACACCTTATCAGTACTGTAACATACTCAAAAATAACCTTCATTTCTAATATAGCCTCTTTGCAATTATTTTGATTGAAACTCTTAAGGGGAGTAATTAAAGGCAATGAATTATTTTACCTTGGGAATTAAGATCTCTTCAGGCTACAAGCGAAACTCCAGGGTAGACTGTATGGCCATCTGTTTAAATTGCAGGTTCTTCTTTCTCAGAACATCCAGAACTTGAAACAGGTCATTAGTTAGGCCCGTGAAAATTGGTTTATCATCTGTCATCATTATAGGCAAAGTGAAATCTCTTAAAGCTTGCATAAACACCTGGAAAAGGATGGCAAACCATGGATCACAAGGGCATTAAACCATTCTCTTTTTAGGATTTTAATTTTATTCCAAGACAAAACATCAGGAACAGCTACTCCTGCACCTTCCAAGCGAAGGTTGCATCTGGTCCTCAGGTCTGTTTTTGTCTCCTCCTTTCAGTGAACCAGCAGCTGTCAGAATTGACAGTCTCCAGTCACAGTGGCACTGGGAAAACATTTTAATGAGTCATGTTACCATAGGAAAAGAAAACAGGTAGTAAATAATCAGAAGACAGTGTTCAATTTACACATGAAGTAACACTTTTTTCCCCTTTTTATAGACTTGGGGTCAGCATCATAAGTAAGGCAAATGTCTAAAAGGGTGAAAAATGTATATCTATTTAATTTTTAATACCCCACCTGTATTTTTATATGGCAAAACGTGCACCAGAAGATAAAAGACCTAGGATGATACTTTGAGAATGTGATACCATAAACTTTTGGATTCATTTCAGCTTTCGTTCCTCTGGTGACAATCTCACACTAACAAATACCATTTACAAAAACCAGATAGAGGGATGGATGTGAGAAGCAGGCCGCACACAGTTCTTCCAGTGATGAAGAAAGATGCAACACATCTCCTTCATTCTTCAGAGACTATAATAGACAGGCTTGAGATGTCAGGGTGCCCTCTCAAAAAAACCAGTAGTTTCTTACTTGTCAGGTGCAAGACACTTCTATTACTCTATCATCACAGGAGTAAGGCTGTAGGATAGGAACTATCACAAAGAGATCAAAAAGACCAAGTTTTCCTGGGAAGCTGTGCTTTTTCTTAGAAATTTTCAGCATTTCCCACAGGATGTATTTAACTGAATTCTTTTACCTCTTCCGCTATATTTTCAAATATTATTCATTGCAACTATGTCTCCACGATGAACCAAGGCAAGCAGAAAAATTGCTGCCAAACATCTAATTTGACCTGATGTTAGCAATACTTTTTTGCTTTCTGAAGAGAAAATTGGGTAGACTAGCAACGTATTTTGCATTTAACACCAAAATTAAACAAGAGACACAGGTAGCTATTCAGCCAAAAAAGTCTAAAAACACCTGTATGGAAAGTTATAGATTTTTATAAGATATTTATAGATTTATATGAGTTACAGATTTCTAAGGTATTCTGAATAAAAATAATTCCTAGTGTATTTATTTAGGAATGTGTTGCTTCAATTTTAAACAATCCTTCACCATATTCACTGACAAGAGCTTGAACAAACATACATCCAAACATTATATATTTGTTATTCATAACAGTTCCTGATTTCCCTTGAGGTTCTTCCTCTTACCAAGAGGTACCTTTGATTCTAATAAGATACCACACAATCACAGAAATTTGTTCAGCCATCCCACATATTTATCAATGATGTAGAATTTTTAACTAAAAATTAATACATTACAAATGTACCAAGAATAGAAAAAAGTCATTCATTCATTTAGAATTTATATCTAATGATATATAATGGATGATATCCGATATATCTGATGATGATATAGGATGGATACATGATTTCAAGCGTCTTCAAAATAAAAACACAAGATTGTACATTTAACAAACAAAAACCACCACCATAATTATTATACGATGTCCTTCTGTACTGTTTGCAAGTGAATGTGTAAATTAACATGTAGAAAAGTAAGAACCTCAGAAAACCTCACCTGTTTAGAGAGCAGTTCCCTGCGGAAAGTACACAAGGTAATAAACTTCTGGCTAACAGACTTACATCAATAAACCCCGCAGCAACCAACATAATTTCATAGGTCAGTTCAATGTCAGGGACGACCATGGCACAGGGTTTAAGGAAGAAAACAAACCCCATAATCCAGATACACAGATTAGTGCTTAAACATGGTAAACATAAGTCACTTAAATAAAATGACTGTTGTGTGCAAACATTTTTAAAACACAGCTCCAGAGAGTCACAATTAAGAATGTCAGTCAGAGCTAACAAGGACCTTACTTCAAAGCAAAAGGAGATAATTAGACACAGTTGATTGTCAGCATTCAGTAACATCACTGTATACAAAGGCAGCAGCTGAGAGATGCAGGGCCTGTAGAACAGGTACCAGGAAACATTGGGCAGGCACATTCAGCTGCAGCATCATTTGCTGTGAATGATTGAAAGACATCAGCAGGAACTGTGCAGGGGCTGGAAGTCAGTATAATACCCTGACATATCCAAAATAAAAGGACTTCACTTTTAAGGGTGGTTAATACTCTTACAAGTTTTTGCCTGCCTTCAGAGGTTTAATTGCTTATTTTTTAAGCATAACCTTTAGTTCAAACTTTAAGAACAAAACCATTTTAATTATATGATTTAAAAAAAAACCTGTAGGGAAAGCCATTGTCCCTCCAATCTTTGCTAAGACTAAGTTATAGGACATTAAAAGATCAGTTATAACTGGTCTTACCTGAATACTGAGAAAAATTTCTTCTCAGAAGGAGCAGTGATGCTTTAGAAAAGACTTCAGAGAGATGACAACCTTCAGGGGGGTGATGGAGTCATCATCCCTGGAGGTGTTCAATAACTGTGTTATTGTTAATAACATTGTTAACAGTTGTGGTACTGAGGTACAAAGTCAGTAGGCATTGTGGTGGTGGCTTCAGAGTTGGAATGATGATCTTACAGGTCTTTTTCAACCTTAATGATACCACGTTTCCCAGGTTGCTGTAGCAAACATTACTTGCCAGCTCCATCCCTCGTAGTCTAGCTACTGCTGCATCCATACTGTGGTGTGTTGCATTGTGTTACAGCTTGGGAAGGCTTCCCAAGGTCGAAGACTTGAAGGTCATCTGAATTAGGGAGGTTTCTTCTCAGAAAATGAGTAGGGAATGTAACAAGAATGAGTAATCTTTATGTCTGGAGCAGTGCTTTGCCCCACATTGTGTGTTGTAAAGAGAGGACTAATGGTAGCCCCTTCATTGACAGTCTTTGCAGAGGGTTGTTAATTCAAATCACAACCTCCTTCTTCTAAGCAGATGTTGCTTACTACTTGTTATAAATTTAGGCTCAAAACCAAGAAAGCTAATTCCTGCTGCTGACTGGTCCTGTCATCTGAAGCAGAAAAGCAATGCCACAAAACAAATCCCTACTCGTACTTCTCCAGACAGCCTGACAATGCCCTGCAGCTCGCCCCACTGAATTTCACAATGTTGAGAAATAAAATCACAGAATTACATTTTTCTCAAGTCCTGTTTAAAACAGTGAAAAGGTTAATGCAATCTGCATTAAATCAAAGACCATCATCACATTGCTCGATGTTCAACTCCAAAACTTTGTTGGAATAAATCAGCATTGTTTTCCTGCCCATCACAATGGAAAAACAACTTGTGGAATTATTCACTCACAGAACACCATTTTGATTCACAAGCACAGCATGAAAATATAGTCAGGTCTTTACATTCAAAACTTTCTCTCTTGAAAGACTAGTCTTAGCATATGAAGTATAAATATGCACTGTAAAAAAACAACAAGGGGCTGTCCTATAGTGCAGGAAATTGCTTTCTGCGCACCACACTTTTTGAAACTTATGTATGTAAACCAAACACCAATTTTTATTTTTTTTTTTAATCAAGGAGTAATATTGCACCTGTGGTCACACAAGACAGGAAACTTGAGGATATTTGTTGCTACTTTGCCTTATTTATAGGATTGGTTCTTGGATATGTCTATCCCATCTGTGGTTTGTAATTACCAAGCCAGCCAGCATTGACAGATGCACCTTCTTGAATCATTGATTCTAGCAAAAAAAAAAAAATCCAGATAAAAATCTTTATTGCATGTGATGTGAAAAAGTACAGTTTTTTGAATTTTTAACATATTGGAAAAAAAAGCCTAGAAAGATTTTGTTGAAAAATCCCTATTAACCTTGGTATAGATCCGCTCACACTCTTCTTCAGATTGATCACTTTTACACATTATGCAAGAATATTTAACTTATTTTTAAAATTAAGAGATATTAAGTTCATGCACTACGTAAGTGTGCACACTTACAAGCATACACACGTTTGAAAATGCTTGTCTCAATAACAGGTCTAAGAAAACCTTATAAAATTAATATGAGGTATGAAAGAACACTGAGCAGTTAATTTTTTATTCTCTGAAAGAGAAAAAGCTGACACTGCTATTAGCAACATTCATTACTTGTCAGTCAAAGGTGTAAGAAGTAGCCGAGGGGTATTTCCCAAATACTCGTAAAAGTCCTGAAACTGAGCATCACCAGTGATGCCAAAGCAATGTTTCTGGGCATCATCCCATCTATGGTGTAGACGTGACAGCCAAGCAAAACCTCATGAACTGGTGACCTAAAAAGCCATTGCAGAGTCAGTCATTATGCCTTGTAGGAGCTATTCAGATGAAAGCAATGAGACACATCACAAAGCTACAGCTGTCATCAGTAGGTCTCATACCTCATTCCTCACCATTTGTGCGTGGTAACTACTAGAATCAATTATAAAAGATTAAACTCACCTTGAGGCATTGGTGATTTTATACAGATGGAAATGTATCATAAGATCTTTGTAATAGAGCTATTATAGCAAAGTACATTACTACTTATTAAGTCAAAACCCTTACGAACCATGCTGTTTTCGCACTGAAATGGATGTTGCTTTTTTACCAGATCAAGTCTAATTTTGCTTCTTGAGTTTCTTTTTGGCTTGATGCCATTTTAGAAATCCACTTTGCTTCATTTTACAGCTTTCAAATCTGCGTGTCTTCAATATTTCCATTTAAACAGCAGCCAACAGTGTGCCAGATGGTGTAAGCTGTAACACTAATCTACAGGATGTGACTGGAACATATACCTGAGGCCATAGGAACCCCTGACCAAATTTCTGTGCACTATGTTAGTCTGAAATTGTAATAAATAAAATCTCTGGCAAAAAATAAAATCACTGAAACCTCTCACCCTGTAGTGAAACTTGCTAGAGAAACACTGGAGGGAGGCACTGTTCTCATATGCTTTCTTGGGTACAAAAGCATTTTGAAGAAATCTGAGGCTCAGAAGGTCAAAAGAGAAATGAGAATTATTTCATATTTCAATCCCCATCTAGTGAAACCTTGTGTGGATTCAAACTAGTAGCATGTGACAGCCACCTTAGTTGTTGCATCTTAGTTATACTTGGAGAGAGCATTTTGATTAAAGCATGCATTCAATATTATATGTGTATGTACTTATAGTCACCACAGGAAAAGATTATCTTGTTCTAGAAATTCACATATATGCCTTTAAAAGGAAAGAAAACACACTGTGAAAGGCTGAAGATGGAATAATTAAGATATAATAAAAACTTCAGAATGCTTAAGGATCATCTGCACTCCAGGTAATTTCTCTGGGCTTCCTCTTTTTTCTGTAGCAGATCATGATGATGTACTAATGCAATTATAAGGGATATACCAATAGCAGCATTTTGTATGAAATTGCCTAGTATCCCAAAATGTTACAGACCTTTTTTCTTTTAAAAAAAAACAAACACCAAAACTCCACTTCTCCATTGCTGGGGTCCAGATGCTCATTCCTAACCCACAGTCCAGAAGTCCTCAGCACAGATATCGTCCAGACAGGAGGAAGTGACAATTTGGGACAGTGCTGCACTCTGCTTGCAGAAGAATCACCACATCACATAGAGGTTCATTGTGCATCAGTCTGTCTTTCACAGAAGCTAGAAGATATTTTTCAAAAGGCACATGAGAAGCAAGCCCAGGAGATGGATACTGCAGGAATAATATAGCACATCGGCAAGCATTTACTAAAACAAAATAACCGCTGCCACCAAAATAAAAATGACCAAACAAAGCAAGACCTTAAACCAACCAGAAAAACAACAATCCCCCAACACACAAAAAACCACACAAGAATCAATAACCCAAATACTCACTGCATAAAATCACACTACCTGTTTTATCATCATATTTAATTATCAGTAGTGGAAGTGTGACAACACTTCTTTTGAGCTTTTAAAAAATAACTTGTCATTCTGTAGCCAAATGTTCTGTATTTTGAACTGTACACTGTGTGAAAGTATTTCTTTTGTTTAAGCCTACTGCCTAATAGTTTCAGGTAACACCTTTTAGTGCTTGCATTGTGAGAAACAAAGTTGAGTGAACAAAGAATAACCTTCGTTCACATTCTCTATTATAGGGATACATTTTAGGTAACTCTAAAGACAGATAAAGCTCAGATAACTCCTTCCCCTCCTTATGAGCCTCCTTCCTATGTTGCATATCCACTTAGCAGATTCTCCAGGTAGGGGAAAAAAAAACAACAGAACTACTTAAAGTTTTCACAGAAAGAAAGAATATTCATACTAGAACAGAAGAAAAATTCATATATCAGAAAATACTCTTCTGAAGCAGGTCTAATTTAAATAGTGGTTTGTCACAAACAAAACCAACAGTTTCTGTTCCTTACACAAATGCATGGATGTAACATTTGGTGCTTGCGTACTCTGTTCTTGCTGTGCTAGTGTGGTCAACTCTGTCAGTATCTTTGCTTTTATCTTTCATCTCAGGTCAGAATGGACTCATGGAAAATCCAGTAATCAAGATGTGATAAAAACACTCATGAGATAATAGAAATGACATGCTCATTTATTTCCCCAGTACATACTAATGGCATTTGATTTACTGTTGGGTTGAAAATCTTACATCTTTTCACGAGATCATTTTCACACTGTGCAGATTTTCACTGAATTAAACAAAAAGAAGGTATGCATACCTGTTTCTTATGGTAATCTTCAGGGCTAACCCATGCCCTCTTCCAGTCTAGAGAATGCATTTGTGCATCTGAAACCCATCAGATTTGTGAACCCATAAGTTCAACCTGGGCTGAGTAGCCAAAAACCCAGTGTTCCCTGTGCTTCTCTTCATAGGTCTCCATGATATAGGGACACATTATTTTTTGTACAGTTTCATCAGGGTATTGAAACCGAGAATCTACCTTTTGATAAAAAGAAAAAAGCATAAACCTGCACATGTAGTATAAATGCTACAATCTATACTGACAAAATAGGAAGCTCATCGCATTAACCTTTACAAAGGATACTATTTACATTAACATTCTTTAAAGACTTGAACTGAGAGGTTGTTGTTGCTCTTTTTTCCCCTTTTTCTCTCTCCACGCTGTCTCTTCAGTAGGATTTAATTCTCAAGGAGTCTTTTCCAATTACTGGGATAGCATTGTTTTAGTTTATATATCCACTTGGTGTAAACATACAGCGATATAATCTTAGAGCTCCAAATGTAAAAGTCTGAGTCACATTGTTCTGCAGGCAGCGTAAGCACAAACAATACAGTCTTTCGTATTTCCATGCACTCAAATGTATCTTGGAGAATCCATCTTTAAGAGGTGAACTGCATGTATTTGCCCATTCAGACTGTGGCCTCCCTGCTGAGACAATCAATCATTAGAACCACATGCAAGATTGATTTTATGCAATGTGAATGCCTATCCATTCAACACTGTTGCGGGAACAATACATTATTGTCTCAGAAGCTGCTGATCTGTTCTTTCTGACCTTCCACTAGCCAGTTAGCATACGTACTGGATGGCCAATTAGCAAAGAAGAGGCTCAAAAACAGCTGATATTGGATACGGGTGAGAGCTGGAGGTCTGGAGAGGTATGCCTTAAAGGATAAGAGGGGAAGGGATTGGAAAATTATTTAAGACGAAAGGAGGGCAGAAGAAGAGAGGAAGTATGAGAAATGCAGTATTCAACCAAAAACTTCATTAGTTCTGTGGTTTTTGGTAAAATCTTTCTTTTTCTGATTGCTCCTAAACACTTAACCCTCTATCCTTCTTCATAAACCTACACATAAGGGGCAACTAGACAATTCATTCAAATATTAGTTCATTAGGCAATTTTGGGCCTTGTAATTATAACAGTGATATTTTGAAATTTGGAAAAAACAGCTGTAAGTTTTTAAATTTCTTTATGTTTTTAAGAACTGACATTTCATGCCATATCCCAAAGGAGAGAAAAATCCATGAAGTAAATTCCACAGAAGTCAGCACACCTGACTGTTGCAATTGCACCTTTCGTGGAAAGAAACATACTCCTTTTGTATGCTGTACATTACAAGGGCAGTGTTTGTTTGTTGACATTTAAGATCAAAAGTTTTGTTCAAAAGTCTGTGAGATGATGAGGCACCTGCACCAAAAACTACCAAAGGCAGAAAGAAACCATTTGCCTTAGATTTGCCTCAATCGCTATACTTTTACACATATTTCTATTAAAGCAGTTGTTAATGACAATACTGGGAGTTGTCAGAAGAGTCTAAATGTCTAAGATAGAGCAGTATAAAACTGAGAAGATTTAAAATCATTATTAATAATTGCTGAATCATTAATAACCGTTAATGTTTATTTCATGAAGATTTGTTTATTCAGGTATAAACACGTTGCAGAAAACACTTCTAACTGAGGATTTTGAAGACCATGCTGGTGTGTAGACAGAGATCTACTCTTGAGAAATAGAACAAAAGATTGTTTGCCTGCTCTTCTCCTCATATGTGGCATAGAGCAATTAACAGATGAAGCAGGCCACTGAAGTTTATTATTTAAAAGAATCTGTGAGAATCCATGATCCAAAAAGACTCAGTGTTCAAGCCAGTCAAGTGCTGGAAAAATTTCAGTACTTCTGTTACATGTCACATCCCTTTTAAAAAGAAGTTGTGCTCGAGGCATGCCAATAATTGTAGTACTCAGACAACTAACAGCCATAGACGGCCATCACTGAAGCCAGGAATATCACCTAGCATGTAGATAACAGTATAAACTTCTGAAAAGCAAAGTGCTTGTGCTTTAAAACAAATTGGTCTCAAAATGTCAGAAAATGTAGATTATTATTTAGGAAAGGATAACGGAAGGATAGCTACAAAAACATCAAAAATATCTCATATAACGATCAATCCCAACTGCTAACAACATAGCAAAGATCATTTATCTTTCAGCCTTATCATCACTAAACACTGCAGGTCTGAAAGTTGATCAGTTAGCACTACAAGTACAATAGATTTGATCTCATTGGAATTTTCCATGTTAACTCCTGAAAACTGAGGATACAAGCAAATGCAACACAGCTAAATTTCCGGGAACAGAAAGCACAGGATTTATATCATCTCCTCAAAATGATGGTGCAATCTATAAGAAATACAGAAAGTAGAACTTACACATTTCCTTTCTGGGAAATGAAACAGAACATGTTCTTCGTACTGGTTCAGACCAAGAAGTCTAAGAGAGTGAAATACAACCAGAGAAATGAGAAGGTATGTTTGGCTATGTGGAAACTCCGCTCCGATATTCCAAACAGCCCAGTTTTAGAAATCAAGGCATAAGAAGACTTAATTCTTGACAGGGGGTTGGGAAGTTATTTGCAGATAACAGAAATCTGAAAACAAACAAACAAAACACAAATCACTACTCTAATGGGAGAGCAAAGTGAGTGTTCTTCCTAAGATACATACATTTTCATGTATGAAGAATAACAAAATGAAAACACATACTAATATTGACACTAAAAGTATTAAGACTCAAAGCTCTCAATTTCATGCCTATCTTAGCAGAAAAAGATAATAATTGTTCATGCATAACAAAGAATGATGCTCAAACCAAGTGGTAGGTTTTGTTTTCATTTTTGTTTTAAATTTCTTATGATTGTTTCCTCAAAGGAGGAAAGAATATCATTCCTTCAAATATCATTTCTCTACAGAATGAAAGAATGATCATCAGTGATGAACTCAAGGCATGCTAGAAATTGTACTGGAAGAAGATGTTTGCAGTACAATTCAGTATGTCCTGCTGTAAGCAGGAAAGAAAGACTCCCAGTCCCAATTTGGGAGTGGGGAGAGAGTGAATTAAGTTCAAACTGAAAGAATTTTTAAGGGATTTGACAAAGTTTTACATCATGAAATCCATATTTAACAAAACAATTCTTCAAATGTAACTGATCATCTGAAAAGCAGTACTAGTTCAGTATGTCAGACAGCAACAAAAGACAAAAAATTATCATATAAATTTATATATAGACAAAAAACAACCTGACTTAACAGCTCATTTCCTGACTGTTCCTGTCAGTCTTCCAAAAAAGTCATAACTCTCCATAAGTTTTATCTCCACAGCAAATCTTCAACTCTTGTTTGGTGGTAGCTTCTATCACATTTTTAGTATTCATTGTATTAGTCACTAACTTCTGAATAGAGTTAGAAGAAAAGTAGTTGCAACATGTGGAATAACACTCAGATTTGTTTCCATTTCATACCTTTTAGTATACTAGGAAAAAGAAAGTAGAGGGAAAAGATGTGGAAGAAGGCGCTTCATCAGCTTGTTTGAGATCTTATTTCTTGAGTGTCAAAAAAAGAAAATCCACAACCATTTATGCATTACAATGTTTAGACTGAACATGAAGGAAATGAAAAGGAACTCGGATTAGTACCATTTGATTACGCTACTAGATCTCTTCTAACAAAATAAAAATGACAGATCACAGAGAGAAGCATTAACTTGCATGACAATTCTGCTTATGTATGTAAGATCAGTGCTTTTCTCAACACATACCATGAAGAAATTTGTGCCTGTTAAATGCCATAAATAATTTCATCATTCTTGACAAGAATCTCAACTAGCCCAAAGGTGAGACCATAGAATTTGTGTGTACAATTAGGTATGCTGCAGCCCACATTGTTTACATTGCAGATTAAAATAATTAGAAATTCACTTAATGTTTTAAATGTAGAATGTCCTTCTGATATGATCATTATCTTTTCAGAAGTTCATATAGCGAACCGTCACAAATTTGCCTGACATACGTGGAGTGAATCATAGGTATGTCGATAACACAAGGTCTTCTCTTTACTCATCAACATTTCAGTGACTTTCTTGGTTGGAATAAACAATGAAGACCTGGTATTTCATCAAAAGTAAAAATGTTTAAGCTAATACAGAGCCATGTTTGGCAAAAGAAATTAATTACATCATAACCTTGTATTTCACTTATCGCTGTCATAAACGTCAAAGAGATTCACAGAAAGGATTTCTGTAAATCAGAAGTATCATCTCTTTGTGCAACTACAGGAGATTAAAAGCTAATGAAGGGTAAATAAAAGAAGATTATAACAAAATTATAAAAATAAAAATACATTAATAAAAATAATTCATCAAATAGAGGAACAAGGGCTAAGATAGTTTCAAGAAATTGTCTTGTTATTATTGTATACAATAAGAAAAGACATTTTTAAATGCTGCAATTGGACAACATAATATTAAGGGATTTTTAACAAAATCTAGAAAAACATAAGATGGGAAAGCTGCAGTTTTTATTAACTCCTATATGAAGATAAGAATGTTCTTAGAATACACTTAGTTACATAGCACATATAATCTCACATGAACAACATCTGAAGAAAACAAAAGTCACTGATAAAAATTCAGGAAAAAAGTTTTTGACTTGAAGTGTAACAAGGGAGGGAATAATAATGATATACTAATCATATTTCTATCAAGTCCTTACTTGATTGTTATCTAGAGTCCCAAACAGCTGATCAACTGACTAATAAAGCAGCTCTGTTCCTGTGATGCTCTTCATAAGAAAATTCCATGGCAGCCCACATTCAGCTTGTTCCTGCCAAAATCCGAGAACAAGAAAAGTAGTTATAACCTCTGTTTATACATATCACATTTCATATTTTGAAAACTTAAATTAAATTCTATTCAATGCACAATGTTGTAAACTATGCTGCATACAACAAGCCACTGAATTTTGCTCACATGAAACTATTCACTTGTATCATGAATTTCCTGTAATAAAATCTAATCAAGACAGCAATCTGTACATACTTTTCTATGGAAATAGAAAAAGATGGACACCACTCACGTTTCAAGTACTCAACTTTAGCACAGCTCTGTGAACTATACCATGGATTTCTTCTACTTTATGGAGCCCCAGAAGATCTGTCAAGATAGTATCTTCTATACTAATAGCTTGACCTAGAAAGCAAACAATAGCAGATAGCAGAATGAGTAAATGAGTAATAAAAGTCACACAAAAACACATAACAAAATGTCCAATGGAATACAAGTGAAAAACACTGAAATATTATATGCGCTCTAGATACAAGATATGCTGTCATCTTTGCACCAAAACTTTGAACCTGATCAGCCTAGATGAAGTATTATTTTGACACTGTTCCTTCATTTTATTTTTTTTTTTCATTTTGAAAGTCTATTTATGGTATTCTCTGTGATTTTCTATTAAGACATAGCACATATCATACCACTAAATGGCAAATTTATTTGACCAGCTACAACAAAAGTTGAAATATGCTACAGACAGATACAGTACTTCACAGTAGAAATCTAATAGGCTGGTGAGGGTATTTGCTTTTTGAATTTTTCCTTTTTAATTTTTTTACTGCCTGGCCACTTCAGGGCTAACCAAAAGTTAAAGTATATCATTGAGGGCATTGTCCTAATGCCTCTTGAACACTGACATGAAAAGGGCATCAGCCATCTCTCTAGGAAGCCTGTTGCAGTGTTTGACCACCCAAACAATAAAAGACATTTTCCTAATGATTAGTACCTTGCTGATAATAGAAAAATTGAAGAAGTTTGTCAGAAAATCTATTTTCCTTTTTCATATGTAGATGTTTGGGACAAATGTAGTTAGCATAAGACTAGGGAAGAATTCACTGGGGTCATTACTTTATGTGGTAAATAAATAAAGGCTCTGGAAATGTACTTTCTGGTATGGCACTTTAAATAATGAAGCTGTTAATATTGTATCTTCACAGTGATTATGTGACTCGAGCTGGATCAAGCCATTTACTTCATCACAGCTCCAATTTAAGTAATTTTCCTATTTATTTTTTCACTTCAGATAAAAACATTCATGAATTTAATATATCCAAATCTTTCATTCACAGAGAGTTAAGGGAGATGCCTGTGTACACCTGAAAATGAAAAACATGACAAGTAATCAGCTTGTGAGCATCACTGATGTCCATCATCATCTTCCCTTTTCCATAATCTGCAGTATGGGCCATAGTGAATGATGTGAAAGTAGAAGAGCAATGCATCGATCTTAGCTCTATCCTTGCCTTTATTACTCCAATCACCCCTGATATCACAACTGGCTGCGTGAAGCTGTATCATTTTGAAGTGGTTTAAGACAAGAAGTCTGCTGTAAGTGAATTCTTTTAAAGCACTACTAATTGGGCATGCAATTAAACCTCCTCATTTCTGCATGTAACAAGTGCATAAATAAGAACTATCATGTCCTCTAGGTTTAATATTTTCTTCATTCCATACTGAAGTATTACACTATCTGTGGACCACAATTATTCCTTTACTGTCCTGCAAATATTCAGGGGGACTCTGTTCTAATTTTCACTTATTTCCTCCCTTGTTCTATTAGAATTGATTTCTTCAGAATTATTACCGGCAACCCACAGCAAATTCTTCAAGTGAAGAAAATGTCCTCCCTTTGAAGTGGAGCATCTTTGCTGAAGCTATGGAGCAAATCCAGCTACTCTGGACCTGTCTGAGGGAAGAGCAGGTAAAACTCTTAAAACCCTATTTGTCTCAGAAAATAACGATTTTCATTTGGTCATTTCTTAATATTTCATTATACTTTCACACACTGCCCAAATAAGAAAAGTGGCAACATGGCTTTACCATATTCTCCCACAGGGATTAGAAACTCAGCCAGAAAATACTAAATTTTAAAGGAAAGCTCCAAACCAAACCAGAACATTCAGTTTGGACATGAGCAACAAATCCACTGAAGCATCAAAGTGGGTGGGAAGAGTGAGAAAGGGGTGTCACCTAGACAGATAAATTGTAGAAGCTGACAGCTACGGAACCTGCCTTGGCAAATCATCTGATCTCTATATCCATCTGTTCCCCATTAATCTGTCTCCACTCGGTTTTAGTCCAATCATCAATGCTGCTCTGAAACAGAAAGTACAGATAAAAGTGTCAACAACATTTGGTGAAAACAAGCTTCTGCTATATATAATCTGCTATAACAGATAGATAGATGCAGAGGGGAGGTCTAGCATGCAGAAATACCTCCTGGACTTTATTATGTTTTTTCAGCCCTGCACCACCACTACTTAGAAAGCACACCAAATATTCCATCTTCTTGAAATCCAACTCAAAATCCAAGCATCTACTTTACTTCATGTGTCAATTTCTGATAGCCTTCTGGCACTATGTGTACATACTATTAAATACACTCAGATCCACAGGCATTATGCAGAAGTAGCTGGACTATTTGAGAGAAACCGCCCTGTTTCCCCTTCATGACAATATATCATATTTTTAACCCTGACTATGAAACACAACTTCTTGAGGTAAACAGTACTTCACAAGGCTGATTTCCTACTCACACTATTCTGGAATGAAGATCTAATGGAGATATAACCACTGGTGAAGTGATCTTGCTTGTAACCTTCTACAGTTTTCTCATGAAGAATTTATCAATTCTGAAGTGGAATTTTTCTGGCTCTTCTAATTTCTATTCACTGATTTTAACTATTCCAGAAAATTATCGGAATCTAGCTTAAAGTGAATCTGCAATATTTTGGGTTGTCTTGATATTTGCTAAACTGAGATTAGAGAAATTTTTAATCTGTTTATCTGAAAATATAGCAGGAAGATTGCAAAACCAAAAAGAATATGATGTATTTCAGTATGATTTTTTAAAATCAAAACTATAAACACTTCTAGGAGAAAATTAAGAATGTAGCATTCATATAGCATATATTAACTTCATAATTCTTTCTTAAAAAACCTGCATTAACATAATCATTCATATCCCACCCTTTCTTGAACAACTGCATTTCTTTCTGCCATTTGACATTCCTGTGATTTTGCTTGCAAAGACTGATTTGCTTGCCAGATAATTATATTGGAATGGATGTGGGACAGAACATACGCAGTAACAAATGGCTAAGATACCTGAAAATACTGTTTGATTGACATTAAATCCCAGGTTTCGTATCCACAGCTAATCAGAGTCCCAGATTACTGCTAACTGCTTGAAGGAATGTAAAGCAACATCAAAAATGGAGATTTTGTATAGCTAAGCTTCTGCAAGGAGACACGAATACCAAACATGATTTTGCCAGTAGAAAAAAAAATGTTAAAAAATTACTACAGACCTTCTCAGAAGAAAATGCAACAATGAACTAATTACCATCATCCACATAAAACAAGACATTAAAGGAACCTAATAAAAACTAACTGCTTTATACCTAGCATTTTAGAAGGACAGAAAAGAAGAATGGAATTATTTTACAACGCTGAGGTCAAACATTGCTATATATACACATATGTAAACATGGAATATTACTCTTCATACACTACCTCTACTGGATACAAACTTGGTCTGGCATTTTCTATCTGTAGAACAGATAGAACAGTGCAACAATTCTTTTAAAGGTTCAAACGGTTTACCAGCAGCTGTCTGCCTCTCTTTCACAGCTAAGAGGTGACCAGTGCTTTCTGCCAGTGTATAATAGTGCCTCTCTCTTTGATGTCCAGCACGTCACTTTTATAAAGCCTTTGAAGTCAATCAGATTATCAAATAAAGAAAGGTAAAATTACAAGCAAACACTGCTTGCTGTAGTGAATAAACATGTACTAAGCTCTACTGGTCCTGCCATTGGCACTCATGTTGTAAAACTATATAATTTCAAGAGAGTTTGAGTCCACCTTCCAGATATGGCAAGTACTACTGAGAATTAACACAAGAGGATTTGCGAGAACAATATTTAGGAAACAAAAGCAATCAAAAATAACCTTTAAAAAACTCTAAAAAGCAGCGAACACAGCTCAGTAGTACATGTAGAAGTATTACATACAAAGACCCCTATCTTACTATTTCGATAACACACTCCATTTAACCTAAAAATGACTTATCTTAAAAGATACTCCTTAAACATCCAGACCCACTTCTTAATAACATTTAGAAAGGTTATTTTGAAAGTCTGCATTATCATCCTAAAGCAGCTTTCAAAAATTCTTGAGACTTCAGACATAGTCATCTGAACACAGAGATTTTCTTAGATGTCAATCTAAAGCAGAAGAGAGAAAAACTTGCATATACATCTCCAAATTTTTCTTACTAAACAGCCAGTTATTAAGACTAGTTGCTTTCTTGCCTGCTCTTTACACTGTGTAGTGGTGGGAGGCCAGCAAGAGATGTAAGAGATATCTCTGTGGGCATTAAACCATGATCACAAGGAAGAAATTGTCTTATAAAATCAGGCTGGTCCTCTAGTCAGAGGTAAGCACAGTTACCATGAAATCTTCTGTACACCAGGTCTTTGTTGGTGACACTTGTTACTCTCTCCATACTCTCCCACCTGAGTTCAGACAGATCAAACACACTGTTCATATCGACCTAGAAATTAAAGGAAAAGCTTTATTATTTCAGTAACAGAGAAACTGTAATACCAAATGGTTAAACTTGTACTCATGCATGAATGAAAGACTGGAATTCCATATATTTTCCCTAGAAATCTATTAACAAGAAAAATTAAAATTCACTGAGCTCTTCCTTGTTTGGGTATATATTTGCTGTATAAATGCACTAAACCAAATTGAATATATGGGGTAATTAATGGCTTTAAACTATGAGGGTTTAGATTTAGATGACATATAATAAAGAAACTCTTCACCCTGAGAATAATATTGTGAGGAGACTGTGCGTTCCACATCTTGAATGCCCCAGACCTGGAGGTTGAATGGGGCCCTAGGCAGCCTGATCTGGTGGATAGTAGCTCTGCCCACATGAGGGGGTTGGAATGAGGTGATCTTTAAAGTCACTTCTGACCTAAGCCATTTAAAGGCTATCAAACTCTACATATCTGTTTTAAGCTATTCATCAGCAAATGTGCTATATATGATTCTGCTCATCAGTCTATTAGACATTCCCTTATTGCCATACTTCTAAGGTTAAATTTCTATTACTGATCTACAGATTTCAGCATGGAACAGAAATAGAGAGAGAAGCATTCAGCTAATTTTAATCAGCTTTGCGTAAAATGGACAACTTCATTCTCCTGCTCACAGATACAGAAGTGGGTGAAAGCATGAGTAATCCTTTGGAAATTAACAGGACTACACTTCTATAAGCTTTGCAACTGAGAGAACAGATGAGGCTCAGAATTTCAAGGCTGATGCTATTTAATGAGCTTGTAACTAAAAATAACTTCTTGCTGCTTGCAATTCTTTGGATTCTTGATTTCTAAGCACAAGAAGAAAAACAATATCTCAGTGTTCTGACTACAGGTGGGCTTCTACTATTTTCACTTGGGCAGGCATTCAGAAAATATCACCTAGCAGTTCATCTGTGAGGGCATAAAAGCCATCATCAGCCTCTTTATCTAGAGAAGGTTTAAAATGAATTTCTGTGCCAGGAAGGGTCACTGGTGTTTGAAGAAGTGGAGCTGGATTCAAATTTTCTTCTGAATTCACAGAATCACAGAATGACCAGGGTTGGAAGGGACCTCAAGGATCATGAATCTCCAACGCCCCTGGCACATGCAGGGCCACCAAACTCCCCATTTAATACTAAATTCTCCAAAAAGAAATCTGAAGAACACATTACAATGTTAAATAGACCATCAACCAGAATGTTATCAATGTACTCAGTGTAAATCTTCCAAGTGGCTGAGGAGGAAATCTACTTTGAAGAGATTTAAATTTACTTGATTGAGCAAACAACCTTCCTACAATTAAAAAGCACTTTAATTTAAAGTAGTGTTAACCTAAGTTTTCTTTTTTCTTTATTATTTTTTGCAGTTGATGCATAGTACAAAACCACAGTAAGTTTTAGTATCTATATTTTGATCAGTACAAGAGGCTTCCTGAACTTCCTTGGAATCACATTTACATTACCAGAACTCTGTATAAGGGTGAAGCAGGTCTTGCACTGAGATTAGGGCTTACAAAAAATATATCTATCCTACAATGCAGCAAATTTGATGGAGTTACCATTCTTTAAGAATATCTCTGCCTGTTTGTTCTTCAAGAGTATTAACTCTTACTATATTTAGCTAAACACTAAACAGCAGCCCTTACTTTCATTTCCTCCTTAAAGAAATATCAACAGGATAGATAAAGGTAATAATGAAATACTTTTTTTTTTTAAAAAAAAAAAAAAAAAAAGAGCTTATTTCAGAAGAACCATAGTGTCCTTTTAGTTTCCAATTTCAGTTGGTGGCATATTGACATGTGTATTAAAAACACCAAAATACTTAAAGCTTATTGCTGCTTAAAGATGCTGTTCAAACACATTCCTAGTTGTTGCTGAGTAGGCAGGGAACCTTTAATGGAGGTAAAACAAAGTTATACAAAATTCATACAGTCCTGAGAAAGGGAGACCACAGGAGACCACAGTTCCCGCAGCCAAGGACACCTCAGAGCATCCTGCTGCTCTTGGAAGACAAGTAAAAAAAAATTAAAAAATCAGCAGAATATCCCCACTTCCACTTACCTCTTTCTGGCTTGGTATCTTTGTGAAAGGACAGGCAGGAATTTAGCATGCATCATAAGTGAGTTTACAAGGAGTGATGACATTTAGAAGTACCTTATAGCGACCATACAAGAACATGGGACAGTTTGATTTGGGTGTTAGTGTCAGGATTTTTAGCCTAAATGCACAAATAACTTTGAAAGGCTTCTGCATGAATTACAATTCCACTGTTCATACAGTTCTGATTTGCATTCATTCTTCCAGTATTAATTACCTAGATTAAATCACTTGTTTGAAAACAAAACAAAACAAAACAAAAAAACAACAAATCAGTATGCATGCACACGGAGGCTTTGTTTCCTACCATGTCAAATAGAACAGAAATTTCCCCTATTTCTTAAATAATTATTATTACTTTAATAATAACAGCATTAAGATTTGGATTTGTTTCAGAAAAACTGCTTGTAAAAATAACACCTTACCCAAAATACTCTCACTGCATACACTACACTCGCTCTCCAAAAAGAGCAGGCTGAGCTCCCACCCACTAGCAAAGTTCTCTGAGTTCTCAAAATACTCACTGAGGGGCTGAGCCCACCTGTGCGAACTCAGCAAGGCTTGTGAGCACACACGAGCATCAGAAATGCAGAGAACTGATAGGGACGATAGGGACAATTGGTTTGCCTGAGGATTTTTTATTGTGGTTGAAGGAGGGTGTAAATGTAGAAATAACAATTGGTTGAAGTAGGGGATAATAATGTCATCTGAATGGAGTTTGGTCAGCAAACAGACTTAAGTATGTTGTTAAGGTAGATTATTTGGAGTGATTACATTCTGCTTATGATACATATTTTTGGACTGATGGCAGAGAAGGGGCACCATGGCACCTGCAGCTGTTGCTGTGCCCTGAGGCACATACCTGCACAGAGGTACACCTGCATCCAGCAGCACCACCACCTTTAATCACACCCTGTGGCACCAGGACAGTGCCCTCTGCCCATCTGGCTGCTTTCCTGCCAGAAACCCCAGGTGGACCAAAAACAAGCCCTGGGCCATTGGCTGGGGAACTCAGCTGGGAGTGAGCAGCTCTATACTCCTCACGTGTCTGCAGGCACCAATTGATGCAGCTGCACAGCACATCCCAAGTGCTGGACCAGAGCCTGAGGTGAAGACAACCAGGTGCTTGAGCCAGGAGGCAGCTGTGCCAAAAAGGAAATAATGAGATAGGTAATGCTTTATTTGAATGGATATATATATAAAAAAAAAAAAAAAAAATTAAATTTTTCAGAACAAAAGCTCATTTCCAAGCTTGCAGTTATTTATATGAATGAATTAACACCGGAATCATTAAAACAACAGAAAGACTTATATAGAAAGAACAGTAGTAAATGCTCTGTTTTATCAAACATTCACTCAGTGGCTGTTATTAGATATTGTTTTAGGGAATTATTTTAACTATCATTGCAAGGTACCACTGAACACCGAACATTTCAAAAAGTTTTGACATTCTTTAAGTAGAATCAATTGATTAATTATTTACACCAGAGCTGTACAGATATTGCATCCTAACCCTCAGGAAAAAAAAGCTTACAAAACAGACTGTGGCAAACAAACAAACAATTAAATATTTCTTAATTAGTTAATTTCGGGAAATGTTAGTAGGAGATTTTTTTTCATGTTTTCCATATTT
This sequence comes from Tetrao urogallus, assembly GCF_951394365.1. Taxonomy (NCBI): domain Eukaryota; kingdom Metazoa; phylum Chordata; class Aves; order Galliformes; family Phasianidae; genus Tetrao; species Tetrao urogallus. The sequence continues at coordinate 21,592,098 of NC_136820.1, forward strand.
TATTCACTCAAATTTCTATACAGATAGTGACAGCCATCTGAATGTTTCTCTTTAAGTGGCACTTCTAAATTATTCAATCACATGATGAGAAGTATTATGCAGAAAGACTTTTCTTAAGAAAATGAATTTCTGTTTCAACATGAAGTTGCAGACATGCTTACTTCTGTTCAGCCTTGTCAATTTCCTTGTGCCATAATCTCCAAGTTCATCGATACTTCAAACTAAACGAGTCTACAGTGGCACAAGTGCCCATCTGCAGGGTGAAATATTGCCATATTGCTGTAATCTGGAGGTTGTACATTCTCTTTGTACACTCTTCATAGCTTTTCAATAACTCTTCATTCTGAAGATCTGCTCACTTAAAATTTTCCTGTTGAAACCACCACATTCCAGTTTTTTCCAGATTTTGAAATGCCAGCATATTAATCAATTTAACAAAAATTAATTATCAACTATGAAATAAAAAGGTAGTAGTAATTCTGTCATTCAAGATTATTTGGGCTCATTTGACTTTCTGTCTTCTGGTTTGGCAGAATGAGAAGTTAAAACATATAAATATCTGAAGAAATTAATATGAAAAATATGGAGGAGCAACAGGTAGTTTCAGAAATATTTTACCCAGGTTGAGTAACTTACAGGATTAAAACACAAGTGGAAACGAACTGTTCCATTGAACATACGTATCTAATTCCATTTTATTTTTATCAGATTAAGTTCTAGAAGTCTGATCTGAAATGAGCATGCACAACTAAACACATACTTTCATGCATAATGATTTATTAACATAGCCTTACACAGAATGTTGCTATTAAAATTAAGACAGGTGGAAGCGAACCCTCTATAACCCATTTTATAACCTGCCAAATGCATTTCTATGGTCTCCGATTTCACTTGAATGTAATAATTGTTTTCTGCCCCAAAGGGATGAAAACAGCTGGTTCCCAGTACATTTAGAAATATGCAATCTCTCTTCAGCAGCCAAACAGCCACAAGTTCTCCAAGCAGACTCCTGCTGGGTGGTGAACACATACAGGTAGAGAGTGTATAGGATACCTCTGACAGCTGGGAGCAGCCACTCTCACAGAATTGTTGAACAGTTTTGTTCCTAAGCATCAGCACCTAGCCAGTCTGAGCCCCTAGACCTATCTGCTGCCAACAGACAGCTGAGTCCATGCACTTACCCCACATATAACTGTATCACTGCGGATAGACCATGTTTCTCAAATACTACGCTTCTAATCGTCAAGATAGATTATTAGTAATACCTCAATTTTCTGTAAGCAGTTGAAAAACATATCAAATCATATCAAACAGCATCTCAGGCCTGAAATCCCATGGTTTAAATTCCTTACCACAGCGGAATTAAACTTTCAAATCTGTTCCTAAAATAGAAGAATGAATCCTTAAAGCCTTTTAAGGTGCTTTTTTGTTATTTTCACCTGTTCCAATGTTTCTTCAGCTTCTCCTTTGAAAATGTTTCATGGTGAAAGATATAGCCTAGGCTAGAATATAAATAAATGGATAATAGAATTTTTTAGAATACAGTCATTACAACACTCAAAGCTATTTTTTCCACTTCAGAAAGGAACACAAAAATAATGAATAAGCCTTCAAAACTGTCATCTCTAATTCTGCCAGTTTTCAATTATCTCATAATGCAACTCAAACTTTGAAGATGTTTCCCAAGCATGTCTAAGCGGTTGCAGATTCCAACTACTAGACTGACTGATATCTACTCTCTTTTGTGCAATGCACATTCAGGACATCAAACTTGGGACACTTTTTTGCATGACATATAATTCAGGAAAGTATCATGAATAACCTGAGAGGGAGAACCAGAAACCATGGATTACACTGATGTGAATCTGTGAGTTAATGCAATGCAAGTATGGTCTACATGGCAGAAATTGGAGGAAGTAAAACCTTTTTTGTGGTCATAGTTCTCACTTAAATTTTTCCCACATCTCTTCTACTTCATATTGACAGCCCTCCTACATACTTCTTGCACCTCTTTCTCCAAGACAAAGTAAAGATTATGTAAGAATCTTTTAATACCACTTCAAAACCTACTATTTTGGGCTGAGATCAGAATGAGAAAACTTAGACCTTCATCGGCTCTGGCCTTCTAAGTGAGAAAAATCATTTGTCCTGCATTCAGACTAATTTAAATGACAACATTATAAATTACCCCTTAGATTTCAGCTAAAACACGCAAAGAAGGAGTTGATGCAAAAGAGTGGCAAATGTGGCCTTGAAATGTATAAAGACTGTTGCTTACCAACATTTGGAGGCCCTCACACTTCCAGAGAAATCATGGGTTTCAGGAGAAGTATAAGAAAAGTTTGAAGGCAAGAAGGAAAATGCATCAAGATGGCTCATTTTCTTATGTGTTGCTCTTATCAACATTTTGCAGTCCATAAAGGCAAATATCTGGAAAGAAAAGAGGCAGCAAACTTGCATGGAAAGAAGGTTGATAAGGAGAAACAACACAACCTGAAGAGGTCATATGGTTTTCAAACAATTATTTTCTCTCAACAGATGAGACACATTTCATTCTTAAATACACATTATGTGAATGGAGCAGCTGAACAGTAATTACTCATCTCACAATTTAATTATCTAATACTGGTTGAGCATATTGTAAATATAATTATGCTTATTATTAGAAAACTAACAAATAACAAACTTGTGTTTGCTATTGGTATGCTGCATAAAAACTAACATTTATTTATTAGCTACTTTTCCAGTTTATCACCCTCACTTGAAGCTATCTGCTGAATGATCAGATCGAACAATCCCTGCAACAGAACTGTTTGTGCAGGCATGCTGTAGAATGTGGAGTGACTTCACATCTGGCAGATGGCGTGAAATAAAAGTGGGAATAAATTGTGTTTCTTTGTGAATTCCATCTCCTGAAAAAGCTGGATGTATTTTACAGAGATTTCAGATACAATTCAGCATCTTGGGCTCCTACAAGTGCTGTAAAATGTAGAAGAGTAACAAATGCTATTGTTTACAAAAATGGCAATGTCTGAACTAACCTAGCTTCAACGAGAAATGCAAATTCATCTTTTTTTTCATTCAAATAGAGAATGTACAAGGGATGTTCCAAAAGTAAAGCCTCCTTATTTATATAGTTGGCCCATGATGTCATAGGTGAGTGCTGGTGGTATGGCAGCATTCCATTACATTTTGTTGCCATGCATCAGGGGAGAGGAGCAGTCAAAAGAAAATGCAGATGAAGCAAAAGTGTGGAATTGAATTCCACAAAAAATTGCACCCACTGACATTCATTGATATTTGCCGAACATTTATGGAGACCAAACAATGGATGGGAGCACAGTGTGGTGGTAGGTGGTGCATTTCAGCAGTGGTGACAGTGATGTGAAATGCAATCCATGTTCCAGACAGCCACGTACAGCTGTCACACCATGAAATGAAGAGTGACTCCATCAGCTTGTCCATAGACATTGGCTAATGGCAATGACTGCACTGAAAAACAAAGTTTTGTAGCTGAGAATTTTCAATATCAAATAGTAGGGCTGATCTTTAACCATAAGTAAAACAAGCAATACAAAACTCGTGGGCATTTTTTACAGAACTACTATCTCCTTAAATTAATAACATTACAAAACAAAATAGCATTTCATTATAATCCATTAAAGTTTCTTTTTATACATAGTAGTATATTGGCCAAATATTTCCTTATTGCTAACTGCATTCTTTAATGGGTTTTGGCAATACTGTTTATCAACTAATTCAATTCAGCTAAACAATGAAAAGTGATTAAAAATGTGCACATACTTTAGATTTTCCTGTAGTGTCTTCTCTATTTTTATGACAGGAAAAGTATCTACATAAACTTAAAAACCCCCCACAAAATAAACCTCATAAGTGCCAGTTTAGCACACAAAGGATCTTGATCTGTTATGAGTATACTCCTCAAACCCTGGTACATCGCACCATCTTGACTTTTGTTAAGACAAAATTACAGATTGTTCTGAAACACACACATATAAACACAAAGTGTAAATCTCATTAGCTCTACACCTTCCCTCATCTACGTTCTTGAAAATGTTCCAAGAAGCACCACAATAGCTGCTTTCTTTAGCTTCTAAGATCTTAATCATTTTTGAACAACAGCACTCTGTAGCTAGATTTTAACAAAGGAGGAAGAAAAGAAAACAATTAAAGATCATGGTCACCTGTCAGAAGAGTAGAAAGAGGTGAAGGGAGAGTTAGGGCAACTTACATTTTCCCTCACAGAATTAATGAATAAATGTTCCTTGTCTTCTAGCAGATAAAGGCTGATCCATGCCAACCAAAGCCCCTGGAATGGTCCCAGAAGCTTTCAGTATTCCCACTGAATTGAGCTCCTGGCAATGTTTGCTTACCTGACATTGCAGCAGCATTGATAAAAGCACAGAAGAGCCAGAGACTTAAGAACAGCTCCCAACAATATTTCATGTTTGGAAAGTAAATGCCCTACCATATCTTTCTAAATTGAAAAGAGAAATTTCACTTGCAAATGATAAAAATCATGGCTTGTTAACAACAGTATTAATTTCAAAGCCTTGTTTTGGCACCAATTTCCCCACTAGACATTTAAATTTAAACCTCATTTTCTCTAGAGTTTTCTAGAGAGAAAGAATGAATCAAAATAGCAACCTTCTGAATCACCACAGTAAGGTTTTCTCTACCAAACTCTTATTTCCTATGCATTAACTCTATTTTAATGCTACTATATGCTAAAAACAAACAAACAAACAAACAAGACCACCACCATGCACACAAACAAAAAAACAGAAAAGCCAACAAAGAACCTCAATCAAAAACAGGTTGAAATACAGGATTCTAAACTACACTGAATGTCTGAATTATTTCCTCATTGTCTGTCATGCAGATCTAGAATGGCCTGGTTTATGAATGTCATATTTGTTTTTTCTATATTAGTGAAAAAAGTGCCTGAGCCTTCTGCTGTTTTTCAGTAGAGTTATTGGGAAGTTGGAGACAGAGGATTCATAAAAGGCATCAGAAAAAGAAGGAAAGTGAGGTTGTCAGATAAAAAGGCAGATAGAAAAGGAAAAGCTTTTTAAAGCATGAAAAATGTGAATACTCTAGTATGGAGGAATAAGGATTTGAAATGAAACAGAAAAACAGATAATAAACCAATCCAAATCCTGCCTCATTTTTTCCTTCATTTTGTTCCCCACATCTGCACTCTATTCAAAGCGAGACATTCGACGATCCAGGTAGATGAGAACTGCCGTAAGTAAGATGAATGCCAAAAAAGTACAGGAGATAAGAGCAAAAGACAAGAATTCATAAGCATCAGAACATTTCTTCTTTCCCATGTGAACATTCAGAAACCATTCTAACATGTCACTATCAAAACAGGGCAAATTTAACAACATGCCATATTAAATTTGAAAGCAGCAACTTCAACATTAGTATTAATGCTCCTTTCCTTTAACTTTGAAAGCAACGCACTGCATCAGCTTGTAGAAAGTTAGAAGAGATGGACAAGAACAACGGAGTGCTTCAGAATTCCTTGTGGCTATGTGGTTCTGCTCAATTCCACTGTCTTTTTTCGCCCCATTTTTGCTGGTAACTTATGCAAAACCTGAAGTGGTTTAGAAAACCACTAAAGCAGCAAGTGTTAGTAAATATAAAAAGACAGTGTGGTGTCTCACTTTTCAGAATACAAGGGCAAACGTAAAAAATCTATTGATGTGAAAAGTAACAGTGAAATAATTTACCTGCTTGCTTCTATTTAAAAGACTGTTTTTCCTTGCTATTCAAAAGTTCATCTCTGTTCGGGGGTCTGGATGAAGTACACGCAGAAGAAATTGATTGAGATTTTCAGTTGAGTGTCATAGATCTGATACAACCACCTAATAACCATTGTATTTGATGATGTGTAGTACTACCCCTGAATTAGCATTTTGCCTACAAAACAGGAAGAAAGCTCCCAAATGTTAGAGCAAGTACAGTGTTTGATAGTAAAGAGATGTTCCTGCATCCCCTCTACATTCAAAGATGAACAACAGTAAAGTTTGGAATTTAGATCTGATCAGAGGATAGACATAACAAAAATAATGAACTAAAAATGTTTTTGAAGATGAATATCACAGTTTTCCATGTATTTACTAATCAAAACCATAGACAAATATCCTCGTATTTTTGGCAACAGACCCTTTGAACAGTTCCTTGCATCTGGATTTCACTGACCACTTTTCTAATAAGTAAATTACATGCTAATTTGGTGCCTGAATGAACTGTGAGTTAACATAGATATTGAATACATTTTATTTTATATATATTTTGTTGCACTTTTCCAGTGTTTAGAGAAACTGGTAGTACATGGCAAATTTTTATAAAATTTTAATACAGTCTAATGTTCCATTCATATTTAAAATCTACATTTTCTACTCTATATTTCAGTCCTTACATTTAAGCTAATTCATCTCTTCCACCTCAGTTTTAATTCCATTCTAGTACTATCCCGTCTGGAACACCTGCTTCATAGCCATGGCATACAACAGGCAGCTAACCCTGACCAGGGCCCTGAAAAAAATATTGACAGGACTGTAAACTTCAGCTCATCCAACAACTGACAATCAATAATCTCTGTACACACAGAGTCATAAACTTTTATCAAGCCTTTGTTTTATTTAAACTTCAAGTTCCCTGAGCTCATATTGCTGCTGTTCCTATAAATAACAGATGTACGTCACAATCATTAACATCTCTCTCCTTTTTGACGTCAACCTTTGAGATACACTAATCTCATTGAAATTAATAAGATGCCAGTGAGAATTAAAGGCAAGAATCAAGGCAACAGAGACAAAAACATACTGAAAAGAGAATTCAACAAAATATCCTCGTTCTGTACTCTGAAAGCACGGAACCACAGAATGGCTTGTGTTGGAAAAGACCTCAAGGATCCTCCAGTTTCAATCCTGTGCTGTAGGCAGGGCTGCTATCCATCATATCAGGCTGCCCAGAACCCCATCCAACATGCCCTTGAATTGCTGCAGGGAAGGGGCATCCACAGCTTCTCTGGGCAGCCTGTGCCTAGGCATCACCACTCTCTGAATAAAGAATTTCCTCCTAATATCTAATATACATCTCATCTCTTATAGATTAAAACCATTCCCCCTCGTCCTATCAATATCAGATCATGTAAAAAGGCAGTCTCCCTCCTGCTTATAAATTCCCTTCAAGTACTGGAAGGTCACAGTGAGGTCTTTCCATAACCTTCTGCTCTCTAAGTTAACAGCCCCAGCTCCCTCTGCCTTTCTTCAGAGGACGGATGTCTCATGGCCTCCTCTGGACCCTCTCCAAAAGCTCAACATCCGGCCTGTGCTGGGGGCCCCGGACTTGGACACAGCGCTCCAGATGGGGCATGATGAGGACAGAAGGGAGGAGACAGTCATCTCCCTGTCCCCGCTGGCCACTGTTCTTTTGGTGCAGCCCAGGATACTGTTGGCATTCAGGGCTGCAAGAACACACTGTTTGTTCATGTTCAGCTTTTCATCCATTAGAACTCCCATATGCTCCATAGGGCTGCTCTCAATGAGTTCTTTTCCTAGACTGCAAACACGTATGGGATTGCCTAGACCCAAGCACAACATCTTGCACACTGTTTTGTTACATCTCATTAGGTTCATATAGGCCTGCTTCTCAAGCCTATCTAGGTCCCTGTGGATGGCATTCCTTCCTTCTATTATATCAAACCACTCTGTTTTATGTCATCAACAAACTTGTAGAGGATATACTCAACTTCAAAAATTCATGTTCAATTCATTCAATACTGATGACTATGACAGCTTAAATCTTGAAATTCATGTTTTCATACGGCATAAAAGTTACAGTCTTTAAAATATATAAATTAAACAAAATACACGTTTGGTTGCTAGAAATATGGAGTGGTAAAAATACTACATTTGGAACACTGAACATTTCTTTTCTTGTTAATGCAATTTGCTACCAGTTTACACCTGAGACTACAGACAAACAAAAGGATTTTTGTTTGTTTGAGTATGCTGTGTGGATCACATAGAAGTCTTTCCTTATTTTTCTTCAGTGTAACTCAGTCTTTATTCCAGCTGTAGGAATGGGAAAATGAGTTCTTCCTGACATCAATCCTCTCATAATTTGTGTTTTGCTTCTCATAACTTCTACATTCCACTCCATAAATTGGGAAACAGCTTAGCCAGGATCTGTGGTTTTTCTTATTACTTAGTCTGGGAACTAATATCTGGAGGCATAGCAGGAAAAGTAACATGACAAGTCAGTAATAACAGTAACTTGGTTATTGGTGAAGGATCACAAACTGTTTCTTTAATTCTAAATCAAGCCAACCCAAGGCACCTTTCTTGGACTCATGACTACTTAAATTACAATCAACTCTGTGCTATCTTTTTTTCTGTCAACATAAACACACATTTAAATCTCAGACAAATCATATTGTGGATGGAAATCATGTTTTGGGAAAGCATTTTTTAATCAGTCTGCTGAAAATGAATACTGAACAGCTTAGCCAAAAATGAATACTGAACAGCTCCAGAAACCCAGATGACACGCCATTTTTCTTGCCTCTCTCCTACGTTGCTTCCTCCTCTGGTAAAACAAAGAGTGAAGTGAAGATGGGAACCAGAATAAACAATATCCATTAACCTAGTATTTTCTCCTAACAGGAGAAACAGCTTTTGAAAGTAGCCCAGATCTGCCTTTCAATGGTTAAATATCCACTAATACATTATAGTTAAAGTTAGCTTATTTGCAAGCTACAAGCTCATGTTTAAAATGATATTCCAGAAATGGGCTCCTGTGATAAGCCTTTTATAAAATACTTTTCTTCTGTGGTGTAAACACATAGCACTGATTGTGAAATTTGTAGTACTTCAGACATATATTTAAAATCTTTTACCTCTTTTCACTACAAAAACATTCCCCACTATCTTGCCACATTTTTTCTTAAAACATGGCAGCACACAGCTCTGACAAGTAACCTTTGTATTGTAGAATTCAAGGATGTGACTTCCTTCCCATGAACTCAGTTTTACGACTTGCTAGACCTGCAGATAATTCTGTTATATCCATTTTGGGTTTCATTTACTCTTCTATACAATTAAAAAAACCACCACCAACAACAACAAAAAAGTAAAATAAATAAAATAAACTAGAAGAAAAGCAATAAAGGAAACAGCAATGTAAACCTGCTCTAGTAGTTGCAAACCCAAGCTTCATCATAGCATTTAGTTTTGCTTGCTTTGACAGTGAGAACATGAAGAGCTCCCCTTGACATACCTGTTGCTTTGCAGTTGCTGCTTGACTGTGATGTGTAAGCTAGCTGATGAAACATGAGTTAAAGCAGCTGGATTGAGAAGCATGATTATGATCTGTTTTAACCAACATCTCCTTTCTGAAATCTAACATATTAGGCTCTCTTGGAGTAATGTTTTCTACAGCACTTCGAAGTTAGCACTCCTTCCAGGCCCACCTGAGCCCAGCCAGATGTTTCAGAGCAGGGTGTCTGGCCTTTAGCACAACTTCTGTCCCACTCTTGAAAGCCCTAAGGTCTGTCATTAGGGCCGGTTCCTGGGCACAGCCTTCCTCCTCAGCCCTGGGTGCTGTCCTCAGCCACCGTCCTGCAAACTCTTCAGAGAGGAACCCCACAGAGAATAATCTGTCCTGAGCAGAGAAGTGGTACATGGAAGGCCTCATACAATGCAGGAGCTCCTGTGGCCACAGAGATATTTCAGCCCTTTGCAGCTTGCTCTGCTGAGCTCTCTCCCAGCATCTTGCTCACAGAGGGCATGCTGTTTACACACTGAAGAGATACACTGATTTTGTGAGTTCACTTCTGGCTTTGTTTAGGAAGCTATGCTTCCTTAAACTAACAAACCCCTTAAACTTCCCTTAATCTATAAATCTGAAGCTACACTCCCTTCAAGCAATAAAAGTCTTAAACTTCCCTAGCTCCATAAATATGACAGGGCCCTGCTTTGCTCCGGTAAGGAAAAGAGAAACTAAATCTACTATTTTTTTTCCTTGTTGCTGAGTATTGAAGTCAAAGTATGAGATGTTACTGCAATTTAGAGATGAAATTTAGGTATGGAAGCTAAACTTCTTGTGCATACACTGATCAAGAAATGAGATCACATCAAATCCCCTAAGCTTTCATCTCCCATTTCCAAAAGATTTTAAATATTTGCATGCACTCTTTCCTGAGAACTTTCTTTGCAACACTGATGAACAACACGTGAAGAATGGCACTTATGAGATATCTAAAATCTTGGCAGGCACCAGGGCTGGAAAATTTTGGTTTCTTTCTGCAGAATATACTCATTAAATTAACAGCCAAAATTGTATTGCAAACAACGTTTGTGTCAATTACATCTTAAATATTTATTTCCACAACATCAAACCAAAGGAGAAATAGTCCCATTCTCATTCTGACCAGAGATATCTAATCCACTTGAATGCCTATGTTAGCTTTCACAAAAATCATCTTCCTTAATAAATGCAGATTTAGCAACGAACTGTGAACTTATCTAACAACTTCCTCTTTATGCCATTCAAAACTTTAATCTTCTTCTTCTTTTCCTTCAGAAAACCTTGACCTTTCTAAACAGCCCAAGGGTGGATTTCAGAGGCATTCAAGTTGCTGTGCTGAGATCTTTCTCCTTTGAAGCTGATGGCAGTTTTGTCACGGACTTCAATCAGGAAGAGATTTCACTCTCAGCAGGAGAGCTGCGATTCCATCACTGCTCCTATTCATAACCAGTGTCTCTCAAGATCAGGAGGGGACCATCACTTCCTCTCAAACTGCTGAGATAATGACCAGCCTAAACTGTGAATTCCACCAACAAGAGTGCTAAAGGACAGAAAGATGACAAATACTTTTTTTGTCATTGCCATCAGTATTTATATAGACAGCATTCGTAGTACTGCAGCATAACTGGAATGCATTTATTCTGTTTTGGAAAGATCAGTTTTACACAGAAATGTAAGAGGGACAGCTAAACTAGATGTGTGATACTTGTTTGGCTGACCTGGTCTTAAACCTGAGGCTGATTTGAATTACAGCCTCTCTTCAATTATATATATGTTTATTCTTGAAATATAGAGTCAGCTACACTCAAAATGAAATATTTTATGTCATTTTCAGAAATTTTACAGGAGAAAAATCTCCTTTCAGGAGATTTTTACAGGAGAAAAATCCACTAATTCTGAATATCTACAGGACAGCATCGTTATAAACATGAGCTTTCAGTGCGACTTTCAGATTAACGTACACAAAAAGAAATAGTAAATGTGAATTGTATTTATTATGCCTTATTCTTTAAGAAGAATCTCATGCAAGTACTTGTTTTCATAGAATAATCCTAGTAACTCCTATAAACCACCAGGGAGCTGACTTGCCATTCATGCTCCCCTTCACTGCTTCATTAAGCATATGGCTATAAATGCCTCTCTATGAGGGCTGCTGGGAGCTGCCCAAGGGTATTTAAGGTAGCTCCCAAATCCCAGTCCTTCCCATTGCTCTCCATCCTAAGGCATTCTGTGGACTTCCTCAGCATGGAAATGAATACATGAGGTGAGGAGAGCCTCAGCCAACGTCAGAGCTCCCTAATAATTTATCCATCATAAAAGTGAAAGTCTCAGCAAGCTTTGCTTGGAATGAGTGGAGAAAGACAGATAGACAAGTTGCAAACTAGTCTATAGGGGTGAAACTATAGGGATGTCCTCATCTTTGCTAAGTCTCTGGGCTTGGGAATTCAAACATGCAAACGGCATTCTGCATACTGTCCCTTGATACTCCATGCCAACTTTCACCAGCACCAATTTGTACATACACAGTTGCATTCAGTCATCTGTACTCTCCCTGCTGCCAAGGTGCAGTATTTTTCTCATCCTCCCAGCTGGAAGCAAGCAGAGCCTATGCTGTAGTCAGCAGGTACAGGGCAAAGGTTACACCTCCAGATAGCAGTGATGTTGTGTTTTATATAGGACATGAGATAAGACTGCCACAGACTGAATTCTATTAAACTAACTATACATGCATATACAGCTCCTTCTGAAATTAGTGAGATCCAAAAGAATGTTTCCAACAGCATAATCTCACTGGAAGTTGTATCCAAACACATGGACACATGTCCAAAAACAAACTCTACAAAGTCCTGTCTGCCAGGGCTCTGTATTTCATGACTTGGCATCTCTGTAAGTTACTGTGAGTGCCACTGCTTGCTCAGAAACACTGAATCTAAATTTTTCACTGAAGCACAACACTTTAAACGTATCAGAAGAAGTTAGAAGAGATAACTGAGAACCAGTCAAGCAGAGCGTGGCCTGGGACCATGCTGACAAGAGGTTATTCACTCCATCACACAGGTGCAAGTTAAGTGACATTTACGGGTAAGCCATAGCCCACTGCTTGCAGAGGGTTAGGATGGGCTGAGACAGCTCCTTCGCACATTCCCTTCACGGAAAGTCAGTGTGCTGCTGGCACAGCACAGCAACCAGTGGTAAGAAACAGCAAATGTCCTGGCATAGCACAAGCAGCACTGCATTGGTGGGAGGGTAGTGGGAGCTATGCAGAGTTTCAGAGTTCCCACGATTTTCCCGACAGACTCGATGCCCATGGCAACTGCTTGCACAGAAAGACTTTTAACCAGGACACACTTCATACAGTTACTGTATTGCTAATTTGTAGCACGTGTGCAACTGAGTCAGCACAACGAAGTAGCCACCAATGATCTTTGTCAAAGTAAATGGCATAGAAGACGAACGCAGACATGAGAGAAGGATAGAGAGGATAGAAGGACTGCCACCAAGAGCATGAACGTTTCTACGGCTTTGTTGGTACCAGCAAGTTAAATTATTCTTAAAATGCATTCAGGTTGTCGGTGCAGAGATGCTGCAAGGAAGAGCTGCCTGAACAGTTGATTTCTGAACGCACAGGTCAAAAGAAGACTTTAGAATTAGCTTGAAGCTCTCAATTAGCTCCTCATCCTCTCAAAAAGGAAAAGGAAGAAAAGAAAGAAAAGGGAAGGAGAAAAAGAATTCCAGACTTCCAAAATAACATGAAACTCAGAAGCGAAAGAAAAACTCCTCTCTTTCTTCAGTCTTCACACGGGGTTCCGGGGAAATGAATACCATAGAGAAAAGCACACCGACACGAATCCGATTCCCCACCGTCTGGCTGTCCCGGGGCCGGCGAAAAGGCTGCTGCGGGCTGTGCTCAGCCCAGCTCTCTGCCCCTGCACGCCTGCTGCCTCTGCTCTGAAGCACGAGGAACGCACCGCCCGCAACCCCGTGTTTACCGCAGCCACCCAAAACCCGTCCAGTCCCCGCGCGGCTGCGATGCTCCTCCCGCCCGGTGCCCACCTACAGCCTCGACAGCGGAGACTGAGGGAGGGACTTCAAAGCATCCGTGATGACTGGGATAGCTGAGCACGTATAGCTCGCTCAGTAGGTATGCGCACCCCGCCAGGCAGCTCGGAGCTGCCTTCGGATCGTGAGAGGACGCCTACCTCCTGCGCAGCCCCTCTCGCTGCAGGATAGAGCCGGGTTTCTTCCTGCTGCTCCTCCAGATGCTTTTCTGCATTAAGAAGGAACGGCTCGCCGATGTTTGCCTTCACAACTTCACAGCTGGGCGAGTGGCCTGACTGTATCTGATTGAGCACAAACAACACAGAGACCTTGGAAAAACATATGTTTTCAACCCAGTAAAAGCAAAAGTCTGTTTCAGAAAAACACCACCTGCAGAAAAAAACTGCATTTATTTGGTGTGTGAGAGTGATTTCTCTCTGAGGTTTTCACAGCACGTGGCTGCTAATTTCCATCACTCTTTATGATGTGCTGCCAACCAATGGCCAGCCCAACAGTGAGTGGGGCAACTCCACGGAGATCTCAAAAAAAAAAAAAAAAAAAAATTGTTCCCCCCCCCCCCCCATGTAATGAACACAGCAATAGCCATCCATGCTCATGATTGGCTTTCAAGAAGAAGGTAACACTGAGGCAAAAATAAACATGATTTGAACTCTACCCCCAGCGAACCCCAGAAACCAGCACCTGTGGGCAGGTGAACAGGGATCAGGTGCCCAAAACACTGCAGCACCACAAGTGAGGCTCCCTGAAAGCTGGGCACAGACAGCAGGTGGTGCCTTAAGTAACTTCGCAATAACATAGAATGGCTTGGGTTGAAAGGGACTTCTCTCATCACCTACTTCCAGCCCCCCAGCCATGGGCAGGGTTGCCAGGCACTAGATCAGACTGCAAAGGAACCCAACCAAGCTGGCCTCGAGTGCCTCCAGTGATGGGGCATCCACAGCTTCTCTGGGCAAGTATGTGCCAGTATGACCAATGGTAATCCTCCAAAATTCCTTCTCAGGTGCTGTGATACGTTCCAAAACTGTTACCATCTTTCCCCAAAAACTTCACTTCTAATTTTCCTCAACAAGTCACTGCTGCTCACCTGACAGAGGTTGGTTGTAGTAAACGTTAGTCTCAGCCAGTTTAGTTTCCAGTGTGGGCATTCCTGTATATTAGCTACACATCTTCTCAAGATTAAGGGTAATAAGCTATTATTATTATTATTTTCATGCAGGCCAAAGGCAGATTTTGACAAAATCAAAGAGATTAACCTAGAGGACTCAATTTAGCATTTCTGTAGGCAATGCCTCTCTATATATTTTCTTGTTACATACTCCATTGTTCTCCAGAAAATCAGTTGGCTGTCACCAATCAGGTAAAAATCTGGTACTGGAGTTCTTTAATGAACAGTTAAGTTCTTAAAAAGTCTTATATTTTAACGGCATGATAACAGACTACATTACATAAACAGAAGATAGAAACTATTACACTGCCATAACTAAAAAAAAAAAAGCAAAGTTACAATTACCCATTATTGCTGGCTAGATAGCAGTGAGAGTGGTTTCTAGGTGACCTACAACAGCATGCCAGCTTTGAAAGCTTAAAGTATGATAAGAAAAGGCTACTCCAAGGTTTCCCATTT
Organism: Tetrao urogallus; assembly: GCF_951394365.1. Lineage (NCBI taxonomy): Eukaryota > Metazoa > Chordata > Aves > Galliformes > Phasianidae > Tetrao > Tetrao urogallus. The sequence goes on from NC_136820.1 coordinate 21,607,126, forward strand.
CAGAAGAGGAGTCATCTCTCTAGTTCAACAGAAGTGAGATTTATCCGTATTAGTACAAAAGTGTGTACTGTGTTTGATATGAAAGCCTTGCTGACCATAAGACATCTGAATTACATCAATTGAACTTTTTCAGTGAGTTGATTTTGATAGTGAGATAGTTCTGCCCATATTTAGAAGCAGAAGCTTAAAGGGATTGCTATTTCATGTCTTAAGCTCTTGCCAATTTAATGGGAGTATTTTCACTCCATCAATGTTACTGACTTGATTTCTGAGCAGATTCATGCTGCTATAAAAGAGGAGAGGGGAAAAAAGCTGAGGGAAATTAATACTTTTTTTTCCTAAGCAAGGAGAAAAATCTTTCTGTTTTATGACAGCCTGTAAAAATTGATTGCCTGCCTTAGTGTAAACAGATGGTAATGGATCCAGGATGACTGACATCTCCTATGTCTGTGCACAGCTCCCAGAGGACTCTGCTTTCCACGTCTTCCTCTGTGTCTGCAACTCCAGCAGTTTTAGGGATGCACTTCTCACTTTTACAGAACTTTTAGTAATGAATCTCAGATTTCTGATAGGAAGAAGCTGCCTGCATGACGTGTATGGCCAGTGTTATTTCAAAATACAAAATAAGTACTGTGTATCTGCAAAAGGTGAATCCTACTTATTCTCCATCTCCTTTTGGAAACTGCAGCTTTTCCCTTTCCTCTTCAATCATTTTAGGTCCCATTCTGCTTTGTTCCTATTCTTCTTAGTCTCATATTTTATAATGTACACTTTTAGTATCCATTTCTGCTAATTATGTATTTTATCATCCCTCTCATCCCACTCTCAAGTAAGTCTTCACCTCTTTCAATTCCTCCTTTAACTTCTTTTCCCTTTGCCAGCTTGTATTAAACACCTTTAGGAATAACAGAAAGCAGCTGCAAACTTTAATGACAACTGTCTATAAAAAAACCTAAGGCTTCAGGGAAAAAAGGCACACAAACCAGAAACCTGTTTCTACCTTTCAAAAACACTTCTATTTTCTGATTATGGACGTTTCCTGTTGGGAACTGGCAAAAGAAAGTCATGGAAATCTGGCTGACTCTCGCTCAGAGTAAACATGATAAAAGTAAAATGTACGTTTAGGAAAAAGTTAATTTGCTTATTTTGCTTTTCACTTCCTTGGCTTTGCTCCACTAACCTACACAGTTTTGTGTGTTAGTTCTCATAAAAATTTGCACAGTTGTAAAAACTGTAATGCATCCCAGAGTCCTGAGGGCATTGGCTGATATGTTGCCAAGCCACTCTCAATGATGTTTGAAAAGTCACAGCAATCGGGTGAAGTTCCTGGTGACTGGAAAAAAGTGATGTCACACCCATTTTTAAGGTTAGAAAGGACAACCCAGGATACTACCAACCCGTCTGCCTCACTCACCTCACCTCTGTGCTGGAGAAGATCATAGAGCAGATCTTCCTGGAAGCTATGCTACTGCACATAGAAGAGAGGGAGGTGATATGAGACAACTAACACGGCTTCACCGAGTGCTGCCTGACTGACCTAGAGGCCTTCTACGATGGTGTAACTGTGCCAATGGACAAGGTAAGAGCCACCAATGCCATCTATCTGAACATCAGTAAGGCCTTTTACGCAATCTCCCTCAACATCCTTCTCCCCAAACTGGAAAGACATGGATTTGACAGATGGTCTGTTCCATGGATGAAAAGCTGGTTGCCAGAGAGTAGTGGTCAATGGGTCACTGTCCAGATGGAGATCAATGGTGAATGATGTCCCTCAGGGGTCAGCACAGGGGCTGGTACTCTTTAAATATTTTCAATGACATCAACAGTGGGATTGAGCGCACACTCAGTAAATTTGTGGATGACACCAGGCTGACATGCCTGAGGGGTGGGATGCCATCCAGAGACCTAGACAGATTTGAGCAATGGGCCAGGGGAACCTTGTGAGGTTCAGCAAAGCCAAGTGCGAAGTCTTGCAGCTGGGCCATGGCAACCCCCTCCACTACCACAGCCCTGCCAAAAAGGACCTGGGGACACTAATGGATGGCAGCTGGACATGAGCCAGCAGTGTGCACAGAGAGCCAACCATATCTTGGGCTGCACCCAAAGCAGCGTGACCAGCAGGGCAAGAGATGATCCTGCCCCTCTGCTCTGTGCTGGTGAGACCTCACCTGGAGTACTGCATCCAAATGTGGAGTCCTCAGTACAGGAGAGATGTGGACCTGATAGAGTGTGATCAGAGAAGGGCCACAAAAACGATTAAACATGGAACACCTCCACCATGAAGACAGGCTGAGATATCTGGGGCTGTACAGCCTGGGGAAGAGAAGGCTCCAGGAAACCTGGGAGTGCCCTTCCAGCATCTAAAGGTTGACACGATTTCTATAGAGTGTTTTGTTGTTCTTGTTTTGGCATCATTAATGAAAACACAAGCGATAGGCAAAGCTCTGAATCTAAAAATTATGAAGCTTACATTGAACACTGCTGCTTAGTGCTGCACTAAGTCAAGTGAGTGCTTAATATTTATTGATCTGACAATTTAGAATTAAATTTTTATACTAATTAAAAAAAGTACTTATAAGCATTAGAAAATCCACACAGTCTAACAAACCAACCAGACAGAAAAAACTACCTCAGCCATGATAACAAAATCATTTGAAGAAACATTTCACTTGAACAATTCCAAAATATCCAAGCCTGTTAAAATCCTTTGCAAGATACACCTCCATCCCAAATATTTCCAGAGGACAGATCATTTCATGGCAATATCTTATCTTAATATCTTAATAATCTTTCACCATTTCATCAAATCGTAGAATCACAGAATGGTTTGGCTTGGAAGGGGCCTTTAAGATAATCTAGTTCCAACATCCCTGCTACAGGCAGGGACACCTCCCTCTAGATCACATTGCTCAAAGCCCCATCCCACCAGGCCTTGAACGCCTCCAGGGAGGAGGCATCCACCACATCACTGGGCAACTGTTCCAGTGTATCACCACCATCAGATTTTCATTAATGGGAAATCGCTTTCAATATGGGAAAGGCAGATGGAGCCAAATGCTCCAGTGCCGGAGGATACCTGTCTAGCTTAGAGGAAGCTTAAGCCACATTCCCATTGCTGGGTTACATCACCTATGTGGCTGCTGGCAATTTCTTTAGGGAAGCAAGCTAGAAAGAGTATCTTTGACAGTTACTCTAGCTAGGAGATCATATTCTAGGTGCCAGTCCCCACAGCACTACCATAGACACTGGCAAGGCTCAACCACTGGGAAACATTGCAAATAGCCTTGGGGAAGAGAAAAGGAAGCAAGGACATAAGGCAGTGAACGTGTCAGTAAGAAGTTTAGTATAAATTAAATATGAATATATCTGGAAAAAGAAATGCAGAACAGTAGCTATGTAAGTGTAGGACTACTTTCATATCAATAATCTATAAATAAATAACCTAAACAAACAGTACCAAAACATCAAAGAGCTGGGCAATATATTTTAGTTTGTGAGATGAATTTACTTTAAATTATGACATATTTTGACTTCAGTTAGTTAAGTTTGACATTAGAAGGTTAATGTGACTTAAAAGCAGTATTTTAAGCATACAGTAATGTGACCGCAGGTCTGAATTAGAAGAGGATTCTGTCCTGCAGCACCAAAAATCACAAGTTTTAAATACCATTTTCTCTAAGCAAGTGGTCTTCTAGTTACTTATTCTTTTCTCTCTAAAAATATTACTACACGTTCTCTGCAAGACTACTGCACTTTTTGAAGGCTTACCTTCAAAAGAAGTTATTTCACTTAAAAACCCGAACCTAGCAGCTATTCTGCTTTGATAATTAGCAGTTTAGTAACCACTGAAGTTCTTTTAGTCCAAGACAATGCAGAAACCCATTTACAATTCACTAAGAATAAAGCTCAGTATAGGTTCTACAAGCTGAAGTCAGTTCCTTCAGCTTTCCATTGCCTCATTGTTCATTTCCTTTCCGCAATGCAATCGTGACACATTTATCATCTACTTCTCTATCAATTCATTTTTGTGTGCGCACGCACCAGATGAGTGTTCCTGCTCCTTACCTTAGAGAAGCTTTTCCTTCTGTCACTCCTTCAGCATGGGCAGGAATAACTTCAATTCCCAAGAGTTGAACAAATAGAACTGAATCCACACCAACTGGAGTCTGCTGTTTTATTTCCCTGCTAAGAGCCTGCCAGTTGGGAAATGCTGACCATCAAGCATAGGTCTTAATTACACAAATCCAGAAGCTGCTGCCAACCTTTCCCCATTGAGAAGCATTTGCTTTCTGGTGTTCTCGATGAACAGATTATCATTGGGACATAATTCACTGCTGCTATATAAGTAATTAAATGAAGAAACCTTTTAAACTCAAGGGAATTTTAATAGGTTACTTGCAAAATGTTATTGCAGGCAACAACTTGTACATGATTTTAGTTCCAAACCCACCAAAAAATCATACAAATCAGCATTGTAAAAGTGTCAAATTAATGCCTTACAGGCTTTGCTGGCAGAATTAAGTTCTAAATTCTAGATGTGGGGAAATGTTACTCTTTTCATTTTTTTCCTTTTCCACGTTTTTTCTTAGAAAAATTTACAAGTGAAATATTACTACAAAACTTTTTATAAGGAATTTTTGCAAAACATTTACATTTTTTTTTAACCATCAACTATTTTTCTGTTTCAAAATCATTATGTAGATTTAACACCCTATGCTGCACATCAATTCTTGCGGGATGACAATTCAGTGACATGCATTAAAAAAACACCACAAGGCATTAAAATGAAGACTTAAATACAAATATTGTTGCAGTAAAACAGTTATAAAATTGAAAAATAGGACCTAAACATCATGCTTACCTAACTTTGACAAATTAACTTTTTCTCCTAGATTACACACTTTTATTACTGCTCTCATGAAAGAATGTGATAAATAATGACTTAACACCAATTTCTAATGTAATCGGCAACACATACACAAATCTAACCAAAGAAATCATATTGTAAGAAAATAACTATTCTAACACCGGAGTTCTACCATGGTAAATACACTTTGCACTGATAATTACAATAAAGCAAAACTTTTAACGGTGGCAAAGGGAATGAACAGTGAAATGCCATTAAACAAGATACAACTGCACATCTGTGCCCTATTACTTACAACAGCTATATCCCACTGAGTCAAATAAAGGACATTGAAATTTACGATCCTTTTAAGACAGAAAAGTGAATTCAGGATGCTTTGCAGAACAGACCATCAAAATGTTTCTAATTCCAGTGGTAAAATGTGCACCTGCTAACACAAGTTAACGTACTTTAGATGCTCAGAAGCCAACTAGATTTAGATTTTGATACTTCTAGGTTAGGGATCCATTGCCAATTAAAAAGGATTTCAGTTTCCTATCAGCATACACAAGTATGCATGAAAAAATTACCTATGAAATGGTTGCGCAGAATGGTCATAACTTCAGTTTACAAAAATTGTTAACCTCTAGGAAACATGGTAATAACATTAGGAAAGCTCTTCTTTGCATAAAGAAACGTATAGCACTGATTGTGAAGCATAATGATAAAATATATATTTGACATCTCATTTCCTATATAATAAAATTAACAGTTAATACTACCTAATGTTCATCTGTATTAAATGTAACATCTAATTGAGTCTGATGTTTTAAGTCCAGATACATCAGTTAAGAGTACTTTAAATAAAATATACAAAAAAATGTACAAAACCCAACTAAAATTTAAAGACTGTTACAAGTCTACAAAAGCTTTAAGAAACTTGAAATTTATAACCACAGTGTAAAATTGTTTTTCTTTAATCTCAAAGCTTTTTTTTTTTTTTTTTTTTTAATGTAAACTGAAAGTATAAATACCTTCAGTTTGTTATTTTGCTACAAAGGGCTGGCCTAAAGTGTACACAGTGTAAACAATGATTGGTACTCCTCTTGCTTCAAAAATACACAAAACACCACAAGATTGATAAAGTATTCAGATGAGAAGTATAAGTTTTGAGAGAGAATGCAAAGGGTATCTGTTACGTGTCTCAAACCAACAGTTACCGAACACATTCTTCCTTCTTTAATTTGCAGGAAAACAAACAAAAATCTTATCTTTCTTACACTGTACTTCCTTTTGTTACATTAAATATTTTGGCATTTTTTTTTTTTTTAAATAGTGGTCATGAGAATTATCACCAAATGACTATATGCGTAAAAAGTTACATTTATGACTGTGGGAAATAATTCAAAATCCTGAGTATGAAATAGTTGGCCATCTTTCCTCCCTTTAAATGTGGGAGTTTTCACATACGAACTGCAGATTTCCATTGCTGCTGCTTTCTATATCCTCTGTATTCCTACTGATCCAATTCATCTGAAAACATGAAGAAACCTTTCAAATCAAAAGCCATGTGAAGTGATAACTGTATTCCCCTTTCTCCATTTTGTTTTATGGTTGGAGTCTCAATGTAAGACTCAATAGGTAACAGATATTTATTACCAGCCCAAGAAAGAAGAGAAAATAAAGACAGTAACATTTAGGGGAAATGAGAGAAAATTTTTACTTGTGCCTTTTTTGGTTAAGATGTGGTAATCAATTCTTCTCTTTGGCTATTAAGTCAAAGCATAAAGAACTCAGCACATTAACCACAAGAAAATAGCTAGTATCATAGAAAGAAGATACTGGAGAGTGATTTACAGCACTCATGGAGACAATTCTCTGATTGTTTCCATGAATTCTAACAAAATTAAAACATTTAAATATTGAGATTTTATTACTTGTTACCTATGAGTTAGAAACAGACCACTGATACTTTAAAATATGAAATACTCAAAATTGACCCAAAAGTTGCCATATTCATTCTTCCTCCTACATAAAGACACCATTAGTTTTGTAAAATCTTATGTTAATATCTTTCTACGGTTGTGTTTCTTCCTACTGTATACACTAATTCTACATAATCTTAGCTCTCCAAAGAAAGAGAGGAATTAGAACTCACTGATTGTCATTTATACACACTACTATAATGTAGTGGTCAAAATAAATCTGAGGCCCACCTCAGATCAACCTCACAGCACGTATCATCCAGCTGCTAGTTGAGTAATTCTAAAACTCGAGAAAAGACGGCCAAAATAAACTAACACGTTCTGTGGACTGAGCAAAAACCTAAACTATTTCCCCTTTTGTTCAGTCTGTATTCAGTTTTGCTGTGCTTTATGGGAAAAGGATGTTATCATGAAAATATTACAAATTCATATTAAAAACAAAGTACCTTCATAAAATGATATTAACCCTAGTCACGGTCCACCCTGTTTTACATTGATATTATCTGATTTTACAAACACATCAACATACAATGCCAAAATAGAAGGGAAAAGTTCATTTAAAATCATTACATGATATACAGACACATAACTAAAAAAAGTACAGTATGGAAATAATATTTCCCCATCTGTTTATCCAGTACATCAATTTGCGCTGTTTGTATTTTTGAAATTTTGCCTTGTTGCACCAGTGTACACTTTCCATGCTGACCCTCCAACCTGGAACACTTACAGAAGTCAAGACTGATAACACAATTTCTTTCTCCGTAATCCACTTTACAAGCTCACTTCCATATCCTGAAAGGCATGTAAACTTAAGTGCAGCACTAGGCGTCCATATAAATTATCCTTTCAGAATTCTTCCATGTTTGTTGAAACATTAGGGGTTGCTGGGTTTGAATCTTGAGAAATGGCAGCAACAGTGACAATTCTTGGAGAACCAAGAACCTCAGTAACTGAAGAGTCCAGTTCTCCTGAGGTAACAATAGCAAGGGCTGTTCCACCACCCTTCTTGTTCTGATGAGTTTTGACATGTTTCGATAGATGGTCACTTCGCATAAACCTTTTAGAGCATTCTGGGCACTCAAATCTCTTTTCACCTTTTTTAAAAGAAAAACAAAACCAAAATATTAGCAAAAGAGAGCACAGAACAATTTTTGTTTGACCATTTCAATCTGACCCTTTTCTATTGAACATGTGAAATATTTTTCAAAGGATACAATGTTTTCTTCTCTACTTTGATTCTCAGGTCTTTTCAGATTTTGGCAAGCCATTCTTCACTATTAAAACATTCTTAAACATTTGCTATGCTCTGACTATCTAGTGAGTAGTTTGAAATTCAGATCACAAGAGAATTTGCCTCACCTCCCATAACTCTGACAGACTAAGTAATGCTACTTGATAGTATTAAAAAAATACATACTTTTATTTAGATTATAATGATGTGAATCCCAGAGTTCCATAATGTCTCATAAAAATGTATAAAATCAAACTTGAGAGAAAAATTCACCATACTAACAAGTTCTGACAGTGTTTGAATATCATTAGGTTTCCTTTGAGTACAATCTTTTGCAGCTATAAGTTTGAGTGGATTAAAAAAAAAAAAAAAACACACAAAAATTACCTTTATTGAGGGCTAAAAATACGTAGGCTAATAACATTCTTAGTTTCTAAAAGGTCTGCCTTTTTAATCTGAACTGTTAGGAGAGCTTCCTTTATCATCATCTGAAATATCAGGGAAACTTCCCAAAGAGGAAACTGAAGCCAACCACTTCCTCCATTTTGTGCTCCTTTATTTATACGTAAAAGTATTTTTCAGAGACCTTGAGGCCTTCAGTATCACTGTTTAAATGTGGCCACTACGATCCAGACACAAGCTATTATGTACGTAGAGAGGGGTGACCAACCTGTGTGGGTTCTTCTATGTCTTTGCAACTCATCGCTTCTTGTAAATCGCTTTCCACAAAAAACCCAGTTGCATATAAACGGTCTTTCACCAGTATGCCAGCGCAGATGCGCCCGAAGATGAGATGTCTTGCCATAAACTTTACCGCATCCTTCGATATGGCAGATATGTTGCTTCTTTTTTCCTGGCTCATTGCTGCTTCTAAAAAGATCAAATATAAACAGGTAAATAATTTTATTCCAAAACATTACTAACTGTTGTAGGAAATTACTTCATGATGATAGTTATAACCCCTCGTCTAAAAAGGAATATATAAACGTACTTTCCAGTAGACAGCACAAAAAGAAGTATACGACAATAGAAAATTAGAAGCCCAAATGACAAAGTGTGACAAGATGCATTAATAACATTTATACACACCTTCCTTCTCCCTCTCTGCAATTGGGACATGAGCACGCAACTCTTCTTGTTCTCTTGCCAGGTTGCACTTCCTGGTCAGAAGCTTGTTGAGCTTGTTGCAGCTGCACTTGTGTTATCTGATCAGGACTAACAGCACCAATTCCTGCATTAGCAATGCCACCTACCGCTACAGTAACAGGTGCTATGGTAGCCTGCTGCACTTTTACTCCATCCTGCCCTTGCTGTTGACCTGTAAAATAAGGAAAAAAGATTCTACAATTTCTCGGCCATTTCAGTAAGTGTGCAAATTAATTTCATACATCTTACAGAAAAGGAAATCTTAAAATATTAAATCCAGCTACTTAAGCAGCACCAGAAGGTGCACCTGCAAGCTTAGACGGCCCTGTTTAACATAATTTCTTATCAGAACAATATGATGCTACAAAATGCTGAACAACACTAAGAAACGTGGACAAGTTTAACAAGTTCTCTTTTTCTCCCCTCAAAAGCTGAGATAACAAAATCTTAGAATTATTAAATCTATTTGCCTTGAAAAATAAAACAACAGTCAGAAAACAAAAAGCTCAATTTGAAAGATGCTTTTATGACATATATAGAACTGTCTCCTCTCCTACAAACTGCATTGAATCACCATTGTGAAAGTTCCTATTTGGTTCAGAGAAAAAGAAATGTTATAGGACTAGACTTAAACAAGCTAGCATAGCAGAACTTGTTTTGTTTTGCAGAAGGAAATACATTTTTAAGAAGCCTACTGAATGAGCTTTAATGAATTAAATGGAATTAAGACTGACTTGATGAATTAACAATTTAGTTTCATTGCAGAAGGTTATTGATCTCATCGACTTTCTCAGTCAAAGACAAGCAGGTAGATTGTTTTGATTACAAGCAAAATAAGGAGTACTCTAGGCAAGAAATGAAGTTTCTTCAGCAGTAGAGTACTGCTGTATTTTCTTAAAAAGTTAGTATGTTGGTATCTGGGAAAATAACATGACAAATAATATGACACAGAGATAACTTCCAGCTGCAGTAGGACAACACCAAATGCCAGTCCTGCCAATAATAGAAACAGGACAAAAACCCATTAATATACTGCTATTTTCAAAACTTCATTGTCTTCATACAAATGGAAAGTAAAAGGAAACACAACTGTTGTGTTAGAAACCAGCTGTAGTTCTCAGTTAGCCAAAGGTAAATAAATTGAGAGAACTGGCAGATTCACTTGCAGTCTTTTGCAGAACATGAACTGCTCTCAGTGTGCTGAAGAGACCCAAGATGCAAAATTTAATCCACAGGGCCAGCACTGCAAATGATGGCAGCCTAGCGATTGTCACCACAAAAGCTGAAGACAAGTATTGTGGCCTATGTTACTGTTCTCACTAGCAGTTTTTAAGAACTTTTTTAGCTTCACGACTACTTCTAAAGTGAAGAGAGTCTAACACACAATTCTTTCTAGATCTGGCAATCTGCATTTATGAGAAAGTCTGCTTGGCATTTCTAAAAATCTAATGTTTTCCCTGATCTGACATGAACCAACTTTCAGCCTAAATCAAAGGACAACAACCACACAAGAGTCTTCTGACATCTCTTCATAACATTCAGCACCACAACTGACACACTTTACTGATCTTGCACATTCCCTCATCTTTGTCATTTGCTCTCCAATGTATACTTGTGTGGTCCATGTGAGGACCGCCTTGAACAACATGATACACCCTACAGCCTTAATCTATTTATTAAGCATAATGTAGCAATACATCTCAGGAGAAGCTGCTCATAGTAAGTGTACAGGAAACAGTAGAAAAAAAACAACAAAAAAAAGAAAATGCTGAAAATAAGGTTATATAATAAGCACAGTTACAGATGATAATTATATATATTCCTGCAAAGAAAACCCTGAGAAGTTTAATATTGTAATTCCTGGACTTTTCTTTTTTTTTTTTTTTTTTTTTTTTTTTTTTTGGGAACTTCTGAAAAAGCAGCCAAACAAGCTAGCACAACAGTAGCACACAGGAAAGAAATAAATGCATCTATTTTTCTCTTGTATTTAAAAAAAATTAAATTTATTCTTGTTCTAAGATAGTAAAATAAGTATACTATAGGTGAACTGAAATTGTTTTTTCTTTTGAAGAAAAATTAGAGATCTTCCTTCCTCCAAGAAAAAACACCAAAAAAAAGCCCACCTAAAGCAATCAGAACATGCTCTTGTCTAGATCTCAAAGTGAAATCTCTGTAGTCTTGAGTGATAGAGGGTTTTGATTTTTTTTTTTAAACTACATTCCAGGATCCACTAATGGAACACTACAGGCTTTGACTTTTACAATTATACTTATTAAGGGAAGAAAAAAGGATACACAGCATTTAAAAAATTACTGAAAATGAAAGTCACTTGAGACCATGAGATTGACAAAAACAATGAGTACCATCCTAAAAACAAGAAATTTTTAAGAACTTAAACCAGAAGAACAGTAGCACTACTTTGCTAGAGAAGAATATTAGTCTCTGCAGTGAGGAGCTACAGCAATCACAAGAGATGGAGTAGGTTTATTAGGCCCCAACACTGCAACCTACTCTAGGGAATCTGCTTCAGCAGGGTGGTTGGACTATATGCTCTCCAGAGGACCCTTTCAACCCCTATGATTCTGTGATCCTGTGTAAGCAAAGCTTCTACTGTCCCTTGAGATAAAAACAGAACTTAGATACACCACAGTACAATCTATGGAATGGTACGAGAGCTTATCAGTACAGGTAGCCAGATGAAATGGACTAGAACGTTATGAATGTACTGCTGCATTTTTTCTTCTTATCCTGATGGAGTCTTCACAAGTTGGAAAATAATGGTAAAGATAGATGAGGAATTGTTTGTTTGTTTTTTAAGTCAAGTTTATTGAAAAACACACAACACTTGATGTATTACTTAACTGTTGATATGAGCTAGCTAAAAGCCTACAAAAACAAAATTGAGGTACTTTCTAGGAAAAAATAGCTGACTTGGTTATAAATTAGTTTTTTTTTTTTAATAAAAAAAACACGCTGATTTTAAAAACAGGTAGGTGAGATAGTTATTATACACACAGGAATAACCCAGTGTCACTTTACATGACTTGCTACTAGGGCATAAAAATATCACTTAAAACCTTCTAAAAGTTCTGCTAAAATTATGAAATCTCTTAACATTATTTCCTTCTGATGCACTCCAAACCACAAGGCTCAGTATCAATGTACTTCACCATTCATAATCAAGCCTTGCAGTAAAAAAGCTCTCGTGTTTCAACACAGATTTCAGACAGAAGTCTAAACAAATTATTAAATAAAGGAACAAACAAAGTCACACTTCACTTCATCTGTGTTATTACAGACGAGTTGTCAAAGTAATCACTGCACATTTACACCTGCTTGTAGAAGACAGCTTTTCATAATATTCCTGTGAATATTCCTGTTTTTTTTTTTTTTAAACAGTGATTTTTCTGAAACTGTGAAACAGTTCAGATCAACAAAAATCACTAAATTTGAACTACTGTACATGCTGTCTCAGGTCACTACAATATGCTACCACATATTACAACACTGACATCAATGACTTCATTTTATTCTATTTCTTTTGGATAGTAATCACTGTATGCTGTCCTGTGGTCAAATAAAACAACAAAGCAACCTGATATAGTATTTATTTTGAAAAAAATCAAGTGCAATAAGTCTCCCACTCATTAGAATATTGTATATGTGATTACGACTGAAAGTAGTTAAAAACATTACACACATTTTTCAGACTTCACAAATAGAAAAACCTACGTGACTTTAGTCACTAGCCTTAAACATTTAGCAGTTAATACTCAGTATCACACAACACAGGATCACACAGTCTTCAGCATCACTTCGTCAGCTTTCAAAGCTAACTTACAAAATAAGAGCACACATAATACAACTTAGATGACAAAGATAGAATGCATTAGCTATCTAAGAAATTATTTCTACAGGGTGATTTACTACTAAAGATCACTGTTGCTAGGCTTGGTTATCCATCACAAATGAAAACAAATTTCCTTTTATAAGACACTGCACACACACACTCCTATTCTTGTTCTCCTGTAGTAGTAAGCATGAAAAACTATTCGCTGAGACAAGTAGGATAGAAAGGGAAAAGGCTGTAACTTTGATGATCCGCAGAAGCTTTAGAAAACAGATCTAGGAAGGAAGAGAAATTTAAGACTAAGGAGACTTCTAGTTTCTGGTACTCAGTTCCCCAGAAAAATTTGCATAAAGTTCCTGTTGCTGCTGTGCAGCCAGTTATTATTCTGCAGTTAAAGAGATGGCAGCATTAATGACAGCAGCCTGAGCCTTATTGCAAAATCTATAGCAAAATGTAGCTAGTCAGACTGATTATTGTTACAAAAACCAAACCAAAACAAACCCAAGGCATTGTTTAACTGCACACTCCAGAAATGAAGAAGATTGCAAGCGATATTTATAACTCAATGTGTATGACTACAGGACAACTAAAATAAAGTTAATGACAGGCTGCTTTGGAGGTGACACATCAACTCATCCATTAAAAAATTTGCCAAGACAATGCAGTGGGAGAAAGAGGTCTCGCTTCCTCTTCTCCCCTGCACACCCCAACTGCAGCTTTTGCAATATTTCACAGTTAATCTTTCTTTTTCCAACATCACCCACTAGAAAGGTTTTAAACTGAAGAATGAAATGAAAATCATGTCTCTAAATTAAACATGAGAGATGGTGAGTCATTAAATTAATAAATTAAACAGTGACAGAGAGACAAAAGTGACTTTCAGTATTGACACAGAAGACAATGTTATTGGGTATTACTAAAACAGTATGCAGATAATACTGCCTCATCTTTTGCCTTGAAGAAGTGATTTATAAAGTTTTGATAAAGAAATGATAGACAATGGGAAATATTTCCCAGAAGAGAAACTGCACAATGGTTGATGCAAGGGACCCATGTGATCTTCAAAGAAAAGCAATTTGGAGAAAAAGGAATTGGATTCAACCGACTACTTCAAGAAATGTGGGCCATCACAGCACAATGTGGTCAGACATTACAGAAGCAGAAACAAATTCCAATACAAACTGCAGCATTGCACTGACATCTTTCTTTTCTGCTTCCTACACTGACAATGCAACAAGTTTCTATCTTTTGCCTGTTGTCCAAGCTGGCAATATTCATACAATCTTGGCATCTTCTCTACAGAAACCTTTCTTCCCATGTCAAATGGAATAGTGTACTCAAAAATTAATGATGAGCATCAAATTAAGCAGCTTCTATGAAAAATACTATTTAAAAGTGTAAGGATTAAGACAGAAGAAGTCCATGAGTTTTCAATACCTTAAAGAATATTAAGTGTTTTCCCCTTTGTACAAGAATCTTATTCATAGAATCATAGAATCACCAGGTTGAAAAAGACCTCCAAGATCATCTAGTTTAACCATCCACCTACCACTGATGTTTCCTCACAGTACTGGCAAAACAAAGATACAATACAATTCTTAAGAAATTTCACGAAGATACTTTAATAACTTAAAAACTGCTAGGCTTCTTACAAGAGCATTAGCACAGCCTGAAGTCACCTCAATATCTTCAGACAGAAGAAAAAGGTTCCAGCTAGTATTACTTTTCATTTAACAGAAAGCCTATTTCATCTTTATTACTGTTAAACAACAAAGAGCTATGTCAAATACAACACAGAAAGACCTACACAGGAACACTGTAAGAAAATAAACATGGTGCTGCATTTGCACAAAACTTGGTATTGTGCAACCAAGTAGAGGTTACAGTCAAAGCAAGGTAAGAACTTCAGTATTCTGGATTGCTGCTGTGATTTTAATAGGCTTCAACATAAAGGAAAACACGCTCAATTTACTATGAAGGAGCAGCAATCAGAAAAAAAAAAAAAATCTTGTTATCCTACTGCTAAAGTTTGAGAAAAACTTATTTTCCTTTTTATTGAAAAAAACCCACCAACAATCAAATAAAGAAGCATATTTGGAATAAGTGCTCAAGAACATTTCTCTGCAGACGGAAAATAGTAGTCCCCTATGTACTAAACCTCAGAGCAGACAGATAACTGAAAATCCAACTACCAACAGTGCTGCACAATGTCAGGTAAGCTGCATGCAAACTAATAGTAGATGCAAGAAACACAGCCCTTAAAAGTTTAAGTGAACACCTCTCTGTATTCCACTACCACATCCCAATTCCCAGCTACATACAGCTCATAACCACAAAAGAATGCGTCTCAGTCCTTTCTTGCGTCTCCTCCCCTTTACTTTAAAATGAATGGCAAGAGATCAAAAGTTTGCTGACAGTCTCTACAATCTGACCAGAAGAGCTCAATACCTGACTAACTGTAACAATAAAGAAGCTACATACAGATCCTACACAATTCCGCCATATGGAAATCAAAATACTGTTTTCTGGAATTTCTCACAAGTCTGTTTTCAGCATCTTGATTCCTCTTCTGAATATTTTGATGCAAATAGCAATAGTTTGATCTTAAAAGCACAGAAGGAGGCTGAGAAGAAAAAAAAAAAAGCAAAATAAAAAATAAGCTCAGGTTTCAATAGCCTGTCCTTTCTGTTTGTTTTGGTTTTCTTTTTGTTGTTGTTTGTTTTTGCTTTTAACTATAATTTAGCTAGTTAACATTTTATGTTCTCATGTCCATGCTAGACTAACAGATTCATAAATGTCCTTGAAGTAAACATTTTGGTCACATGTGATGCTATCTTTATATTGATAAAGATAAAAGTAAGTGTGCCTCTGTGCACAAGAGGCATTAGTAAGCAGGTATGTACATGGAAAGTGGAAAATCCTTTGAACAGAAATGAAGTTTGCTGACTTTAGACTAATTCAGACAGCATTTGATAATTTGTTCAGAATTAAAAAAAATAAAATGTTGGTGATGAAGACCAATTTGTTTATTTATAATGTCATCTTTTGCCTTTATCAGGCAACGACCAGGACAGCTACATCTTAAGAGCCATGTAAATCTCTAGGACAGAAGTCTTTGAAAGTTCTGCCAGTATTTCTGCAACATTGTTACCCTGTAAAAGTAAACCTTACTTGCTCTTTCTTTCTGATACAGAACAAATTGAAGAGCTTGATATTTCACACATTTTCTTGCCAACAGCCAAGAGAACAAGTCAACCAAAGCCCATATCTTTCAGTGTTCAGAAAATTGGACACATCAGCACTTGAAACCATTCAATAAATTAAAGAAAGTCAGACTAGTACCTAACACATATGCCAAGCTGTTTTCCACTAGAGGATATTAAGCAGCCTTTTTTTTTTTTTTTTTTTTTTTTTTTTTTTTTTTAATAAGGATGATACTTAGTCTCCCAAATTATCAAGATGACAATATGTGCTGGGATAAGAATGGCTTACCAATGACTGGCTGATCAAGATACGATGCTGTCAGCCAGCATCAGCAGTAGCAAACATCACACCTAACTCCATTCTTAAGAAAAACTATTAAATCATACCCCAAGCAGAGCTGTTCCAGCAGAAGATTATGGACGTCCAGAGCTTTTGTTCTGGTGAAAATTTCATGAGAAGAGCAAAACAACCATAACAATGACATTTCATACATAGCTCTGACTACTATGCTATAGCATATTAATAAAATAACTTTAACTAAATGTATCCATTAAAAAAAAAAAAATTACCATTGAAAGATTAGTTGTTTCTTCATAATATTTTTTATACTTGAAATTAATGTTCTGCCTTAAAAACACGCTGTCCCATTACATAATATAGTTAGATATTAAGTAATCATCATTAACATCCAACATTTTAATGTACTAAAATAATAAGAGCCAATTTCTCGCATCTACCACGATGAGAATCTTGTGACGCAACTTTGTGACAACGCACATTGCACCAAGGAAGCTACTGAAATCAGATTTTGAGTATAATTTCTCTCTCATCTCTTTTTTCTCTTCCTTTACACAGCTGTAACAGACAAACAAGTAGTTGGCTTAATATGGGTTTAAGTGTATTTAATCCATTTTGTTTTAAAATACTAACAATCTGATGAACTTGTGCAGTATTCATAATTGCATGCTTGCTTGCTAGTTTCTGAATAAGAAAATTCACCTAATCCTTTTCTTTCTGTATATACCCTGGTTTCTGACAACAGGATACAAGAGAGATAAGGGCAAGAACTGATACTCTTAGATATAACCTCTATCGTTGAAACACTCTAAGAATATAAAATAGGGAAATAGTTTTAATGATGCTTTTCTTTGAAAAGCTTAAGAACTAGCATCTAATTCTAGAAGATGATAGCATAGAAATAGCTCATTAGAAACTTGTTTCACCCTGCAGTTATGAGCAAAGCAAGTATTTTAAATACCTCCCCTTCCTGCTTTCCATGGAAGCAGCAATAAAGTTACACCTTGCTACTCACAGAAAAGGCAAGTGTTCTTTTATTGAGGCATTTTTACTAGATTATTCTCCATTTAGCTGAATGGGAAGATTGTACACTCACACAAAGTTCAGAACAGCATACCAATACTTTATTTTTAAACTACCATTGCCTACTCAAACATTTGCTGTCATCAGCAAGGTTTCTCGTTAAATTCCTTCTACCACTATTTTCAATTTCAGTTTAAGAAAATCCAACACAGCAATTTTGTCATTAGAAGACTAAATGCTTCTAATTACCTTGAAGCATTTGAAAAGAACACCAGTACTAGAACATTTAGAACACGGAGGTTCCGCAACAGTTCTCAGCTAAGGCAACCTGAGAACAGATGCAAGTGACCTTTAATGACTTTGGAAGAAGTACAGTAAGTTTTGATACTCTTCCCAACTACATCCCCAGAGCCAAGTAACATTAAAAACTGCAAAAGCTAAGCAGAAATCCTGCATTTCTTCTGCCTTTGTAGAAAACAGCTCAGTTCTTTGTACTTATCTTTCTTATTACAGATCCCACAGGTTTGTAGCTTGTGTTTCTTTCAAGGCGTTTGCTACAGCTTGCTTCCCAGTGAGCATCCAGGGAAACACTGGATGTTGTTCTAAAAACCTCAAGCAATCACCATACATTAGTTCCTTTGATTCTCACACTGGGTAATTACATATGCCAGTTTGCAGCTATAAAAATATGGCTATTTTAAACCCTTTTCATGTTGTCACTGCCTATGGCTACCCCTCCTTGCTCAACTCACTATCTTATGACTCTATACATACTCACTGTCACACTAATATGAGCAAGGAGATCCAATGATTACATTGTCATGAAAATGTACTTTCATTAAATGAAATAGATGTAACATTCTAGGACTTTAGGCTAAACCCCTTCCCTTCCTTGGTAACTAACACAAAAGAATGAGATAACAGCAGATTGTGAGTTGTCCAAAGGATCATTCAATTTCTCATAATAGAAGAGTTTGAGAACACTAAATAAAAGGTGCTTAACACAACAATTAAGACAGTGCATTTATTTCAGACAAGCAGTGAACATGTAAAAAAAAATTTAAATGGACTAAAAAAAAAAAAAAAAAAAGGATAAGTTCATGGAAGAAAAATAATTCAAAGATCAAGTATAAGTAGCACTTCTGGTTCATGAAGATGTTAGCAGCAAATCACTTAAGAGTGGAAAGAGTATATGGGAAAAACGATTACTTTTGTATGTAATCAACATCAGATGTGATGAGAAACTAAATACTTAATTAGAAACACCTTTGACTCAGTCTTTAAGTTGCATGCATTTAATCTTGTATACTTTTTCCTATTTGAAACATTACACTAAATTCTTTAAACTCTCTTGCGAAGTCTAAACCAGAATGGTAATAACATGTAAACAATCTCTTCTTTTTCTGAACAGCAAGTCAGAATTAGTGACTCACACAAGAAGAGTCAATAAAGAAGCAAAGGGAAAACAAAGCACAAGATGGATGTAGACAAATCTGAGAAATACAAGACAGGATGAGAACTGAGATGCTGGCAAACTGTGCAACTACTAACAGTAGCAGAATGAAAGTAGGTTGTCAAGAAGGAAAAAAGCCTTAGAAACTCACATTACTAGAAATTATGAAAGCAAAGAATGAGGCTCGTGACATTTTTTCAAGCATCCTAATGACAACACTTAGTATTGAACTCACATTATCATTAACAACTGCTTTAGAATCTACAGCACATCCCTATAGAAGTCTCTTAAAACTCCCCAGTTGCAGTACTGCCAGGCAGCAAGCCTTTCTACTGAACACAAGCCACTCCTCCATTTTGCTCTGATGGACGAACTACCAATTCCCCATCATTCAGGCCACATCAACGCTCATCTTAAAATGACTTCAGTCACAAGGTGGTGGGATCTGGGAACTCTTGCTTAAAGCAAGTAAATAACAAAGATGTAACTTTTATCTTCATGTTTTTAAAACAAAAACAACTCAGTAAGAAAAGCTAAACATCATATAACAAAATTATTTCAAGAAACATAATTAAGATAGACGCAATTTCAACCTATTAACTCTTTTTCCTAAGTAACTAAGTTATTCTGTAAAGCCATTGTTCACACCAATAGGAGAGGATCTGTATATTTCTGCTGCCATCAAAAACAATGAACAAGTTCAAAAGAAGCTTGAGACCTCTACTGACCACCCCAGTATAAGAACAGGCAGAACACAAAACCCTTACAGACAAAATATGAATTGTCACCATTTTCTTGCAGTGTAACTGGTCTTAATAAAACTGATGTTTTATTTCACCCCATATTCATCAGCACCCACAAATACTCACGCTATCGTTAGTACAAATATACTCCAAGATCAACACATTGAGGGATCAAGTAAATTAGTTCACCAAAAGGAAATGGCTTGACAAATTATTCTTCTTAGAACCATCTAATACTAAAACAAATTACTTTTGTCAATTAACACATTTGGGCAAATAAAAGGAATTGAAAATAGGCTTTAAAAAGGCAAAGGCTATCTTATTTTAAGAGATAGGGAGAATCTTTTGATCTTGCATCCACACCTATCGCAACAGAAGCTTTGAAAAAAAGGCAAGAGAATTGTCTATTACCTGCATGAACCCAAGCTTATTTGGGACAAATTCAGGAAGTCACCATCTATTTTACTTCTGATTAATACCACAGACTTTCCATTCCACAGGGAATCACATATAAAACATGAACTCAGAGAACAGAAAAATGTACTTCACTTTGTACAGAACTAGCTTGCTTAAAGGCTATGACTGGTACTAATCTCACAGCAAGGCAGGTGTATACAGATCCCTGCACGTTCAAGTGATCACAGTTGCATTTAGGTTTGATTAACTCTTAAATAAATCACTATTCACAGATCTTGCTTTAAAGCTCAAATAGTTAGTTTCTACATCTTTCTCATCCGGCTTCCTCCCCCTGCCCCCTTCTATTTTTAATTCTTCTTTTGAATGACACTTTCTACATTTTTTTTTCTGTAAAACTTCACAGACCCTTAGGGTGGTGTGGACAGGAAGTCATGTCTGAAAGTCACTTGGTACAATGTCACTGCTAACTCAAGCAAGGCCACTCTACAGCTGGCTGCCAAGGATCATGGGTTTTGAAGATCTCCACACACGAAGACACCACAACCTCTCTGGGCATCAGCACTCAGTCACCCCCACAGTTAGAAGTAACTTTCCTCTTCACTGATACTGAATGAATATTCAGTTCGGGTGTGAAAGTGAAAAGATGAGAACTCCTTTGCTTTTGCCTTGCTTTTTGACATATAGTTCAAAAGCAACCAGAAATAACGTGCTTGAGCTTTTAACTTAAAAACAAACAAAAAACACCAAACATTTATTCGCCTTCCTTGGTTTACAACAGAGCCTATACATCTTGAGACAGGAAACAGTAACAAATTTAGAGAAATTAACCAAAATACAGCTTTTACTTGAAATTTTTTTTTCTTCCCATTGTGAGATGTCTCTATTAGAATTTAGCATGTTAAAAAAAAATTAAAAAAAACCAAAAACCTAACCAAAAACACCTCAAAAAATCTAAACAGGTTTTCCCAATGTAGTTCTCTAGCTTAACATTTCCATATTAATTTTAAGCTAAGCTTGTTATTTGCATTGAATTACTTAAGAGTTATATTGCTTTACCTACCTTACCCTTTTGTAAAATAATTTGGAAAAACAACATTCATAAAACAGAAATATGGCACAAATAAAAGAACAGTTATTTCAGAGATACACTTATTGTTGTTTTATTATTATGGTACTCAGCTCTTAAATGGGTCTAGGAGAGGTGCAGCCAGGCTCCACCCTTTCCGGCAGCACAGGTGAATTGCCTTCACCTGTGCTCCCATGGCTGACTCACTGCTCACCTCAGGTGATCAATCAGAGGTTCAGGCCGTGATTCAGCAGTTCCCATACACCCTCCCTTTAGATACTGACAGGTTGCAGTCAGGTCTCTCCAGAGTCTTCTCCAGGCTGAGCAGACCCAGCTTTCTCAGCCTGTTCTCACAGAGGAAGTGTTCTATTCCTTACATCATTTTTATGGACCTCCTCTGGAGGCACTCCAACAGGTCTATGTCTCTCCACATCTGGACGCAGCACTCCAGGTGCAGAACAGAGGGTCCTATATTCACTGGCTTGCACAAGATCTCCTGCCATCAAAGCAGTCAGAGGCAATTCATATGGCTTCCCTCTCAAGCAGGTAGTGCCACTAGCATTTTAAAGAGTTGAGAATCTGGCTATTAAAATGAGGAGCCAGGTAAAAGAAATTTCTAGAGTACTTTTTTCTTTCTCTTCTGAAGAGTACTTGGTAGTGGCTGGAGATCCGCATGGGTAATCACAGCCTCTGCTCTTTCTCTTGCCCAGACGCAGGCCTACTTACAGAGAAAGACTAAGGCTTTGAATGCCTTAGTTCGTTGGTTTGGACAGTTTCTAGCTCCAGTTCTGTCTTCTTTCCTCAGAGACAGCCAATAACCTTCTTTTTCTTCAAAAAGCTAAGAAACCTTTTTGTCCTTAGTTCTAACTGCAAAGCCCTAGTACCAAGCTTGATATTAAGATGATGTTAACTGAAGTTAATCGATCTCAGTGGATTTATCTCTGCTAAAGGTTTGTTTTATAGTTACTTGACAAACATAGGCACAGTACTTAATTTTTTATTTCATAACCATCCCTTAGTTGAATACTTGATATAGCAGTAAAACAGTGCTGCACATCATGCTCTCCTTTCCATGCCACTCTGCTCCAGAACTGGTAATCAGGAAGTTTCACAGTAGACATAACTAGAGAAGGAAATTGTAACTTAACTCTCACATTCCCAAAGTTCTTTATTAGAACCTCAGTTCTTAAGAAGGAGAAATAGAACTGCAGATAAGGAGGAAAGATTGGCAGATTCACAGCTGCTGATATAAAAGTGCTACAGGAGTAGCTTACCTAAGTTGGTATGGAATTCAATGGTAATTCAGTTTAAGTTTAGTTAACACACAAACGCTCTATGACTAAGGCTTCACTTCTCTAGGATCACACTTCTGATTAATTCTCCTTCCTTCATCCTCAGTAACAAATCTAAATCATCACAGAATAAAATGAATCATAAAATGACCTGGGTTGGAAGGGATTCTGAAGATCATCTAGCTCCAATCCCGTATGGGTAGGGTTGCCACCATCTAGAATCAGGCAGTCCAGGGCACATCCAACCTGGCCTTGAACACCTCCAGAGATGGGACATCCGTCATTTCTCTGGGCAGCCTGTTACAGTGCTTCACTACCCTCTGCATAAAGAATTTCCTCCTAACATCTAACCTAAACCTGCCTTCAAGTTTAACGCCGTTCCCCCTTGTCAATCTCAGACCATGTACAAGGGCTACTCCAAAAATAATGCCTCCTATTTATTATGTTGGCCTATTACATTGGGGGGGGAATACTGGTAGTATGACAGTAGAGACTAGACTAAGCCTTCCCATCAGTATTCCCTTACATTTTGTTGGCGTGCAACAGATGGCAGCAGCAGGGCAGTCCGACAGAATGGTGTCTGATATGCAAGTGCACATGAAGCAAAAGTACAGAATTGAATTCCCCCATGGAAAAAGAATGGTACCCACTGACATTTGACTGATGCTTGCTGAACACTTATGGCCACAAAACAGTGAAAGTGAGCACAGTGAGGTGATAGGTAGTGCTTTTCAGAGGTGGTGACAGAAACAGTAGGTCACCTCCATTGGCACATATTGTTTCTAGAAGAGTGGTATGCAGGCTCCTGTTCATCACTGGCAGAAATGCAGAGGTAATGGTGGTGATTATTTTGAAAAATAATGTTCTGTAGCTCAGAATTTGCTCTATCAAATACTATCATTGTGCTCTATGTTTCTGCTAGTTTCCATTGAAATAAACAAGAGGCATTACTGTCAGAGCAACAGATGTAAAAAGTTGCTCTTCAAATCTACTCTCCAGAAGAGACCACACACAATCAGAGGTGCAGACAAGGTAACTGAGTAAGATGATATCCAGAATACCTTGTTTGAATAGCTACATTTGTAACCCATTAGTAAGCAGAGAAGAAAAAAAAAAAAAAAACCTACTAAGAGCATATAGGAAAATTTCTTCTGTCCCACCCCCAAATCTGCTTTCAAAGCAGGACTTCATTCCTCTAAACCCTTCTTACTTTAGAGTAAGATCAGCCAACCAGCACCTTCCCATCAAGAACAATTTTCCAAGGCAAATTATTCCGCAAAATTTTGTAGAAGTTGGTCAGTTCCCATGAGCTGAAATTTCTTTATGAAGCATTACAGCTAAACGCAAGGTCAAGCTTTTAATTCTCAAACCCCAGATTAACATTTCTAAAACATTCCTTAAATCGACCAAGTTGAATGCATCCAACCCAACTCTCTGTATTTCAACATGTCATTAACTGCTAAAGAGCACTAAAACTGACAAAATTCTTCCAAAAGCAAACTTCTCATTATCAGCGTTTGTTTAGCCTCTCCAGAAGTACTTAAACCAAAGGGTACAATCCTTTCCTTTGCTTATATCATAGCATATGACTACAAAAAAAAAGATCAAGACAATATGGTGCAACATTATTCACGTAGACTGGACACTAGAAGCTTTTCCTTACAGTTTCATAATATAACAGATTGTAGTTGGGTTGCTGACAAAAAGTTGTTTATTAGAAGTAATAAAATAGAAGACCTCTGCTTATATGAAGTAAAATCAAGTTCTTCTAAGGAGTTTACAAATTGGCAAAGAGAGCCCCTAAAATGAAAGCTTGCAAATTTTACATATGAAGTTTCCTTGTGGGTCACTGCAGTGCTCTTGTGCAGAACTTTATGATTAAATTCTCTATTCTAGCCCAGAACTTTTTAATAGCTTCCTCCCCAAGATTAGGCCAGCATAACCAAGCAGGTATTTCAGAATGCATACCAAAAGTTCATCATCAAGTATCAATATACAGTTACAAGGTTTTTGTTTCCTTTCTTAAAACAAAGATTAAGTCATTGAAACCATGTTGTGAGTAAGCATACCTCATTCCATTCAATCTTTTTATAAAACTCAAACTTTTGAGGGCACAACGTTAGGAGTTAGTAGAGAATATAATGAATTTCAACATAAATGCGTACCCTGACACAGGATTTCCCTTACTGTCATTTTCCTCATCCTACATTTCCCCATGCGCAGAAAAGTAATATTGCTGGAAAAAGATTCTGCATTGCTAGTTGTTAATAATTTTTTTAAACATATAATATCTCTCAAATCTCATATTCCCTCCCAAACACAACAGGTTTTTTATAAACTATCCTTAAATGATCCTTTTCTCTGTCTTAGCAAATACAAGGAGTTCTACTTAGTTGATATCAGTGGAATATTAGCTCAATGCCTAGAAGTGCTAGCTATTTTAAAATCTGAATCTCAGTGATAAAGTCTCAGAGTTAGAAATTTCAAGTCTACTACACACACACAAAAAGCCTTTGAAAGTATTAAAAACTGCCTAGCATTCCCACCATGGTAAAAGAACCAACCAAAACCCCACCATTTCAAAATCAAACAAAAAACAACCAATGCAACACTTTGTCAGATCACTCACCTGCAACACTGGTAATAGTAACTGGAACTCCTTGAACTTGAACACCTGCAGCACCAAGGTTGGCAACACTTACTGTTTGAAGATTAGGTACTGAAGCAAGCTGGGCAGCATTCAGGGTGATCGGGGTACCAGCAACAGCCACTGGAGCAATTTGGGCAATGGTTGTGCCACCACTTGAAGACACAGGGGTAATGGTGAGTTGCTGGGGTAACCCAGCGTTCTGAACTTGAAGATTTGAAAGGCTTTGCAGATTCTGAACCTGTACAGTCTGCCAACTGATCTGTCCTGATGGTGTTAAAGTTGGAGCCCGGATGAGCACCTGAGTTGGACTTACTGCCTGCAGCTGAACATTCTGCAAAGACTGCTGCTGGATGGTCTGTATAGTTTGCCCTGACTGGAGCTGAAATGACTGTGGAGGAATGGCCTGTATAATTTGCTGCTGAGGCTGCTGGATCTGTATCTGCTGTAGAATAGGTTGACCTACAATCTGTACCTGCTGAAGGGAACCTGACTGATCCTGAACATTCTGTAATCCATTTGACTGAAGCTGACTGGAGCTTTGGGCTTCAGAGTCTGTCGCAGTTGTTTGAGATTCTTCCGTTGGCTGCTCTGAACTGCCGCCTGCTGTGCTTGTGTACTGGCCTGTTTCTGCAGAGCTTACTAAGGTGTCACTGCTAGTTAGAGATGTTGAAGCAGTGGTTGTAGAAGTGGACGATGAAGAAGGAGAGTCTGGCATTGAGCTAACAGAGGCAGAAGTGACCGGTGTAGATGCCAGCTGACTTCCATTGGAAACTCCACCCTCTGTGGATTGGCCAACTTGACCTGAACTTCCTCCAGCTGCCATGTTGTTTATCACAGGCAATGCTAGGGTTACTCCACCAATGTTTATAGGTAAAGTTGTCACCACTTGTGCCTGAGTACCAGGGATGGTTTGCAATTGCAGTGGTATGGAAACACCAGGCCTGATTTGGACTGGGACCGTCTGATTTGCTAGGTTCTGAGCAATAATATTCCCCGAAGCTGTCCTATTTGAAGCCGTGAGGATAGCTTGATTATTTCCTGCAGGAATAAGCTGAATTTGACCCTGTATATCTTGTAGACCAGTAGCATTTGCAGGATTGATTTGAATTTGTTGACCTTCTGTTGTCTGAATCTGTGGTATCACTTGATACTGGACACTACCACTTGGATTTTGTACTTGAATGACTTGAAATTGTCCAGGGGTTGTTGCAGAAGAATTGCCCGATTTAGTTTTTGTAGGAGATGCACTCCCATTGTTACTGCTGGAGGGACTTGGTGCGCTTGAGGCAACGGAAGATCCCTGTTGAGCAACATTATTGTCCTTTGAAGCAGAAGGAGATGCAGCAACAAGCTGCCAAGAGTTTCCAGCGAGCTGAGTTGTTACTAATTCTAACTGTTGTGGCTGATTTTGAAGCTGCACCAACCCTTGATTTGGATCTATAATAATCTGCTGCTGTCCAGTTGCTTGATTCTCACCAGGAGTTCCTATTTTGCTGCAAGTGGCTGCTAGCAAAGCAAGAGGTGAAGGCTGAGAATCCTACCCAGAAAGAGAGAAAACAGAATAGATTCAGGAGAAAAGCATGGGCATTAACCATCAAAAGTAAGCATCCAGATTTACACAGAAAGCAGACAAAAACATGCTTCTGCATAGAGACCAATGATACAGCTCTGAATAAGGAAGTATATGTTTCTGTAAATAATCTTTAAATACAAGCCAATGATTATCAATGAGTACGTGACAACATATGTGCTCTCATCCAGTGTTTTTTTCCAAAAATAAGGGCAAATTTTATAAGGACCTCTATTATGTGGAAAGCAGCTCATTGCTGTATACCGCAATCAAGAAGTACATCAAGACAGTAAAAATACTGCACTCCAACAACTAGGCTTCACCCAATCCAAAGAAAGATGCCCTCAGCAGGGAATGCTGCTAGCTGAACACTTAATTTTAAACGCTAATAGTTTGTGCACTTCCCAATTTGGGAGCATGTGCTTTACCTGTGAGCCTCCAGTTTTCCCTTTTTTATTATTATTGTTGTTATTCTCTGCCTCGGGAGATTTCTCTCCCTCTGTGGGCATAGTTTCCTCCTTCTTTTGATCTGCAAAAATATCAAGTGTAACAGGTTAATTATTCACCTTCATTTATACAATAACAAAACCTACAAGCGTATCCTTTTTGGTTCCCAGCTTCTCGCCCGTATCTCTCCGTAAAAACAACGGCGCAAACCATTATTACAAAAGAACCGAGTCCTGAGAAACGTGGTTTGAAACCCAACCCATGGGGGCTGGAGAGTTAACACCCAGAAAGGGGAGGTTTGGTTTCCTCTCCCGGAGACAGCAGGAGAAAACCACCCACAACCCTCCTCCTCCTCCTGCCCCCCGAAGCATCGGCCACTGAGTGGCCGTCGATGCTTCAGGGGGCAGGAGGAGGGTTGTGCATGGGAGGGAAGGAGGGAGGCAAAGAGAAATGAAGGAGGGAGGGATGTGCACGGGAGGGAGGGCTGCGAAGAAAGGGGGAACGGAGGAGGGCGGCACGGCGGGAGGAGGAGAAGAAAGGGGGCGCGGGAGGAAGGGCGGGGTGAGCGGGGGGACCCGGGGAAGAAACGGGGGGACGCGGGAGGGCGGGATGGAGGGGACGGAGGGTGGAGGGAGGAGCGGAGGGAGGGCGGGAGGGGTGTGCTCGGGAGGGAGGAGGGAGGGGGTTACATACCGCTCATCCCGCATTAATGCCCCGCTGAGGCGCCGCTCTAGGGGGGAGGAGAAGGAGGAGGAGGAGGCGGAGGGTGGGGTGGGGGTAGCGGGGAGAAGGCCGGTCGCAGCCGGAGCGGGGAGGAGCGGGACGGCCTATTTTTCCACGAATGGCCGCCGCTGGGCTGTGGCGTAGCTCCTCTCTCTCCGCCCGCCGCCGCCGCCGGCCTCAGCCCCGCCGCTTTGAGTGACAGTCGCGGGCCGGCGGCCGCCGCCGGGGGGAGGGCGCGCGGCGGCGGGGCGGGGCCCGCCGGGGCCCAACCGCCGCCCACTGAGGAGGAAACCGAGCCCCGCCGCCAGCCCCCGGCCGCCCCTCGCGCTCTCTCCGCCTCAGCGCGGCTCCCCACGCCGGAGGCTGAGGAGGCGGGGCGGGGGCGGGACGCGAGCCGGGCCCGGCGGGCGGCAAGGCAGCACAAGGGCGGCCTCGGCCTTCTTCTCCTCCTCCCGCTCGTCTCCGGGCCGCGCGGCGGGGGGCGGGGCTGCGCGGCGCGCGCGCTCGTGCGGCGCTTTGACAGCGCGGATGGGTGGGGGGGCGGAGGGAGGCGGGAGGAGGGCGGGGCCTGCGGCACCGAGGGGCGGGGGGAGGCCGAGACCTCGCTGCCGGCCTGCCCGCCGCGGCTCGGGCGCCGAGGGAAGGGGGAGCGCGCGAGTGCGCGCCAGCGGCCAATCCAGCGAGGCGGTGGGCGGGGCCGCGCGCCGCACTGACCAACCAGGTTGTGCGCGCCCGCCTCGCGCTCCCCTAACTGACAGCGCGCGGGAAGCTCCGGCGCGGCTCTCGCTGTGGCGGGCCCCCGCCCTCCACGCTGGCCCCTCTCCTCCGAGAGACTTCCGTGGTTTCCGTAGGGAAGCCGAGGTCCGCTCTCCCTTCCCAAGTTTGCACCGGCTGGTGGAGCTGACGCTCTCTAGGCGCACTGCTCGGGGGAATGGCGTGCAGGGACCTCTTCCCCACCTGCCGGGCATATTTCCCACAGCCGGTGGCGAGGGGGCGGGAACAAGCCACCTCCCCATTGGCTCAGCTGCGATGGGGGACGCGCGCGGTACGCCGGGATATGTAGTCCTGGGTGAGGGGCTGAGGGGCTGCCGCGTGGTGGGGACGCATGCGCAGAGTGGCAGGTGTCCCTGGGCGTCCGGATGCCTTGCGGGCCTAGGCCGGGCGGTGTGCGAGGGGGAGGCGGTGTCTGCGGCGGGCTGGGCTGGTCAGCGTCACAATAAAAACGTTAATTATGGTTGTGTCTTTGGTTTTCTCGGTAGGATTTCCTCCAGGTCTCCGTGGCATTCCCCACTTTCCCATGACTGTTTCTGGAAGATACCTGGTTAAGTTGAAACTGGCCATGATGTGATGTGGTGGAAGAGATGATGAGTGCCCAAGAACTGACAGCCATGCTAGGCTTGCTGACCCCATTTCAGATTGGAAGGAATTTGGTAGCAATGCCAATCTTTAATGACAGCTTCCAAGTTCAGCCCTCCAGTGCATCCTCTGCAATAAAAATGTCAAAATATTGAGCCTTTCCATCACAGACCAAGGAAATAATCAGAAATAAAAGTGCCCAAGCTATTACTGGGTGGTGCATGCTGTGGACATGCAGGTCACCCACTGATGCATCAGGAAGTAACCTTACAAGCACGGTGATTTGCACCCAGATGACCTAATAGCAATACCTCACAGTGTGCCATATTCACCTCCTAAAATGAGAGTCTGTATGAGAAATGGGCGGATAAGTTAGCTGGGCTACTCATCTTTGTCCCACTGAGAGATAGATGTCTCAGAATCTGTACTTGTTTCGGAAATGTGGCCCTAAGGTGTAAAAGCACTGTCTCAGCTCCGTATAAGATTGAAGTGGCGGATAAAAGATGGTGGTGGTAGTGTAGTAGGGCATTGTGGCTTTTATATCTTTATTATCCACAGTAACACCACCTATACCACCTACTCTTTCCCAGTTTCAAATGTCACTCTTGCTCAAATTCTTCCTGCCAGTGTAAGCATTCTGAGCACGCCTCTTTTTCCATTGTTCCCATATGAACCAGTGCTCACCCTGTGCACCCCTCATACCTGTTGCTCCCTGCAGATTCTCACATAAGTCAGCAGAAGTTACCTGTTGAAAGAGATTACAACTCATGTGTGTTCACTGACACAGGATTCCCATCTGCTGTTGGGACAGATGAAGGAAGAGTGTCAGAAATGAAAAATTAAGCAAAAAGTTTTCATCATAACTTCCTTTCAGGCTCAAACTGTGTTGATATCTGCAAACAGAGCACAATCTGCATTAGCAGAGGCCCAACAAAGGGCAAGGCTCCTGGAAAGGTGTAGCTCAGGCACCACATCAGAAGGGGGTGCATAGTTTGAACTAGGGCCCAAACTAATAAAATTGACTTTCAGCTTGGCACCTCTCCCAGTGTTCTGTTTAACCAGTGGGGATTTAGCTCTTTGTTTTAATTTTTTAGTCCTCCCATCTCTGTATCTACATGTACAATTTTCTCTCTTATCAGTCCTAAATTTTCTGCCTTTCTCTCTTTTGATGAGTTTCCATAGTACTCTGATTTTGTTTTCTTCATTTTTCCCAGATTTCTCCTTTTTGTACTTACTTCCCTGAATCTTGTATTTCCCATTATTTTCTGCTCCCTCCTTCCTTTTGCATCTTTCTTCTTTTTCTTCTTTTTATTCTCAAATTATATCCTATTTTTTGTCACTCTTGTTTTGTTCTCTAAAATATACCTTAGTGCCTGCATTGATTTTGTGCCTACCAAACAGTTTTAGATTTCTAAACTTTTAGGAGTTTCTTTGCTGAGCACAGCAAGGCTTGTCACACTGAACAGAGTAACACCTAAATATATTTACAAAGAAAAAAAAAAAAAAAAAAAGATGGGGGCGTGAAGGGGGAGGGTGAGACAGCTGGCTGCATGCTCCAGTTTCATTGGTTATCCTCTCCGCTATCTGCCAGTACTTACATAGGTTGCATTTGGACAGAAAGGTCTGGGAGGCCAGCAGCTGTAAGCAGCAGAGACAAGAATGAGACGGTGGCTTCAGAAAAACTTCAGAAAACTGTAAATCTGGTTGTAGGGCAGCTGGTTGGATTGATAATGCTGCAGCCCTTAAACACAAAATGCTAGATTGGTATAAAACCATTCTGATGTAAGGTAGGTGTTGGTGGTAAGAATACATAAATAAATGAGGGAATAATTTTAATCTGGCAGGATTATGCAAGATCAGGTATCAGATATCTGCACTTCTGAAGTAACTTCTTTGGCCAGCCCAAAGTTTCTTTTGCCAGTCTTTTTGTTCTCTCCTAATGCTCTTGCTGCTGTTTTGTCATAGAAGCTGAATGTTTCCAGGAAGTTGCTTTCCTTGTGTATATGCAGGTTCGGGTGCATATTTTTCCTCTTATTTGGGCCCTTCCTGGAATCTAGTGTTTTGTTGTGAGCTATCTTGGCTCCAAAAACAGTAGCTTCGAAGAATTCAGTGACAGCATAGCATTACCAATCAGACAGAGCCTGGATCAGAGCCACAGGGGAAATCATGTGTTTGGCAAGCTCACTCCCTAGGCTTTGCTCCACGTGATCCCAAGTGGACCAACTCAGAGGTATTTGACTTGCTGAGAGTCTGTGGAAAACATTATCAAAACCACCATGGGAATTCAAGGAATGAATTTGTCTGTTGTGTCATTTCTTTGCAGATGCATCAGCCTATGGGACTCCAAACAGCACAGAACTGGGTCAAGAATGCTCCCGCCAGGAAAGCCAATGGTAAAAATGAATATTTCAGTTCTGACTGTCATGACCCTAACTTACACAAGCCTGAAACACAAAGTTCTTCTTTCCTCCTACCACATCTGTACCCACTGCACCTGATTTTTGCCTGATGTTTTCCCAAGCATTTTTTCATATCATAATGATGCAGCAGTAATTGTTAGAAAATAATTCTATCTGAGACACTGAATCAATCCTTTATTTTTTTCTAAACAGAATTAATGCAATAACTTCAGTCTAGACAAGGCTCCCTCATTCCCCACTCCTTTGCCATATCAACCCTGACCATTAATGAACTTCACATCAGTCAATGTAGAAGTGAACTTTAACTTAGGATATAGAAACAAAATCCATCTGACATTACTCGGGACATCAGGTCAAGCTGCTGCCCAGCTACTCTGCCGCAAAACTAAGGATAAAACGTGCTTATCAATTCCAGGGCAGCCTTTAATTTACTTATCCTGGTTTAATCAAAGATGTCCATTTTCAACATCCAGACTCACATTACCCAGCATGGAATTAACATGCATACCTTAAGAAGATGACTATTCTCTACTGTGTGCTTTCCCATGTGCAATCTTTTGTGTGCTTGGAAACTGAAAGAAAGTCTTACCCAAAGTCTTTTTGAGCTTGAGGAGCTGTACATCCCACATCTTACCAAATCACCTGACAGTGGTTTTGTCTTCCACAGTCTACAACAGCTTGCAACACAGTTAATCTTTCTTTTTGATACAGAGCTTGGAGAGCTGAATGTACAGAGTGACTTTTTTCCAGTTAGTGATGCTGCTGTTGAGAAAGTATCTGAAAAAAGTCTACTACCACTTACCAAAATGATTACTTTTGTTTCCAAAAATATTCTTCTTACTGATGTGTTTCCAATCCTGACATGCTGTGAGAGCACTAGCATTGTGGAAGTATGCTTTGGGTCAACACGTGACTAAGTTGTCCTCCCCTGTACGTTGATCAAGATGTGTTAGCATTATCTTACAAAAAAAAAAACGGCTGAATTTATCACAAATCAGCCATTAATATTGTACTTTTAACTGCTAAAAATCTCATTCCAGTGCTCAACTGCTTCATCTGTGCTGGCAGAACTCTTTTCACAGAGCCAGACGTGACACTCTATGGAATCCTGTCTTTGTCAGTGACATTATGTGACTACACTGAAAGCTGAACCTGATGTAACTTCAGCTTTGCTGTTTCACTTTATGCAGCCTGTTGTTTGCAGGAAATGACACCTCTGGGTCAGGAAGTCTGCATGCATCTGCACTGAAAGCACAACTGTCGTGCCCAGACACATGCTTCTTGCTCAGTTTGTCTTGCAAAGACTTTGCAAGAATGCAGAGGCTGTGGTGATGGATGTGGTGATAGTTCTGTAGTACTTTATATGAGCTTTTGAAAGCTGCTGAGTGCTTCAGTAACAGTGGGATGCTCCTTATCCAATGTTACCTGCAGTGAAACAGGGCAAGCAGATTACAGAGTAACAGATCAGAAACTGGGATTCAGTTTAACCTGGGATGACTAATTATATGCCTGTAATACACAGTAAGAGTAAAGAGGATAGCCTACGCTCTGTGTAATTTGCAGTTCATGCTCACATGCAAACCAAATGTTATACATGCTACCAGTGGCTGAGTTCTGCACAAATCTGGTAATAACAAATGCAAAACATCCTGCATGAGGAATGTGCCCATAACTATACTGCTTCTTGTCCGGCAAAATCAATTAATATACCTGTAAATTTAAGTCCACAAATACAATAGGTGTGGGAGACAAATGTGAGGTGGAACTTCTGCCCTTGATCTCTAGAAAAGAAAGTGAAAAAATCAAGCAAATTTCAAATTCTCAAATATATTTTCTAATCTTCACTCTTCACTATGATACAGTTTTGCTTTAATGAAATTTCTCAGGTGATAAAATTGAGAATGAGCCTGAGACTCCATTTCTGTCTGGGTGCAAGTGTCAGTGCATTTGGTGCAGGAAGACTAACCACTGTAAAAGAAGAAATGAATGAAGACGCAAATGGAAGTAAGCTAGTGGTAACAGATTATTTCAGCTACCCAAGATTGGTGGCTCATATGTCACAGTAAAAGTAGCAAATTCGTGTTACCACAAATGTCTGCTTTAGGCAGTAGGTAGCTTTGCTGGTGTGCTAGAGATTTAGTTCTAAGTAACAAATGAGATTTGATTTAAGAAGTAATTACAGCTGAATCTCACTGTCACAGTAGCTGCAAGATAGTGAAGATTAGTATATTGATCCTAACTGCCCTGTGTCCAAAGACATAAAAACACAAAACTAGAAGTATTTAAGAAAATAAGATCCTTAAAATGGGTATGGTATCTATTAAAGTATGCCACAGTAGGATGACAAAAACTTCAAACATGTTTCATTAGATAATTTACTCAGTTAACACATAAGTCTACCTGGAGGTAAAAGCAGTGCCAGTGATGTTAGCAGGAAGTGTCGTGGACTGAATTCTGGATCTGATGTGTATAGGGAGGCTGAGTGGGGAAACCTTAGTTGCAAGTGGCCAGAAATAAATCCAAATAAAGATAATTATGTGGAATAAAAGACGTGCAGGCATCAGGAGACATGTTAAGCTACATTGAGAGGCTGGCTCAAAGTCAGCAGATCTCACCCCTCTGCAGATGTTAGTACTTACAGGGAGCAGGCCACTGGCACATGCATGAAGCAAGGATAAGGGGAAATGGTTTTAAAAACTGGAAGAGGGTCGGTTTAGACTAGATATCAGGAAGATTCTTTACTGTGAGAATGGTGAGACACTGGAAAAGATTGTCCAGAGAGGTTGTGGATGTCCCCCCCCCCCGGAAGCATTCAAGGCCGAGTGGATGGGGCTTTGAGCAACCTGGTCTAGAGGGAGGTGTCCCTGCCTATAGCAGGGGGTTGGAACTAGATGTTCTTAAAGATCCCCTCCAACCTAAACCATTCTATGATTCTATGATTATTTTTGTAGATAAAAAAGTGAAGTCATTGTTAGAAATTGTTATGAAAACATATGGTATCAAAATAAAAGAGGTCATTTAAGTTACAAGATTTCTGTTTCTTTGACACTATTAACAACAGTAGCTAGAATGAAAAAACCGCAGAGTTCGTACTGCCTTTCTCCACTTCCAAGGAATGAAGAACCTCTAATGCTTGTTTTTCTAACTTGTTCTTAAAACCTAAATGGTGGAGACTCACACTACATCTTTACAATCTATTTCTGTCTATAGAAGTTTTCCCTATTTTAGCCTGAGTTTTTCCTTCAACAATTGACACCTGTCAATTTTTTGTTTGTTTTTGTTTTGTTCTCAACGTCACAAAAAACAGTCAGCAGCATCCCTGTTTATGGGAACCTTCTACATGTTGGAAGGTTATCATACACTGCCACAGCTGCCATCAGGCTTTAGTTTTTAGAACAAGCATATCCTTCTTTTTTTTTTTTTTTTTTTTTTTTTTTTTTTTAATTATTCTCTATCTCCTAAATATCTTTAAATATTTTCTTCTTCTTTTTTTTTTTTTTTTAAACCTCTTTTTGTATTAGCCTATTAAATTACACCAAACTAAGGCTTCAGAGAGGTGAGTTAAGAAAAACAATTAGTAACCGTATCTTGTATATGACACATGTATTAAAATGCCCCAGGATGAATTTTTCTATCTTTGCATCAGCTTCATAATGTTCACTCATTTTCAATATGTGGTTTACTGTAACACCCAGGTCTCTTTCTACAGTGCTGTTGCTATTATCAACTTTGTATTTATGCATTTGATTTTCTCTTGCCTCAATAGATTATTTGTACTCGTCTTCATTGCATCTTATCTTATTGATTACTGACCATTTCTCCCATTTATCAAAATTATTTTGAATTCTAATCCTTCCTCCTACACAGTCCCATCTACTTTAGTATCACGTGGAAATGCACACACAAAAAAAATGTATATATAGTTGGAAACTTTCAAATGCAATTGATTTTTAAAAATGAAATTTAAACCTTGCAGGAAGCAACCCCACACCACTGTTCTTGTAAGCATAGCTATTCCCAACTGATTTTAGGTGTTGTGGAGGGTCCCACTATTGTTTGAATCTATTCTTTGTTTTCTTTTAAAGAAAAATTGTCAACAAATCAGTGAAGAAAAGAATTGTGCCACATTGCATAGGTGATATTTTGTTTTGGTATTTTTTTATTTTTTGAGTTGAACATAAAAAGTGCTTTCTGTTTTATAGTGCTTCATGCACATTGCTGAGATTAACCTCCAAAATGTTACAAGTTTCATTCTAAATCATAACAAAAGTCCTCTCTTTTCATCAAGTTGTAGTTATTACATGAAACAGAAAAGTAAACTGCTTTGAGATTCTCCTTAGAATTACATGATGCTATAAGATGCTGTTGCTATAAGAGAGTTCAACTCTTCCGCTTGGCAAAAGAATGTGGCTACGAGCAGCTCTCCGTCTGACTTACAAAAGCACCTTAACTTATAGTTGTATGTTTAGATTTTTATTTTAGAGCTCAAATACAGTTGCCTGACATTAAATTCAGCTTCCAAGGCTGCAAATTTATGGCACTTTGGTAGCTATATGTTTTGCAACAAGCAGTTTCCAGAAGTGGACAGCACTCATTTGATGTCATTCAACCCATTCGTGTCAGTCTTCAGAGAGAGAACTGTTGAAGAATTTGATGTCTGAGTCGTGTCTCGTGTAAGGGTAGATAAGAACTCTGAACTAGCTAGACACATCAGGAGCCTTCTGCTTCTCCATGAGCAGAACAGGAAATCTAATTTGTCTCATGTGGTTTCCTGCCGAAACACGCATTTGTAGTGAAGAATGTATGAGCACTGCAAAATTCACTTACCAGATAGTGAAAGATATCCTTTATATTCTGACATTTTTTTCTGAGGTGGAACATTAAACTTGCTAGAAAATTACTAAGAGAATATAACATGGAAATTATTTCTCTCTACCTACTTGGAGCAGAATAATTTATAGATGATTTAGAGAAAGAGATATAAGCCCTCTATTTTAATGTATATATTTTAGATATTAAAAAATGGAAGAGTTCGCACTGATGTGAGGTCTGCCCAAGGCTTCAATAAGGGGCACCTCACAGCTCTGGGGTAAGCACTGCTCTGCTGCATAGCTGAGATAACTGACAAGCTTTCATGGAGATCCAAGCTCTTTTGGGTACCACCAAATCTCTCTCTGTGGGAATGCACGTTTTTAATCAGTAGGCAGAGGTAAGGCCAACAAACAGCTGGGCAGCAGCTGCTGCAATCACACAAGGGTGCAGATGGAAGATCTGGCACCGAGTAGCTAAACAACTTAGTTAGCTTGACAGCAAATAATACCACAGTTAGAATTCCTATCCCTA
Organism: Tetrao urogallus; assembly: GCF_951394365.1. Lineage (NCBI taxonomy): Eukaryota > Metazoa > Chordata > Aves > Galliformes > Phasianidae > Tetrao > Tetrao urogallus. The sequence goes on from NC_136820.1 coordinate 21,644,191, forward strand.
CTAATCCTGCTTTCAAACAGGTTGGGAAGGGAAATGTTACAGAAAGCCAGAAGGAATTCTTAGGATTTCTTAGTTTCAGTTCTTATTTAAAAATTATTCTTGTTTTGCCAGAGTTTATAATTGTTATATAGAGTAACAAAGGTTCCAGAAACTTGTAACATTATGCTTTCTCTCAGGTTGTTTGTACTTGAGAGCACTCAGTCAGAAAAACCCTCATCTTGCTCATCACAGTGTTGCATGCTGGTCTTATCTGTCATTGCATTGCAGGTCATTAGCAGCTGCAGTGCTACTTAATGACACTCTAATTAGCATCTTGAGAGTTAGTCACTTCACTTTGTGCTGATTCACCTACAGCCACATAACTACCTGTGATGGGCTGGCATGCAGCTGTGTAGTTTCACAGCCATCTCCAGGTACTTCAGGATGGGTAGGTCTCCTTTCTCCAGCGCTTGTGGCCACTGACTCCTTCATGGCAATGCTGGCACATGTATGGCTGCTTGGTGACTCAGAAAACCTCAAATAACTCACCTGGGAAAAAACAGTCAGAAAAAAAAGGTGTTATTCTCAGCTTTTTCAGCTTTTACATCTGACTGTGCTGTCTCTTCACATGGGGCAGAGTTGGCCTAAGTTATGCGTAATGGGGAATTAAGCCCAGAATTTGAGATGTGGAATACCAGAAGTGTCAGGACATAAGAAGGCTTCACATGGATTTTAAAGGATATATATAATTTCATACCACATGTGGATTAGCCTGAAAACAAGCAATAGAAAAAAACTACTGCTACTTCTGAAAAGGTTTTGGAAAGTTTTTCACCTGTCTACCATCACTGATACAGATGTTTACAAGGAGAGGTCACTGCTGTAACTAATAGAAACAGCAACATTCTCTGGAGATCTACCACAGCCATGTGAGCATGGCATGACCTTGCTCTCAGCTAACTTTTTTTATGCCAGAAGCTAAGCAGAGTGAACCAGATATTCCACTGGTTTTACAGTTCTTAAAGTATGCTATTATTTACAGAACCTGCTTGACTGAACATTTCCTATTATTTATGACTTTTAAATATGAAATCTGACAGCTTCTATTTATTTACTTACTTATTTTTTATTATTACAGACATTTTGTTACTCTTTTTCAAAGAAAATCAATTCCTGTCCATCCCAGTGCTTCCTAGCCACACAGTTAAGGACAATCACCGCTACATGCTGGTGGTTGGCATCTGGGTGCAGGATACCTGTGCCCTTAGCTGTGCCTGCAGTTGGAGGACAATCTGTCAAGACTGCTGTTAGCCCAGGTGTCTGGTCATAGGCTGCACTAAAAGACCCTGAAATCAAAGGCTGTGGCTGAGATGTGAATCATCAGCAGATACCAAGCACATTTCAGAGAAAAACCACTAAATGGAACATGCCTATGCTGCCCTCTGATCTTTTTAGCTTATACTTATGTTAAAGAAGTAACACACAGAAGGCAAGAGTTAACAGTGAATGACAGTGACCTCAATTGCCAAGAAAGCCTTACTGCCTAGCTTCTTTCTCCTGCTTTTCCTCATCTATATGTTCCTGTTATCTCAAGTCCCCTCCCTTTTTTGTTCCAGCTCGGATTATCAACAGGCTTTTCTGTTAATTGATATAACTTACCCTGCAATGGAAAAAAATATCCTTTTTTTGTTGCTTAATGGAAGAAACTGGCTCACAGAAACACCTTGTTAGCTCTGTGCTGTAGGCAGGAGTGAATGGCTAGTGTTGGGGCAGAAAAGGGGGAAGCAATGTGGGTGTCAGCTGTGATAGGCTGTTAATTCACCTCATCAGAGCTGTGAAACCATTACTTGGGGCTCAACAGCTTGTCTTGCAAGCAAAGGTGGTGAGAATACCTGCCAAGAAGGTTCTACAAGCTGTGGTTAAACATACTGCTACAGCAGCTAATGTGGGCAGAAGCTAGAAGTGGAATGTTATCCAAGCCCCAGGTTTTCATTAGCTGCAAATACAGCACTGATAATAGAATAATGACAGTCAAAGCATAAGTGGAATTCTGAAGATATCTTAAGTAATTTGTAGCACTGAATAATGAGTTTAAGAGTAAAAAGTGCACTGCTAGATATTCAATTTCCAGTTTATTCAAATTATTGCTTATATTAATGCAATTAATATATAGCACATTTTGCATAGAATCACAGAATCGTAGGGGTTGGAAGGGGCCTCCAGAGATCATTGAGTCCAACCCCCCTGCCAAAGCAGGTTCCCTACACCAGGTCGCACAAGTAGGTGTCCAGACAGGTCTTGAATATCTCCACAGGAGACTCCACAACCTCCCTGGCAGCCTGTTCCAGTGCTCCGTCACCCTCACTGTAAAGAAGTTCTTGTGCACATTTGTGCAGAACTTCCTATGCTGCAGTTTCTGGCTGTTTCCCCTCATCCTGTCTCCATGCACTGCTGAAAAGAGTCCGGCCTCGCCGCTCTGCCCCCCACACCTCAGATATTTATAGACCTGGATCAGGTCTCCTCTCAGTCTTCTTTTCTCAAGGCTAAACAGATCCAGTTCACTTAGCATTTCTTCATAGGGTAGATAGTTCCCTTTTTTGGATTAGAATTTAGTGAGGGTCTTTCTATTGTTCATAAAAGTGTGTGCATATGTACATATATGCTTTCTGAACTTCTACTTGAGACTATAATGATCTCAACTATCAGAACACCATGGAACTCTGAAAGAGGATCTTACCTCTGAAAAATTATTGTACGTCTGATTTTTAGTATTTGCATGCTAACAGCACCCTAGTAAAATCAGGAAGTTTTACCAGCTCCAGTAGAGTTGGGATATCAAAGAACAGAGATGCTAACGTCCATATTCACAGAGCATACTTAGTTGCATAGATATCATTAGATGACTTGCCTGAGGCATTTAGAAAAGCCTCTGTGGAACAGGCACTGTACCTAAGCCCTCAAATCCAGGAGTACTTCCCTTACTACTGAACTTTGTTGTCTTATTGTGCTTGCAATAAATCGTTCATTTAAAACTGGATTTAGACTACTCTGGGAGTTTTGAATGTTGATCCTGGTTGGGGGGAAGGATATAAAACTGCTGCTGATGCATAGAGTTTCCATGTCTATGACATCAAAAACAAGCTTAAAATAAGTAGTACTGGGTTCTATTGATGCCCTGAGGAGCTGAAGTCAGAGAAGTGAAGGAATACCTCTGAAGAATAAAACCAAGACTTAGCATTACTTTGGTGTTACTAAGAAAGCTGGTCTGGTGATGTTCTGTGCACCTGCTTGGAAAACACAACACATAAAAGAAGAAGAAACAGTTTTAAGATTAAGTCTACATTGTGAATATAATATAATCATAAGTCTAAATTTTGAAGCTTTCTTTTATATAAATTCATTTTGTTGAGATATTTAGAGGGGTTTTACATATATTTTAAGGAAGGAATTTTAAAATGGAAGTGCATGAAGCATTAAACAAGTATTTTCCAATGGAGTTTTCTCTGATAGGAAAGGAATTCTTGGTGTCACCTCTCATTTCCTGTGCTGGCTGTAGGACACCAGGAACAAAAAAGTTGAAATTCTAACTAGTGACATTTAAAAACTGGAATATACATTATCCTGATATGCCTTATATATATGACTTTAAATTATCACTGAGAACAGAACAGAACTTTGGAGCAGCTAATGACCTTCCCCAGCATAGATTTGATGTGCAGATATATGCATGGATACATCTACTTTGCCCCTTTAAATTTGTTCCTAGATTACTTAAGGTTTGTCTACTCAGGGAGCTCAGAGCTGCTGATGGATGTTACCAAGCTTCATGTGAACCAGCTTCATCCATGAAAAGGTAGCAGAAGGTGAAGTGTGCCAAATTCATGGCTGCTGGAAGCCACTTTCAAACTTCTAGGTAGGTGTTTGCCCTGTGGCTCTTCATAATCATGTAATTATTTGTTGCTATTTTTATCTCACTGTGAAAGTATTAATCAGACAAATTAGACAGCACGCGCAGTCTACAGAATAAGTTTTAGCTCAATACACCTGCTTATGTTGTCATAACATAATTATTAGCTTTCTATTTTCATCAGATTTTTGTTTTCTTCTATTATTAATAAAACCATTTTTATGAAATGCAGACTGTATTGAAAATTAGTATATGAATGTCATTTTAGTGATCATATGGACAATGTATTTTCTATTCTTGACGTCCTTCTCTTCAGGACATTAACAGTATTTAATAAGTGAAAATTGGATTTAAATGCAAGAATGTAAGACAGATGCTATTAGGTAGCCTTGAAACAGCAACAAAAGAAATCTGAACACGTAAGGCATGAAAGAAGCCATACACTTTAAAAAAAAAAAAAAAGGAAAATTCATGCTGAACATACGCAGTGTTTGTTTTGTTCTTCAGTATGCCTAGTTTAATTATGTTCTAGCAATGTTACATATCTACCTTCACTGTATTTTTTTTATCCTTTTCGTTAGTGTTACTACTGGCAAGATTCACACAAATAAACGTTGACGCATTAAAAAAATAAAAAAGATGAATTTTTTCAGTGTGTTTCCATAGGCCCCTGGGCTTTTCTAGCAGCTCACTGCCACCCAAGGAGTCCAGCTCTTGCTTTTGCTGTGTTCCAAGACCTTCTTGCAAGTATCTTTCCTGCAAGCACTTCTGTGACCGCACAGCTCTGTCCTCCCTCTTGCTCTAGTATTGTTGCTCAGAGCACCAGGGAAGAGAAATCACGAGAAAGCAATGAAGCAGAACTATTTTTCAGTTTCTCTGGCTTCTAGGAACTGTGGCTTCTACCCATCCTCCTGAGACAGCCAGTCATGTTCTCTTGGTCTGAAGGCCTCTTATGACTATAGGCAGGGCTGAAGACTGGGCACAGGCCAGCAAAGGCATGAAAACAAAGCAGAGAGAAAGCATTGGTTTGGAGTGGTTGGTCATCCCTGGCAACACCCTTGGCACAAGTAGTTGAGGTCAACCCAACTGGCTCCTCCGTCTCCAGACTCTAAAAAGGTTTCAAGGAGGAGCTAGGTTTATAGAGAGACAACACTTGCAGATCCAAAAATGTTCATTTAGTAGAAATGAAGTCCTGTTAACAAATGGGCAGCTTTCTTTTTTAAGAACACTTAGTTAAAAGGATATAAAAACTATCAAGATGTGCAAGCTTCAAAAGTCCGTAAGTAATGTCACTTCTGGCTGTCAGATGCCGTAAGTATGTGTAATAAGAGCCAAAGGGAAAGAATAACAAACAGTGCTTTTTGAATTAAAAAAAACCGTGTCTTTTCTGTTCAGCATTGAAAAGAGAATCAAGTACTTCTGCATTTATTAGGAGTTATTTTTCTGCGTGCCTGCCTTTCTTCTAAAAGGAAGAGTGAATGAGAACCATGAGCTTCTGTTAGCTTAGTAAGGTGGAGAACAATTGTGAAGAAGCGGAAAGTTCAAAGTATATGATATTGCAAACAATACAAAAGATGATTTCTCTAATGAGAAATACCAAAACCAACTCAACAATGTTTCCTAGAAATATAGCTGCTGTAATCCCTCGAGCTCCATTCAGTTTCACATTGCAGTGTTTGCACAAGTTATATGAAGTGAATACTTATCAATTATTTTAAAGTAATTCTTAATGTTACATTTTTGTCAGTGCTTCTTTGCTTTACTCAAACTCAAACATACTCTCCAAAGTAGCTCAGGCTTAGAATAGCAATGAGGTGTGATTAATGGGAGGTAAAAGACATTGTCGTCTCAAGCTGTGATGCCAGCACAGTTACTGACATAGGTTCTGATTTGCCTCAGAAATAAAAATTTTGTTCAGAATCAAAAGGAGTGTACAGCTTTCCTGTGGCTTCCAATTGCAACCTGTCTATACCAGTTAGGCAAAATGCAAAGCAATAACCAAAGTCATAGTCATTTACAGTAATTGTAGGCTTGAGTTGGGACTTAGGGCTGATGGTGAAGGATGAGGAAGTGCTCAGGGGAGAAAGAGGCACAGAACTGTGGTGATCTTGCCCTGGGAAACTCCCTCTGGTGCAAACTTGGCAGGGGATTCTTTGATAACCACAATTTACCCTTATGCTCTCCATCTTTTCCTCAGCAAGGTGGTCTGTCCAGCTTTTATTGCCACAGCTCTGTATTGGTTACAGCTGCAAGGAAAGGAAACGTATACCTGCCACTTGAAGTACCCAGATGCAGGACAGACATCTTGAGAGGACATGCTCAAACATTTCTGCCTATTTTCAAGTGAGAATGTTTACCTCTTGCAGTTCTGGAACTTCCATGGCAGATGAGGAAAAGAAACTGAAGACAATGAGATGAAGGAGGGATTATTCTCCTTTAACCAGGTTGTAACACAAACATTCAGAAACTATTTGGTACTTCCATTGTCACAGGAACCACGTGACCACAGATGAGAATAACATATTTCCAACCAAATTCTGTAACAACATTTTCTCAACTGCTAAAGCAGTAATAAGCTGATGGTAAAACATGAATCATTTAGTCTATATAAATACATGATTTTAGCATGGGTGCATTGTGGAAAGCTATGTCACAAGTGTATGATGTATATTGAAAGATGATGGATAATTTCACTGCAATTATTTGTTCTTTTTCAGAAGCCATCTTATCATTTTCTGTATTTTTCATGATTCTCAGCAGTGTAAATGTTGTAAGAGTTTGTTCCAAAATTAAATGATAGTCAGTGTCATTAAACGTGTCCCTTTGTATGCTATTTTACATTTGACAGTTCATCACAGACAACTTATACATTTACCTCTGCATAACCTTCACTGAGTCTTATAATAGTATATATTTTTTTCATTTACTCAGGTGAGAAAAAGATAGCTTTTCTTTTTTAAGGAGTGGGGCACTTGTCACTGTTTCTATCTGAGCAGAGCTATAACACAATTCACTTAAGATACAAAGATAATGCTTTCTATCAGCCTCAGGTCTCGTACCTACTCTTTACACAGCACAGCAAATATACAAATCCAGTAAATTTAGTAATAACAGGTTTAAGTATCTATTATTGAATGTGATAAATATTTAGTATAAGATCCTAAGTAATGTGTGGGAAGGTTGATATACAAAGAGGTTGGCTATGTGGCTGTGATGGATTTAAATTACAAGCACACTTTTAAAACTTTTAGTAGCAATTGGATTCATTTATGTAGGAATGCAAAGAAATGAAGTTGCTGCATAAATGTTATCTGTTGTGTGAGATACTTTACAAATTTATTATGTTATCTTCAAAGATATATTGTTTTCTAGATTCAAGATTCTACACTTGACTGTAAAATTTTGGCAGACAGTCTCCAAAAGTCATGTGTGTTTCCTTTTTTTTTTTTTTTTTCTTAAAAGTACTCTACTCTGTTTTGTTGAGGAACTGAATTACATTTGGAAGATAATTAACTTTAAAATAGATACACTAATACATTACCAAAATAAGACACATTTTTTGCTTCAGTCCTCCTTCCCATTTTATATTATCCTTTATTATTGTTACTGGTGGTTTTAAATAGGTTGGTTATGCAGCAAAATCTCATATACACGTGACTTCTAGCAAAAAATATCTCTTGGCAATAAAATCACAAAAATGAAGACCAGCCTAAAGCAAGAGTGAAAATATCCTCTGTGGACAGATGCTAAGTAGAAAGAGTGAGTCAGTCTGGAAAGAGAAATTTAGTCAGGGAAAAAGGAAGGCAGTTCTTCAAAAAGATAACATTGCTATGTCCAAAAAATCATTTTCTTGACCATTTGTGTCAGTGTCACAGTGGAACAGAATAAATGGTAACCATCACTTACAGCTTCTGGACTTTTCCCTGAACCTTAGCTCTGGAAGTAGATTACACTCGCTCTAACACATACCCATCAACAACCATGCCACCTACTGAAGACAGATACAGCAGATCACCGTGTCAACAAAATACCAAATAGAAAAAACCATACCCTTTCAGGCAAAATCCCCCACTTATCTATTAAATGCATTTACTTTCATTTGCTGTCTGTTTCCCCATGCTTGAATACTATTCTAGTTACAAAAGTATGTGCAGTTATTATGACATACCTGTAGTGAAAATTTGAATACTTTTAACCTTTTATTTTCTTAAATATTGTTGTTTGGCTTTTACAGAGACTGAATTAGGAAAATCAGCCAATTCTGGATCAGGATTGATGTAGCAAGGTCACGAAGCATTTCAACCGTGCATGAAAAAGAGCTGGTAATGTTGGAATGTTAGTATATGGTATTCAATTAAGTGCTACATATTGTAAGAAGTAAAAAGAAACTATTGGATTTGTAATGGAGTCACACTTAACTTTTTCTGCAACTTACCAGTCATTATCAATCTGATGGCAGATAAAGGAGCCAGTTTCTTCCAGTCTTTAGCAGGAAAGAATGAAAACTCTTTCCTATAACCAAATCTCATAGTTTTAAAAGTCACAGTACTGATTAACCCATATGTATTAGCTTTTGTCAAGCCCATGTGTATTAGCTTTAGTCATCTGAATTTTTCTTGGTCTTTGCTGTATATCTTAGACTTAAATTTTATTTTACCACCTAATTTAATGTTATCAAAGCTTTAGATTGCAATATCAGTGTGTCTGCATCTTGTTGAATAAGTATGAACTATTTCCAATGTGACTTGTGAGCCTGGGACCAAACAGGGCAACAGAAAAGAGGAAGGAAAATATGTGATGGCTGAGAAAACTGTAAGAAGTCCTTACAAAGTTGAAGATGTGAAGTGGATATGATACAAACCTATCGTTTTATTCTGGTCAGAAAACTCGTGGGATGGATGAGAAATAGGACATGTTTGAGCACTGGAATTTTTTTTTTTTTTAAACAAACTATGAGATGAATTCTGTGAAGAAAAAAGGAGTTAGTCAGTATCACCTCATTTGTCATTCCTGTAGAGCAAAGAAGAACGTGTTACTTCAGCTCTTCTGAAACTAAGCTGCAGCACGAAATTCATACAGGTCCCTGGAAGATCTATGTCTCCACCTATGGATAGGAATATCTGCAAGCACTTATATTACCTGTACAGCTGTCTGTCTTCAGCACTGTTGTTTGGTGTCTGTATTAGGAAAAAATACAGCTATAGACTCATACACAGTAATTTGACAACTCTATCTGTGATTTTGTAATTCATAAAATTCTATGTGAATAGGAAAATACTGATAAATTTCAGGAGGTGCCGAAGTATAGTCCAACTCATTTTAACAACCGAGGCTGTTATGTAACAGGACTTTTCCTTGTATGTCCTTTTTCTAAAGGAAATAGAAGATTTTCTGCCTCACTGTGGAGAGGATCAAAAACTGAGCCAGGTTACAGAGCTTATGGTGAAGTGAGGAGTTTTGTTCACTTCAATCCCAGAACCACCAGATTCCATCAAAGTTGCTATCACCACAGTGGTGATGGTAATATTTCAACACTTAGTTGAGGATTGTGTCCCTTAAAGTCAACAAACTTGTAGCATAGTATTAATATAATCTTTAATACTCATTAAAACTGAAAATATGGCCTTTTGAAATAATACTGCCTTCTTTTCTGAAATGGTTATAGTGCTAGAAGCATTATTTGACAGTAGCAAAATGTCTTATTGATGTGCCTTTAAAAGAAAGTTTTACAGAAAGCATTTTAATGCACTTAGCCATTGAAAAATTTACTTGCTGTGCAGTTTTTTGAATAACATATATTGAATATAGTATTTATGATGAGATTTAGAACCAGGATGTAGTAGTATGTAGATGAAAATTACTTATGCTGTGTTTTTGCAATTATTCTCTGGCATAAATCTGGAATGAAGTCCCTACAAATTCCAACATAAAAATCTGAAATGTAATATTAATAACCTGAAATTGAGTAGTGCTCTTGAACTGTAGCAGAAATCTTGTGTCCTCAATTGTAATTAATTTCATTCAATTTCAGTATACATGAGAGATGAATGCGATGGAAGACAATATCAATAAGTAATAAATGAAATAGTATCAATAAGAAATAAATGGAATAACTGATATTCCAGATCTTTACAGACAGTGCTAATCTTGTTGCAACAACCTCAGGCATAGAAGGATACTAATTAATGACTAAATTTGAGAATTTAGTTTAAAAATAAATAATCTTAAAGCTTTTTGCTTAAAAAAAAATATAATCGTTCTTAAAAATTAAATCTCTAAATTTCTGCTAATTGATTCACATGCTTGGCTATATTTTATTATTCACTTTCTGAATAACAAAAGCATTGGATAGTGAAAATAGTTGTAAGAAGCAAGAGGAGAAATTATTTCTTGTGCCAGTTGACTATCATTCGATGACTAAAAAATTATCAATGACAAGGAGGAAGCACAAACCTGCTTATACTGGTACTTCAAAATCTTACAACTTGAGTTGTCCATCTGTTGTGCTGAAAGAGGACGTGATTTTTGCTCCATGTGCTATTATTGCCATTATGGTAAAGCTGTACAAACAGATATGTAATACCGATTAACAGAAAAAGAACAAGAGACATGGCTACAGAAGGATATTCAGACATCCAAGGCAGGATATCAATTTGCAACACTCTACCTGTCTTCACAGCACAAAGAAGGAAGAGAACATGCTTCTCTCTTTTAGTCAAGTGTAGGCTGGGTAGATGGCTACTTAGAAACTCTTGAGTTTCATGCATTCAGTCTGCTTGTTCCAGTCTGGCACTCCTTCTAAAGTGTCTTTCTGCTTTATTTATTGTGTCAGCTAGAAGTGGTAACATTGATGCTCTATTTTAACTTCTGAAATAAAACAATCCTTAAGTTTCTTCATATGGTTCCCGTAGGCTCTCAATATTACTCTGAAACTTACTGCCTTTTACTGCCTTGGCAGATATCAATATTGATTGTGAAGAGTTAAATGAAATGGCCAGGATGCCTTTGGCACATTGTTCATAGTCTCACCTAAGCAGACATGAAAAACAGTAAGTAGAAGAGACTTGCAATCATGCACGGGCAAAAAAAGTGGCCACTGCACCTTTCACTCCCTCATGAAGTTTACTACCAGACAAAAGATAAATTTGAGTTGTATGTAGTATGCAGACTTTTGACTGGCCAAACAAAAAAAAAAAATTCACCTTAGAAAACCTAAATCATCCTTCTGAGTCGCAAAACCTAATCAAAAAATTTACACACACACACATATATATGTTTCTGTTATAATTAGCACAGAACTGGACATAAGTTCTTTTTTTAATCTCTATAATTAGAGTATGATCACTTAATTTGAATTTCCCCTGGATGTATTTTTATAGCACTAAGGCCATTCAGGTTTGTTTCAGGTTTTTTTTTTTTGTTCTTGATTTTTTGTGTCTATTGTTGCATTGCTTTTTTTCCTGTTGCTGTTGTTTTGTTTTCTATTTAGTTTATATTTTGCTATTTTTAGTAATATTTATTTTGCCATTGCTAATGATATTAACTTTGAAATTGATTTGGCCAGCTGAAGATAGGGCTTAGTTTTCTGTAGATGGGAAGTTGTTTTACAGTGCGATGGAGATTGATCTTTACTGAGAAAGCCTGTCAAAGTTTTCTTTTTGAAGGATTAATATAGGAGTACTTTTGATTGCTATTTCATGTAATTCAACCTTCATGCATGGCAAGCTGACAGATGAAAGCTTCAAACTCCTTCCTGAATTAGAGGGAGATACCAGAATCCCGTTTTCCTTATCTGGGTCTGCACTTTCCTGGCAAACAGTGTCCTATAATGGTGAAGAATGCAGGCCACTGTTAACACAGTCTCACGAAGAAATACTACTTGATAAACAGATTTTATAAATATCTTATCATTTTTCTAATACAGAAACATAAGAAAGTAGGGCTAGATGGGAGATCTGTGATAATCTCACCTGTGCCAGCACCTGCTCCTGAGGAGTCTAAATGTCACAGTGCTGCCTGTATGAGGTATTTAAGGGTCACTGGTTAGAGAACTGAACAGAGGAAACATTTTTTAAATCTATAAATGCAAAGAGTTTCTTTTTGCTGCATTTTTGAAGATAAACATCTCAAAGAAAGAACTAAAAAAAAAAATAAGTGGATATTATTAGTGGAGATAGCAGGAAACTGAGCAAGTGGATCTGGAGATAAAATGAAGGCATGGACAGTGGCAGGGTAGTCAGGGAGCATCACTTTAGGGCAAGATCATGAGATGTGACTGGTGGCAAAAAATAAAAATAGTAACTGTATTCAGGATGGAAATATATGAGAATAGCAAATTAGCAAATGCCTGGACTGAAAAAAAGGTTAAAACCTAGCAGGCATGAATAGGAGAATTTTTATTAAAAAAATAAAAGACAGATTAAAAAAAAAAAGTTAAAATATATTACTTGCTACCAAGATGCCGCTTCTAGAAGACAAGAATTCTTCAAATAATCAAAATAGCAGAATAATTACAAACCAGAATTATGCATCTGTTCACTGTTTAAAAAAAAAATTGGAGGAACAACAAAGAAAACCCTTAAGGAAACTCAAATCAAGAGCTCAGAAGAAGAAATCTTATTTATAAATATATTAAATCAATATATTCCCTATATGAGGGGATAAAGTGAGGTTCTTTGTGTTTTCTCTATGTAAACTGCCTTCATAGGAGAAAATTATATCTGTGCCTTCTCTTTGAACTCAGTAATATCCTCAGAGTCAATTATCACAGAGGGAAGGGGCTTCTTCACAGTCATCTTACTAAAGGAATTACAGAGCTCTTGAAGTAGGTGACATGCTTTTGGGCACTGTAACGCCCAAATCAATAATATTAAATAGCATATGCTATAAAAAGGAATCCTGTTACAAATGGATTTCTGTTCTAAAACAGATTACATCTAATCTTTTAGCAAGTTTCATCCTTATGAGACAGTCTTTAATAGAAGTATTAAGCTTGCTCAAGCTCTATAGCATTTCTTTAATGCCAGCAACTATAAAGCTTTTTTTTTTTTTTTGCTCAAGATTTTAGGAAAGGATCTGAATTTTCCGGTATTCTTTTGGAGCTTTTTCAGATCTGCTGCGTTTTAGTGCTAAGAAGCGTTTGGTTTTTTTCCTCAAAAATGTTTTCTGCAGCTGCCATTGGAGTCCAGTGTTACACCTCCCCTTTCAAATCACTAATAAACTGCAACTAATGTGTGTCATTTCTATCTTTATTTGAAAAGAATATTTTATGCATGGATACATCCACTCATACATACAGAGGAAGAAAGTTGGAACATTGTAAAGTGGTTCTCTCATTCAACCTTAATACACATACCAATCAATTTATATATATGTTTTCAAATGCAATGCATTTTTCTATGTTACACACAAGCAATAAATGCTTTTTTTCAGACCAGGTATTTTTTTCCTGTTTTGCTTTTGACAGGGGTACTTTTTTTTCAGAATTAGTATTTTCTGTGTGTGTTTCTCAATAATCAGCCATTTGACACCTACGTAAATCAATTATATCCTGCTCAGAGTGCTTTTTCTTAAGGAATATCTGCTGAAATATACATTGTCTGGAACATATGAGATAGAAATGACATCTAAATTAAAAAAGTTTGGCAGTTATAGTGAAATATTCATTTGAACATTTCTCTGCTCACCTCGTATTTCTCTGAGTATAATCACACTTACGATAACGCCAAAAGCAATTTCAGCACTGTATGACAGTGAGGACTAACAGTTCCCATAAGGTATTGTCTGGATTTGTCTTCTGATTAGGTATTGAATGGAGTTTCATTGTGGATTGGCTTTAACTGTTTTTTGTAAAACATTGAGAAACAGGGGAGACTTCAGTTTTCAAAGCTGATCATTGCAATGGAACAGCAAGAAGAAATGTGATCTGAATTATACCGGATTTAAAACTCATTGTACTTTACTGAACACACCTGCTAACACATTTTCCTATTTTTTAGGGCTATAATACCATTGCAGTACAGTATTTGAAACTACTTGAACACTATCAGGAAAATCATTTGGGGAAAGTATCCCCCAAAATGGAACAGATTCCAGAGTCCATTTTTATTTTAATCAAAGTTTTTAAACAAAATTTTTCAATGCTACAGCATTTTTAGTGATCCTAAAAGAGGCCTGTCCAGTCTAGTGAAGTAAAGTAAAAAGTACTTCCTGTAAAATTCTGTCCATGTGTTCAACTTCTGCTGTTGCCATGAGAAAGTTGCATAACCACAGTTGGGAGATGTAAACAATACAAAGGTAAGCAGCAGGCAAAGTGTCTCTGTGCAGTCATCAGTGTGGGGAAAGGATGGCTCGGATACATTTTTCTGTAATCAAAATATTTTACATTCCTATTTCTGGATATTATTTTTAAAAATCCATAAAAACTGGTGTGTCTATTCTTAAGGAAACTATTTCTTCATTGCAGACAAAGAATAATGAGGATGAAATGTATGCAGAACTCAGGAAAAATAAAATATTTCCCTGAGAGAAATTTCACTCATAAATCACTAGCACACTCACCTGTCTTGTCTTCAGCTTAAGAAGATGAATAAACATCCACATACATCCACACATCCGATTTTATTTCCTGTAAATACTTAATACTAATAGTAAAATACATTCCTCCGTGCACAGGAAGTGGAGGGATGCCCCTCCGGGCTCGTGGAAGCACTCTCCATGGTCCTGGAAAGAAATCCACTGTCACAGTAAGGACAGACCTGAGATTACTGGAAAAGACCAGTTCTCTGACTTCAAGTAAACTAAAGAAGAGAAGAATTTGCTTTCATCTAAAGAAAGTCTTCAAAATGATTTCTGATTTTCTAATTAATAAGCAGAATTATTAATTTAGGGAAACATTTGCCGCTTTTTATAGATTGCAAATACGCTGTGCTGTTAACAGTTTCTACCCCTTGGGAAATGCTTCATAGGATATGAATTGCATGTAAGAAAAATTAACCAGAGACAGTAGCAAATGAAAACAAGATGTAGAACTTTCTGCCAGTGTATGAAATGAGAGCCCAAAACGTCACTAGAAAATTTAACAAAGAAAACAGTCACTCTCTTCCTCTGATTTAGGAATAGATTTGGGAAGTAGTAATTTTCCCCCAGCCTTCCTTCTCTATCCCTTATTGGTGATGATTACCATGTTCATTTTTAAAAATCAACAAACAAGATACCTAGAAGTTCTGACACTTGGCATATCCTAAAACAAACGCTTTCTCACATGACTGGCAGCTGTGTGTGTAAAATTAGTTGCATCAATGTTGACCATGTGGAGTAATCCTTGGCTGCTGCTTTGAAAATGACCTGAAATTTTTAAAGAAGATGGGTCCTTTTTGGAAAATATCTAACAAAACAATAAAAGGAAAAAAGGTGAATGGACAAAATAATCTCTTCCTTAAGCAACTTGGCTGATACATGTTAGTTCTATAAAGGCAAGCTGTTCATGTGTGCTGAATTGTGTCCATTATTTTTCACTGCCTGTGTTGATCTTTCTTATGGTAAGGAAACAAAATTCAAAAAGGAAGATTGCTATCTCATGATAGAAGGTACAAGGCTAGACTGATATTTGGGATTAGTAGTTACATATCTAATTCTGACATAATTTTCTACATTTTTTAGTATATTTTACAGCTTTTTCCCAGGGTAGCATTTGTGTAAGCAGAGATACAAAGACAAGATGAAATACCTGAAAGCTTTTTCTAACTTTGGACATGCAAAAATCTGCTATTCCTATTAACACTGAACCCTGTATCAATTTTTCAAAGACAATCTCCTCTCTCCACTCCCAATATTTGTTCTTTGGTATTCCCACCTCAATGTTTCCACAAGCCTTGGAGAGGGAAGTTTAGAAAATATAGCACAAATTAACCCTTTATTTCCACATTGCTAAGTGTGATCTCTGACCTTCAGCAGATTATCACACACTACTTCCTTAAGCTCACTGACTGACAAACATTGGGGCATCAAAATCCCCCAAAAATCATGAGCTTCACCAGATAAGTGGCTCAAATGACAATGATTCAGCATTATGAAATATTTATTTACAATTTCTGTCTATATGAAGGATTTCATAACCAGAAGAGAATGCACTAGTAACAATTCTTAAGACCTAAACTGTCATAAATTATAAGTACTAACATACCTTACATTGACTTTCGAGTTTAATTTATTATTTGATGCCATTAATTGCTTAGGAAATAAAAAATTCAGAAATTAGTATTTGAAAAAAGACTAATTACGTTTAAAAGTTACTTGTCAGCACACTTGGAAAACTATAAAGGAAGGTATGAAATAATTCACTTCTGTGCATCTTTTACATCATGTACTACACCTCTAGCCAATCATGATGTCTCACAACATGATTAGTAATTCATATCTACCATAATCTGTCACACATGCCAGATTAACAAGAAGTCTTGTTTTCATTCCAATTATACCTTAAAATGATTATTAGCAGCTACAATCCATTACTGAAGAACTACTGTCAAGTGTATTGGTAGAAGCACTCAGTACTCTGCATGGACATAACACACTTTTTATAAATGTTCTTCTCTATATGTATTACTTGCAGATAAAGACAGGTGAGTCTTTTCATGGAGCTCACTGCCAAGTAGCTTCCTCTTCTCAAGTCTTATATCGTAAGATTTCTTGGCTCCTGTTGAGTCTCCTTTCAAAATAACATGCTGATTGCTAGGCAGAATTATATATATAAATTATATTCCATACCCTGCATTAGAAAGATGATTAGAAAATTTCTTTTCAGCAATCAACAATATCTGGCTGTAGGACCACAGCCCTGGGTAATGCAGAACCTTCTCCAAAAGCACAGCTGAACGTGACTACTCTGGAGAAAAATGAGGAAACTTTGAATGAAGCATAATCATGGTTTGATCAGGAAGTTCTGATTCTGCATTTTCTTAATATGCTTCTTTCAAATGTGATAAAACCCACAAAAATTAAACTTGATCTTTCCACATAGCATACTTATTGTCCTCCTCTACACCCAAAACATTCTGTTACAGCAGAATTACATCTTGGATAGAGAAAAATATAATGAAACCAGTAGTCCTGTGGTGTGTAAGCACTCCATCCAAAGAGCACAGCAAAAATACATAAGAATGTCACTCACCTGACTATTGGCTCAATGCAGTTTCAGTATTCAGTTCTATTTTCTCCAAACAGAGGAGGAAACTTGTCCTCTTGCATTTAGCCAGCACTTGTTTTCCTTGATAAGCTGTCAACAAGCACCATGTGCTTTAAAGTGATGTAGGAGGAGTTTATGATAGTGAAATTCACATCATATATGGATAAATGAACCTCTGTGCTAAAAAGAAAAAAAAACAATAACAAAATAAAGGAGAGAGTCTGCAGAGGAAAACCAAACCAAACCAAAATACATACTGCCTATGTATTATGATAGAGCCACATAATGAGTTTCCCTGCTCTTCCAAGACTTTGTGTGAATGAACTAAGTGTGACCCTATATGTATGAAAGTGAGGGATTCCTTTTCAATTCACAAGAAGTGAACAAGTATGTCATGAATCTTTTCCAACACAGCCTGTGTCAACTGGTCACTTCACATAGCAGCATGGATTAAAAAGTTTTAATTTTCAGTTATACTCAGAATTTGTTTGCAGATTTAGAAGGCCCCCCAGTTAAATAATTACCAATAGCTGAGAATGGAAAGGAGATTAGTTTACCTTTAATCTTAAAAAACTTGAAATAGGCATCACTATACAACTATATTTGATGATTTAATATTTCGATCATTTCTTGTAATGAAAAGTTTCTATGTCACATGATGAAAAAATCCTATATAGAACGCCTTTAAAAGATCTCTTCAATCTTACATAAATCATGAAGTTAACACTCAGAAAAGTTTAGAAATAAAAATAGAAATAAAAAGAGTCTGTACTGGATGAGAAGACAGGGATCCTGTATTTCTTCTGAAGTATTTGCATTTATCCTCATAGATTGCAGTACAGAAACATTGAGAAATAATTACATTGGGCATCCTTATAACATTCCACATCCAGTTATGATCATTTATTTCTCCCTTAAAGGTCTGTACTGCTGAATTTATGATACTATCAGACAGGTGGAAGAAAGAATGTGAAAAAAAGAACCACATTTTTTTCCTTTTTTTTTTTTTTTTTCGGTATTTACTAACACTACTTATTACGAAATGTAAGCAAAGCATAATTTGTGGTGATGTGGTTTGGGATTAAGATTTTTTTTGTTCTAGATTTTATTGATCTGGAACTCATTTGTAACTTCCCAGTTTATATGCATTGCAGCTATTCATGAGTATGTGTGCATACCTACATAAAATTTCTTTTAAAATAAATTAAATGCACCTTTTAAAAAAAACAACAGCATAACTGAGTTCTTTTTCCTGGATAGACATACCCTACAGTGAAAAGGTGTGACAGTGGTGACACTGCAGGTCAGGGTATGTAAAGAAATGCTCATTATTCTGCCCTTTTTTCCCCCAAAGACTATGACCTTCAGTGAAAATAAATAACATTTTGAAGTCAAAAGTAATGTAATTATTCATAGACTGTTTTGGATTAGTTGGCAGAAAAGCAAATATTTCAGTTCCAGCTTGAAAAATCAAGCCATTATTTAACTTTCAATGTGCAGTTCCCATAGTAAATTCATTTTTAATGGGATGGTGTACCCGGTTTGTGCTTGGTAATTCAGCTATAAAAAATCTGAGCTGTGCCCTATAAATCAATCTGAATGGTATGCCATAAGACTGCAATAAATTTATGAGCTGCCTTTAAAAAAACAGAGCATATATTAAGTGTTTTATATGTTGCACAGATCACAAGTCAAATATTTGACTCTAGAAATATAACTATGGGTGGCTTTAAAATGATGAAATCTCTGGTGGATCACCTGGAATCCTTTCCATTTAGTGAATTCACAGCACAAAACTGAACGTTGGAATTTCTTTCAAATTCACTAGAAGATTTGGCTGTGAGCCTTGTTGAAGTTTCTTAGAGATAATATAAATTCATCCTACTGAATTTACTTTGTTAATGGAGATGTAAGTGTAGCTGCGTATGTGATGCACCAGTTGATCTCTGCAAGTCATTCATTTTGTGAATGACAATGGAGTCCTAGAATTTCATGACAATAGCCTCCCACAGAGGCTTTTTTCTCCTGCATCTTAATTATTTATATATTTTGCACACTGTAGCCAGAAGGGCAAGAGAGATGCAGAAACTTAATTACACAGAAACCTTTCGCTAGCTCTTATAAAAAGTGGCAACATAAAAAGATAGAAAATAGGAATTTAACTTGAATTCAAAAGTATGGTGACTTGTTAGTACAGTTTATAGATACATTCTGAGTTCAGTTTGAAAAATGATTCTACAATCAACAAATATACAACTAGCAGAGTGGAGTAGTTACACTGGCATTTTACAGGTCATATAATTAGAAGGATTAGCACAGTGAAAAAGGATAATTGAAAATAAATGAAAATACTCACCCATATCCTAAGCTTCAGAAGAACTCCAAAGGGAGAAATCTCCAGAAAAAGAGTTCTCCCTAACGGCAGTCAGCCCTTAAATGGGTCCAGGAGAGGTGCAGCCAGGCTCCACCCCTTCCAGTCACACAGCTGAATTACCTTTACCTGTGCTCCCACAGCTGACTCAGTGCTTGCCTCTGGTGATCAATCAGTGGTTCAGGCCGTGATTCAACAGTTCCCATACAAGGACACAATTGGATTTCCAAGCTCTAAGAGGCACTGTGTGGTTAGGAGACTCTGAATAGCCATGTAGAGAACATGAATTATCATAGATCAGATGGATTGAAGTAAATACTCATACATACACATTATCCAATATTGTTGTACAACGAAGAAACAGTCTGTAAGGAAAGTAATTGTTTCCCCAAATTGAAATACACTGCAGTATTTCCATGTTCTTGACAGCTGTTCATGAACAATACTGGTGATTTAGGTAATCTTTATATGAATCAGGTTATTGAGTTCATGGCATATTGGAGCTAGACCTGAGGGGGAAAAGTCTGAACAGAAGTTGTGAATATAAGACTGATTGATTCAAAACCCATTATTTATATTTCCAAAGGAGTGAGAAATGAGTAAATGCTTCTATTTTCAGGATGCAACTGGAAGATTCATTTTTTTCGGCGTCTGGATGACAAACTTCATCAGTTTCAAGTTCACTTGGGATTGGTCAGCCTGTTTTACTCCTCATATGTTACTAACCTCCAGATATTTTGAATCAGTTTCCCTCCAGCAAGAAAGAACTTAGAGGACATTATAGTCCTTCAAGCTTAACTTTTCATGCAAGTTACTGAAAAGCTGGTCTAAATCATGTTGAATATGTTGACAAGTATTTCAGTGAAATGAAATATCCCTGTTAAATACTAAAATAATAAAATGCAAAAATCTGAAAATGCACCATTGGCCATGCTGTATACCTTTGCCTGCATCATCAGTCTCTGCAATTACACACACACACACATGTACATATATGTAAGAAGAGCTAGCAAATATTATGAAAAAGCTCTTCATCTTAGACATGAATAATCTGCAAATAGAAAGGAATCTATTGTATGATGTAAGCTGTAAGTATGTTATGGAGACAACCCAAAGCAGTGTAATTTCATCTGCAAACTACAGAGTCTAAATACAAAATCCTAGAGGAATTCAGCAACAGGACAAATTTTGATTTGGTTTCATTTTGACAAAGTGTGAATTTTAGTCAAGTTTGTGTCTCACATTCAATGAAATGTAGAGATATCCTCACTGATTTTTTGAATGTTAGCATGGTCTAGTTTCAAAAATAATATCAAATGGGAGATGATGTTTTCCATTTGAAACCCAAAGCCTTGTATATTTAATTCTAACTTTCTAGTGCAGAGAGATCTTAAGAAAGACTGATTAAAATAACAGTATTAAAAAAGGAAAGTGATTTAAATGTTGTGAGACTTTTATGTTCTCTACAGTAATAGTGAGGCACTCAGGAGCTAGCTGTTCAAATGAGTTTAAACCGGTTGTATTCTAAGACACATCTCTTCCAGCTTCCACATCTTCCTTGTGAGGTTGACAAAACTTTGTCTTCTGTCTGTCCTAACAGAACTTTTGGTGCCTTAGAAATATAGGCAATCAGACACCTCCAGAAGTTCTTCAAGGTGATAAAAAATGCTATTAATTAAAAAAAAAAAAAAAAAAAGTTGTTTGCTAGAAGGCAGCACTATTTCCTTTAAATTTCTTCATGTCTTTAAAACAGAATGTTGACAATATCTGCAGATTTCCTGTCCTCTTCCTCTCACTTCAAAAACATTTTTAAATAAGTATGGGAAAATCTTTCTTAAGAAAGAAATCACTGAAAATAGATTGCTTTCCTCAGATGATTTGTAAAGTAGCCAAAGAAATGCCTCTAGCAGAAAATAGTTTTGAATATCTTTTTAAATGTTGCTTTCCTCAGTTAATTAATGTTTTTATTGCAGATTACTGGCCACAAACCTCCAGTTCTTCTGAAAAGATGCCTCAGCTCCTGTGAATGCTAATGGAAAAACAAGTGAAGTAATCAGTTTGAAATAAAACATATAAAATTTTTATTCTCTTTTTTTTTTTTTCTCAGGGAATATGACCAAGCTTCATTGCAAATGGCATAGGAAATGCATCATTCATAAGAAGAATTAACATATAAAGATTAAGGCCAAGCCACATTTTAATACTGTTAGACGGTAAAATGAATCACAGAATCATAGAATGGCCTGAATTGAAAAGGACCACAGTGATCATTTAGTTTCAACCCCCCTGCTATGTGCAGGGTTGCCAACCACCAGACCAGGCTGCCCAGAGCCACATCCAGCCTGGCCTTGAATGCCTCCGGGGATGGGGCATCCACAGCATCCTTGGGCAACCTGTTCCAGTGCATCACCACCCTCTGTGGTGATTTTCTCCTGATATCTAACCTAAATCTACCCAGTCTCTGTTTAAAATCATTTCCCCTTTGGAATGAAACTCTTATGGTACCTTAGTCTTTGATCTAGATTTACATGATTCCTCCTTAATTGAATTTGTATGTTATTGAAGTTCAGTTGCCATGGGTTGAATATGGTGGCTGTCTAATCACATGGATTTAAAGGACTTTACTCTGAAATACTATCATATTCCTTTTCTCATCTTTGTGAAGGAAGAAAATGTTTTGTAGAGTGCAGTTTAAATCTGATACAGTACCAAGCTAAATTTGACTCAATATTCTATATCACAGTGATTTTCAACCCTTTTCAATTTGTCTCCTCATATCTTCCATTGAAGATGTCGGTGTCTGCAAAATATATTTTAATCTCATGACAAAGTTATTTAGCTTTGGAAGTCTCAGAAATGGTCCATACTTCCTTAGACCTCAGACCATAAATTGAAAACAGCAGCTGAAGTCAGTTGGAGCCAGCAATTAATGAAGATACAAAGAATGGAATTCACTATCTGGAAATGAGGCACAGTGAAGTCATACCTATAGCATCAGACTTGAAACTGTCTCGAGATTTTTATGAATGCACAAAAGAGATGTTAATATTTCAGTTCTGTAACTTTGTCAAAGCAGTGCACCTGAAGTCTAACAGGGAAGAACTATCTTGGCATTACTTGAAAAATAAGATAGCATTGGCTGAAAGAGAAAAGATCATGCAGTACATGCAACCTCTATTGCAGTGCTAAATGTTTTGATGAAGATATCTAACCCTGCAGCTAAACCAGACTTATTCTGCTTAATAAGAGGGTTGGAAAAAAACACCACAGATCTTGAGGTAATAGAAATGTAGATAATTTAGTTCTTTTTTTATTTTACTACAGTAAATGTAGATGTAAGATGTTATTGCACACAACTGACAGAAGTGTTTTAAATGAATAACAATAACTGTGTGAAAGATCAGTGATTTCTCATTGCATAACTGTCATGGATTTGAAAAATGATTTTTATATGCGTGAGGACTGATTGCTGGGATTTTGGCAAACAGAAAGCAATTTAAATTGCAAAATATTCCATTATTTTCCTTATTTTTAGTGAATGTAAATTATTTTTATTTAAGCATTGTGATTTCCAGTGAAAATAACAATAAAGAGAAAGGAAAAAAACTCTTCCATTTCACTGATGCCATCAGTGTTCTGAGAACCTCATGAAGCTGAGTGAAAGAAAGCTCACCAGACCTATATGCTAGGCTTCTGACATTATTGCCCCCATATTACTCCACAGGAACTATAAAACAGAGCTACAAAGTGGAACATGTAAGAGCCAGAAGAACTAACATATATTTCAAAATCCTTGTGCCTTTTGCTGAGACTCCTGTCTTTTTCAAATAGCCCTCTCTCCTTTCACAAAGGGAAGAAACAACTTACTGTTACATCAAGATCATCTGCTCTTCTGCTAAACCTGGAAGGAAGAAACCTGACATATCCAGCTTATAGCCTATAGTAGCAAGCTAGACAAAGATTGTCATATGAAAAGAAAATGGCAATATACAATAATGTGCAAATTATATACGACTTTTCTTTTATAGAACTGGAAAATACAGACAGAGCTACTGGAATATGCTTTCCTAAGCTGTATTGTTCCTTATAAACCTGTAAGACATCTTTTGTCAAACATCTTCATGTGCATTACTCAGCCACGCGGGTTACACTCTGACAACTCTGAAAGCAAGCATAAGACAAGAGGGTATGGGTTAGACAGTGGTGTGAAACTAACTGGAAAGTCATACAGAGATTATCAACTGAAGGAAATATAGACAAAATTACTTGAATAAAACTTTTTCTCAACTATATATATATATATATATTGCAGTATTTTATGTGTAACATAAATACTTGCAACAAAAATTAGATTGACTCTAAGTTCTCCATGACCCCCCCTCTCTAAAGGAGAAAATAAATGGAATAACAAGGGATACAGACATCATCTGGGATAGTCTGCAGCTCCCCAGGGAATCCTTGAATTACTTCTAAGAGGTCTGCTAGACACTATTTTAAAATGTAATTATATAGTGAGTAATTCAAAAATTGGCATGCAAATATGGCCAGTGAACACAATTCAAATGTCTGAAATTTAGAAGTACTTAAATATGTCACAAAGGACCAAAGCATAAAATGGATACAAGAAGGGGAAAAAAAAAGAACTTTTTTTCTCCAAGAAGCGATGCATGTAGACCATAAGCACACCTGCATTTCAAGGCTGGCATATTGGTGCCCTTAAAGAGAGGCATAATTGCTGAGCTGCCTGCTGGGAAGAACTACCTAGAACTTGTAGGGTTGGTCCCTTTGCACGTAGCTATGTGATAACGCCTTTCCCTGCTCACTCCAAAAAATGTCACTATTCTTTCCTGAATCAAGTGAAAAACTTCCTGAAATATAGGAGGAGAGTGAGGGGCTTATAGCAGAGGAAGCAATATCTGACACATCCCACCTGTGTCCAGGTGCACAGTTAAGTTCCTGAACATAACACATTGTCCAAATTTGCTGCGTTTTCAGGAAAACATTGACAGAAAGGATCTTCCCTTCTTTCTTATTTCACCACTTTAGGGCTGATTAACAGTGCCTGTACTTTCATGCTGCACCTGCAGATAGCAAAGAGATGTATTCACAACAGCAAGCAATTTCACAGTGTGAGCACTCAGAAGGATTATTTATTACTAACATTCTAGCTAAAAAGACTGAGGCTGCAAAATAGTAACACATTCAAGATCTCATCACTCATCTGTAATTTGCATTTTTCATGAATACAAACCTTGCTGGCTAATTGGGAAGTTGCTTGACTTGAGACTTAATATACTTTTACCCCTTGATAGATTCAGCATGAATAGAATATTCTGTGTTTTCATTACTTAGAGCCAGGGGCAATTTTCAACTTTGTAGTTTCTAGTTTCAAACAAGAGAATAGATTTATCTGCCTAAGTAACGATCTGGTCCATCAGATTCAGCATACACCTTCCAAAAGTAACCACCCACCCTACAGTCATTGCTGAAGGCCTTCCCTTACCAGGTAATTTAGTTAGCAAAGAATACAAAATTATACTTAAACAAGGAGTGGTAATAGCTCAGCAGAAATTCCTCCCTGACCAGTGCAGGTGATAAGCTTTGCAATGAAGGAAATCAATCCTCCAGCTGTATGTTCTGTGAGCAAGGTGAAGGAAAAGGCACTTAGCCTGGAGTGTGACCTTTTAGAAGATCAAATCATACCATATTCCCTCAGTAAGCACTGGCTGCCTTTAGTTCCATTGCTGCTCCTATTTGCAGGCTACTTGTTCTCTTTTGTCTATAATTCAGAGAAAGGTCACTTTTAAAATTAGAGGAACACAGACACCAGGCTGGGACAGCAGCTGGCTGACAAAGCGTTGCCAATGTGCAATAAGGTCCAGCACACAGCTGCTGATTTGCCTGGGCAGGTGGAGAGACTTCATCTCCACAGCTTCTGCCAGTGGAAGCATTGTGCTCGTGTAACCTCCTGCCATGACTGACTTGCTGGGTAGTGAGTTACCACATGTAATTACAGAGAGATAGAGAGGAACACCTGGATGAGTCTAGCTTCACCCAACAACCATTGATATATTTTGACCTTCTAACTGCTTTGATGCTAAAACTATACTTAATCCTCTAAATCTGCCCCAAACCAAATCAAAACCATAATTTATCTTCTCTTCCAGAGGGAAAATGACCTACTTTAGGTTACCAGTTATGTGAAATGCTTTACAAAAGTGGTAGCCTGACGCACATCTGCAATGACTGTGGTAGAATCAGGAGATGGATGCCTCTTTGCATTCCATTTTTGAATGAGTGTGCTTTTAATTCTTTCTCTTACAATTGAGTTGATCACAGGTATAAAACTAATATGATCATGAAAATCCCAGTACCCTTTTCTCTTTTCATGCAATGAACAGGAGGATACAACCATTGTGGGAGCGATGCGAAGGCATCATACTTTTGTTTTAATAGTCTGTAAATACTTGAGGTCTCAAATAACATTCTCAAATAACAACCACTGATGTGCTGCTGTCAAGTAGAAAACACCAGTTATGTTATCAAATTCATGATTCTTGGTTGGTTGTCGTTATACAAAATCCCCTTCCTACACCTTCTGAACTCCATAAGCTGCTATTCTAACAGACTGTGCCAGAAATTCTTGTATGCAGAACCTAGTCTGCCTTGTTGAGGAATGTAATCCAAGATTGAACTTTAAG
This sequence comes from Tetrao urogallus, assembly GCF_951394365.1. Taxonomy (NCBI): domain Eukaryota; kingdom Metazoa; phylum Chordata; class Aves; order Galliformes; family Phasianidae; genus Tetrao; species Tetrao urogallus. The sequence goes on from NC_136820.1 coordinate 21,670,335, forward strand.
CAATTTAAGGTTGAGAAAGCAGATCTACTAACACCAGAGACTTAGTTGGTGTGGAAAGTGTTTGGAAGGTCTCCAGAGGGTATGACTCCTTGGGGAAAGCCTACTCAGTGTCTTGAATCATCAAACTGAAGTTTGGTGCAAAGGTGGTAAACATCTAAAATATGTCATAGATAAACCACGAACACAGATTGAATGCTGTTCATCTTCATGTTGTACACCATATGCCAACACTCGGTTATGGGGCAGAGCTTGCTTGATAAGAACATGATGATAAAGTGTGGACAAAGGCCATCCAGATGGAGACTGGCTGGCAAAAAAATGACGGCTGGAGACTTGGAAGACATCAGCATTTGTTCACTGTCTGTGATGTGGCTCCCAGGGAAAAGCATTCTGTGCTTCTGAAAAGGAGTAATGCTTATCAGTACATAGGCACGAAAATGTGTGCCTCATGCTTTTCCTGGAAACGTTTTTCCTGGAAACAACATTTTTCCTGGAAATTGTACTTAGAAATCTAGGTAAATTAGTCTCATGTAGTCTGAAGATACGTGTACTCTACAATACTGGAAAACAAAGCAGACTTCTGTGTCTAGCTTAGATATATATCTATTAACTTTTGTTAACACTCCTTACTTATAATGTACAGCAGAAAACACATTAAAATGTGTCATGTTTGGTTAGCTACATATCGTGTTTGAAATGACTAATAGAACAGATGCATAACTGCATATGTTTTCAGTATAAGGAGTATATCCTACAACTAGCTGTTTTCTGTATAACATTTTGTAGTCACACTATTTCTGGGAGCAAAAATGACATTTTTTTTTGGAGGTATGATTACACCATCTTCCTTTAGCATAGTCTCCATTCTCAGATACTGTAGAAGGCAATATAAGTTATATAAGTAATACATGTAATATTACATTTCAGCGAGACTCAGAAGAGTGAATCCATTCTGTTTAATGCTGACCTAGAGTTCAATCTTTCCCCAGATAAATAAATAAATAAACAAATAAATAAATCTCCTCAGTTGTCTTTTTAGATGTATCATATGCACTCAGCAGAAGAAAACGTGTTTGTGATTGTGGCAGTAGTGCAACAATAGAGACACATTCACTGACATTGATTGAGTAAAATTGTGACAGTATAGACACACATTAAGGATATTGGTTCTGGAATTTCATCATTTCATTATAATAAGTGATTAAAATTATTTTCCTTTCTTTGAAATGGGAGAATAGTTTAATACTGCTTGTAAAAGCACTCAGCTATACTGTAGGAAAGCGTTGCACCGAGTTCCAAAAGCAGAGTGCCCTCTCGTGGCTGCTGGGAAACTTAGAAAACACAGGAATATGACATCTTGTGTTGTCATGGGAATAGTCTGCAATTAGAATTTTCTGTCTTGAAAGTATTTTCTACACATTAATTCCATTATTTTTGAGGTAAATTTTAAAGATTACTTGAGTAAGCCAATGGAAACTTATTGACATATACACACTGCAAAGCATTTCTTTCTTCCACACAGGCGATGTAATACTGTATTATTTTTGATGAAATTGAGAATTCTCTTTTAAAAAATGTTATAAATATTAATATATTAACATTTTAATGTATATTTTAAAATACTATTTTTAACGTTTAGCTTATTTTTCAATAATATTTACCAAAGTGTATATGAGACTGTAGAATCATTAAGACTTCAAAGGAAATAAACAAAAAGGTCTGTGAGTGCTTACAGAATGTTAATTTTAAAAACTCTTGTGTCTTTTTCTTTTGATATTTGTTCTGTCTTCTTCCTCTTTTTTTTTTTTTTTTTCCCCTCCACAAAAATATATTTTAAATGTTGAGTTGTTTCTGTTCACAGATGAAACAGATTTAATATATGGACCTGACAAAAACAAGATTATATGCAAAAATGGTATGATGAATGTACTTAAAAAGGTTGTGTATTACCATATTCTCAATTTAATAATACCTCAGTTTCATGAATATATGTTTTAATTATAACATTAGAAAAAAACACACTTGGAGAATAAGTATCAAGAAAGCAGGCCACATTATTGAAGAATGAGAGTTCTGTATTTCTCCTCTTTAATTTCCAGACTTTTGAATGATGTTTATATATTTGATATTAGGAAATAAATGTTAGTACAACATTTTCTGTCCGTATTTACCAGAAATCTATCCTACTTCAAAAGGTATATTTTTTGCATGTTTCTATATGTACCCCTGTATGGCTCAATACACAGACATTTAGCATTAGTAACTGTTTCTTTTACACTTAGTATTGGAGGCATAATACAGTAAAAGAAATTAGGCTACACAATTATTCTTTTTTTTTAACTACATCTTCAAATGGCTACAGAAGAATGGAAATCATCCCTCCTTCATTACAAAATAGCACAGACCAATTACTTCTTCAAGTGAATAGTTATCTGTACAATCATAGAAGCACAAAATAAACTGAGCTATTTAATTAAGTAACATATTAAATATATGCTATTATTTAACTCAACATTCATGATAGAGTGTGATCCTATTTTGAGCGTTTGAATAAAATATATGAAAATTCATTATTTTATATTTTTTTAGATGCGAATCTCTCAGTGTTGACATCCTCAACCAATGAACATATGAAGCAGGCCTTGTGAAAATGCTTTCACTCAGCTAATAAATTAGCAAATGTGAAAAGAGAAAAGATGAAAGAAATCCCCCACTTTCACCCTTCTAAGAATTCTTGCTCAAAATGAAAAAGAAAAAAAAAAAAACATAGTAAAATTTACTGTTTTATCAAGACTTACTGGGAGTTAGTTCCAAAGAGTCACCAGCAAACATTGATTTTTCTGTGTCATGCAGAGACAACACAGGAGTAAAAAATCTGTGCTCAGCTGTTTTAGTTTTTGGAAGAAGATAGGAGGGAGGATTGAGTAATTACCATCCACAAAGCAGTTCTTGCTGCTCACTGTGTTCTCTGGCATTTTCCACCAGTATTTGCATCAAGTCTTGAAAAAATGCTATTTTAAATAATATTAATAGAAATGTCCATAAATGTCTTGGACCATAAGAAACAATGAACGCATGTGTACACACACATATGCATAGACAGTAATTGCTTTCCACTAACATTGTCTGGTATTTATCTTTCATTTTACCATCAGGATTATGAGTAAACATATGGTAATGCAGTAGATCACTTTGTGTTTTACATTTTTTCTTTATACCTCATTATATTAATGTCAGTCTGTATAAGTGAATACCTTCACTTTTTCAAAATTTGCATTATTTTTCTTACTGAAGCACTGGAAAAGATGAAAATATGAGATTTTCTGTGGAAGAGCTTTAATCTGTTAAAGGAATATTATTTGATCAACAGAGGGCACTCTATGGTTTTCAAAGGAACTTAATAGAAACCTAAAGGTTTGAGTAGGAGATAACTGAATACGGTTTTCGAAGAGTCTTTAGCACTGGTCAATCTATAATTTATTGGAAATGTTACTCATTTCTACAATAACACGGAGTACAAGAATGAAAGAGAACCCCATCATTTGGTAAAGTCAGATACTAGGATTAAATTTGTGTCAGCTCTTAGTTACATCTTCAAAATTGTAAATTACGTGTAAAAGTTGTAACATACACTCAGTTAAAAGTGCTGTTGCTCGGTGATGGTGAGTTTTACTCTTGCTGGTTGTTTAAAAATGATGACTCCAAATATCTCAAGGTCAGACAGGTCAGATACCACTGTAGTTCCATATAGGATATTTCTTCCAGGTCATGAGTAGGCTAGTTTCCTGGCACCAGTCTGTGTTGTGCTATTGATTTTACAGATAACTTCATTTTCTGTCATTCATTTATTTCCAAGTCAAAATCATCACATTTAAATTAGAAACTTGAAAGGGATATTTTTTAAAAGAGCAAATTAGAGCCATTTAGTCTAGAATGCATTGAAATAGAGTGCAGTAATCTAATAACAATTTAACACCAAAAAAATGAAAAATAATTTTGTTTGTCAATCCAAAGTAAACTGAGACATCGAAATATAAGGGGAACTATGAGAACTTAACAGGAATACTGCATGTAGAATTAACATACATTGATGTAGCATGCAAATGTTAGTACAAAGTAGAACGATCTTTCTAAGAATTCAAAAAATCGACTTGGGAAAGTAGTGATGTGTTCCAGCCTTGGAAAACACAGAAGTCAATCACCAAAACAGGTTTTAGCGTGTGCTTGATGCTGTTCAACAAACAGCAACAACAAAACTTTGAGCATGTGATGCACATATAAAGATGGGTGCACTTTCATTACGTTGTATAGGCATTTCTGGCTGGAGATAAGGAACTGAGGGATAAGGCATAGTAAGTCCTCATTTTATTCATTAATCCGCATTAATCACCCAGAGAATTACTGTATAATATGCTTGTAGTTGCAGACAATAAAAGAGACAGTGAAGAACTAGGCAAAGACTAGAAGGCAAATTCTTATTTCTTTTCCCTGAATGTGGAATTAATTGAGTGATTTCGGTGGAGCTGCTAGAAATGTGCATGGATGAAAACCTGGAGTAATAATTCCTGCTTGCAAACCAGATAAGTAGAAGAGAGAAGCTGTTTTCTTGCTTTAACTTTCACATTTGCCAACAGCTGTTTCAATATTTATAAACATAATTCCCACAGGCTACAAAATAACTATAAATTAATTTCTGTGTTTTTTCGAGTTGTAGGCATAAAAATAATTACACTGAATTAAAACTATGCATGCTTTCACATCTTCCTAGATCTGTAATAGATAATGAACTATTGAATTGTTGCAGAATATTACGTCTGAGCAAAAAGCTCTCAATAAGGTAAAGGCAGGCTATCTTCGGAAGGTTACAAAGCAGTAATTTATTAGCTACTGGCAGGTTGCTGCATTTCACAGTTTCATTCCAGCTAGAGACCACAGTGTCTGGCGCAAGGCAGCGTCACTCAGGGTAGCATGTTCTAGGAGAATTGGATGCTTTTTCCATCACCAGTCTCCTGTCAGTGAGATGTTTTAACATTATAGGAACCCAGAAATACTCACTGTGTAGAAGGAGACCTTCCAAACGTTGTCACAAAATATTGCTTCTTTGTACAGCATATTTTCTCTACCTGGAAAGTTAAACTATAATTAGTGATCCTAAAGACTTGCTCCTGTAAGAACATGTGCATGTGACTTGTTCAAATACGAAACCTGTGCGATGATAACCAACACTGTGCTTACAAGTGTGGAACTAGAGAGACTGAATTTTGCTTCTTCCCGCTGAACACGTAATGCCTTTCATCGTACAGTATTTAATCATATGTGTTCTACTGCTCTCCTTGCTAATACTTCTTTATAAGTGTGCCTGCATTATTAGTTCATTTGGTTTTCACTGTAAAAACACTGATCACAAGTAACTCATTCTGCAGACTAGTGAATGTCAGAAGTGCTTACATGGAATTCCACTGCAGTTTGGCATTAATTAAGGTACCACCTAATTTTTGTAGAAAAGCAAAATTGTGTGACCTGTTTCAGGAAGCAGCTCCCTCAACATCTCCTAGCAGTCTAAATATTTGAAGCATGTGTGTTCTGAATATGCTGGATATATTGATTCTTCAAGGAATACTGTGTATAACGTGCAGAAATTATGCAAGAAGAGCACAGTTTAAAATACAACACACACACATAATTATGTAAAATATATTGCACTGTATTTAATGCCAGTAAGCATACTGCTTTCTACTTAACAATACATGCAAATAATCAGACTTTTTCTAGAAATTAAAAGCAACTTTATACAAGAAATATCTTTAGGTTTTACAATTTACCTTTTAGTTTTCTAAAGCTATACACATAATAACAAACAGCACCTGAAGTAATCTTGACATATCAAATGCTGTGTTGTAGCTTAGCCAACCTGTTTGATGCAATGCTGTTGTGAACTGGATAATCTCCTGTAAACTAAAAGCAGGCATAAAACTGTTTTGCTTTTTTCAAAGACTGTTGTAAATCTGAAAATTAGTGCACTGTAAAATAAAAATACGTTTGATTTCATAGCAGCTTAGTGAAGTACATGTATAGCTGTGTGATGTCACTATGTGCCTTAAGCTTATATTTTCAAGGATTCTTAAGTCTGTTGAGGAAAATGATCCTGGGCACTAACCTCACAGGCAGCGCCTCAGCCTTAAGGCTGATTTTCTGTACTGCAGTTTCTTGAACGTTCTTCTAAAACATCCCACTTTTCTCATTTTCTAATATGGAGAGGAAATACATATATAAAGTGTATTTATATATTGTGTGTTAGCAGAGAAGAAAGAAAGAAACAACAACAACAAAAACCCTACAGTCATATCAACAAAATATTTAGTGTGTCTTTTTCATCATGTTTGATATTCCTGGGCTTGTATGAGCTTGTATGTGATTTTTTCATTTTGCTTTGCTAAAATTCAGCTTCATTATAAAATGGAAGTTTTTTGAAATCTGAAAGCAGTGCCATATGATATAGGATATTGCCTCATATCTGAATCACATTCATTAAACTATCAGTTAAAAATTTCTCTGAATGAATTTATTTTGGTCTACGTAAAGGAAGAAGGGGAATTAAAAATAAATAGAATTCAACCAGTAAATATCTTAAAACAGTATTGATTTTTTATTTTTTATTTTTTATTTTTTTGCAGTCAAAATCTGTACTGTGGAACATTCTCACCATTGGAAATCAATGGCAAAATTTTAATTGACTTCAACAAGGCAAGGCTATAATCTATGAAATTTAATATTGAGGCTGCTGTATTTTTTTAACCCATTCCACCACAAACCATAGGTTGAGCAGAGATTTACTTGACTTTAATAAGTAACTATGACTTCCATTACAAATAGCAGTGTTATACAGTAAGAGGATGAAGAAACACAATATTCTACGCAATGTTAATTACTTCGACAGAAGGTAGGAGACATTCAGACACAGCGTAATGTGGTTCAATATTGTATTTCTTAGAGATAGAGATTCTTGTTCTGTATTGGTTTGGTTTCATTAGGTTTAGTTGTTTCTTGGGTGGCTTTCTTCAGTGGGTTTTCTTTTTCTTTTCCTTCAGTGTGAGAAGCAGATCTCTGAACACACAGGAACAACAAGGAAGTGTAATATGACTTCAAAAGAGAACAGCATTCAGTCGCTTACTTCTTCGATAGAAGATCTGCCTTTTTGGCTACTTTGAGGGGTGACTATGCTGCTTTAAAAGGTGAAATGAAAAGTACTTAGGTGCCCATCTTTGCCACCAATGAACTTTTCAGAAGCTTTGAATGTTGAAGCTCTCTAATCTGAACAGATATGCCTTCCACTTTGTGCTTTCTATTTTCAGAGTTTGGGATCTTAATTTCCTAGAAGTACTAAAATTTGTTCCTCACAAGTTTGCTGGAATACATAACCTGAATTTATTATGTCAGCAACATCATAAGAGGGAAATTCACTTCAAGAGCCTCACTTTTCAAATAAACATTATTTTGGCTGTCTGCTGGTCACTGTCTCCAAATAACTCCCAAGGAAGGACTGAGTCACTAAGACAACAAGTTTTGTTTTAAGTTGAATTTATGCAGTATTTCTTATATGGAATGAGAACCGGATCCTGCATCATGAAGCTGAGATTTCAGTTTGACCTTCGCAGCAGCTATTTGGGTCTTCAACACATGGAGCCAGACCTGGTCATCTCCTTGGAAATACTTCAGATGCAATTGCGGAATTGGCATATTTGGTGTTATTATTTGGGTAAGCAGATCTTATTCCACTCTCTCAAATTTCTCTAACAATTAATGATGTGAAATGTTTTGTCAGTCTCAGAAAGATTTAAATGCACACTTAAAAAATGTAGGAGTGAGGGGCAGATGCTCCTCATTGAGGTGTTTTTTGTTATATGGAGGAGCAACAAAAAGGAATGGAAAAGTATTAAATACCTCTCCTTTTGCTTCTTGCTTATGCCAAGTAAGCTGCAATAAGAATTATCTAGATTATGTATTTTGGAAAACATGGTAAGGTACTACTGCCAATATGAGCAGTCCTTAGCTGAGATAGGATTAGTTACCATCATCAGAAAATATTAATACTCTCAATACTATAAAATAGATTAGCAAAGGAAAGCAAACGCAGAAAACACTAACTTTAAAGCCTTAAGAATAGACATAGTGAAAAGAATGCTAAACATGTAGAACTGATATGAAACGAATAAACAGAATTAGAGGGAATGCCATGGAACTGAATAGCCCTGCAAAAATTTCCTACTCAAGTAGTGTTTACTATAGTGGGATAGTCACATGTTAATACAACATTTAATTATAATACGTATAACCTCTGTGTCAGCACAAAAGGCACTTTCTTTCAAATTAGATAGAAATAACGTGAATACAGCACTGTCAAATGCTTTCACTTCATTTCTGTTGTGTTTAGTTTCTCTTCACTAGTGGAACAAAACTCATTTGTCTTCCAAGTAGGTACAGTTATTCACTTTATTTTTCTTCACAATCAAAAAACTCTTCAGAGTTACTAGTGTTAAGGAAAAAACAGCAGTAGCAGAAAACAGACTGGAACTCAAGCTCCTTGAGAGAGTGAACTACTCCACATCGTGATAGCAAAATACAGTCCAAATATGAGATGCAGAAGAGAAAAAAATGGGAGCAGTTAAAAGGCAAAGAGGTATTAATCACCAGTGGTTTACAGTTACTTTACATTCATTTTATTCCAGTAGCATCAATGCTGCTTTCCTGATTTATTGCCATGCTGCGTAGAAAATCAAAACATATGTCTACACTATGCAGTTAGCTCAGATCAGAGATCAGACCTCGTCTCATCCAAATCCTGCTGTTGCTGTGTCCCTGAGCTACACTGTATAGTGAGGGCCATTTGCTGACAACAGAAGTCAAAGAACTTCAGCCATGATGGTCTAAGAATACAGACGGAGAAAAATTCCAGCTGTATCTAAGCCTGTGAGCACTTCTTATGTGTTTCAATAATGCTTTAAGTTTTCCTTTTCAGTTTTGCATTGAACCACAGTAGAGTGCTTACACAGTCAGTTACAGCACAAGGATGTTGGGTTTTAATGACCAGGTCCCCTCAGCAGCTGTGTGAGATTACCTGACTCATTACCTACTTTGTGCCTCAGAGGTGGGAATCTGTCACAGAAAAATCTAATTCTAACATGATTTTTAAACTTCTTCATAATCCCTAGAAAAAGTCTTTTTCCAATCAGCACTGGGAGATTCTTCCAAAGTTATTTAAAGAACTGTTTTAAAACTAAAACACTATCTAAACCTCCTGCATACCATACTGCTGTAACGCCCATCTTTACATGGTCTGCCAGTATGGATGCATCCACCAGGCAATAACAGAGGAAGCTTGAAGAAGCACTGCTGAATCTACAACTGTATTTCCCAGCCAAAAACTGACACATCTTGTGTGGAAGTTCTGAGCAGGTCTATCAGTCAATGTTGATTATAAGCCTACAGTAACTACCCACAGAAGTACCAGGCAAAAGGTAATAGAAATGATCATTCTGGTTGTATACTTCTACCACACCCTCTTCCCTAGCTGTGTATGCCTCAATTCACACTCACAAATCATACTCAAATAATGAAGGAAAAGCCCTTAAAGGTGCCATATAATCACATGAGAAAAGGTCTCTTACGTGTAAGGCTAGTGTTTAAACTTCAGCCTCCTAGCAATAAGAATACTCAGATGAAATCCTGATATTTCAAATACTGCCCAAGACATGAAGTTCTCAGAGCTGAGGTCTTGAGCAGGAGGATTTTTCCCAGTTGTGCAGTAGGTCAGAAGGTGTTACAATTACATATTAACTGAGATTTGGAATGTGCATTGTTGGGAATGTCCACACAGTCATCAATTAGTAAGCTTTTTCTTTCCTCCAGGTGCAATCTCCACACAGCAAATTCATTTAGAGTGGAATAAAACTGGTGAAGCATTAGCTGAGCTGAAATACAGCTACTGTTGATCTGCTAGTGGACATCCAGCTCGCATGATCATACTAGAGCACATCAGAGATTTAAAACCAAACCAAAACAAAAAAGTTAAACACCTGAAATGTATACAACATTCAGGTCCTCTGCACCTGGCATTAATACTCCACGTAATCACCCTTCTTGACCTTATGTTCCTTGTGATACACCTCCTGGGGGATATCGCTATTACTGCTATTTCTCAGATGAAATGAATTGCATTGTTTCCTCTTACAGTAATTTCTTCCATCTCCTTCTCTAGCACAGCATTAGAACAGAAACTGACTTAAAATACTTTTTGGTAGTCCTACTCTTCTCAATGCATCAACCGTAACATCAGTGAGTGAAAAAGCTTGTAATTAGCACAGAGTTTCAGGTGCCTCTTTTTTTCTGACAACTTAAAATACAAAGTGTTTTCCAGTGTTTTGTATATACTTAGTCCTTACGCTTTAAAAAGATCATGAGGAAAATGTGCAATTTTCCTGCAATTTAATTGGAAGGAAAAAAGTGGAAAGGTAAATGGACTGTAAAAAAATAAAAAGGACTATAATACATTTTTGACCGGAAGTTTCAAAAATACATTCATGTCTTGTTTTGTTTTAAGTTTGGCTCAAACAGTGCTTTGCTAGGAAACACATGCTTGTAGGAGGCATGTCAAACAGGGTTACATGCCAAGACCATTAGTAACGATGGATCTACTTTCTTATTCTATGGTTAGATAAAAAAATGTTTTGTCCTTTTCAGGAGCCATACAGTAATGAATATCATATTTATTTGCACCACTTAGCAGAGACAACATGGCAAGTAGCAAATGGATTATCATTTCATCTTTTTGATCCCAAGGGTTCACTTTTAAGGATTCCAAAGCATGATGAAACAGATCCTTTTCCTATTCTACTTTTCATTTGAACTTCTGCCTTAAACAAGCCACAATTCATTGCCTTATGTTGTATCACCTGATTTCCCATCTATAAAAATCTCAAACTCTCTATTATGAATTTTATTTAGTATGTTCCAGGAAAGGGTGAGCAAGGGTTTGAAAGTTCCTTATTGCTACTCAGCAAAGCTCCTCTACCATAAATTTCTCTTTAGGTTTGACAACATAAGCAAGGCTTTCAAAATGTCTTTAGATACGTAAAGATGCAACCAGGTACCCACTTACATACCTCACCAAATACAGAAGAATGACTATCTACTTTGGAATTTTTGAAAATCATGTTTAACTATCAAAACAGATTTATATATACCTGTATATTGTTCCTAAGCATGTAGCACTGAGTGAAAAAACTGCACATTGCTCTTTCAAGGTAATCTTGAAGAATACAGCATAAAACCAGTATCCTTTCCACCAGTAACCTTCAGGCTCATGAGACACTAGTGCCTGTAGTCCATCATTTCAGAATCTGAGTGTGTATTGAGATGTGCTTTCTTATCCTGTTCTTAAAAAGATGAAATCTATCTTACTTTAGTTTGTTAAAATTGACAATATCCTTTATAGCTATGAAATAATAGCTTGAAATATCCATCAATAAGAAAATAGTTTAAAAATGTCTTTAAGTACAATGTAGTGATAACAATAACTAGCATATACAGTAGTAGTCACGGTTTCCATTAAACGTATAATGCTTTAGAAAAGCAAGCACTTAAATCAGTTACACAGAACAAGAAACAGGTTTATGCTTCTGAGTGAGTTGTGGAAAAATAAGTTTGATGGAAGTATAATTGAGAGTAGCCGATGAGATGGTGGTTCTGGAAAGCGAACAAATAAACTAACATCAAAAGAGAGTAAGAACTTTTGCCCTTCCCATCATCTGGCAGAGACACAACTGCAGTATGAGCTGCAGTATTTGGTCCGGGCAATCATAGCTCTGTGGCCAGGCTCTGCGGCAGCTCTGGTAGGTCAGGTTTTTTTTAAAGATCACAGTGCATTTTAGCCCTGACTCTTTTTTTTGGACCTAATTTTAGACATGATTATGTGCAAGGACTGATACCTGGCCACGTTCTCTCATCTGTAGCACCTCAAGGGAATCATATTCCAAAGAGCAGTAAGATTTTATTTGGGATCCTTTCCTGAGCATCTGCAAAGTGAGAGCATCATCTGCTGTTCCATCTTCAGAGATGCCACTTGTTGTTCTCAACACGTGCCAGTCAGCACGGGAGAGTTAGGGCTGGGAGTTACTCCTACTGTCTATCATTTGCACATTGTCACTAAGAGGTGTGATGATAGCTCCTACCTTCACCCATCTACACCAGACATACTTACTCACCAAATATGCCATAGTAATGATAGGGATACTTTGCATGTGTTAATGCTGCCTACTGCTTTTTTGTTGTGAGTGTTCCTGTAGGTCTATCCAAGCACATCTGCCCTGTATACTGTTTCTCATTTACTTGAGATTTCACTGAATATGCTCAGTAAACTTCTGAAATGCCATTATGGATGGTAAAAGAAAAGAATCTTTCTAGCCATTGTTAGATGTCTTTTCTGCAGTGTTTACTACTGCAATCAGGACAAAGCAAATGGATGTTTTGGCAGCAAAAAAACAGTCTTAAGAAGACAGTGAGCATTGTTGTTTTTCTTGCAAAGTATAAAATTCTTCAAAAATTACATGGTGTCACACAGCCTGCCATAGCTTATAAAAAAATGATGCATTGCCTTTAGTTTTATTAGGAAAATTACACCGTGTTAACTCTTTCTGTCTTAGGGGGCACATCTCCACGCTGCTCAGTAAAGCTCATTCCAGACAGATCTGTGCCATGTGCGCAGCATAGGGTAACACTGTGAATGGACAATTGTCATGGAGAAACCAGCTCAGAGCATCATATCATCAAAATCAGAGCCTGTACGTAGGGCTTAGGAGTCAGAATGCCTTTGGCCCAGGAAGAGGATGTTCAGAGCATGGGATCTTGCAGGGATCATTCTTCCTAGCGCAAGGATGGAGGTGAGGAGTGAGCATGAAGGTGAAACACTGATGCTTTCTTCATTAGCAGCAGCCAACTGTGATCTTTTGGGGTCTCTGACATAAGCAAAGTAGGCAGCAAAGTAACTCAACGGCACAAGACGTTGTACATAAGCAGCTGATTACCTACTAACACCAAACACAGAACTCCACCAACATGACTATCCTGCTCCTGGTGTCAAGGAGACCTGACCTTTGCTCACACATATCCTTGGGAAGAGCAGAGCCTCCCAGCACTCCAAAGCAATGGATTTTCCCTTACATGCAGAGAAAACCACTTTGTGAGGCTGATGGTCATAGTGGGAAGCTTCAGATGGCAGCCGCTAAGTGCACACAGAGAAATGAACTTCTGCATAAAAGGCCACGGAGCATGCAGTATTGTTTCAAGGATGTGCTCTCTTAGCATTATTCCCTATAACAGACAAAAGAACAGGTGGGGAATGCGCCCAGACACTGTTTAACAAAAGCAAAACAGAAGCAACAAAACAGCTAAAAAGGAGAGAGCACAGCCAATGCTTGAATTAAGCTTTAGTTATATTTAGTGATGCTGCAGATTTAGGCATTCCACTTGTGGCCAGGACAAAGACAGTAGGATAAATGGCCCACCAAAACACACCTACGTATACATGCACAGAGCTTTTTAAATTGGGGAAAATGATCATTAATTGTACAGTGCCTATGTATGTCTGTTGTGGGCCTTCTCCTGCTTCAAAATCCTGCAGCCTCACAGTGCTTGTTGTCTGTGGCATTATTAAAAAAAAAAGAAAAAGCACTGTAATTCTTTCTTTATTTAGGTAGAAAAATGAAGACATCCACACACTTCACCTGAAAGTAGAATTGCCAATATTTCTCACCCGCACAACTTCTGTTGTCAGTGGGGCCACAGTAACAGGTAAGGATAGCACACAAGAAAACTATTGGAGAGATTTCAACAAAGGGAATCATTTTCTAGTCAAGATGAGCTGCTGTGCCCTCAGCTTATATTTATGATGTACTTTTTGCAATGCAGCCCACTAATGATCTGCCACATCAGTTACAAAAGAAAAGGGTGATCTGTATGGAAAAACAGGACTTGAGTACCAGCACGGTTGCTGGGTGTAAGAAGCATTCAAGGCAGAAACATCTTACTAAATTGGAAGAAAGTACCAAGATCACACAGTGTCAGTGGATTAGAGAATGCCATGGACAAAGAAACAGAAGATTTCTACCTTTTTTGTATCAAAGAGAAATCACCTCAGGAGACCCAGTGTGTAATCCACGTTCTCATGAAGCCTTCCCCAGAACTGGAAGAGGTGGAGGCATCAATAGTGAGAAAGGAGAGGTCACAGCAGAGCCATTATTTTAGGACTGCCATATCTTCAAAGCAGAGATTTACTGAGGTTGGCAGGCCTCTTCCACTAGACTTTTTCTGAGCACTAATCGAGTTGGAAATTCTAGATTTACATCTGCTATATGTTTTTATGAAAATCAGCACTTCAGAATGGAGGTGGTGAGTTTGTTTTTAATGAAAAACCACACTTAATATTAGTGATAAGCATTAATAAATTCACTCCTGTACAACAAGCTATTGGCATCACTGCAAGAAACAAAGCAGAACAATTATGAGTCATCAAATGTATTTGTCAGAGGATTTTGTGTTGTAAAAAAAGCCTGTTCATGTTAGCATAGAGCTGAAAGACAAGGAGTGAATTATAGCTTGGAAAGTGATGGGATAGATATAAAATCCAAGGGTACAGAGGCCAGCTGACTATATAGGCTCAGCTGGAGACAGAAAATACATGTTATGTATTTTTTCAATGGGTTCTTCCATTTATCCTGTTAAGAAGTAGTGACTCCCCAAATCAAATGTGAGTTAGGCTAGAATTTTAATCGCACTGGGAACATTGCCACTACAATTGATATTTGAAGCTCTCCTAACTGATTGTTACGCTATTTGTTCTACTGAGAATGCAGAGAACCAGCAACACAGACACAGTCTTGTTGCGAGCAGAACAGGCACAGCAACATCTATAAAGTGTAAAGTTCCTGATGAAGTGATGCATATGCATCTTGGCTCTTTTCAGATAACCTAGAGAGTTTGCAGCAGGGGGTCACAAAATCATTACATTCCCTTTGTACTTTAATCATTTCTCAAAGAGTGCTCTAAAGAAATGCCCCCGGGGGTATGTGCAGATAAGAATCTGTTTCTTGGCATTTTAATTTTAATTAGTGGATCAACTTAGAAAAATGACATACTAGAATTTGTAGCTTAAAGAAAAAGCTTCGATTGCTCTGCAAATTTTTCATGAAAAGAAAAATGTTGGCTATTGAAGATTTTTTTTTTTAATTAATACAAGAGAACAGCAAACAGCCTAGCTTATTTCTAATTTCTTTCTTCCAAACAGCATTATTTCATCATCATAATAAAATAGCTTTATTTTAATGAGTGCTTTCTTCCTCGTATTTTCTTCCACAAATAATATGAGCATCTTAGAAGAAAGTGAAAGGCTTAGCTAAGTCTACCATGTTATGAATTTAATACAGTGCTGTTTCCAGAGTTCTAAAACTTCTTTGACATATATGAAAATAATTTATAAATGAAAATAAAGGAATGGCTACAGAAGTTTTTGTGATACTCCCAAACTAAAGTAATGCTGTCCTTAAGAACCCTAAGATGAGCTGAAGGGGAAGAAGGCCAGAGTGAATGAACAGAAAACTTTTGCTCAGATGCTGGGAGAAAAAACAGAATCTACCTCCCATGGAAGAAGGAACAGGCAACTTGGGGAGAGTACAAAGAAGTTACTAGGATATGCAGGTAGAAAATTAGAAAGGCAAAAGCCCAACTTGAATTCAATCTGACCACTCTAATAAAAGACAACACTTCTTTATTATTATTATAAATAAACAGTAAAAAGAAGGCTATGGAGAATCTCCATCCTTTATCAGATTCATCAGGGAGCACGACCACTGAGGATAAAGAAAAAGGCTGGGTTTCTTATTGCCTTCTTTACCTCTGTCTTTAATAGTCAGACTAGTTATTCTCAGGGTACTCTACCCTTGGCCTGAAAGTCCAGGTTGGGGGGTAGAATAAACAACCCCCACGACTCAGGTGAAAACACTTAGAGAACTTCTCTGCCATATAGACTGTCACAATTCCACGAGATCAGGTGGAATACACTGGAAATGCTGAGGGAGCTGTCAGAGATGATTGCTATGCCACCTTCCAGCATCTATCAATAGTCCTGGTCAACTGGAGAGGTCCCAAGAGAATATAGGCTTTTCAGTGTGACTCCCATCTACAAGAAGGACAATAAGGAGGATCCAGGGAACAAAATCAGTCTGACTTTGATGACAGGGAAGTTTATGGAACATATTATCTTGTTTGAGATCACATAGCACGTGCAGGACAACTAGCAGATCAGGCAGCACAGGGGTCCTGCTTGACCAATGTCATCTCCTTCTATGAGTGGTCAACCAAGCCTGATGAATGAGAGAGAAGCTGTTGACTTATTCTATCTAGACTTCAGCAAAACTTTCGACAGTGTTTCCCACAGTATTCTGGAGAAGCTGACAGTCTGTGGACTGGACAGGTACACTCACCGCTGGGTAAAGAACTGGCTGGAGGGCCAGGCTCAGAGAGTGGTGGTGAATGGAGTCAAATCCAGCTGGTGACCGGTCACAAGTGGTGTTTCCCAGAGGTTGATATTGGGACCCATCCTACTTGATATCTTTATTGATGATCTGGATGAGGGGATTCAGTGCACTCACAAGTTTGCAGATGACACCAAGCTAGGAAGAAGCACTGACCTGGCTGAAGGTAGGAAGGCCCTACAAAGGAATCTGGATGGGAATCACTGGACTGAGACCAGTGGGATGAAGTTCACACAAGACCAAGTGCTGGGCTTGCACTTTGTTCACAATAACCCCAGGAACTGTCATAGGCTTGGGGAAGAGTGGATAAAAGATTGCGCAGAGGAAAAGGATCTAGGGATGTTGCTTGATGCTTGGCTGAATATGAGCCAGCAGTGTGCTCAGGTGGCAAGAATGTCAGTGGCATTCTGCCTTGTATCAGAAACAAGGTAGGCAGCAGGAGCAGGGAGGTGATTATCCCCTGTACTGAGCTCTGGTAAGTCCAGGGGAAGTTCAGGTATATATTAGGAGAAACTGGTCTGAAAGAATGATCTGGCACTGCAGCAGGCTACCCTGGAGGTGGTGGAGTCACCATCCCTGCAGGTGTTCAAGAAAAGTGTGGATGTTATCAAGGAACAAGATTTACTGGGTAACATTGGTGGTAAGTGGATGGACAGACTAGGTGATTTTAGGTGTCATTTCCAGCCTTAATGATTATATGATTCTATAAACGAGTTCAGTTCATTCAAATCAAAGAGAGTGTTTTATCTTCTGAAGGTCCCATTGTCCAATTTCTCAAAGATGAACCCACACAAGAATAGTTTAAATTTACTCCTCAGCAATATAATTACACTCTAAAAATATTTCAGTATAGTTCAGAATCATGAACATCAATGGTCCTTAGTGAAATTTGTCCTGATTTAAGCTGGCACACCATTAGAAAGAGTCTTATACCATAGATATTCACTCACTGACACTAAGATTCGTCTCAACAAATTTGATCCTCTAGAACTTAGATTAACTCCAAAAATTAGGTTTTTACTTGAACCTCGCTATTTAGGCATCTTCAAAAATGAATTGAGATTCAAGCACTCCAAGAGGGCATTTTGTCTTACCAGTCTTTAATATATACTACAGCACAGGATAAACATTCTAAGCATTCTTACAACACGGCTGAAGAAAAGCAAGGAAGAGCAGCGGTCTAGGAAGGGCCCTGTCAGACAGAAAGCTTAGCTCCCCAAGGCCCAACAGCTCTGCAGGCAGCAGGAACCACAGCTCTTATTTCAGATCTAAAAGTTGTGGCAGGCAGTCAAATCTATTCCACTGACTGGAACAGCTGTGATAATGCTGGCCAAGATTTATGTTGCCCATTGAGACTAGCTATGGAAAAATGCAATTAGAACAAATGCAACGTGGCGAGTAGTGCAACTGTACTGTTCCTTATTATAGATATGCCATTTATACATATTAAACCAAAGATACATAAATGTATGCTATTAGCTGGGTATTCACACCAACTATGTTCTCAATGAATGATACATACATTAATAAAAATTATCCATAGGTAGTTCCGCTGTTCGCTGGTAAGATTCCCTGCAGACTCAAATATAAAAAACGTTTTTTATGTATTTTGTAAATGGGATTCCTATGGCATTTCTTAGTTTGATCCTGATTCTCCAACAGTTTCACTTTAAGATGACTGAGAATATGCAAATATACAAAAAAGGTAATTTTAGGCTTATAGTTAAGTAATTAAAGAAATTTAATAACATGTTGGCTCATAGCATAATTTCCTTCATTATAAAAATTTCTCTATTGAGTTCCCTGGTTTGATATACCACTGTGTTTAGTCATCAAGTTACAAGAGAAACATGTTTCTTCTATGTGTTTAAATCACACTGCAGTGATTTGAAGTTATTTAATAAGAAAACCTACATGCAGATATGATGCTTTACTCATTAAAGAGACAGTAATCTGAAAGTCTGAGTTAGTTAACAAATATTAAAATTTTATGCTGCTCTCCAAACATAACCTCGCCATTCATACCTATTTAAATGGAGAATGAATTGAAAATTCATGGCCAAGGGCTCACTCATCTGGAAAGCAGCTTTGCAGAAAGTGACTTAGAAGTCCTGGTGGATATCAAGACAAGCATGAATCAGCGACATGCCCTTGCTGCTTAGGAGGTCAACAGCATTCTTGGCTGCAGGAAGCTAAGTATCACAAGCAGGTAGAAAGATGATCCTTCCCCTCTACTCAGGATTGCTGAGTACACATCTGGAGGACTTTGCTCAGTCATAGGCTCCTGAGTACAAGAGAAATGGGAACGTACTGAAAAGAGTACAACAGAGGGTTACATAGATTACTGAGGGACTGGAACACCTCTCCTATATGAAGATGAGAGATTTCCTCCACGGAGATATTCAAAACCTGCCTGGACATGGACCTGGGCACCCTGCTCTGAGTGTATCTGCTTGAACAGAGATTGGGACAGATGGACCTGATGCCCCTGCTAGTCTCAGCCATCCTAAGATTGTGATTCTCCTGCTATGATATAAGTGAGAAAAGACTGGCCGTTAGTAACAGTTCAGTAAAGTGCAGCTGATGCATAATTACTCTCAATTTCCAAGTACCTTGCAGTATCTTCCTACTCCGCAAGCCATGTGGTACCCAATTTGAATCTCACATTGGGATGCAGGCATACAACTGGACAATGCCAGTGAATGGCTGAACTGACTATCAGGTGGGGAATGCTGCACTGAGGGAAGTTTTAGTACTTTCACCATAGAGCTGGAGGAAAAGTTCATGAAACAGGTCTAAATTTACAGGCTAGTAAGTTTATATACCTATCAGTGATAAAGCATTTCAATAGTATCTTCAGAGCTGAAAATATAAATCCTTATTAAACTAGCTAAGATAGACTCCTCAGAACCTAAAGTTCCACAATTTTTGCCTAAAATGACAAAATATAGACAAATAAGAGAAATTCAGTGCTGATGGCAATAGGTGGAAAGTAAAACTATCAGTGCAAACACTTTACCTTAATGTAATACTAAGGGAAGTGAGGTTACTAATACTAACTCTTTTTCAGAGCAATAGTACATTGAAATATATTGCACAATGCTACTGTACTAACAGATGTGGTGTTATCAAAATTTGACAGCATTTTCACATAAATTATCATGTAAGCACAGTTAATCATTACGTACAGGTGGTTTGCCACCTGCTTAAGTCAGTTTCAAGCTGATTTACACAGCTTTTAAGGCAACCAACTCCCCATCCCTTTCCAAAGTTACGATTTTGCTTGTGTATCTACTAACGTGAACAGTTATATTTCCATTCACATCCCACCACCTCTCAAAACACGAGGTAAAAGCAGCAGCTTCTCCCCCTATTTAAACCATTTGCCAGGGTCAGACGCAGCCTGAGAGCAGATACAGCAGTTCTCTTTGAGCTGAGCAAAAGCAGTGCCCCAGTCTTCTCTAATTCACATGGAAAAAGAGAAGAGTTGCACCTTATTTGTTAGGGTTCTGTTATAAAAGTTCTCTCAGGGACTCTCAGTTTTCCTACTGCCCCAAAGGCACTGCTGACAAAGTGACAAAAGCACAGGAGAATTCAGTGCCACTGTCCTGATCCATCATATCAAAATAAAGATAAATCAATGGAATAAATATACATACATACAGAGAGAGAAGGAAAAAAAAAATAAAAATAACCCAACTTAATTGACACTTACGGCCCCTGATACTTAGAGCATATAGCTTGTAGGGTGATGTACAGTCAGTAAATATACAAAGATTAGGCTTAGTAAGATTGTCATGGTAGAAAGATAATCAAAATAAATGAAAATACTCACCAGTATTGTAGCCTTGCAGTAAACACCACAAAAAGCAATCTCCAGAGAGAGATCCTTCCTCAGTGGCAGGCAGTCCTTAAATGGGGTGTAGGAGAGGTGGTAGCACACCTGGTAGCACAGGTGAACCGCCTTTACCTGTGCTCCCGCGCTTGACTCATTGCTTGTCTCAGGTGGTCAATCAGAGGTTCAGGCCGTGATCAACAGTTCCCATACAGGTGAGAACTGCTAAGAGCTTTACAGTGAAGTAAAAACAAAACTAGGATCTCATTGCATCTGCAGGTGGGAATCCCAACACAGGCATGAGTTCAGTGCACGTAGCATTTATACTAATATAGCAAGACTAAGTAACTGTCATTCTGTTTTTGGACAGATTATATCTAAATTTCAAACTAAATCATTAATTCTTGGGGAAGGTTACAGCTGTGATGGACCACTGTTCAGATTTTTCTTCCATTAGCTTAGTTTAAAGATATAAAATAGATAACCAGACCATGTTCCTGTATTGTAAAACCTAGCAAAATGTCCACAAAACAATTAACATTAGTAATTTCCTCTGATTTCATTATTACATAGCCCTACTTACCTTTAGGAATACCAGTGGTGCTTTTTGCTTGTGCCAGCACATTACCAGCACAATGGAGTACTGGTCTGGGAGTGACATTTCAGAGCGATGAAGGAGACTCTCCCTGTTTCATGAAAACTATCACAATATCCTCCAATATTTTTATCTGCTTGCATCATCTCTATTTATTACCACCTCCCAAAGTCCCATCTCTACATTTCCCAGCTCAGGATGCTGTTTCCCAGCTGCTCCTCACAGCTCAGTCTCTGGTGAGGACTCCAAACGGCATAAGTGTTTCTCTTTCTATTTCAGCTCTGAGGTCTTCCTCTGATGCTTTTCTCTACAAATTATGTCCAAGATGATGAGAAATGTTATTGTGTGAACATTATGTATGAGAAATGTAACTTGATGAGATTAAGTTAGGTTTTGCTTTTATCCCATTCTGTACTTTGCTTTTGCCCAAAAGCAGAAACTCTACCTGTCATAGCTAGAGGAGGTTTTGTTTCAGCTTACACAGGAATTGTAGTTGTGTAGGAGTTAATTAACAGCCTAGTACAGACATATGACATACCTTTGCACATATCAGTTCCAACCATGTTAAAAGAACATTTATCATACTGCTGAGATCAAGCTTTCTTGAGCTGGAAATGCTAAGGTGTTAGAGAACTTCCTCATCCTGTCCCCCTCCATGCCTACCCAGTGCAATGAATGACGCTGCAGACTTGAATCTCTCTTTCCAGCCATTTAATTTATGTTGTGCCATAGTGTGCAGATAGATCACATTTAAATTTAATTTTTATGTTTCAAGAGTTGTTTTTTTCTTCCTAAATATGTGCCTATTTTGCATCAAATACCTCAGCAAGATGTGAACTTGGCTGGTCTGCAGCAGTTTGCTGCTGCCTCCCAAGAGCTAACTATATCAGCAGATAGGAGGAAGCAAGATGTGCCTGTATGCAGTGAGGAGAAACTCTGTTACATTCACCTCTACTCCAAGCCCAGACAAGAAAAGTAGCAAAACCATCTGGTAGGTGCAGTGTCCCGAGATGACACGCTCAGCCCTGCTTATCTTTATAGTTCTTGGGTCAATACGCACCTGCTAAAATAGCTGCCAATAATAATAATGACTTTATTATTTGAAGATTAAATCTTGAAGTTTGTGGTCAGGGTTTTTATATGCATTTTTGGTATGCTGCCAAAGGTTTTATGAGGAATGCCAGTTCTTGAAGAGTAGCTGCTGGTTTTCAGCATTTCATCAAATACATAAAATACATAAAAACAACTAAAGAAGAGCTGATGCAAGTAAGTTATCTTAAATGCTGTAGTAATGACTTCTAATACAGAAGGCTGCATTTCCAGTAGGTCTCTAATAACATGCAGTAGAAGCTGTGTCCTTCCTTTAGAGCGCCATACTGCACTGCTAATGTAGAATAAGAGAGTTAAAAACGGGTTAATCAGTTGACATAACACACATATGAAAAAAGCCTTTTGTACTCAGTTTGGTAGGACTGATCCACATGTGAAAGGTGTTGGCATAGGTCTTTTGGAATGGGACTATTGAGGACAAACAAAGCTGTAGCAATTTGCAGTATAATTCTATTGGGAGTGAGCCGTCTCTCTCCAACTGGCATTCAACCTATCTACATGTCTCGGAGCTGGCAGATGAAACAGGCATGTTCCTCAACAGTGGAAGGATTTGACAGAGGAGTATGATAGAATCACATGAATTACAGAATTTTTATTATTCCTACTTCAGGTTATGGAATAAGAACGACCTACCAATAGGGACAACATGTGAATAAGGAAGTCCAACATCTGGAAAGTAAATGGGCTGATCGGAGTGGCCTTTGCCCCTGAGAAGTGAGGAATGAGTGGCAGTACAAGTACATTTGTCTTCAGTTTACTTGTCCAATATACTGGAAGGTCCCTAAGGGTTAAGTCTGCCTGAGAGTTTCAGAGTTCATCCAGAATGTTTTCATCTTGGTGCATCTGAAAGCATATATTAGGCACCACCTGGATTTCTGTGGTTAGTATCCAGTGAAGTAGCACTAGCTTTAATTCTTTTGCATGCAGGTGAAATTTTACTTGTGCTTTTGAGATTTGTTGATTCATTTTAAGCAGACAATCTGAAATGGATTTCTCTAGTAGAACTATATACAAGCACTGTAGTTTAGTGTATGTGTAACATAGATGGCCTATTTTATTGAAAGCTGTTGCCCTGTTGAGAGGGTGCAAGATTCATTTGATTGTACCTGACTATCACCTTAATGTGTCATTTACTTTACTGCTTCTCCATTACTGTTTCCTGTCCAAATACTAGCAGGTGTGTTTACATGTTTATAAATAAAGGACCAGAAAAAGCATTCATGACAGTTCTTACTTAATGAGGGGACATACTTAATTAAAATCATGAATCTGACTAAGTTCCTACTCTGATGTGATCTGACAAAAATGATCATAGGATAAAATTGCTGCTTGCTGATCCCCACCTATCTTACATCTCAACTTGCTGCAAAGATTGAGGCAAACTGCACCAATTTACTGCTCCCAACTGCCTGATAATGGACACTTTGCTGTGCTCTCTCCCTTCATTACAGCACAGGTCAGGGCTGTTAACAGAGACTCTTGCCACTTTTGACAGATAGTCACTACCAAGATGAATGGCACTGGCCACATGACCACTTAGTACTACGCTTTTCCTTTCTAGCACCTTTAAAGCACTTATATTTTTTAAAAACTCACTTCATCCTTTAACTCTTTATTAACTAAAAGAATCAATAGGAATCTGCTGGAACTGACCTCATGCAATTCTTTTGAACTTAATTGGGCACATCACTCTGAATACGTCTTGGCATTTGTTGCATGCCAGTAATGAGAGATTTATTTAAACATTTATTTTAAATTCCTTAAGGACTTTCTGGACAATTTACTCTGATTTTCTATACATTAGTAGAGCTAGATTTCAGAGTGATTAAAGCAATAAATGTTTCAAGGGCTGGATCAAATCACTAATTACCAAAATACATGCCTTTCAAGTGAAATTTTTTGTGTGTGAATTTATGGTTTTTTGAAACATAAAGTATTTATATTTTCCAAATTTCCTACATGAAATTTGACACTGTTGGCCTAATTAGCATCAACTTTCCCTTTAAAGAATTTTTGTTTTACTAACAGACTTGAGGAAGTACACCATAAGCACAGAAATATTTATCACTTTGAAGTAAAGTTTCTTAGGTGCATTCAGCTAGCTAAGACAAATTGTTTCTGTGACAGGCACAGTTTGAATACATGGACATTTAGTTACTTCACTGCATTACATGATGGACCAGCAAATAGCATTTAGTTTCAAAAGCTGCAGAGGTAATTGGATATATATATATATATATATATATATATATATATATATATATATATATATATATATTAAATACATTTATAATCCTTTACTTTTGCTAATTTAATTTTTATTGAAGTCTGCCTTAATTCATATGCATGGAAACAGAAAATATATTGTTTGCGTAAGACAGAACGGTGTTCTCAGTTGGCTAAGACATGATCAGCCAAAACAGGAACTTGGTACCAGGGGTATTCATATTCTGAAATTCTTCCCCACTGTTGTCACTTACTGAAGTGTCTCTCTTAATAGAGAACATAGCTGCATGATAAGCATACATGTAATATTTTCCTATTTCAGCTTTGGGCTATGCCCCCTCCTGTACAAGTAAAATGGGGCTGACATCCCCAAAGAGCATAGTGTGGGTGGGCTACATGCTAATGAGAAGGCTCCTGTTTTGTTTCTTCTCTGCTTCTATCTCCAAGACCATGGGAACCATCAAAAGACCTGAGAGCTTAAGGTTTTCCTTCTCCCCCTAATTTAAGGAGCAAAAGGAAGATTTTGTGGTGGTGCATGTCTCACAGGAGGCAATTACAGTGTAAATGCCCCTCTTTCCTACTTAGGCAGAAGGCAGTGCTGCTGGAACAAGAGTGGTCATAGACTGGAACAAGGGGAAGTTATGGTGAAGAGACGACTCACAAGAGATACGAGGAGCTTCAAGGAAGACCTTTCAGCTCTGCATGGATTTGCAAATTGCAGGTTGATGTCCAGATCTTACTTCTTCAAACCTTCTGTTCAACATACAAAAGTTACAAAGTTAAAGTGAAGTTTTTCACTGCTTAGGAGAGCGTGTAGACAATCAATATCTTCTGTGCCTTTGTCATAGATAACATTGGTTTCCACATCCTGTTCTGACTCCGGCATCATTTCCTATCCTGGCCTGTGCCTTCAGTTCCAAGTGCTGCAAAAGGGATGGGAGAAAGCATGCATTCTATAGGTTATGCCACATTTTTCTCCACTAACAAGACATTTTCTTCAAACAACAAGAACTGCCATCAGTGCTATGATTCCTCTCCATTTTATTTTATTTATAGAAAGAATTTTGGTCTTCCTTTTTTTTTGTTTGTTTTGTTTGTTTTTCTTATTAACACACAGAAATGTGATGCTCCTTGATTCTGTAGATTACTACCATGCCAAGCAGAGACTAGTGTTCTAAAGAGAGAGCTGTATCCATGGCAACACATATTTTATCATGTATATTTTCAAACGTACAAGGCTGAAACCCTTTATCTAATGTTTTTGCTTTCCCGTGGTCATGTGGCTTCTGTGATCCTGCTGCTGGTGGTCAACACAACATTTCTAGCAGACCATTGCCAGCAGCTTCCATTTTGCTGGGCAAGGCAGATGCTGCGTGGGACAAACTTTGGCCAGTCCTGTATAACTTTACTTGTGTTCTTTCCTTTTTTTTTTTTTTGCTTTCCTTAGTCTGAAATATATACCATTCAGATGAGGAGCTCTTGTTCCTTCTCAGTGCATAGCAAAACATAACAATTATTACAGCTTCAATTAGTAGCAATGGTGGCTCAGAGGTTGGGCATTTCCCCAAAAATAATGACCACTAGGGTAAAGAGCTCTGTCAGCTCCTCAACTCTTCCAGCTGATCACTAGTGGGCAGAAAATGTCTGCTTTTAGGCTCATTATTTAATTAATGCAGACTATAGAACAAATTTCACACAGTTTCACTCCTTCAAAATCTCCAGTGGTTGAGCAGCATCTCTAAATTAAAAGCATGCGAAAGTTATTTTGTATTATTTATTAATTTCCTGGCTTGATATGAATACATAATTAATGATACAGGACAATTTTGGGGAAAGATCTAATAGAAATAATTACACCGAACTCACAGGCTTTTAGGGTTACAAGAAACTGTCACTCAGTTTACACACAATTAATGTTTTTCTCTCCATGTAATTCTTGATCATTTCACTATGCTTTGCTCTTGACAAACAGTCAAATTATGTGGTTACAACTGCTATTAGATTTACATTGCATTGTCTAATTCACTTTGCCTCGTGAAATTAGATGAATTATTAAACACATAATCTGTTATTCGCTATTAAAATTAATTGATTTTTGTGTCAGTTTAAAACTAATGAATCGTCTAGGGATATCTCATAAACCTCATCACATAGCAGAAAGATTATTTAATTTCTCATCATTTCAGGTAATGATCTTTAGAATATGATACCTCTATGCTTTTACACTGTAGCAAAAAATGTAATTATTCCAACATAGACTTTTCAACTGGTATACACAAAATGCTTTCAGCTGTCAGATGTCAGAAAAAACAAATGAAAGTTATAATCTACCTAAACAACAGAACTATCACCATAAGCAAAGTTCCTTTACACAAACATGTATGCAACAAAGATAGTAGACTGATCCAAGATTATATATTTTCTGAAGACACTTTGAAGGCATAAAAAGAAAGGAAGAAAGAAAGGAAGAGAGAAAAAAGAAAGGAAAAGAGCAGAAAACACAGTGACCACAGTGTAAATTACCATCTGTCTTTTACCTGGTTAAAAAGAATGGTGAGATACCCACTTCCCCAAATTCAGAGAATATCTTGACAGACTGAAAACTCAATAGTCTATCATGCTGAAGTGGAGAAAACAATGAGTATTAGCATCTGAGAGATGTACTAACGTGTAATTCCTCAAAGCATTAGTATCTGAGGAGGTTGTCCAACATTGTCTGAATTTTACATATATCAAGTAATATTTTATTCAATTGCCCTCTCCCATCTCTCTCCAGTTTTTTTTTCCAGCCTGGTTACTTTAATTTTGCTGAATTCAGCTGTATTATTTGGTATATTTAACATTCCTATATTCATATAGACACCTATAAAATCCCAGTCAGTTCTTTTATTTGTAAGCAGCTCCGTTGCCTCATGCAACACAATTCATGAATTGACTTTTAATACTCCTGATTGCAGTGCTCATCTGAAACCAGTGGCACTGGAATCAAACAGTGGTCGGTAGCATGTGGCATTGACACAATGGCTTCCCAGGGCTTTCAGAAAGCTGTTAATTTCACCTTTCAGCCAAGACAAAGTGCTTGCAAAACTGAAGTGATCCAACAGTGTTCTACAACATTAAAGTTCCCAGGATTTCAGCTGAATAGACTCTCTCTTTATTTATTTATTTTTACGGCTGGTTCCCATTTTATCCATATGATTGCTATTTACTGGGAAAGCAACAGTATTTATACCTCATGTTTTAAAATCTTGAAAGGTTGTGTTCACCTTGTAACTCGACTCCTAATATGTTGACTTCTCTTGCTGTCAGAAAATAATTTCAAACAAGCTCAGTACTGCTTCTTTTAAACATTTCTCTATATTTCAGTTCAAAAAAAAAAAAAAAGCTATGGCACAGTGAAAATTAAAAACAACTGAAAAAACAAAATTTTATTTAGCAATTACTTTTATGCTTATTGTGCATAAGCCTACAAATACATATGAATAATATTTAGAGTATAATTTGAAGCATTTTCCAGCTAACCAAACTTACCAAATTTGACTCTATACCAGCTTTCTGAATTTCTAGGAGTTTTAGTTCAGAGTCAGATTCACAACTATTTTAGAAATGTTTGGTTAAATCATAAAAAGTGATGCAATGACAGCACAAAAACTTGCAGTTAATCTGTGTGCTGATATCCAGACTAAGATTTTGTTTCTAGATTTTTTTCAGAGCAGTGAAATAGTACGTTGGGTTAAGGGGTTGGTTGTTATTCCTGACAAAATTGTCTTATCTGACATCTGGTTTGAGTTTCACAGTAACTCTGCAACTACTGTCATCACAGGATTCATACACTTTCTGCATAGCATATATCATCAAATGAGTGATGCTAGAGGGCTTCAAGGAGCCCTTGTGACTTATCCACAAAGGTCATTGCCACTCAGTCCTGCTAATGGGGGAGTCCAAGTAAGACAATTCATCTACCATTATTTGTTTTAACTTTCATTATCCCTCCTCAATTTGGCTATGTTGGCAAGTCTTCCTAGACTCATCTTCCCCTAAAGTCATCGTGTAATTTCAATGTTTTGTCTTCAGTCCTTAAAAAATGGCTTGTTTCTTGTGTTCTGAACTGTACTGTTGCAAGTAAGAACAACTGGAGACTGATATAATAAAGAACTTAAACATTAGGACCAAAGACCTGACATAACATGGTATATGTTCAGAGCATGAAACAGCTTACCCTACTCTGCTTTGTGTTCTTCCATTATCAGCTACAACCTGCTGACATCTTTTCTTCTCACAGGTGCTGACTCCTCAAATGCAATGTGTCACATTACCACACTCCTGTAAGATGTAATTGGCAGATTGCTTTCAGTGGATTCTGTCATCTCTCTGTGCAATGGCTTGAGGTCTCCCATGTTTACTGGAGCAGAGCAGGGTCAGGATGCTATGGGAGAGATCCCTGTGGGCTTTTTGTGACTTCTTTTCCCCTACACATCACAGCTGTTCCCTCTAGTTGAACACAGTGACACAGATACTGCACGTCAGACACTCCAATTATCTGAAGAAAAAAAAACCCACAAAAACAGGAACCCAGTGGTAGTTTGCAAACAAAACTTGAGATGAGGAAACAAAAGCCTGTCATTCCTGTTCACTGCCACAAAAAGGTGATTTATGCCAAAGCTATTTTCACTCTGTGTCCTCTCTGATATATGGCCGCTGTCCCACGATGCTGAAGTTAGGTTGGCAGCTAAGTGTTTTGTGTCTTCATACAGGGACAAGAAACTTACCAAGTAGACACGAAGTTCTGGAGGGTGAAGTTAAAACAGCGAAGGCACTTGGTAACTTCTCACATCATTTTTTTTGGATTCCATCTCCGACAGAAAATTGTAATCAGTCCCTGTTTGGTGTTCAGTCTGTTCCCATTGTATTTTTGGTGCCAGCACCATGGCAAAGGAACAGAAAATGGGCATCAGTGTTGGCCTCAGACCAGGAAGCAGCCACTGGTTGTGACCAAATAAATGGACATGGCAGAGCAAGGCTCTCCTGAACCACACAGGAGATGAAAACCATCGCTTGAAAGGCTGACACCCCTTCCTGGGAAATAAAGTGACAGAGAGAAAGAGCCAAAGAAGTGGTTTGTAGGCTTCATCTCTAGGTGAGAGGAGGATTGCACTGAGTGCCCCCAGTGGGACGTTTGCTAATCCAAACTTAACGATAGCAATGTAATCACTATTGCTCTATTAAGGAAAACAGACTGATCTACAGTGTGATATTTTTTCATAGTCTCACACCAGGGAGGGTGTAACTACCTGATAAAACCCTTAAAGGAAGTTGACCTGTGGCAAAAAGTAGCTTATATGTAATCAGTACCAAACTGACTTTTTTGGTATTATTAGTAAAAATTATGATTTCACCTACTTAAAGAGATTCCAGCAGCAAAGCCCCAAGAAAGTGCTTCTCTATGAGAGATGCCATGGAAAAAAAAAAAACATGTTTATTATTACACTCCTGTTTTTATTTTAAATGTTACAAGTCATTTCATATCAAAAATTTATATCTTTATTTTTCTTAAATAGTGGATAGCTTTCTAGTCTTTATTGTCTAAAGGAAAGGAATATTTTAATTTACTTATTATTTATTCAATAAGGATGTTTCTTACAAACTCAGAAATTATTATTGTTATTTATGATTTGTTTTGTCTTAATACTTAGAAAGATTATTTTTTAAACTGTAGATGGTAAAAGAATTCTCCTTTCCACTGTTCCATCACTACCATTTGTACAATTTCTTTTTGTTAGGCAGGACAATAAGAAAAGTCATATCTATATACTGAATTCCTCCATCTATTAAAATATTCAGTGTAAACTTTGTAAACCTGGTGTGAACAACAGGTTGTTTATGAAGAAGAAAATACAAAATTCAATGACAAATTTCAAAAGGTAGAGGTATTCAAAAGCAGATTCCCATTTGGAGGCATTTTTTCTTCTTAGGTTAGCTGTATTAAAAGTTTTAGGACTGCTTTGGATCCAACGTGACATGCAAAGATAAGTCATCACAATAGTTCCAGTGAGCACTCAGCTAATTCCTACAAGAATGCAAAGCTGCTGTATTAATGTAGGAGTTTTCTATCACATTCTTGATGTGGAAATTTAAGCTATACCTTTAGAAACTAAGCAAATTCTTTGCTTTGTTAGCGTGGAGCCAGATATCAAGACATCTCTGTGTACAAAGTCTAACCAGTTCATCAGGCAGAGGTAGCATGGTGGCAAATCATGCTTTTTGTTGGGCAGCTTGGAATGAGAACTCTCCAGCAGTGAATACTCAAATACAAAACAGTGAGAGCAGGATGAATGTTCGCTTCGGTGCCAATAATAATATATAGAGGAAAACAAACATAAAACTTTAAAACCTTACAGATGTAAAAATATATGTACTTCACCATCATACTCAATTGCCAAAGAAAAAGAAAAATCTCCATACACACCCAAATGCATAAGCTTGCAAAGAGAACAAAGGCTGCTATAAATATTCCAAGAAGCCAATAAAAAAAACTAGGAGTGGTTAGTTCTCAAGTGTAATGGGCTGCCATAAAAGCTTTTATTGTTAAGGGAGTTACTTTACTAAGAGCTGTATGAAGAAAACTGAATGAATGTGAAAAATTGCATGCAATAACCTGAACTGAAAGATTATTATCAACCTCTGAATTCTGTGCTTTTGAGTGTTTGCTGCTGTTAGAAGATTGCCGTTGTGGTTAAAGAAAAGCTTGTTTTGTACTACTATCCCTCCTCCAGGTGTACAGAGAGTCAGTGTGCTCTTCTCCTGTGCCTTTGTCTGTCCATATTAAGTGTCATTTTTAAAATTGAAGGGCCTGATCCTGGAGTTTTGCTTTCAGGAGGCATTTCTCCTGTGCTGTGGAACATTTCCACTGAAGCACTTTTCAGGGGACCTGATCCCGCACGGCAGAAGGAGAAGTACTGGGACTCCCTCTGACAGGAGAGTGGAAGCCCAAGGCCAGGATTTGTTACCGGCCTGACATACAGCTGCAGAACTCAGTCTCTTGAGTGTCTTAAATGACTGCTGAATTCACTGCTTCTCAGGAATAAAAGCTGAGTTTCTTACTGAGACCATTTTTGCCTAGCAAGTTATTTACAAATGCACCAAACACGTACTGACAAAGCATACAAAACTTGAAAGCTGCTTCTCTAACAGCTGCGAAGGAAGGAAGGAAGTAGAACACATGGTTATTTCTATACCTCACCATAAGGGAGGTGATCTGAGTGCTGTGCTAATTAGGACCTTATCAGTAGCTAAATGAATAGGCAGGTATCATACGCATTCCATGTCACTTCAAAGGCTGCTCCAAACTCTGAACATTTACAACATCAGGCTTCTAGAATTCACTTTACAGAATACAGCAATTCACTTTACAGAATATCTTTCTGCCTTTGATTCTCCGGCTACTTTTTTTCTTTTTTTTTTCTTTTTCTCTCTCTCTCTCCAGCACTTAACAAACACAATGAGGCTAGAGAATGGTTGCAAATCAGAAACCCATTAGATACATCTACTCACAGTTTCCCTACAGAAAATGCTAAACTGCTGTGCTTGGTGACCCTCTCTCACAGTTTCATGTGCACTCATGATGTGTTAGCATTCTCCCTGACGTTCAAGTCAACGAGAAGAAAGCACTATCATTAATTTTATCACATTTCTTTCTCTTATATTTCCAAGGAATAAAGGTATTTGGGAGGAAAAACTGAAAAAAACATACTGCTCAATTTTGTGAAAAAACTTCACTGTAAAAACGGAAAGCATAGGATTTGTACCTGCTTTGAAAAATTAAAAAGAGTGCCTCTAGATCTGGTGATTTGTGCCAATTCTTTCTACAAATCTCCAAGAAGAAGAGCATTGTATTAATGCAATTTTAAGTAATATTTACATTAATGAATTTTTGTATCATAATAAAAATACCTATTCCCAGGCTCTGAAGTACTAACTCATTTTTGACATAAGCAAGCCACATATAAATCTTAGCTAGTTCTCCCAGGCTGGTGATAATCTGAATACAAGAAAGTTTTTTCCTGCGCTGGCTATTAGATCCATCCCCACAAAGACTGGCAAATCAACCTTTCCCATGTTGTATTAGAGCACAAGAAACCAAGCTGCGCCACAGCAGAAGTCTATTGAGCAACATGAGGCTGTGCAGAAGAGCATCTAGCCAGAAATCATCTCACTCCAAGCAGGAAACATCTCCAAGACTGCATAAAAGCCCCCTGGATAGAGAGAGAAATATCTCGGGCAGGATTCTTTCAGACGGCTTAAGTCCCTAGATACAATTTCTGTCAAGCTGCTATAAAACTCAGACTTCCTAAAAACAAATCACAACACAACACCTACCAAATACATACCTCTCTGTACTTGCCACCAGTTTTTGGAAGAGACTCAGTGGTTGTAAGCACTTTCCTAAGCAGTTTTAATATCTTCAAATAAGAGCATCAGGACTATCTGGTACTTGTATCTGGGAGCTTAAAGGTACTGCCTTTTCTACTTTTGGCGTATTAAATTTACCAGATTGAGAGAATCAGCTGTATATATGAGGCTGAAATGTTTCCTTTTTGCTTTCTACCATCAGGATATTCTCTGAGCCTACATCTCAAAGAGCAGGTAGCAGAGTCCTTAAGAAGGAACACCTGACCAGGGCTGTGTAGCCCCTTCCAATTTGCTGCTTCCACCTGCTGTCCCTCTAACAGAGGCCTCCTCTAATGAGAATGTTGACCACAGGTGGCTCCTTCAGCTCTGAGCATGCAGACAGCTTGCATAACCATTATGGTGTGATCTGAAAGCTGTGAGAAAGGCTGTACTGATTTATACTGATATATATTCTCATAGAATCATTGAATTGTTTAGGTTAGCAAAGACCCTTAAAACCATCAGGTCCAATCATCAAACTAACACTACCAAGTCCAAACAAGCAACAAAAAAAAAATCAAAACATAAAAAGTAAAAAGGTTTCTCAGCAAAGTATGTGACTAGGAGTGACTGTTTGGAGACTAAAATCACTCCTCAGCAACGTGGAATGAAGAGCACGTTTTTCCATCGCACTTTCATCCAGTCCCACCTCTGCATATCCAACCGAAGCTGCTTTCTATTGCATGCACTGTGCACCTGTTACAAATCCCAGCTGATCTTAGCAAACATATAACTTGTTTGCAGCATTTCTGGATGAAATTAACTTCTCTTTCTTTCACTGTCATTTTTCTGGCTGGGATAATAGGTTGGTGCAGACCAGCTGCAAGATCATGGGGAATGTTCCAGCCAGACGAACTTTTCTGAGCATTGTACCAAACTGGAAAATTTGAAAGGTGATTCTGAACTGTAGTTAGAGGAGAAGCTGGGGACTCATGCTTGCATAGCTTTCCTGGGGGAAAAGCTCAGTGTTTGAAGACTCCCTATAGTGTACCTTGTAATGTACAAAGTATGTGACATCATGATTCTGCTAAAAGTAGTTGTATAAATGAGACCACCCACAGCACTACCAAAAATACTACAAATGCACTTATTAAGTCTTAGTGTTCTGACACAGGTCTCCAAGACAGAACTACTTTTTCATAAGTTTCTGTTTCATCCTCATCCTGCTCTGGAGCATTACGTTCCTATTCTTCACTGAGTTGCTTTAACAGTCTGTAAGTCAACAGTCTTAACTAAATGGGCGCTCACTGATAATTTCCCCAGAAAATAAATTGTATTCTTGAAAGCCATCATAACAATGACAAAAAAATAACCCTTAATATAAGAAGCATTTAGAGAATAATTATGGCTAAACACATGGAAGTACCTAAAAAGCCAGTACTGTAGCATTACTCAAACAAAACTTCCATTGCAATTAATGAAGGCTTTGTTTGAGAAATGACTCAATATTGGATCTTTAGAGACATAATTAAGGAAAAATACATTACCGTGTTGGGCTACATATGGTCACTTGTTGAGCAACAGTAGAATATTTTGTTCATAATGAGAGCTTATTGAGTTTGGTTGCTTTAAGTTTTCAGCTTCTAATTATGGTCTTTAGGAGACAATGGAGACGGCTTAAAATAATAAGAATGCAGTAAAATTGCCATGGCTGCTGCAGTATTACAAAGGCAAATGTTGGCTCCCTGTGTATAGTATACATTTAACCTGTCACCAAACACAGAGCATTCTACAGGTAAAATGTAAAGGGATGCATTTAGTAGCTATCAAATGAACTTTTTTTTTTTGTTGTATTCGAAAGTAACTACTTAACTTAAAATACTACTTTATTAAATTATAAATTAAACTAAGCTACATCAGAAATGTTTGCAATTCCATTCTGTTATCGCATGAATCATTATAATGCAAAGTTACAGGTTTCTGGAACATATTGAAATTCAAACTTGTATTCTTAGTGCAGTTGCCATAGCCAATTCAGCTGAAAATGAGAATTATAGTGAGAGCATTTCCTGGTCTTTGACCCCTCTTATAGGGTTTTTAAAAGCAGGCTTTTGTAGAGTATTAACCTCATTCTCAAGCAATTCATTCCTCTGAGTAATATGAGAGGTGTTAAAACACTTCAATAAATGGAAAAGTATTAAACATCTTTTATTCTAAGTTTCAAAAGAGTGGACATTTAACTTCAAGGATTTCTGACTGTGTAATGCAAAAGACTTTGACAATAGAATGAACTGTAATAAAATACAGTCTTTGGTACATATGTGTATTTATCAAGATAATGCCTCATGACAGGTAAGCAGTGAGAAATGGATGTATTTGACAAGTTATAGTTACATGTATTTTATATTTCTGTATTTGTCTGTTAATTACAGACAATATGTAAGAAAAAAAAAACACACAAGGTTAATCTTGGACAATGAAAAGGAATTTCATGGGTCTTTATGGAATTCTATGAACCTTTCTAAAAAGCCATTATATATGTCCTATAATCCTACTGCACTCTGTTCTAAACTGAAATACATACTTTGAATATCTTTAAAGTCTGCATTATTTTTACTTTTAGACATTTCATACTTGCACTAAATTATTTCAAAAAGTAATTCCTACTGAAGTCTATGCCAGCTGAATTGTATATGCCAGAAATCAGTTTTATCCGCTCTAGCATTAAGAAAAAGCTTGTCTAACACAACCTAAATAGTCAGTATTAAATATTAGTTACCAAACATGAGATGACAAATACTAAATAATGAGACTGTTCAATTCCAAAATTTTATCTGCTGTGTGACAGAGGTAAGAATGAATCACTGCAATTACACGTTATTAGCCAAAAGATCTAAATTGTTTTGTCACTCTAAGCAATATTGGCGTTTTATGAGTTTTGCTTTCTTATTTTTAAGCTTCGATAAACAAACATCCACTTATCACTTAGCTGTTATAGTCCTTACTTTCAAAAGACTGTTGGAAATCAGCATAAACAAAAACTACTAGAGCAAATGAAAGAAATGGTCCAACATGCAGAAATATTTCATTATCCTGGATGAGAGCAGGTGTAAAAATGTAATGTTGAGAGAGGGGAAACTTAACAAGAGGATTACTTGTTTTTAAGTCAGGGTGTAAAGATGTGAGATGTGTCATTTAATGCCATGGCATTAAGCACCTAATCTGCTGATTGCAGGCTGTAGTGTTGTAGGTTTTTGAGGAAAAACAATGGCAGAATGTTATATTATAGGGCACATCCTTTCAGGTACTGTTATGCATACAGAAAGGTATGTGTCTGGCAGGAATTGATGGAATTTCTCAAAAGGAATCCAGACTGGCTCTGATTGTACATGTGAGATTGGCCTACTATTTGTGAAGATATTTTTTTCTTTAATTTTTTTTTTCTTATACCACAACGCATTTAATTTCCTTGAAACTCTTTTTGATTTACTGCTAAGCAGCCATCAGCTCATGAACCTGATATAAGGATGTGTCAGCTCCAGTGCAAAAGACCAGCACGTAGCTCTCAGTGCTTTGTTTGGATGCACATGATGTCACAGAACTTTCAGTGTCATGAAAGTGAAGCAATTGCAGTTGCAGATTCAGCTGCAGGTAATTCTTTTGGAGAGCTGGATTCACAGAAACATTATTGAAGATCCAAGGCGTATCAACTCCTAGAGGCTGATGAACCAACAGCTCTTATCTCTACAGCCCAGTCCAACCCAACATGAAGAAATACACTCTGTGCTTTGTGTAAATTGCATCTGAACTCCCATATTCCCAGTAATGTACTCTTGGGTCTCTTAGGCACATCCGTACAATGTACTGCTGCTCCTCATTGGGGGTAAAAGCACTATCAGAGATGTATACTGAAAGCATTTAGAAAGGAATTGCTATGTAAATACATTATTACTTGCTTTATGTTACTAGAGAATAAGAAAATCAACTGGAGAACTGGTTTATGACAAAATGACAACTACTCAGTAACACATATTTTTTGAGACATGTATCTCTTTTGGAAAAGAGGAGACTGTAACTTAATTGACGCTTTTACATGCAATGGTTACTTCCTTTTCAAATGTTCACCTTGCTGAGGAAAAAATTGAACTGCAGCCCAAGATGTAAAATATTGATGTTGCATTATTCAAACGAGAAAGCTTTGGTATGGTCTCTTTTGTTTAATCATGCTAAAAGCAGAAATGCATGGGGCATAAATGACAGAACAATAGGGCTCTTATATATTTAAATGACATCAGATTCACAATGCAGAGCAGAAAATAAAACGCCTCTAAACCCAACGTTTCCTAAAAGCATCACAGACATGTAGAAAGATTAGAGTTCATTAGCATGATCCTAGATTTTTATTATTAGTAGTAGTAATTGTAGGCTTTTTAAGAACGCTATTCCATTCATATGTGCTAATGCACGCAGAATAAGTACTACTGCATGTGTTAAGGATGCCAAATTAAATATTCAAAATTAACAGATTCCTATGTAATCCTTGTTTGAACTACATGAATTTATATGCTGAAACAACCATTAATGACACGACCATACATTACATTTGCCACCAGCCCCCTCCCTCACCCAGGACAGAAAATGGACAACTGTAACTTAGCAAGCCCCTGTTTAATACTTTTGACTCTATTAAGCATGTACATTGTATTTTTATTAAGCCTTATTACATGTTTATTGCACTCAGAATGCAAACTGTAATACTCTCTTGTTTTTCTTATTTATTGTACTTGTCATCGCAATATTTGAATTTATCTCACTGCACTTCTGTGAGACAAGCTGTTTTTTTTTTCTTTTTTTCAAACGAAGAATTGAGCTACAGAGATATACTCATGCAGGAGTTGAACACTCATTTTAAGTGTTCAAATTGATGTCTCCATAGTCTGATTTTTTCATAATTTTATAATGTGGAACAAATCTGCGTTATTTAAGCAGGTGTATTTCCTTACATGTAAATATTTCGGCTTTGTCATCATTTCATAAAATTTATGTTAATGTGTTATTCCATTGTTTAGAAGGGGGAAATAATTAGAAGAAAACAGACACTTTATTGGGTTGACACATAATGTCATTGCTGCCTGGTCTGGACAATCAATATGGTGTAAACATCATTGTTACCAGTCTGAAAAATTATTTGATACAAACAGCAGGCATTATATTGTTCAAAGAACAGGGCAAAAAAGAGAAAAGATAAATATTTTGCCTCTTGCTGGTTGCATAGTCTGAAATCTTGGGTTCCTTTCCTGGCTCTGGAATTTGTCTGCTGACCTAGCTGACAAGTCATCATTGCTAATTCCTTCCATGTGAACCTCCTCCATCTAGTCCTTGTTCCAGTCCGAGTTCTGATTACTAAGTGGGCAATGAGGAGATCTGGAAACTAGTTAAACAGTTGGTTTCAAAGTGTTGGGATCAGAGGCACAAGGCCCATCTGGTTGTCAGCCTTCAGTAGTGGGCACCACATTAAATGCAAGTCAGCAAGGTGCCCTTGCAACAGAGTAGGCTGTGTCAGGCTGTGTATTGCCAGCAGAAAAACCAAAGTGATTCTTCCACTGTACATAGCACTAATGAGATAGATCTGGAGCACAGTTACCAGTGCTGGGATCCCCAGTACAAGAAAAACATGGACATACTGGAATGAGTCCAGCAAAAGCCTACAAGGTCTTGAAGGAACAAGAGCATATGTCAACAAAAAGAGGCTGAGATTGCTGGTATTGTTCAGCTTGGAGAAGAGAGATCTCAGAAGATCTCCTCAATGTGTATAAATGTCTGAAGGGAAGCAGTAAAGGCAATAGAACCACAATTTTCTCTGTGGTACTCAATGACAGAACCAAAGACAATGGGCAGAAACCAAAGCAGATAATGTTACACTTAAACAGAAAACTTTATTTATTTATTTATTTTACTGTGAAGATGATTAGGTTTCCCAGAGACATGGAACCTCCCTCCTTGGAAATCTCCAAACATCACTAGGCATGGTCCTTGGCAACCTTCTTTGGCTGACCACGTTCTGAGCACATGATCTCCTGTGCCTTCCATCCTTGTTCACTCAGTGATTCAAGAATCTGGAATATCCCAGCTGTGTGAGAGGGAAGCAACTCTTAGAGAGAAGGAACTGGCATGTACAGACCTTTTAGCATTTGTGCTTAGTTCAAATTTACTAAACTAGAAATACTTTGGTAGAACTGTTTTTATTTAAACTGATGTTTCAGTTCAATCAAAATAATATCAGCATAAATTTAAATTAATGAAAAACTGTGTAGCTGTGTTTAATCAAACTTGATTAATATTCAATAGCTATTTCTCCTAGATTTAGTATGAAGATTGTATAATAAAACTAAATATTTTCATGCGTAAAAAGGCATCATCTACTAAGCAAAGATAGATAGCTTAAGATCATAGAATTTAGCATAAAATGATAAGCATTTCAAATGCTAATTAAGGAAAATGTATGGAAATAGTATTAATTGCATGATTTAATCTAGGAAGGAATATTACTAGGATTTGGAAAACAGAATTATATTTATTTTCGTATGTTTTATTTACTTGTAACATTTTAAATGATCTCATTGCAGAATGAAAAATACAAAGGAGACTTTTCTAATTTAATCTAAATTATGTATAACAGGTTGGAACATAATATGTAACATTTAAGGCTTCTGTGTTAAAAAGGAATCCTGTGGAGCAGAATCCACAGTATTCCTCAGCCATTTTTTGGAAGATGGAGTTACTGCACGAGGCAAAAGGACTTGCCTACTCCTCCACTGCCATGTAATGGGAAAGCTCTAGGAACTGCACCATCCAGAGACAGAAGACCATCTTCCCGTGTTGGATTAGGGGAAAGAGAGAATCTTTCTGTCTGGTGTTACTTGTTGGGTTTTCAGGTCTGTGTGATGCAGATGGGACAAAGAGGTTGTGGGACCCTGTATGATGGGACTCTATGAGCCAGTGATGAGGCTCTGTGCAATGGCACTGGGGCTGTGTGTGCTTCTGTGCCATGCGTCGCAGATCTCAAGATTGGATTCCTCCATAGATGCTCAATGGGAGGACAGCTTTGGACACTAATGCTTCAAAATGCTGTTAAAATCTCTGAATATAGGCATGATTTTTTTTTTATC
Source organism: Tetrao urogallus (assembly GCF_951394365.1). Classification (NCBI taxonomy): domain Eukaryota; kingdom Metazoa; phylum Chordata; class Aves; order Galliformes; family Phasianidae; genus Tetrao; species Tetrao urogallus. Next base: position 21,710,241 of record NC_136820.1, read on the forward strand.
ACAAGGAGAGCCTAAGTGAAACCAAGCTGGAGCCTGCATGTTGCAGGGAAGGCTGTAAAATTCATTTTGCCCACAAGAGGGAACATCCCATTCTGTGCTGCTTCCTTAGTGAGTATAGAAGTTTGGATTATGTAAACATAATGAACATAAAAACTGGCAACACTTTGGATTCTTTGTTTACACTAACAAGATAGAAGGGAAAAGTTTGTATTGTGTCTCAGAGAGAAGCAAAGACAAGATAAGCGCTATGTTGTGGAAAATCAGACTCATATGGGCTTGAATCGAATCAGGAGGGAGAGAAGAGAACAGAACTGCATCATCATGTTTTCTGCATGTCAGGGCTCTTAGTAAGGCTAGCAGAGCTCAGCCACAAGCACACTCATCAAAGAATATTTGCCTCATGAATATGTCAACTATATATAACCTAACAATAATGTCTTTAGAAACACTTTTCTTTTAAATACAAAAGATACTTTCTGAGAAATCCAACCCAGAAGTAACTAATTCCCTGGGAGACAGTTGGATAGTACAAATAAACCTGAATTTACAAACATTCCCTAAGTTGCATTACACAGAATCCTTATCATGTTTCGAAAGACCTTCATAACAAAAAGGGTCACTCTTCTGTGACTTCTAATAAACCTCATTTTCCCTGTAGATAAAATCTACAAACATGCCTTGAATTTTATTGGCAAAGTTTTCATGTGCCTGGAGATGTCCAGATTTATACTCTGTGTTTGGACAAGTAACATGAAAATATTGTACACTGACAAAATGTATACATGTAAAAATAGAGATGGAGACAAACCAAAGGCCAAGGACTGCCCCATACGCATGACTGGGAATGTCTATGAACTGTCAATTCCATGTTTCAGTTAAATTGTCACTGAGTTTAGAAATTCATGTGTTTTGTTTGCACTTCCTGGAGAGGAATGGTGAGGTAAGCTGGACATCAGACATGCGCTCCCTGAGCTGCAGGAAGCTGTGTGTTGACTCTGTGGTGGCCGAGTAGCTTGATAACCTCCTTCTCCTCTGTCATTCCACTCCTCTTCTGCCTTTTCCCATGGCTTTAATACATGGGTTCTAGCTGCTGTGATGCCTGTGCCCTGAGTATGTACACCCTCTTTGTATTATGGTTAAGTAGCACTTGACTCCTACATCTGCATCAGAGTAGAAAGCACTCACTTTGTCTTGAACCTGGTACTTAAGGACCAGTTCATTAAGGCTGAGGAGTATTTGTTGACCAAAGAGAGTTCCCTAACTCTGTGCTGCTTTGTTCAAGCCCTTGAAATCCCTGATAAAGCAAAGCAGGGATGTTGCAGAGACTAGTCACAGAACTGCAATCTGACTGCAAAGACTTTTATTTACAATCTTGTCTCTATATTATGCTTAACAGCCAGAAATGCAGAATTCCGTATATGCTTTGTTAGACTTGTGTTACTTTTGCACAGAAATGTCTTATTCTACATTATACTTCTATACATCTGTATGCGCACATTTTTGCTTGTACAGATTTAGGATGAAGAAAAGATTAAATAGCAATGAATATTTTTCCGTAGTCGAAGATATTTTTCTCAGATTCACCAAATGTTTATTTCTGTACCTCTGAGCCTCGCAAGGATTTAATTTCCTACCCTTGCCACTTGAACAGTGAGGGAAATTTAGAGATGTTTTCATGACTGCTAGACCTCTGGAGTGAGATTACACATACTTCACTCTTAGACCCTTAACTATTAGAGCCTTATGTCACATAGTAGATAATGTTTTCCAAAATAAATGGTTGTTTTCAGGACACTGGTTCCTGTATTTTCTCTTGCACCCATCTAACTATTGCAGTATATATGGGTTTACAGCACTGGAGGAGTTCAAATAAGAAGTAGGTGGACTTTATCACATGTTCTCCAATATCTGACAAGAATAAACAATTAGAGGATATAAAGCAATGAGAAACTACATATAGACATACATTTACATGTGTTCTATTTTGATTTGTATATATCTGAAAAAATGCCTTTAATTTTAATGGAAATCATACTGCAGTCATACTGCTGTCTATATATCTTCACATCTTCTACTTTCACAAAACATGCATTACACTGATATCATAAACCAGCAATATATCCAGCAATGGAAGAACATTGTTCTTAAATAAGACAGAACTACATTTCACTCACTTATCATGCTCAAAGGAAGTAGTTGGTTCTGAGGATTTGTGCCCTTCCAATACATGTGGGAAAAAAACCAGAAATGACAGACTGTAATTAAAGACCGTGTTATAATGCATGTGCTAAAGGAGACAACACGAAAATACTAGGAGTAAATTTAATTCTCTCATTTCCTACCATTAAAGTGTTTGGCTTTGTAATTTCAATATTTTAACATCTTTTTTGTTATGTTATGTATATCTGTAGGACCCCACTTTTTAGTTTACACTTCCTGAGGGACTGAATACTTCAGAGTTAATGAACTTTCTCATCAGTTGGCCATTAGTTTGAACTGAAGCCAACTCATCAGGATGAAAAGCATCTTGCATCTAATGGATGTTTGGGGTTCTGTATAGAATGAGTTTGGCAGGTCTCTTTCGCTAGCTGCCACAACACAAACATGCCATAATGCTCTGCACTAATTGGCAGATTCAGTGAGGAGGCCAAGTGGTGGCTGATCTATTGAGCCTGATCTACCCTTTCTGCCCCTGGAGGAAATCTTCCACACCAGGTATGCTGTTGGGATTTGTTAGTGTTTGTTCAGCCTACCAAACTGCCTCCTTTAAAAATCCAGAGGATATCAGTCATGAAGGCTGTCTGAGGATGCCTCTCATTATTACTAAAACCATACAACAGTATAAAGAGGCATTTTACCATGAATACATCTTTTGCACAAAGAGAAACATCTCATTAACTAAACTGAAAAAATGTAACCCAGCTTCATGACAAGTTTGGCAGCTATATGTAAGTTCACAATACTCTTATTTGATTCAAAGAGAATTTATCAGCTTATGCACATCTGACTTTGTGTCCTTGTCTCATATTAACAGGTGTTTGAGTTCACCCAGAATTCCCTTATATTGCAATCCTTCAGCCTGTATGTGTGTAAATATATATGTATACATATTATGCACACATATTTTATACATATATAGTTGAAGTATACTCTTCCTTAGAGAAGAAAAACAAGAGTCTCTTCTTAATTGCCCATATTAATAGGAAACTCATGGAATATCAGTGAATGTGCACATTAAACATATTCTTGAAGCTTCCTTCCCTTCCCTTCCCTTCCCTTCCCTTCCCTTCCCTTCCCTTCCCTTCCCTTCCCTTCCCTTCCCTTCCCTTCCCTTCCCTTCCCTTCCCTTCCCTTCCCTTCCCTTCCCTTCCCTTCCCTTCCCTTCCCTTCCCTTCCCTTCCCTTCCCTTCCCTTCCCTTCCCTTCCCTTCCCTTCCCTTCCCTTCCCTTCCCCCCAGGCTGGGAGCTGGGGATAACATTTGTGCTGCATCATGTAGGTTCTTCTCTTAAAAACACAGAGTGCCAACAATATGTTTTACTCCATTCACTCCTGCTTCTTCAACATTTGGACATGCTTTGGGCACATTATTCCATTTCTTCTCCTCTTTTTATTCCTCTTCTACTTTTATTTTTGGCATTGAAAAAGCATATTTGCTTTGCATTTGTGACTTTGTGTTCATGTCACAGCAGCACTAAACAATGATATTTGTTTCTGTTTCCAGTCAATATAAATTCTAACCATTCTCAAGCCCTCACATAAGGCAAGATTAGTTTTTCTTTGATTATTTGATTTGTTTATGTTATAGACTCTTGCATTCTGTCTAGCAAGTATTTATTCCATTGCAGGACACCTACCATTTCTACTCAGAGAGCATCACAGGCGTTTAACATTTATTTATCTCTTTCAACAGGGAAAAGTTCAATGGCCTACTTGGGACAGTGGGACAGGGAACATTAAATTAACAATAATTTTAACGTAGTGGAGTAGGTTAAGAAATTTGACTCAACATTGTGTATATGAATAGTTTAAAAACACATAGGTTAATTTTAAAAATTAAATATTTATACATAATAAATTCATAATTCCAATTTTGGAACAGCTCATTGGCACTAATCCATTAAATACCACTTTAAATTAATCTTTAATTCTGGCTTTATTTTTTACCCCTAGCTTGGATTCTGAGATCAACCATAAATTGAATGAAGTAAAACAGGAAACCATAATATTGACATATTTAGGCTATCAGCCAAGTCTGCAACTAAAACAAATGGAATTCCACCATACCTAAACATATTTTCCAGTGTCAGTGACTGAAGTTAGCAGTCTACAATACATTTCCACCAATGCTGTAGCTTTTCTTCCAAAAGTAACAAACACAATTTATCTCAGTCAGCTGAGCATTAACTCTAGCATTTCTTTCTTTTCCTTCCAACTCTCCTGGAAGATATCCTGTTTCAGACAGAACTGTGTTGCCAGACCTGTTCTAGAACCCATTCCATGTTTTCCTGTCACTCCTATACTTTCACTGTTGTTGAGGTCTCTTCAACTTGACAAACTTTTTGTCAGACCATTCTTCATCCAAAAGTCAACAATAAACAACAATCAACCAACAAGTCAACCACGATGTCCATAAAGTAAAAGTTCTCAGTGTGAAAGAAAGTGGACAGGAACTGTCAGGTTTGCCTTTGGCATCTTAAGCTTAGAGGATTTTATTTCAATAACAGGCTTCCAGTATTCCTGCTGGAGGATCTCAGTTTATTAAATACTGGAAAAAAACTCAGCTTAAACCTGCAGTGAAGGCACACTCCAAAAGGTTGGATCAGACAACAGTTTTCTGTCTGTTACAAGTACCCCCACTCGCCTTAAAATGTTGTTTTTTGAAATATTTGTGAAAGGATGCAGGGAATACTTTTCATCTTTTTCAGTTACCTCTCTTCTGTTTAAATGCAAGTCAATGAGGCCCATGCCTCTTTTTGGTTTTAATGTCAGCTCTGGAAAAGAAAGGAGGGGACTGAATAAAGGAAAAGAAGAACTGAAAATGAGAAAACACTGAAGAAATGGAGCCTCAAAATTTCTCTTAAGCTGGATCTGCTTTGATGATAAAAGATAATGTTACAGTCACATACAGATCCAAACAAATAGGAGACACCGTCATTTGCTTACTGATTGAAGGCCTCAAACTTTTTAAGAACTTTTAGGGCACTTCTAAAGAACTTTTTAAAAAGCTATTCATATGTACAAATCAGATAAGTTTGTTGCCCCTTTTATTTGCATTTATATAGACAATTTACTTGTATTTATATAGAAATTTTTGTTCTTTGTTATATACAATAGAGAGCTTTACAAACTGCATGATGAGTAGGCATGTCGAAATTCTCTCTAATGCCTTTGGTTTCACATAAAGATATCTATCTACAAAGGCAGATGTTAAAAGATTATATAATGATCTATATTAACAAGTCTACAGTTCTTTCATAGAGTTAATTAACTTTTCTTTTATATTTTTATATACCATATGCAAAATATATAGAATATTATTGTAAAACAACAACTGTTATCTGCAAGCACTTGAAGAGTGTGCTGGTGACTACCAGTGCAAGATACTGTAGAATATCCCAAATCCCACATCTACAAAAAACAGCATAGTTTCCATGTGTGATTACAAAGTGAGTTATTAATTCATACTTTAGAACAATATTTACTGAGTAAAAGGGGTCGTGCTACACTTTTTCCATTCATAAGCTTCAGCCTCAGACTTTCCAACCCTTTATTTTATTAAAAACGAAATATGCTAACTACGACCTTTTAACAACAGCCAAATCACAGTGGCCAAAGGTTTTTATTGCTGACCTATTAATCTGTTATAAAACAATTATTTCCCGGGGGTCATCTTTTTTTTTTTTTTTTTTTTTTTTTTTTTTAAGGAAAAGCAAAATAAAAACACAAAGGTTAAAAGAGTAAGCAATAAAATTGCTCAAAACATTTACCAAATGCAGATTTTTTTCTTGTTTCCTCTGCCAGAACTTTCCAAGTACATACTATAATTTACAGCTCTCCCTGCTCATATAAATCATGAATCTACACAGAAAAAAAAATCAGTTCTGTACATACCTCTCTTCTAGTAATTTTAAGTTTTCCCATGTCCATTAGGCCCTTACAACCTAATCTTGCTCTGCCAATTGCTCCCATGGTGAGATCATTAAGTAAATTATTTAAAGATCAAACAGCCTGCAGTGACAATGGAGTTCCATGTAAGGTAAATGCTTCAAAGCCCCCCTCCCCCCTTCTCAAATTATAGCTCTACAGGCTATTCATCACCTCTGGATGGGGCATGCCCCACTATTACTTGGCTTTTTGCTGCAGGCTAAGGTAGCACCACTAATTGGCCTTTGTAACAAAACTGACCTGTGGACAGGATAAAACTTGTTTGGAGCTTTAGAGACAACAATTATTCAAGGTTAAAAACACATCAATGCCACAGCTACGTCACTATAATAAGGGTGAATGAATTTCTTCCTCTTGGTTCTTAATGCGAAAGAATGCGTTCATGTTGTGCCCATACCAAACAAAAGCTCCTTCAGGTAGTTGAACTAGTCCACTTTTCTTTCCTTCCCCCACCCCTTCTTTTTTAGCTCAAGGACAAGTAGGTCTATCATTTTCTTTATTTCTCCAGAGCCCCCTTGCAGTGAGGGCCCTTTGATCTCCGAGAAGAATGGTAGATGGAACAATTTAACCGCTTAGTACAGGTGCAGGAGTTTATTTGACAGGTTGCAGCTTTTATTTCTAGCACATTAGCTGTGTGCATACAAATGGGCTCTTGACAGATTCAAGCAGGTAGATCAGAATTTTTTTCTAAGAAGCCCCAACAAAAGCCTGGTCACACCTGCGAGGATGCCACGACTGAAAGCGCTGCATCAATTAACAGCAGGTAAGGCCACAGAGCATCCTGCTGAGAGGGAATTTTTACAGCTCAGGAAGCCAGTATGCAAGAGGAACAGTAGCTTGATCAAGTCACTTGTCTCTCAGATTAAAGAGTCCATACTTGATCTGAGTTATTTTAAAGTAAATAACTGCTGCACTCGCATTGTATTACCCGTAACAGAGAAGTGAATGTAGAATGGAAGCAAAGGGAAGGGAAAGCATTTTCAAATCGTATTTACTCAAACCATCACTTTTTTCCCCAAAGGATGATCATCTGTATGAATTGTCTTACATTTGCTGTTACTCATGGTTATGGACTACTGTGGTGAAATTTTGCCCTTAGGAGATTTGTAAACTGAGCTTTTTCCCCTCTTTTTGGTTTTTCACTTAGTTTAAGTGTAGTTAAAATGCTTTCATGTAAGAAGATGCTATTCAACAGCCTAGCAGCTAATAATAAGTCTGCTAAAGATTGCTTCTTCTGATTGATACCGATCAGGGAAGCCACTGATATTTTCCACTTATTTGCTTCTCCTTTCTGTTTTAAGCTTGAGGTTGTTATTTCAGTGCATTGTAGTTCCTCAGAGAATGCCATTCCCCTCAAAGCCATTGTGTTTATTTGAGAGAGATAGCGTCTGGGAATGCACTGATCTTGTGACAACATTATTTGTTCAAAAGCCTTGAATCGAGACTGGTCATATCGACTCATTCTAGTCTAAATGTCCCTTCCACATGCTGACATTGGTCACCCTGGACCAGCAGAGTTCCACTGATGGGCCACATCTGACCCACTCCACCCTTGGTAAGTGCTTTTCTGATAATTTGCTGCCTCATAGCTGATGGAGGACACGTGGCCTATTTATCACCTTGTGATAACTATAGTGGCTATTAAACAGATTTGGTGAAAATTACACCTCGGCTTTCCAGACAACTAATTTTCTCAGAGAGGTAGCAGGAGCAGAAGATCGCACTGAGGAATGTTGAGGATAGTTCTTAGTTTAACTGTTTCAATTTGTTTACAGTGAGTCATATTTGTGTTTAACTGAAATAGGATTCATTTATTGTATAGCATGACATTCCTAGAAAATGACACTCCTGGGAACTTTTCTGCTAAGAACGCATCTCTAAAGGATTTTGGGAAGGTATGTTGTTGCACAGTCCCTTTTGGCTGTTGTAGTTCCATTCTGGGGGGTCCACGTTGCCGTAAATGTATGGGGGTTAGCAACAATTTTGTGAGGTCAATGTAACTTCATTTAAACCTGAGATGTTCTGCTGCTCACAAGTGGGGTTTGAATGGCTGCTGTAGAGCGCACTAATAGCAATACAGCTCCTGATGTGGGCCACTTGACCATGGGAGAAGTCTGGTGGCAGAACAGAAGGGAGGTGACTTGTCCTACAAAGCAGCAGATTGCTGGGGAGCTCACAGTTTCTGCCTCAACCCATCATTCAAGGGCAAGCAGCTCCTCCAAAGCAGCCCACAGGCTGTGCCATCACAGACTGTCCATAGAAGGACTGCTGGGAGATCAGTGTGTGAACATGGACTCAATTCCATATTAAGTTCTTCTTCTCCACCCTATACCAGCTGTCCTAGGATGGTGACCAACAGGCGCTCCTTGTTCTAGAACAAACAGCTTCCTTCTTTGTTTTGTTTGCCTATTAATTAACAGCAAATTCTCATTTGGAAAAAGCTGAACATCAGGATGTGGAAAGACTGGCTCAGAGACACAGCGACGAGCCCTGATGGCAGCCTGCTGCTCTAGCTCCCACAGCCAGAGTCCAAAAATTAAATGTGATGTGCTCTGGCTGCCAAAAGAGTTTCAATAAAAAGGGGATGTGAAATGCATTAATGATCAGATCTTTCAGCAAGATCTAATGAAAAAAAAAAAAAAGAATGAAAACCTACCCCACTCTGACTGCTTTGTCTTTTCAATTTTAGCACTGGAGATAAAATACACTGCTGCAGATTGTATTTCTGTTAGAGCTATTACAGGTTTATGTGAGTGCTAAAATGCAACAAACACGGAAATTAGTGTCACAGTCCTTTTATGGTTCTTTATTGCTCTTATTTAGACCAATATATAATAGTTATGCAGCACTTAAATGTAGGTAAGCAGGTTTGTTTTTCAAAACTTTGAATTTGTGTCTGGCAACTGATCAATCAAAATTCATTTCCAAGCACTTTTCATACACAAATCTTAAAAGACTCTGGAGCACCAGGTTCCTAATGCCTGATGGATTAGAAGCAGGACTACAGAAAAGCACAGCTTCTAAAATAAGTTTTTTAATTATTATTCTGGATTTCTTTGCAGTGGGTTTTCAAAACAGGTTGTTTCTCCTAATTTGCCCCTTTCTAGATAATGAATTTTAAAAGCATGTCTTCATGTTTTGTGTAACTAGAGTATTGAAATGGCATTATCTCTCACTATGGCACAGCCCATAGGAACAAACACAAAATATTCTTATGGTCCTAATGTTCTGCTCAACACTGACTGGAACAAATATACACAGTGACTTCCTCTAAACCTCTGTGAGTGACTGATTTTGACTGGATTATTTTCTTGGACAGCCATTTCCATGCATGTGTAGGAGATACTGCATGTCCAGGTAGAAACAGATCATGAAATACTGAAAAAATAATTAAATTTAAAGATTTTTTTTCTAGCACAGTTCATATTGCAGAGCAGATTGATGCCTTACTCAGCCACTTCTGCTCAATTCAGCACACCACTTTTGCTAAAGGTCTTATTGTATCTATCTAAGGTTCCCAGAAAGCATGACATGACAGCTCCTGGCTCTACCACTTTTCTCTGTAATCTTTCATCTCATCTCAGTGTGGATCATGACCCGACAAAGCAATTAGAATGAAAAAGAACTTCTAAACCACTCCGTTCTTGTATTGAAAGCAGTGCTCTCCAGAAAAACTTCGAAGTTCTTTGTCTCTGTCAGCTCACTCCCCATAAGTAGCTCGGGCAATAGCTCAGTGGTCAAATTTTCAGTTTCACTACTGAAGATTGAAAAGTTATCTAACTTACATGTTTTTATTATGGGTTTATTCTATTTATTCTAGCTATGTAAATGAGATATTAAATTTGAACTGAAATTTATTCTAGTTCAATCAAATAAATTTCATATTTGCTTTCTATTGAAGATGCATTCAATTGAGGATGGATAATAATCATCTTAACTCAGAATAAACAAAGCTATGTTTGAAATTGGAAAGAGAGTAAGAGAGAGAACCTCTCGAACAGCCAATGGAGACTTGTTATGAACAAATTGTTATGAATTTGTTATCATAAAATCCCACTTGTAACTCAGATGAATTTCAGGTTTTGAATGTCTGAACTTCTCCAATGTCCAGAGAAGTGTTCAAAGCTGAGCTAGATACAGTTTGAGCAACATGATCTTGTTGGACATATCCCACCCATGGCAGAGGAGTTGAAAATAGGTGATCTTTGAGGTTCCTTCCAACCTAAATCATTCTGTGATTCTATGATTTCAGGATACTATAAACGTCCATAACAGAATTTTGCATGAAGAGTTCACCTGAGGTAATTCACCAGCTGGAACAGCAAAAACTGACTTTCAAAGATCACTATAGACATAGTAAAAAGAATTATTAGGATTATTATTAATTCATCTTTATATATCTCCCCATCACTTTTATACTGTATTCACTTTCTGCATCTTAAGACTACATGTTTGTGTGACTAGAATGCCTTTCAAGTTATGTTTTTGTCATCAAAATTAATATAATAATTATGTATTACTATGTCCACATATGAGGTTCTGAAATAAGATTTTTCTAATGCCCAGTTAAGCAAAAATCTGTTGGTTTTACAGCTGTGTGTTTAGAGCATTAAAGGCAGTGTGTATTCAGACCACAATCTTCTTCATAATATTCCAGATCACAATCATAAACATCTTCTATGTTGAAATACATGAATGTGTTGCTCACAATTAAGTTATAAGCAGTTATCCCCATAGCTTCTCACACATATGCCTGTCTCACACAAAATGAGTGTTTTGCTACACTGCCATCACAGAGAAATTGCAGTTTGAATATTGTTGACAGAGACAATGTTCATTTTGCTTTCTTATAGTGATAAAAAAAACTTTCTTCCTCTATTCCTGAGTAAACCTATAACCATCAGTTATAGTTGAAAAAGTATATAAAGTCCAGATTTTGACACCACACTTTACGAAAAGTCATGCATCTCATTAGTTTTAAGAATGATAGAGGAAGTACAAAATGTACTTGCTGAAAGATATTCAAGATATTAAATCCAGTTTTTCCTTTTTAATATCACAACAATTTTCTTTTAATGAAAGTTGGAGATTGAATTCCACGTCAATGAAATCAATGAGAATATTTCTGATGATGTGAAGCATTTCAAATCTGAATTGCAACTGAACTGTTTTCTGAATGCTTGGTCACTCATACATTGAGGCAGTTCATGGAATTTTGCAGTTCTTATTTCTCCTGACTTTATTTCTGTATGACAGAAACCTTGAGTGGCTGTTTTCCCCATTTGCTTTCTTTCCTACTTCACAACCTCCTTCTATGGGGAGGGTTCTATGTTTGTACTGTGCATGAAGGAGAGGAGAGGAGAGGAGAGGAGAGGAGAGGAGAGGAGAGGAGAGGAGAGGAGAGGAGAGGAGAGGAGAGGAGAGGAGAGGAGAGGAGAGGAGAGGAGAGGAGAGGAGAGGAGAGGAGAGGAGAGGAGAGGAGAGGAGAGGAGAGGAGAGGAGAGGAGAGGAGAGGAGAGGAGAGGAGAGGAGAGGAGAGGAGAGGAGAGGAGAGGAGAGGAGAGGAGAGGAGAGGAGAGGAGAGGAGAGGAGAGGAGAGGAGAGGAGAGGAGAGGAGAGGAGAGGAGAGGAGAGGAGAGGAGAGGAGAGGAGAGGAGAGGAGAGGAGAGGAGAGGAGAGGAGAGGAGAGGAGAGGAGAGGAGTCTTCTGTTGACAGAAACAGTGCTACACTGTTCGTCAGTGGTATAGAGTTATGTAAGTGGCCTGTAAATTAATAAGAGGTACCTTTAACAGAAAATACACATTTCTTTTAGCTTATGAATAGCATGGAGTATTATCACTTTCACCCCTCTAAAATGAACCATAGCACTGCATAATGCTATTTCAGTCCATCTTAAGATGACTGCAAATTGTCTATTCTTTTTGTTAGAATAATGATCAAGTATTGATATTTCTTCGGATCATACAAATGGATACAATCTTTTTACATACAACTCAGTCAATATATTCTGATGTTCACATTAGGGATTTGGAAATCAATGTAGTTTTCCTGTTATTCTTTTATGATTAAATCAATTGGAGTTATTTACTCATAGCAGAAAATATGGGTGATTGCCAACCCTACGGCTTGGTGAATTGCTTTCTCACTACACTTGCCCTGTAATGAGAAGGTACAGGTTCTCTTCAGGGGTTGACTAAACTTGCTCATGTATAGCAGCAATTTGAGGTGCAGAAATTGTTTATTATTAAGGGCTAGCAATGTTTCCTGCCAAAGGCCATCTTCATCATTTGCCATTACATTAACATTGACAAAGCAAGGCAATACGAAAACCCAGCAGTGCTGATTGTATGAAGGAAAATAGCAGATACTTGGCAATTCCACTTAAACCAGCACACTTCATACTCCTGTGGCAGAAACCTGTTAAAAGACAATGGAATAACCAAAAAGATTCACAACAGGGCTTTTGGAAATACTATTCCTGAGATTCAGAGCTATAAAGAAATAGGAGACTGTGCATTAAATAGATTTTTATTGAAGTTTTACATGAAAACTGAATAGGCATCATCTAATATTCTAGACCTCACAAGCAGATTTTGTTTATTTTTCAGAGGCAAAAATAAATGTTAGTTTTTATGGTAGATGTAAATAGAGCTTCAGTTAATGCAATATACAAAACTGATAGTTCGTTGGTTACATTTAGAGAAGAGGACCTCTCATTCATTTAAATTATATATCAGCCAATCTGATTAATCTAAAACTTGATTAAGCATGAAATTCCAGTACTGTTAATTTATGCAAACCATTCTAGAACCGCATGTTTGGAAATGCTATGATCTAACACTAACAGTTAAGGAGAAAAAATCACCTATAAATGTGTAGTACATTTTTTCTGTCATGCCTTCTTCTGGAAACTAAGGCAAAGAAAATGATACAATGATTGTGGTGGTGAGTTTCCCAAGTTTTATGCAAACCACACAGTTTATCAGAATTTAAAGCCCAAACCTTCCAAAACAGATTGTCTCCCAAAGTAAACTATTTTCCATAAGGGAAAGATGGAAGAACACAAACAAAGTAGTCATGGTACCTTGATTCACCAAAATTTGAGCAGTACACCTTCTCCAGACTTCAACAGCGAAGTAGTCCTTATCTACCTTTGTGTGTACTCAGACATTTATCAGATATGGAACGTATCTCAAAAAAAGCAGAAAATAAATTTTTGAAGAATGAAGAAAAACATGAAATCTTTAAGGCTAAAACAAAGTCTTGTTTTGGGTAAAGGCAGGAGGAAGAGACTTTTTGCAATGTCATCCCCCGTTACTATATAATAAACACATGATTCTGTTGCTTAACAATCATCGTTATTCTAAGCGCTCAGAGAATTTTCTGTTTATCATTTTAGAATGACCAAGTAAATAAATAGAGAGAAGGAAATCCCTCAGAAAAGGAAGATCTTAAAAGTTAAATCCTGGAAAGAGATGATATCTGCTTAGACTTATTCCAAAATAATTTTTATGAATGAGTTTTGAACTTCTTGAAACAGACTCTGTAGTAGAAGCACTGACAGGCCATTACTTGTATCAATAAGCTTGAGTGCCCCTGTAATGAAGGTGAGGAACCAATCCATGTCACTACATCTTAATCTTACCATGTGGCCAGAAAAGAGTATGGAAAACAGCTAATTTTGTAAAGCAGAGTTGTATTTAGAAATCAGAGGTGAATTCAATTTCTTGGCAGCAGTGATCCCATAAATCAAACTCATTAGTGAATGCTTTAAAATATATGTTCTCTTCCTTTCTCTTCCTTTGAAGACTTCCATGCACACCGCTGCTGAAGACAATCCTCCTCAGAGCAAAAGCTTTCATTTCAGTGGAATCAACCATCCAAGTCACTTAGATGGTTTAGAGAAACTCAGCCAAGACCCAAGAAAGCAGAAATGAAGAAGAACATTGAAAGCACGTGAATTTTTATGCAGCTTAAAAGTCTGGATTCAACAGTGCTTTAAAGTTAGGAGCCAGAACTCAAAATTATAGAATCATAGAATGACTTGGGCTGGAAAGGACCTTAAAGATCATCTAGTTCCAACATCCCTGCTGTGGGCAGGACTGCCAAAATCAATACCAGCATGAACTGGCATTGAAGGAAAGGCTTACAAATATGAGGATTATGGCCAAAATATTTGAAGTGGCTACAATGAGTGACAGGCAACATGTAATAAAGTCTGCTAACTGGGGCTGCCAGAATCCCTATTAGCAGGAACAAAAGTGATTCAGACTGGAGTTAATGAAGGCATATACAGATGTAAAAATATCTGAATGCTAAAGGAGAACTGCAAGCATTTTTTAGCAATCATATAAAAATGACTGTATAATATATTTAGCCGATTCCTACTTTGTCTTGTACTAATGTAAACATAAGGTAATTCCACTGATTTCAGAAAAGCAGAATGGGTCTCTGGATCCTTAAAAAAATTATGCCAAAATCAACCACACTTTTGAAATGGAAGACAATGGCAAAATTCATATACTTAGTAAAAACATTTTGCACTCATGCAGATGATTCCTTAAACTCCAAATCTCACTCCCCTTTGTGAAATGACCTACGTAACTCTTGCATCATGTCAGACAGCAAAGGCAGGCTTCTCTTATGCCTCATAGAAGGGTATGTTCCCAGCCTGTGTTAACAGTGTGCTGGAAAAAGACTGCTTCCCTCCTTCCCATCACCATCAGCTCATCATCAGCATGCTTCTTCTTCACTGCCTAGACCCAGCCAGGCATTCCAAGATCATTTTGAAACCTGGCTGTCCTTCAAGCAATCATCTTGGTACATGTTGCCAATAAAATGCCAGTGGCCAGCTCTCCCTGAGTAAGCAATCTTCCTAATGAAAATAGGTCTGAAGTCAAAAATAGCATTTTGCATATAAACAACATACCTGGATGGAATCTAGTAAATTTTAAGAACAATTTTTTAGAGTGAGTTACGGGCTTTTTGAAAAGAGTTTGGAGACATGAGTGTTCTGAGACTGCAAGCACGATTTGCTAATAAAGACAATATCTTACCCCAAAGGTTTTTTCCAGCTGCAGCCCCTGAAGCACAAACATCGAGCATGTATCACACAGAACTGTCAGTTACTACCGGAGCCAGAAAATTGTTGTTTCAAATGTTACAGTACAGGAAAATCGCCTCTCTGCACTTGCTGCCAAAAAAATGACAGCTTAATTTATGCCATGCTGAAGCTACATTACAGAGCCATTCAGCCTGGCAGTTAAGCACACTCCATGCTCACATCTTCCCCCTGTGCAAGTGCACTGGGGAGAAATACACAGGGACTGTAATAAGGACAATTGGCTGCAGTGTTTTCCATGTCACTGGAACTAAATACAGGTAAAACTGTATCAGCAATAAAATACATCACGCCAACCTCATCTGCAAAACACAATTCAGTATGTGGATTCCCAAATGATCAGAAAGGACCTGTCACAGAATTGTTATGCATGAACTGGATTATAGAGGTTTGCTTGTGTCAGACCCTTGGGTTTTATGTTGAAGGGAGGTGCTGAGGTATTACCCATGCCTTTGAAAATTATGTCAGTATCCTTGGTTCAGACCTTCAAAACTTGGCAATGTTTACACTTTCTGAAATTAAAAATCTGACAGTATTAAAGCACAGCCTACTGTCAATATTTGTCATCAAGGTTTTCACGAGATATTAAAGATGCACATGACATTATTTAAAAATGAACCACCAGCCAAACAAACCCCATAAAATTATCATCCTAAATGCTTCCTAAGATTGCTATGTAGTTTTTTAAGGCCAAAGCTTAATTTTGTTTGACACAGAAACAATGATCATCCATGTAATGGAATGAAAGGAAATTATCATGTCTGTTCTTCTGCTTAGTTTATTCATATTAATCACATGGTAATTACGTCCAGAGAGATTGATCTTAAATAATCTTGCAAATGAAGAATTGTAATTCATTTCATAAACTCATCAAGATCAAAACTAGTTGATCTGGATGTCAGTTAATTTATTTCCCCTCTCTTTCCTTTTCTACTCAATGTTTGTAGGAATATTAATGTGTTCAATATTAATGTTAACCATTTACCTTTTACTAACAACTCACTCATCCACAGTCAATGTTATTTTACAGCCATCTTCTGAGGTAAGGGAGCAATAGAACAAGAGACTTCATAAAATAAATCAAATGCACTTATTGAGGATATAAAGGGATACCTAAAAACTCTGTGGATAGTCTGAGGAAAATGTTTTTACTAACAGATAAAGACATACTTTTACATACACAGAAATTCTGTGTTGGACTAAACAATGTCCAAATTCATCAACAGACAATGTTGGAACAACATCAGACTTAGAACCAACACAGTTTCTCCAGGAACACTTCACAGGGCTCGTGTCCACATTTGTTTTGGCCTGGATTACACATTTCCATTCCTGTTTTCAAAGAGTTTGCATTTTGAATGTACCCCAAAAATGACAAAAATTTCTTAGAAAATGCACAAAATACACCTGTTTAATTAGAAATAGACAGCAATTTTCAAGGATTTTAGGCTGAGTTATGAATCCTGTGCTGGTTCACCCAATGGAATCAAATGCCAGGAAATCTTTCAGCACGATGAGATGAAGTTTGTCACTTGGTAAGGTAAATCAAATGAAAATGACTAAATTCCATAATTTTCCTTAAGTTTAAACTGCAGTTTAATACATTAATACTGAAATATGTGTTAGTTATTTTCTGAAATCTTTTGCAAATTTCTAAATTTGGGCCTTTACAAGCTTTGTTGTGCAATCCCATTCAGTGCAAACTGGGCATGTAGCAAGGTTCCTCTCTTTCATTGATTTTTTTTCTCTCTTTCTCAGCTCATATGTGTGTGTAAGTTCCTTGAATTGAAGGTCCTCCTGTACATTTTGCGCATATTCACAGATTGACACCATCAAATCCATAAACTCTTAATACATACAAGATATTTTGTGTGTGATTAAGAATGCTGCAAATTATCTATTTTCATTTCATGAGAAATAGGTTTCTGTATTACAAATATGTGTGCCTATGCTATTCTCTTATTAAGAAACACTATGTTCCATGAATAATAACTCATTGATATTTCTACCATGTAAACAACAGACTCATCTTTGACATGTGTATCTCCCCTAATCAGATGTGTACAAATTGTCAGTACTTTAGCTGTGTCAGGACTTAGAACATTATTGTCACAAACGAAGCAGGGAGGCAACGCACTACTGTAAAAAAGGTTCACACTCATAAGTGATTAATGAACAGTTAATCAGACAGTGAATGTGTTTCTTCATATAATTAAACAACAAAGATAGAGGAAGGTGCAGAACTGTCCCTGATTTCAACTATGTAGACTTATTAATTTTGTATAATAAAAAGATCAGAGCTTTACAAATATAAAACAATCCTATTTTACATAGCAGTCAAACTACTCTTCTCTAGATAAGACAGAAGCCTTGTGGTGTTGCAACAAAAGTTTATCTGAAATTCTTACCTTCATACTACTAGCTGAACTTTCATGTTTTAGGTAAAGGATTAGAATTCCAGGAATCCACTGTGTTCTAGAAATTCCCCAAAATAAGTCACTCTTGGTCATTGGGAAGAGTCATTTAGATTACATCTAACATTTTAAGTATGTTTGGGCTTTCAGATTTCTAGTTCATGAATTTAAAGTGCAATCCAAACCAGCACCACATGGAGTGAGAATTCCTAGATTGAGAAAGACACTTATTCCATATGCTAAGGTATTTGAAATTACAAAAAAGTAGATTGTAAAGGCATAGGTTTTCTGTGCCTGTCTTACACTGTAAAGGTATTCTGAAGGATAAGAATGGGGATTTATATAAAATGCAGATTCATAAAATCATAGATTACACAATCATAAAATCATAGAATAACTTGGGTTGGAAGGAACCTCAAAGACCATTTAGTTCCAACCCACCTGCCATGGGCAGGGTTGCCAACCAGTCCACATGCAGAAACGTGTATGTATAACATCATATTCTTTGTTGGAACATATGAAGATTCTCAAAATTCCATGAAATTTTTGTTGCACATAATAGATATCAACATGGAAAAAATGTTTTTTTTCCTGTATCTTTCTGTCTTAGAGACAGCTGGACAGACTTTGGATAAGGCTGAATCTCATTATTTAATTCCTCTGTGCCTTAGTTTACTCTTCTATAAGGGAAGATAATTCCTTATTTTAGACCATTATTATGACAATGTAATGTTAGAAACACTCCTAGTTCTTCATAGAGAAATAGTAAAACAAACATTTCTACGCCCATTGAACGTCTGTTCAATGCAAAACGAAACAAAACATGTTCAGACAATTTCTTTCGTTTATACTTATTATTTGTCACCATTTGTCAGAGAGTTCATGGTACTCATATTGTCTATTATCCTAATGGACTCTTGAGACTCATTGGCGACATATTTCTTTTTCTAAAGCTGATAGGGACCAGTTGTGAATGGCAATAGATTTCTGGGGAATGGCTTTTGCACTAAAATGACTCGACTGTTGCTTCAACATTTCATTTGAGTAAATAATGCTGAACAGGGGACGGTTACCCCAGAAATTCACAGTGTTTTCTGTGCTGCCATTCATTCACCTGGCCTTTGTCTGAATAGTGTAATGGAATCGGTTTCATCAAGTTAGAACACAATTACAAAAATTTCACCAAAATTTCAGCAATATGAAAGCTACTCACAGAGCTTCTGTAATTTGTCAGTCATTTGTGTCACACACTCCTGCAAAGATAAGCAATTTAGGAGTGAGATGTATATAGTATGGGCAAAATCTTGGCTCATTTGCTTTTAAAGGCCATGCTTTCTCCCATTTGGTCAATGTTTCTTTTGCATGAATGAGAAATCCTGCATCATCTCTGACCAGCGTAAGAAGGATCAGATGATCTCCATTAGTTCAGATGGATGTGAAATGTGGTTGAAAAAGAGCATTCATATTTTCAGCACACATGCTGTTCCTTTTACCAGTGTTTTATCAATTTAATTAACTTACTTGATACCAACAAATTACTTCAATTGTGCGCAACAATCCAACAGATCAGAAATCTATTAATAGCATTTGCACAAATAAATTAAATGTTAAAAAGTAGTAATGAGGTTTAATTGAGAATATAGCTCATTTAAAACAAGAAATGCAAAGTCTGAAGACTGCAGTAAGTACTTAAAGCAAAATGCTGAACATTTTTCATAACTGCATTTCTGCCATTTTCATCAATCTCAGCTGATAAAACCAAAGAATGTGCCTAGAAGTGTTGATGCTTCAGAAATAGTTTCACAAGAGGTAGAGAATCAACTTTCAGAGGAGAACTGAAGCCTACAACAAGACATAGACAGTAGAACTATGTTATGTTTAATCATGTATACAACATATCTTGCCTTTCAAATTGAGTTCTGCCTATGAAATCTGCATGCTTACATTGGACCTCTAGTATGCCTGAGAGATGAGGGTCCCCCATTAAAAGCTGCATGTCTCCATTTTCAGTTCTATATGCAACTTGGTGTGTTATCTGTCATACGGACTTTGGTTAGCACAACAGTTACATATTGAAACACACATTTTTATTGTGTTTCAATAACAGCAACACAGATAAAGCTCTCCTAGTGCTTGTTAATCAAGACCCTGAGTATTGAGAAAAGGAATTAATTAATTGCACATATATAAATGAGTTAATTGCAGATTGAACTGGTGTGAATGTACCTGATGATAAAATTATTGAAATGATAAAATTATTTGCTTTCAATTGTCAAGGCATTATTCCATCTTTGGTTTACATTTTGGAGTGATACAATTAAGTAAGATCTTTTCACAACTGGGAAAAGATTGCATTTTCCTGAATAACAAATGTAGATGCAGTAGATTTTGTTAAACATTGGTAACCAAAAGCTACTCTGTACTATAGTCTGTGAAACATCCCTTAAATAAAAAGTAGCTTCTGCAATGTTAATAATAGGATATGATTTTTGGGAGCCGACTCAACTCAAAGCTGAAATGCAATGCAAATGCTCCAGGACAGACACATGCTAGTTTGGCTGGCCTGTGGCACCTTTCAGTCTCACTAAGGCAACTTGCCATTGGCTAGAAATACCCTGGCCAGCAAGTTAACTGGCCGCAGCACTGGCCAAAACAGCTTTAAATCTGATCCTGGGGAGCAGATGGCTGGAGATATTTGTCACCTCCTTCTGACATTTTTGTTGCAATACAGTTCACTCTTCACTTCATCTACATTTGCTGGCTAATTATTAATTCCTTCTATATCACGCGGTCTCCCAAACTGATAGCATTCTCCTTTTCTACAGCACTCAGATTTACCAGGTAGAGAATGTGCCAAACAAGCTTCCTGATTGGGTTAATTATTTAGGAATGTGGAGTGTAACACTTCATCAGGAATTCACTGGGAAGGCTAACTTTTGCTTTTTCCCTTGGGGTAGAAGAATTCTTACAGTACAAGAAATGTTAGGATTCAAATGCAAAAGAAATACAACTGGATTTGCATATTGACCGCCTCAGGGATGACTTTTCAAAACTGAACCCATCTCCCAAGTAATACAGTACATTTCAATATGGGCAGAAAATCGTGGGCAGCACAGTAATCTCACTGCCATTTTTCCTTTTTATCAGGTGGAACTGTAGCCTCTCCTGCCCCTTTCAAACCCAACTGATACATCTCCGATCTCATTCAAGCTAGTCATTAGGAAAGTAAGGTACAAAAAGATGTTTCTCCTTTGAGGAACATGACCCACATTCACTATGTCTATAGCAAAGAATTCTCTGTGAGAAGGATGGAAACTCTGAAAATCTCATCGATATGTTATGAAAATGTGCAAATGAAAGTTCAAGTACAAGAAACGCATCTCAGTTACCTCTGAAATTATGTATTGAGAAAAAAAAACAACCAGATGCAACTGTCATTATGACATCTGTTGATGTCTGTAATAGTATATAGTCCATGAAAATATTTCTGCTTATTCAGAATTTACTCTAGTCTTAGAGAAGATGCGTTTTCTATAATGACTACATGAAAACTTTAGAAATGTTAATACTTCTAAATAATCATTTTCAGATTTAAAAGTATTTAAGTTGTTTATTAATTAAACCATTTTGTTCTAATGAAATTGGGACCATATTTTCTTATGAAAAGAACAATAATAGGATAATAAAAGCTTTAGCTGTTGTTCACATTTGTTCTTTTCAGTGTCTAATATTTCTGAACTGCAGATAGATATAAAAACCAAAAAAATACATACTAGATTCAGCACCCAAAATTGAGTACTTATGTATATACACAAGTAGTTGCGTCAGTTTTCCATCTTCAGGGGCATGAGACTAATGGACTAATGGGACTAATTAGGTTTACTCAGATAATACTTTGTTTGATCAGGAACACTGTAAGTTTGCAGTAAATTATCAACAGCTATTACACATTGTTTACATTTACAATCTTATTAATTGTAAGAATGTAATGTTTTGAGTATTACAATACAAATTCAGAAGAAGATGTCACATAGTCAGCTGGAGCCTCCCTTTCGTATCAAAAGCAGAGCAAAAGGAATAATTTAAAACATGAATACCATCACCCCTACACCTAAATGAACCCTTTTGGGCAGGTTGCAGCACCACCACTTCCTCTCGAATGCACCAGCTGGATAGATCTTAATTCTTTACTCAAATACTGGCTCATAGCTTGTTTCTTAAACCCAAGGAGCAGGTACTCAGCCGTCC
Source organism: Tetrao urogallus (assembly GCF_951394365.1). Classification (NCBI taxonomy): domain Eukaryota; kingdom Metazoa; phylum Chordata; class Aves; order Galliformes; family Phasianidae; genus Tetrao; species Tetrao urogallus. The sequence goes on from NC_136820.1 coordinate 21,732,190, forward strand.
TTCTCAGTGACGTATGAGAAGCCTATCATAAGCAGCGTAATGAACACCTACATCTGTTCTTCCTTTCCTCAGTTTTTCCATTACCTCAGTGCTTTTGGGACTCTTTTTTTTTTTCCTGAAGTGCAGCGCTCTCCCTGCCTCTGTATTCACTGTAGAATTTCTGGTCTTATCTGGATCCTTAGAGAAGCACTGATGAAAATAATGTATTTTTGGCCTCTTAACTTTTGTGACTTCTTTCACAGTAAATTTCTCTTTGCTTCCTTTGGCTGAAAAGGCTATCCTACCACAATAGAGTAAGATATATGTTGTATTTATATTTTTATTCTTTAATACCTATGTTACCTTAATGTGTGTACTTCTATGCCAAAGAAAATGATAAATTTCTATCAAAATGCTATTTTCAGACACAAAGGTAGTCTTTCCTGCATCATGAATACTCATTAGTTCACACACAGAGTTTAAAGTTTTTAAAAATGCCACTACTGTAATCTGTCTGAAGACTAAACAGAAAGTAGTTTGTTGTCTTAATTGCATGATTTTATGCACTAAAATACTTTGCTTTTATTAATTTTACCAAACAGGCTTTAAAATAGCAGCTCATACTAAATATAAATTACTACAGAACATTCATTGCAAAATTTCTTTGGCAGCGAAAATTATGCTTTTCTTTTTTTGAAAGTGCTAGATATAGGAGGCACTAGTCTTTCAAATTACAATTAACAAAAAAAATTATTCATAGCAAGTATTAAGATTTTCTTGTCACTCAAAAATATTGTAACTTACATTTGGAAACAATTTTTTTGTTTGTTTTGTTTTAGAATCCATCAAGGCAGATGGAGAGGAAGACAAGAAGAGCAACTAAAATGAGAAATGTAAATCTTTTCGTTCAAAACTGAAGTGTTTTATAATAAACAAAGAGCTAAATTTCTAGTTGCTAAGAAACCTACGTCAAAACAACCACCTTTTCCTTCTAAATAAGGATCCACAATAGGCTATTATTTAACTCTTTGTGGCCTTCAGTTTTCTACAATATAATGTCAGGAGAGAGAATTAAAAATAAAAAAACTAAACTGTATTTATGCAACTATGCTGACATTCAATAAAACACAATGTGTTTAACTATTTTATTCAGTCATGTTTAGAATGCTGTTGAAGCTTCCTTTTTTCCTCAGGAAAAAATCCAAGGACATGCTGGAGTACATAAAATTACTGTGTTTCATTTAAGTAACAAGATGAACTGTCTCCAGAACATGACCCTTTTAAAATCAAACAGGAATGTTTTGAGCAAAATGTTTAAGTAGTGCCTGTATTGTATTGACTGATTCTCACAGTGTAGGTGTCTTTGATCCGCCATGTAAGAGAATGCGTGGCTGCAGGCCAGCAATAACAGCAATAACAACGAGAGAAAGCTTTAAAGAGTCAAGTTTCCTTTTTATTTTTATTTTTTCTCCTTTCCCCTCCCCTCTTTTTTTTATGTCAAGGAAATCAAACACACAGCTAAAGGGCATCATAAATATATCTGATCACTGTTCAGGGGGTTTCCAAAACGAGCCACTGGAGATACTGTCTTTATTGCAAGACCAATCTCAGATTTAATCAAAGCAAATGTGCTTTAAAACCAAGTTGATTAAACTGGAGTAAATGTCAAAACAAAGACCAGAGAACAGTATTTACACAGAAGACATGTCTCTCATGTTTGTGCAGTGCCAAAGACAAGTTTCTGCCCCATTCTAAAAGCTGTACTGTTTATCAGGTAATTCGTCCAACTATCCTATTCTAGGCTTTGGAGAAGGATGTACTGGAGAAATTTTACAGCAGCTTTTCAGCTGCATCTTTGTCTCCGTAGATATATCTTGTGCCTTTCTTGTTCAGCAATGACCCTCCCTTCCTCAACCACAGGACTATGAATAACATTTATTTATAAATTTTTACGTCCAACTCTTTAAGCAGTCCTGTCAAGCCAACCTGTGTCTCCTAATATCAGTGCATTTGGAATATGTATTTCTCCAACTCACTTTGTTTCATGGCAGAACTAGTGAAAGAGAAATGCCAGCTCTCAGTTTGATTTAAACTGAGCCAATATGCTACCTGATGATAATGATAAGATGATAATGTCTGCCACTGAAGAGATGGAAATTGAGAAATTGACACTTGCTTCCAAATTCTTGCTGTCCACAAAGATGTTTGAGAGGGTTTTTTTTTTTTGTTGGTTTTTTTTTTTTTTTTTTTGTTTTGTTTTGTTCTGTTTTGTTTTGTTTTTTTTTTTTTCCTGATAGACAAAGGAATATCAAAAGATAGAAGATCTAGATTAACCTATAGGAACTTTGACCGTGACCAGCGTGAGCCATGTTATGGCAAGTAGCACATTTTACCTCTAAAGAACAAAGGTTATAAAAAATGCATGCAAAGTAAATGTAACTGCTAAGAAGGGACAAAATATTTGGAGTAACTGAGTGTTAGCTGAGAAAAATCTAAATGGTACTAAGTATCTTGTATACTACCCAAAAGCTGCCTCAATTTCTTCCAGCTTCATAACACACCTGTAAATCTTTTAGAGCAATTTGATTTATCAAACTTGAGAATTTTTAGTATCTTGACTCGCTCAGAGCTATGGTCTGTCAATCACTCAGAATGGTCTAGTAGACCTTTGTTAGGAAATGTCTGCCATTGCAGCTCCACAGCACTGTCTGTGATTTCAGTTCTTTGAGAAATATTCTTCACTTAAGCCTTTAGAGATTTTCAGTCACAATAAACATAGCACTAATGAGCTGTACATAGGTCTTCAGTTGTGAAATGGATTCCAGAGGCCCTTTGTTTTCCATCTTTTCTTGTATTACAACATAAATCTATCTTGCATTCCTGTTTTATTGTCTGTCATAAGACTGTATGCAAAAATTTTATAGGCTGTGGTTTCATCAGATTTCCGATATATGGTCAACTGCTGTGGGGCTGAGTCATCTTTGACTCCAGACACTGATGCGATATCAGTGTTCAATAATTCACAGTGATTCAAAGGTTACTAGAGCAACATAATACATTTAGTAAAGGTAGTTGAGCTAAATAGTGCAATTAGTGAAGGTAGATTTAACTTAGTAACTAAATAATACTTGTTAAGAGAAGGGAGAATGATAGAGTATCCCAAGCTGGAAAGGATCCATAGGGATTATTCAGTCCTAGCTCCACGCAGTGCCACACAAAAATCAGAGCATATGCCTGAAAGTATTGCGGAGGCAATTCGTGAATTACAGCAAGAAGAGAAAAGCTAGAAGAGAGCATTCTTAAAGGCCAGTTTCTGTGTCAAGGGCATGACATACTTTTCAAGCATACTAAATACTATAGTGGGGAAGTTTAGAGGAAAATAGAAAGACCAGAAAACACTTGCTTTTGACTGCAGCCAACTTTCTTTTAAATGTACATTGAGAAAAATTGAGTGTGACTGATCCAGAGCAGAGCACGGAACTGAAAACATGAGCTAGTAGTCACACAAGATATGTACATTTTCCTCAACAGCCAACATGGGACAGCTTGCTCTCTTGTTTAGATGTTATCACCATATGGGCTATCTTTTAGGTCCGCACGGACGTACTCATTCTTGGAATCGGCTCTCTTAAAAGATGCACTCCTGATTTAACCTATTAGTTAATGAGCTGTGAGCTATTTGGTATTAAACATAGCCTCTAGAGGACAGCACTGTGTATTTGGGAACAGTGCTAATAGTACAGTTAGAGTTACCATTTTCAATCTTGATACTTCAGTCTTCATTTTCTTAGGTGACAATTCTGTGAGCTATATAAAATAAGTTGTTTTCTTGAGGTTATGAACTCTTATGATGGTTACACCCATCTTCTACCGAAATCACTACCTCAATGTAAAGGTAATTTTTCAGTCCTGAAAGCAAGCTTAAACAAGTTACCAATCCTATTTTGTACCCTTAACGATTAATTTGGCCTGATTGTCTTGTTAAAGCACATACTCATGTTCAAGCCAGAATTTTCTTTCCAGATTTTTTTCCAAATCTTTTCCATTTTAAGAATAAAGTTTGCTCTCGATACTGAGTACTATACCAAAGGAAAAACAAAATAGACATTTTCTATTTCTTAAGGGAGTTGAATGTCACATGTACCAGTCACACAATTATTTGTGCCTGCCACTGAATGAAATGACACTTCTGAGGATCAGCACAGATATTTTCAAATACAAGTTTACAGGAAAATGAGAGGACATCCTGGTACTGTAGGTCAATATCCACTGTCTGTTATATCAGTGGGAGCTAAACAGCTTCAACAGAATTACACAGGAAATTCACAATGAAATAAATGAGGTGGTCATCTAACCTTACTGACTGCAGGTCATGGAAGGATGAGGTGATGGAACAGCCTTGAATCTCCAGCCTTCTTTCCTTCTTCAAATCAGACAGATAGCTGTGGGAAATATTTATTATAAGAAAATGCTTTCTAGAAAAATAACAACAGTATTTGCTCTTCCCCGTGACAGTCCTGAAATTCATGTATAACTTATGAATTCTGACTTTATGAACACTTCATGTAACTATAATCCTCAATGTTAAGAATTTCTGACAGGATCCGTTGCACATATCACACATTTTATCCAGAGACAGCTAGAGGACAACTGGAAAAGTTGCTAAGATAGGCTAAGTAACTTGGAAAATATGCTGTAAGATTGAGCAAGTCATGGAGCCTGCAGAGATGGTGGTAGCTATTACCTGGCCCTTGGGTATGATGGTTTACCAGCCACACTGCAGAGCAGGAGAGGAGAAAAGGTTATGTTAAAAGGAGCTGTTTAAAATTAGAGCGTTCTCTCAGCTCTCCAGCCCAGGAGATCAAAATTAAAGGAAGGCTCAGGGGAAAAGAGAGAAAAAGTTGAAACTCAGGGGATCAAAAGGATGCAGGGATAAAAGAAGAGCGGAAAAGTCAGAGGAGTTCCATAGAGAAGAGGAAATTAAACCAAATGTTTTAATGTGTAGATTTTGCTACTTTTGTATGGACCTGTAAATAGCTCTTTTTGCATATGAACAGAGGGAATGTGCTAAAAAAGTTTGTTTGGAAAGCTTGTGCTCTTTGTTGTGAACGAGGTGAAAGACCAGGGGAAAAAAAAAAAAAAAACAGCCCTAGTGAGAATGTAGCATACTACAGAGCAGAAGAAAAAGATTGCATCAGTGCCTGTTAGGAGATGGATGAGGCTGAAGGAACTCTTACCCTTTCTGGGCAGGAAGGCTGAAGAGTAGAATCCGGACCTGCAGTGAGAAAATCCTTTATTTGGAAGTAGGATCTGCTGCTTTTCATCCACTTTTGAGAAGAAGTCAGCTGAAGACTGTTCTGTTATTGGAATTGTGAGTTGAAGTCCTACCCAAGTATAGGTTGGGAAGAAAGGGCAGAATGGATCTTATACACAACCACATTCATTTAGGACTGTATCGAAGTCTGTTCGTGCAGAGCAATCAGCACTGTTTATAATTTAGCTAATGACATGAACATTCGTTTATTACAGTCAGAAGCCTAATTGCTTGTTATAAGATATGAGTTTTAGTACTGCGCGTGTTAAGCATGCCAGATATTCAGAGGAGTGACTCACAGAAAGCATTAAAATATTAGGTTGAGGTGTTTGGTCTTATTTTATTTTCCAGGTTTTGCTCCTTGTTTTTAAATGCACGCTTTGACTTCAGCATGTCACAGAGCTTCAGATGTGTGACCCACTGAATGGTGTGGTTCACTGTTACTCTAATCAAAACATGTTAGTCACATGAATATTTGTGAAATGCACGGGTGACAGCTTCACTATATGCATCCAGGATGAACTATCTCTTCAAATGAATGACATCAATGTAATCTCTCTGAATTCAGCAAACTATAAGTCATGTCAGCTGTGTTCCCAACTTTACAGGACTGTAGGACCCTAATCAATCTCACAGTCATGTTTTTAATCCAAAATGCTTAACCTTGCCCATTTACAATGTCATGCTTTGAAACTCGCATACAAACCAGTCTCATTTCCTTTCCAAGAAATTGTCTTTAATAATTTCTCTACTTGCTGACTTACAAAGAATATGATTGTCAGGGAAGTGTAACTACTTCCTGCAAATGACTTACTTTCATGAAATATCAGTTTGAGTTTTATTTTAAATTGGCTGAAAACAAATAAAAAAGGAAACATTAAAAGTTACAAAAACGCAATGTTCTATAGAGGATAAAAATTTTTCCTGTACAATCACAATTAAGGAGGGCATTTTAATCTTATACACACAATAATTATGCAGCTCAGAATCTTGATATGTTAAAGCCACCTTGTGTGATGAAAGCACAATCCTGTTGAAAGAAATTACATATGGCATGTTGGTTTATTAAGTTCTCCATCATAATTAACTGATTAATTTTAAATTGTGTAATTTTAAAAGAAGAAAAAGACTCAAAATACTCAAAATTCGACAGCAGATTTTACAGTATAAGTAATGATCAAACATAGAATCACACAAATATATTGCATCAATACAGATGCTAAGTATATTTTTTGTATTAATTTCAAGGTCTGTGCTATTAAGGGATTACAGTAAGGGCAATATATTTCAAGACTAAAGAATATTCCACAGTATGGTAGGTGCTGAAGAGAAGGCTAATGAGAAAAAGAGTGATTGTGACAAGCAATTATGTCACGTATGTGAATGGCTTAATTTTCTAAATTAGCCACTTTGATAATTATGACATCTCATTTGTCTTTTAATTCTACGAGCTGTGAAGTTTACCTTTGATTTTTTTCCAATCAGATAAGAGGCTTTGATAAGCCAAGGGTCTATTATGCGCCTCAAAAACTCACATTTCAGTCTGATTGTCTGCTCATCTGCTCCAACAAGAGCAAATAGCACTTTTCATGAGAGCTCTCCAAACAAGGCTGTCAGTTCTTCTGTTTGCACTATCTATTAAAAAATATTTGTTAAGCAAATTAATAATGTAAATAAGGCTGCAAGTAGGAACATTAAGTGGGCTAAAGAGTGAAGGCAAACAGTTTTCAAGCATTTTTCAAACCACTCAAACAACAGGTCATTTGCATACAAGCAATTAGCATGTTAATTACAAATGGTTCTTATCCACTCATTAGAAGATTTCTAAGATTAACTGACAAATATAGGTCTTTCTTTAATTATCCTGACTTGTAGGGAATAGCACGCATTTCATTAAATTAAAAGCAGGAAGTAGTATTTTAAATAATTAAAAGCAAACAGTGTTTTAAAGATTTAGCTTTGATCTTGGATTTAATTGCAGTAATTTCTGTAAGTTATGTGTTCAAGTATAAGACCATGTCCACAAGCTGTGGATGATTTATACGTAACACAGAAAATTATTTCAAGAATTTTTTGAATATTTGTTTTTTCTCATCTTCATTTTCCTTCACTGAATAAAAATGTTTTATTTTACAGAGACTAGATTAACAGTTAGAAGGGAAAACATAGTGGTAATGATTTATGAAGGAATTTGGCAAAATAAAATGTCATTTAACACTCAAACTTGCTTAATACCATCTTTTCCTCTCTGTTTGGATGCACTGGTTACTGTCTCACCCCAGAGGGAACAAGAGTGGACAGACTGCTCCTTTTGAAACAAAGATACACTGTACTGCCATTGTTTCTATGTCACACTTTCATATTGGCATGAAATTAGCAGAAATCAACAAAAAGTATGCTTCACGTTCTGTTAACTACCACAATTGGGCAGAATACAGATAAATTATTTTGATCAGGATGTCAATATTTGTTATATCGGAGGGCAAGTCATACCAGCTTTGTACCAGGCAAAATCTATAGTATTCAGTTGAAAAAAAAAAAAAAAAAAAAACAAAAAAAAAAACACAGTACATATTCCTCCTCATGTAAAGTGCTTGTACAACTAATAGTCAGAGCCTTTTCTGTTTACTTAATACAGAGAAAGGGAGGTATTTTCTTGATTTTTTTTCTTGACAAAAAAAACATTTTCCACTATTATTCTAAAGGCTATGCAGTTGTAGGAAAAAAACTCTCTTGGACAGTGGTAAATGACTCATGCACACAGGTTATTGCTGTTCCAAATGGTCTTATAAATGGTATTGAAAACCTCTGCTCTCCAGTAAGTACCTAGGTGAGACACCAGTTAACTGTAATGTTTAAATCACAGCTTTGTGAAAGTAATAAATCCATTTGAAATGTCAAGGCATTTTTTTGCACTATATTCTTCTTCTAACAAGTTTGATAATGCTTTTGGAACCAAAATCTGTTTTGGTTTTGAAAATCTATGCATAATTCATTTGACTTATGAAATTTACCCAAAAGTTAGTGAACTCATAACATCCAGAGTTCTACTTTAGTTTCCTATTGAGAACTCAGGAGACCACACCTCAGAGCATCCAAATTTCAAAGTGTTTTGTGAAAGTTTGCAAAAGAGCATAGCTACATGAGACAGCAAGCCACTGGAGCTTTTTCCATTCTCCTCTCCCACACATCTCTTTTTGCGCTTGCCCTTCCCTGTCAGGATCTTCAGAAATATATGAGCATCCTACTTTAACTTGGATAGAGTGATGCCTCAAAGACTGAGGTCCATATCTCTCATGTAAAGTGTTTTGACAACTTTCATATTTATTTGTTACTGTTTGGGTTGGGTTTTTTTTTTTGTTTTTTTTTTTTTTTTTTGTTGTTGGGTTTTTTGTTTGTTTGTTTGTTTTTGTTTTTGCTTCTTTCTTTCTTTCCTTACTTCCCCCTGGGTGTACCTGAAGCTGTTTGTGAGGAAATTTTGTCACTGAAGTCACAGACCATAATTTCATTGCCAAAATTTTCTTTCAACTGCCTACCTCAGGTTTCAGTACTGAGTTGAATACCTGTCTTCAGTAATTTTTTTCAGTGTAACAGTTGCTAGAACATTTATAAACTTTAATAAAAATGCACACTATTTGTATGATACTTTCAGTCTTTTTGTTCCTTAAACTATCTGAAGAGAATTGCAACCAGAAATTTTTATAAAGCCTGAAATAACACCTTTATCTTTTTATCTATCTTAAAATATTGAGTTTGTTAGTTTGTTTTGTAATATGTGATTCAATGGTAAAAAAAAAAAAAAAGTAGTACAGTGCATCAGAGTAACACTAGATGAAAACAAAAGGTCCTGTTCAACCCAAATGATTTTGTTATAAATATTCTCTTACTGAAAAGCCTTGAAACAGAAGCACTGGTTTAAAACACCTGAAACAGAGAACATTTAATTGTTTTATATAAACTCTGCAACTCAGCTTAGTAGAAACTGCATAACCTAATTGATATGTTAATATCTTAGCACAAATAAACTGTAATCATAATTATATTTTAATTTCCAGAAAACACTTTTTTCCTCCTCCAGGCCCAGGTAATTTATAGCTGAACATTAAATAAAGACATCATATGGAGATTATTAAATCTAAATGGTACAGTAGAGCAAACTTTGAGTGCATTTGAATGTGTTTCTCATGAAAACCACTGATAAAGGCAGGCCATCTGATAAGAAAATAAAAGTGGTTGTTTTCACCATACAGACACTTGAAACTTCATAAAATTGTAAATATATATATATATATATATATATATAAGTTACTGCAAAATAAAGCATAGATAGAAAAGAAAACCAGCCATATTTTGATAGATTAAATGACCATAGAATTCCATTATAAAATGCAGCAGAAATCCATTAATTTCCTCACCTGTTCAACACCATGTCTTTGCCTCCGAAACTTTTCTCTGGTTTCTCAAGATTACTAAACCAAATGCCTTTGTCAGGAAATTTTCACAGTTCTATATTTGGCCCTGGCTTTTATTTATGACTCACTATTCTCAAATTCATCTAGAATGTCAGACTTACTACTTCAGCTTATCAGCTTCTCCTTTCCACACTTCTGCATGCCTTACCTGCTGACAAAGATAGGATCTCCTTATTTTGTGTTGCTCATAGACATCGAATTTCTAATTTCACAGTATCACAGAATTTTAGGGATTGGAAGGGGTCTTTAGAGATCACTGAATCCAACTCCCTATCACAGCAGCTTCCCTACCCGCAGGTTGGCATCCGGGCAGGTCTTGAATATCTCAGAGAAGGAGACTCCACAGACTCTCTGAGTAACCTTTCCAGTGCTCCATTGCTCTGACAGCAAAGGAGTTCTTTCTTGTCTTAATATTGAATTTCCTGAATTCTAGTTTCTGCCTGTTGTCCCTTGTTCTATTGCTGCACTCCACCAAAAAGAATCCATTTCCATCAACTTGATTCCTACACTGCAGATATTTACGAACAGTTATGAAGCCTTCTCTCATCCAGGTTGAAGAGACACAGGTCTCTCAGCCTTTCCTCCTGCAAGAGATGCTCCAGGCTTCTAGTAGTCTTTGTAGTCCTCTGCCGGACTCTTTCTAGGAGAACCCTGTCTTCTCTGAACTGGTGGAGACTGGAACTGGACACAGTATTCCAGAAGTGGCCTCACCAGGACAGAAGAGAGGAAGAGGATGACCTTCCTCAGTATTAGTTGCTGTTCAAGCTACTACTTATATTGTTCCCATTTTCACAGGTATGTTTTGAACCATGCACACCACGTAAATGTGACCCTAATTTTTGATCAGGTGCAAGATCCACAATAGAAGACGTTGTTGGAATACAGTTCCAGACAAAAACTACACTGATGATGATCACATTTCAATAAGTGCTTGGCATATTAAGAACCAACTGACTGGAGTCAGTACAGGCTACACTATGTATAGTAAATATACATATTTGACTTCCAGCGTTGATTTTTTGTTTTGTGTGTGTGACTTCTGTTGTTGGTGATGTTTGTTTGTTTTGTGGATTAATTTTCCAAAGAATTTAATGGAAGGATTATTATTATGCAAGGATTTATGAAAAGAAAAAAAAACAAATCCACTAAAAGTGAATAACCTAGTAAAGTGATGACATGTAGTATAGAAAATTGATATTTTTAGATGTGTAAGTGAAAAACCAGAGTTCTTTACACTAGTGAAGCAATGGCATAGCATTCAATATTTGGGATCTATTTGCCCACTGACTTACCTGAGCTTTAAACAGCTACATGTGCTCTCTCAACTTTTCTGTTTTGTTTTCTCACAGCTGTTCTACCTGAACGGGGATGCTTTAAATTTACTTTTACCACAGAGAAGATCCTTGCAGAAAATCTTTGTCATGCTGTTCATACATACTGTATATTTTACAGAGAGGTATTTACCGAGCTGTGAGAGTTTTGAAAGACTGGCATTCTCTTTGTTTAACATGCCCTTCAAAACAAGAGCGTATCATAGGTCAGTAAAAATGTCTGAGACAAATATTTTCTTTTGTAAAATACATCTTTCTGACTAGTCTTTTGACATTTTTGTTCATATCTTAATATGCAAATCTTGATGTTTTCCTGGCCTCTTTTTCTCATGTTTAGACATACAGGCAAATGAAGCCAAGTTTTGATCTACCTCAATCAAGTCATTTTGAATAATGCTTCTTAAAGTTAACTCATCAAGACAGACTTGCCTAGTGAATTGCTGCTAACAAATGCCACTGAATAAAAAAATTTGTTTTATATTATCGATAATACTTCTTGTGAGAAATAAAACAAAAAATCTGAAAAAGGGTTAGCAAGCCTAAAACACAGAGAAAAATCTGCCCAGTTTGTGTATTGGTATGTGCAGTGGGGTTCAGTATGGTAATCTTTTTCTTCCTCTTTGAGTAACCCCTCTAAAAGCTACTTATAGCATCAGAAGAAATTGGTGTTCTTCAGTTCTTCTCTTAGATTTCTAGGTAGTGCTGCTGTGTTTCATTCAACATCAAACAAATGCTCCAAATACATGACATGCATTTTGAAAGAGGCAATCAGGGATCTCTACATCTCTAATAGCACTGTATGGAAAATAATGACATAAAGAGAATGGCTTTAAAAAGAGCTGCTCACTGAGTAACCATAAGAGGTGAAGCATGAGAGTGCTAACAAGCAATAAAACAGAATTATGTTGAAATATTTGCATCTAAAGGCCCCATATAAAGCCTACTGCAGTCAATTGGTTTTTCATCTTCTTTGCTGTTTCAACTGTTGAAAAACAACAATCTCCAAAGAGACTAATCTCGGGCAAGTAACCATTAGCCAAATATATACATCTGCAATAGATTTATTGCTACAAATCTTTTGAAATGAAAATCTAGATTTAAGCAACAAAAAATTTGCTTTGTAACTTCCTTTGGTAGACTAACATCTTTCAACTTTTGAGAAGCAGCTTTTGTCAAATCAGCCTGTTGTACTAATGCCAGCTTTTCTTGTAAAAAAAAGCTCAGCTCCAATGTTCCCCTCTTACCCTCAAGAGATAAGTGAAATTGGACTTTTAAATCTAAACTCATCCCCAGTGAATTATTTCATCACAGGTACTTCAAAGCAGCATGCAATAAAGAAGAAAAATTCCCTATCTCTGAAGGTGTTTGGTAAGAAAAGAGAAAAAGAATTCTGGCAGGTTTCAACATTTCTGACAGCAGTTCTGAGCTCCTCAGAGAAAAAAGCAGCTGAAAAGAATAGAGAATGCAATGCAGGTAAAGCAGGCAAAGGGTGTTAACTACAGTAAATACAGTTTATCATACAGTTATAGAAATTTATTACAGGGATATCAAAATATATATTTGGTACAAATATCTATAAATGTATATCTAGAGGCATAAATATAAATCTCTCCATATAAACTCAGATTCTCTCACACTCTGTTGTCACCACATTCCCTACCATATCCACATCCAACAATAGCACTACTTCCTGTTACACTATTCAAGATCTGCTTAGAGTGAATTCTTTACTCTTCCCTGTGATCTTTTATCTAACTTACCTGTGTTAATACATTCATCATTCTCTCTTTATATTGTCATCCCTGTTTTATTGTCACTCTCCACAGCACATTGTTTGCATTCATTCCCAGGTATTTTTATGCAGTGCCCTGTCACGGGTGGGAAAAATATATGGTTTGTTATTCATTTTTTCTATAGCTTGTTGAGTTCTTCCATATTGCCTTCTTAGGCTCTCACATTTCAGCCTCCTTCTATTAATAAATCCTAGCATTATAAACAGTCCTAATAAAAAAAACCCCAAAACTTCCATTTCTTCTCCCTTCCTGCAAATAAATAAATAAACAAACAAATAAATAAATAAAATAATTTCCTGCAATAAAACCTGAAGTCATAACCAGTTTCAGAACATAAAATTTCCTATTTTTCTCTTACAATCTTTATCTCTTATTAGCAAACATGAGAGATGAAGGTAGGCTGTTAGGAAAGAGATGAACTAGTTAAAGCTCTCTGGCCAGAACACAGCACACTCGATTGTATGTATTGTATGCATCTTTACTACATTTGCTTCAGTTATGATCTCTACAGTGATTATTGCAGTCTTGCAACATTGGAGAAAAATGCATTTATAAGGAATTTCTGCAGCTAAACACTAGCAAAACTAATTCTAAAATGTCAGATGAGATTTTCTAGAACATCAGCTTTGGTGATAAGCTCTTCTTCATTTCAGATACAGACCTACCACTTAATTACTGACAAATCCTCATGAGGTGGCTCCTCACAACTGTGATCTCTTCTGCAAAAGAGGGATGTGGTTCAGGGACACCTGTGAGACCTTTAAAAACACAAAATGAAAATTTTAAAGAGATAACTTTATGGGTTGTTTGTAGGAAAGAAATAAAGAAGAAAACACAAAAGTAAAAGAAGAAATGAAGAAATTAATGATCTTAATTTCTGATTCAGATGGTAAGTGTATTTATTCATTTATTTAAATGCACTGGTTTAAATGAACTGTTGCATGTATACTGTGCAGCACTGATTCAATTTTACCATTAAATAAAATAAAATCAAAACAGAGCTTACGTGATGTTAATTTTCTTACAGAATTTGAGATATTTCCTATCCATTCTTGTTCCTGAAACATGAAGGTAATTTTTCAGGACAAAAACTGTAATAAAAAAAAAAAAACTCAATAATTACAGAAGCTCTCCAAAACTGTGTTTCTGCTTTGTTTCTTAAAAGTTAATAATACAATTCATACTTATTTCCTGTGAACTGATTCATTGAAACAGTAGAGCAGATAGATACACCTCAATCTTGAGAGCTATCAGCATCAGTGTCTAAAAAATGGCATCCGAGTCAATAATAAACTAATTTCAAAAGGTTATTCTTACTTTTTTTTTTTTTTTTTTTTTTTAAATCATGATAACATATGTTTGGTTTCTTTTTTCCACCCAAGAAAGAAGGCTACAAAAATAGACTTCCGTTGTGTGATATTTTCCTGCAAGTCTGGGGTCTGATTCAAGGGGAGATGAGATGAATAATAAGGCAGGTAATGCCAATACATTAACAATGCTGATGGGGTTCTCATGTACATTCTATAAAGCGTAAGCCAAAGAAAAATTCTGGCGCACACTGTGTTGAAATATCAGCTTAGTTAAAGGATTCACGATGAACCATTTGTCTTTTAGCCTTACCTCACTAGTCTTGCCAGCAACCCCCTGTCTGCCAAAATGAAGAAGGGACAGCTGCCAAAGGGATGGATTTCAAAGTGTGATTTTTTGTTTGTTTCAGTTTTACTCTCCAATCTTTGAGATTTTCTCCCCTAGAAAATGAAGCATGTTGGATTATAGGATGAGTTAATCAGGAAAGCTGTTAGCTTTAAAAGCTCTGTTTAGACTGATTTTTCTGAATCTTCACACACAAACGGATGGAAGATTCTCAGATTTTTGTTGGCTTCTAAAACGAATGTCTATGCATCAAAAGTAAAGTTAAGCCATGGAACTCACAGTATATAGAATAAATCCACAAGTTTCCCTCTGCCAAAACCCTTAAGGATTGTGCGCTCAAAACAGATGGGTCAGGATTGCTGTCTCTCCATATCTTTCTGTGGACTCCGCAGATTTAGCTGGAGTGTAACCCTACCTGCAGCTTGGAAATACTTTCCTTCTGCATGCTGTTGAAGGAAGTAAATTTCCTCCCCAAGGAGTGCAAGAGAAACTTGCTGATTTGGCAGGTAATTGGATCTCCTGAGCCAACAGTAACCCAAATCCATGGATTTAATAGAGGGATAGGGTATTTTAGCCCAGCAGGGACGTGGTAGAGGCAGCAGCGTAAGAGGATGCCAACTGTCTGAGTTCTCACTTATCCATGCAGAAAAGGTCTGACCTTTCTATCAATCTGATAGAATGACTTTCATTTTGGATAAAGGGGAAAATAAGGCAAAATAAAGCAAGCTGTCCCACACAATGCACACACATCATCTGGAAAATTTGCTATAGTTGTTGAAAATG